>NC_137740.1:51318598-51918598 GCF_963264785.1 Psittacula echo
CCAGTGGTTAGGAATAACTGCTGACATCAGCACAATTAGGAAAACAAGTGAAACAAATGCATTGCAATATCAAATGTTGTAAATAATTATGGAAACATGACTAGCAAATTCAGTTATAAACTCACTTCACAATTTTTCTTTAGCCTGCTTCAAATTGCCTGTTTTATTGCATCTTGACTGAGATTGGCATCCTAACTCATTAAAGGTAAATTGATTTTTCTCAGCATCTTTCCTAAGAAGGGCTGCAAGACTTGCCCTGGAAAGGTACAAAAACTGCTGTTTGCAAAATCTCAGCGTGTTTTGTTTTTTTTTTCCCCTCTCCAGTAGTACTGTGTCCGGAATGGGCAGCCTATTGCAGTCAAGCTCACACCAACATCTTCATTCATGAACTTCTCTCTGAAATATCTCAGACAGGAACTGGGGACAGGAACTGTAAACAGTGCTGCTTGACATTTATCTCCAGTATTATCTTTATTGACAATTTAAATTTGCCAACAGACCAGATAAATTAATAAAAAGGAGAAGCAAAAATCACTGTCAATCAAACTGCTTTTTTAGACCCTGTTGTAATTAGAGAAAAAAACCAAACATAGCCAGATCTTAGGCTGATATACATCACAGTACCTTCACTGAAGTCAAAAGAGCTGCAAGCCTACATGCATTGAAAGCATTCTCCATACAGTACCATTATGGTGATCAGGAAAGTTTCAAACATCCTGCAACCACCTGTCAGCATAAATGTCCATATGAATAAGTAGTGGGATGAGTGGGATTAAACATATCAACAAGATAAAGACTAAACAAATCAATGCTCGAAATAATTAGAGATGCTCATAAAACTTAATTTCATCTCCCCTCTTTTTATTCCTGATGCTCCTTAGATTTTTCCAGAGGATCTTCACCCAATACACATGACAGTGGTCCCTCAATCAGCAGGTTTTTGATGTTCTGAGTTTTAGCTCATATTAGGTGGCCCCAGGCCTCTCTGCCTGCAGAGTGCTCAAGCCCTCCACTAACTACAAAAACAATTATTTCCATTAAGGTGTTTTTGCTTGCAGAGCTGAACAAAAACCAAAACACCTGAACATAATATTCTAGCTGGAAAGAATTTTTGACATTACAGCCAAAACAAACAGCTCAGCGAATTTAACATGACTTGATGTGCTTTGGGAAATAAAAGACTCAGAAGGAAGATTTCCCCAGCTTTGACTGGAAACCTTGAAGCCAGGGTAATAAAGTATGTTTCTAATAATGTTCCCTAAAGTAGTTCCTACTGTCAGGACTCTCACCTCAACCTATTTCTGATCTTAGATGAGGAGGAGATGTACGCGCACAGGGCCACGACCTGAGCCTGCAAACTCTTCAGTCTGGCTGAACAGAGTGAAAGGTGTAAGACCTTCCAATGACTTACCCACCTTACTGTATGGACAGTCATCCTTTCCCCATTCATCTCCTTGTATGATCTATTCTGTATTTCACTTCTATCCCTGCCTGTCATGGCAGAAAGTCCTTATCCCCATGCAGTCACTGCGTATGGGTTTCCACCCTATCATGTGAGTCAGCTGGAGCAGCACATAGGGTATAAGACCTCCAAGCTGCATTCTTATTGCAGGGCCAAACCACATAACAGGCTACTCACCTGCACTGGGAAAAAGGAAACCTTGCTTCCCTCCTGAAGCTCCAGGCTGCACAAGCTCCAGATAAATTTCAGGGCAAACCTTTTCTTCTTCTCATGTTGATGGCAGATTTGCAGAGCCATCCAAGTTGACCAAAACCAAGAAGGGGAGTTTGAAGGATAAAAAAACCCCCAAATCATCCAGAAAGCTCAATTACAAGTCCCTGTGAAAACAGAAATAACCCACGAAAGTGACAAACTTTCTCAACAGTGTGTGTGTCAGGTTTTTTTTCCCCTTAAATAACGACAAAAGAATGCCTTTTCCCTGTATCACTCCTGGATCTGGTTAAACAATAATTTACTCATGCTTTCTCACACATATATATATATTCATATGCACAAAGAGCAGCCCAAACCAAAGCCCTGCAACTGAAAATTTCAGCCTGAACAGTTACATGTTGGCAAGCACATAGTATTGGAAAACAGAACCTTTTAATGGGAAATGTCTGGCAACCTTAATTATAGGCACCACTGCCAGCTCCACCAGTAATTATAGCTTAGTTTCAGAATCATCCGTGTGCTAACAAATATATTTAATGACAAGAGCATTTCCCAGTGATATTCACCAAGAAAGACTTCCAGCCAGCTAGAACACAGCCATGAGATGCAAGGATGACCTTACATTGCTTGTTTGCCTCCAAGTACTTCTTTTGCCTAAGCCATAGGTGAGCCACTCCATTGAATATTTCAAATGAGCCTCATGGCTACTTTGGTTTCCTTCCATCTCTATCCTCCCCCAGGCAGAGGGAGAACTCTATCTTAGTCTTACATGTAAGATGATACCTTAGTCCCCCAGTGACCACCAGCAAGTGAGTCTCTTGCATCTTTATGTAGTCTGCAATGAATACAGTAAAGGTAAGCGAAAGAGTCTTTCTCTGCTCCGCAGGTTCGCAGTGGAACCAGGCAGCTTTACAACAGGGGTACTTCAGATGCAAAATATTGTCCACACATAGACACATTTTGACAGCCTTTTCAAGAACTTTGCTACTATCTGCATCACAACCATTCTCTCTCTGAAAGGCTCTGGCAGAGGGCATTACCCAGTGCTGAAATGGTTTTTGTCCTTCTCTCCACAGCTTTGTCAGCTGCCAAATGTCTCCAGATTCACATGTAAAGTGTGGAGCTCTGCATTGGAAGTTAACACCGATGAGTTCAATGGCTCTGGTCCAGGCTTTAACAGAGTCTCTGCTAGCCACACCGTTCAGCGTTCAGCGGCCTGCAGCCCAGAGGCCCTGGTGCACACAGCCACATAAATCAGTGAAGACATTGTGGAGCTCCAACCATCTATAACAACCTCAAAGAGGAAAACATCAAATGGTGAACATCTTCAAAGATTAACACGCTCCCAGCTGTTGATAAGTGACCAGGGCATGATTGTCACCTCCTCACCTATTGCAACTGGGAGCAGACATCCCATCCTTCAGCCCAGGGAAGCCTATGGTAGGCAGTTGTAACACTGCTTACAGAGCTTTGTATAGTCAGTGCAGAAATTGGTGTGGTTTAGGCACAAATGAGCTAAGCAGGCCTGCAAACACCCATTCTGGGCATTTGGCACCTGGATGCCACTGGAATTTTTTTCTGGTTGCCCACTCACAGCAGCTGGCAAAGGCAGATCAGCAAGGGGAGAAAGAGGATGCAAGCAGGGCTTGCCTGCCATTGTCAGATGCAAAGGACTTAAGGGAGTCCTCTTCTTTAGAAGCACTCAGGAGATTGAACCAATATGAGGGAAGGCAAAGGATTTGTCCAAATGCCTGCAGAGAGGTGTCATGGGATGCCCAGAAAAGCTTCATGTATGGAAACAGCATTTCAGAGGCAGGAAGTGTGTAAGCATTTTTCCATGCCTGTGCACCTGTGCTGCAGAAGACCTCTCTGCAAGTACTCAGAGGTGCTCCTTGATAGGCAGCTGAAGCCACTGTCACAACGTATAGGTTCAATGCCAGCGCTATCTCAGGCACTGTGACTCACCCACCCTTTCTTAATCTGTAATAGCAGAAGGGACCTCAAAGGCTCCAAACCACCTCCTGCCGTCCTGGTACCCATTGATGTAGCAGAGGTCTCATGGGTGGACAAAGATCTCTGAAGCATCCCCTGGGAGAAGACTGTAATCCAGGTTTCTTGTCATCCTATTCCCAGTTTGCATGATGCTGTGGTATGTAAATCAAACAAAAATGCTCTGATTTCCAGGCACACTTTAAATTTAGTATCTCAGAAGCACTGCACTTAGGCTTAATGAAAGTTATGTTACTTTGATTAAATACAAGCTGGGGGCTGAGAGAGTGCTTCCTGAGCTTTATAAGGCTGCAGGTAACGAATTGTGTTGCCTCCTAATTATTCTGTCTTACTGGGATCTCCAAAACAGAACATAATGCATATTTTTCACAGTGCTGGGGGAGGAGGACCCTAGCCTCTATAAACTCTATCACAGCTCTGTGATTGCAAGAAAGACAGAGGGACCCAGGTCTAATCCCACTTCTGCCCATGCTGTCAAGCACAGACATATCCCTGCCTGGTCTGCCAGGCCCTCAGCATATACACTGTAAAGCAACCAAGTCCTGCATCTAACTTCCCTGGGAAATTTATGGACTGCATAAATTGAGCCAAAAAACTCCCTCAACAGGACAAATTTGTTCCCATGTGTGATGGAGTCCAGTGAGATGTCTGTACCACGCCATCAGCTTTCTGAAAGGGGACAATAAACCTTCTCTACTGCTAGACCAAGGAGATCTAGAAGCACATCCTCTCTTCTCTAATCTATGTAGATTATTATATGACTTCTTACAGAGTTTTAGCCTTCTCCTTCAGCTCAAAGCAAGAGCAGGTTTGCTTGAGCTTGGAAGGCTTGAGGAGTGCAGCACTTGCTCTCGCTCTTGGTGGGCTCAAGGCAGCTTTCAGCTCGTGCCCAGGAGCCAGTAGCTCTTTTATGGGTTAATTACATCTGTGCATAGTGTGTCTCACTCTGGAAAGGACAATGGAGCAAACCTCTCCCAAAGCTCTAACTCAAAGATGGGGAAGGGTGAGCATCCCCCCACACTGATATTATACCTTTAGCTCAAGTAGAAGCTCTCTTGCAAAACAGGAATCCCAGACTGGTTTGTGTTGAAAGGGACCTTAAAGCTCATCCAGTTCCAACCCCCTGCCACAAGCAGGGACACCTTCCACTAGACGAGGTTGCTCCAAGCCCCTGTGTCCAACCTGGTATTGAACATTGCCAGGGATGGGGCAGCCACAGCTTCTCTAGGCAATCTATTCCAAAACCTCAGAAGAAATGCAGCTTCCTCCTCCTGAGCTTCTGTTCTCAGGAAGCTGCATAGGAGGAAAAGCCACACTATTATTACTCCCAATTATGGTTACCAACATAGTTTTCTGTACCCACTCACAATCCAAACCCATCTGCTTCACGTCCTGGGGAGAACTTTTCATTGTGGGACCATGTTCAGCATGGCAAGAAAAGCCTCTTAAGGAAACTGCTTGGAATAAAACTTTAAGACGCTGGAGAACAGATTCCAGGCACAACCCAGACTCATACTGTGACTTTGAGCAAGTCGTTCAATTTTTCTGTGTCCACAGCAAAGAACCTGTTGCTATCTTTAAACGGGGTACATGAGAGTTGGAGTCTTTACTACATGCCTACAGCCCCTAGAACATTGCAAACTGAATCAGTTGTTCCTGTCATCTGAAAAACAATTTATCCTGGTCATGGAAGATGATAGAAATAGTTCTTTAAAAGGGGATTTAAAGGCTGAGTCATCCTGAATTAACCAGTCATTTATTTTAATGCAGATGCAGTTACTTGTTTTTCCATGCAAGAAATCTGCTGCAAGCTGCTGAGTCCCAACCTTAGCTCTCAAAGTACATTAGAGTTTTTACCTGTCCACGGGGAATATGCCTCCAGGCACGAGTATCCAGCTTAAAGCTTGCTTAAAGCCCAGCAAGAGAGGATTCTCAGCATTCTGCTTGGGAAGGTTTCAGTCCATCAGTAAAGATGAGTGTTCTTCCCATCTTATTCATTCAGACTCAGGAGCAATAAGAGGGAAGAAGGGAATTGGTTTGGGGTTTTAACACCCTGTAATACCTTACACATGTCCTTTCCAGATTCAAGTAGGTGGAAGTCTTTACCCATCTACTGCCAATCGTTCAATCCTCAGAATGCCAAATTAAAACAATGACACAAAATGCCATCCTACGATGACACATAATGCTCTTCTGAATTGCCAAGTGCACTCTAAGCAAGGGTGAAAAGTGTAAAGTGATCCAGAGCTAGGTGTCAAGCTCTGCCACAATAGAATTCAAAATAATTGTGCTGTTGTTTGACAGGTAGTAAAATTCATGGTGGTCCATTAAATCAATGGCAATATCATGTGGAACACTGCAGATTAAAAAAAGCCAGAGAGTTCACAAAGGAAGGCCATTGGCAAGAACCCCTTTGGAGCTCCTAATAGGTTTGATTTGTTGCAAGAAAGGCTGATACATGCAAGACAGAATAGAGGGGAATACAAGAAGAGAGAAACAGAATAAGGAAAGTAAAACAAATGTGAACGAGGAGACAAGTGAGGGGAAAATGTGAATGAAAGAATTGTAAAGAAGATACTAACAAGTTGCTATTGTATTTAGATGCCTCGGTCTTACCACCTTTCACAACTCATTGCACTGGTGCTCATTTTGTCACAGCCAAGAATTCCTTACTTATAGATGTGGTCTTGTGGAGGTAGTCTTTCCTGGCTGTCAGGAAAAGACCTATTGATAAAGTTCAGAAAGTGAAATCTGTGTTTGCTCCTTTAAGCAGGATTCATCCCAAATGCAGGAAACCCCTTCCATTTTATAAAAAGAACTTGCCTCAAAGCATGTCAGGCTGAGACACAATGAGTATAAAAGTGGCATTGGAAGAGTATGAGTTCCCACGGTTGGGTGTATTATCTTTTCCTGTCTGGAAACCAAGTTTTAAATCCAAATAAAGCACCCAGTGTGCTTGGTGTTCACACTCTCAGGACCAGTCAAGGATTTCAGCCCGCTTGCATCATACACATTTTAAAATGTAATGGGTTCATCTTTCACCCTGGAATTCCAGTGGGCCTAGGATCTGGTAAATAATTTCACATTAAATCACAGTACCTTCATGAAATTATCCTTACAGGTTTCAGGGAAGCAGCTATGCCAAAAGCGTTTGTGAAGATGAGCACAGGCTTGCGTCTGAATACATTACGACAAAATGAGTGGGAGCCGAGCCTGGAGAAGCCTGTGCTGTCCATAAGGGTCACAGAGGTTCACCTCCCATGTACAGCAATAGGAGCTCCAGCTTCTTAAGACACCCTGAGCCTGTTCCATAGCAGTAGTTGAATTGGAGAGAACATTGCAGGAAGCCATTTGGTTGTGAATTAAAAGGCAAGCAGTCATGATGGATTCACTGCTCTTCATGAGAGGCTGTTCCAGTCGTTAATTGCTCTCACTGTCAGCATCTTATTTTCCTTTGGAATTTATCACACTTATGTCCAATCAAATGCTCATGTTTATCAACACTCTGCTATAACAGTTTAGTGAGAAGTTGATGAGCCTATTAGAGCAAAGATCACTTCAGTATCAGATTCAGGTGTTGACATTGAGATACCCACAGTCAAATCACCCTCTAAAGCTTTCTTTGGGTAGCCTGAATACACCAATTACTACATCTGTGTGTAGGTGTTTGCTGAACCCCAGGTTTTTTGGTGTATTTGTGCTCCCCACTCAGAGTGTGAAGACCAAAACTGAATGCTGCCTTTAAATAACGATCTTCCCAGCTCCGCCAGCAGAGATAATCTCTTACTTGCTTCAAATGACTATGCCAGTTTATGCCCCAGTACAAAAAAAGGAAGGACAAACACTTGTTTACAACACCACAAAAATCCCTTCAAATTCACTGCTTCCCAGGGTATATCTAAATTATTAGCTCAGTGTTTCCTAAGTCTTTTGTTTAAATATTTGCCCTTGCTAGCAACAAGTTTATCTTTGTCTTATCAAATAAAACTTACATCCTTTTAGCCTCCACAGAAGCTCTCCTCAAAGCTGAAACACTTTTTTCAGTGAAGTTTTCAACATTTCAAAATTCACTCCAATTCTGCCTCACAACAAGCTCCATCTTTGTTGGGTTAAATCCTTAATGTAAAACAATTTCTCAGTGGTTTTTTGCTAATATATTAAGAACAGTTGGTATTTTATTTTGTCCGTAAACCCTGAAATTCTGCTGGGTTTTTTGCAGCTTAACTGAAAAGCCTTAATACAGTTACAGAAAGCTGCTTGGTTTTCCTTCTCAGTTTAGCACATACCTGCAGAACAGAAACCCACAATCATACCTGCTTATCAAAGTACCTCTTCATTCCAAGGGTAACCACATGTTTTAGTCTCAGAGTTCATCCACTTAACACAAATTGGGCCAGCTCTTGGGGTTGGGACAGCCATAACTTCTCTGGGCAACCTGTTCCAATGTCTCACCACCCTCATAGTGAAGAATACCCTACAGATGAACCTTAAACCCTTTTAAAGTTATAGCTAGCTTACCTCCAAGAAGGTCTCTACCCAGTAGATTCTTTGTCCTTCCACACATCTCCCACCTATATGCTCAAAACATCAGAAATCCTATCAAATCCACACTCCATTTCTGCCCAAGGGCTGTCAAGATTGGATGGCTCACATAAACCTGAGTTAACTTTCTCACCTCTCTTTTCTCATTCTGAAGTACCCATTTCAAAGTCCTTCAGCTGAGGTTCCTTGTTTTCCTCGCTTTACAGGTTTACAAGGCTTGCTATAAGAAAAGTTATTTAAGACTTAACATTATTCCCAAATTGAGATATTTCTAATAAATACACTTGGAATACATTACCCAGCTTCTTCAAAAATACCTCTCTGCTCCAATTCCTTTTAGCCACCAATGGAAACAAAAATGAGAGTTTCTAACTTGTCAAAAGGTAAGTTCAGAAGCATTTCTCCTACAATTGTTCAATCAGGACAAACAAGAAAATACAGATGGATAGAAAAAGGATGTTAAATATTTTAGGATTGATAAGCAGATGTAGAATGCATAGCTTTTTATACTCTTTAAAAGTCAGTGGAATAATCCACCTGGCAAAGTAGGAGGCATACAGAAACATATATGGATCAAGGCATTAAAGACAACTAAACATTGAAGAATAGGGTTGTAAATAAGTAACCTCAAGAACACTAGGCTTTGTTAGCCACTATAGAGAAAAGAAAATTACTAAGATAAGCTTTGCCAGAACCACCTGGTGGTCACTGCTATGACAATGATCCTAAAACAAAGTGATGAAAAAACAACCACAGGGGGTCCGAAAGCCCACTGCCACATTTTTGTATGCATACAGGAGGCATTCTCTAAAAAGTATGATGTAATGTATGTAATCTAAAGAATATGTATGTTCAAGGACAATATAAGCACAACCTGGTTGATGCCTGGGAGAGACACACTTGGAGGAGCTATCCCCCATGTCTCCTGGCATCCCAATAAAGAATACCTACTTGTCAACTTAAAACTTTGTTGGCAAGTTCCTGGAGTTTTCTCCGAATCAACATGAACCAAACAGCTGTAGTAGCTGAGTGTGTGGAGAGTCACTTGGCAGTTATATGCTGGGAGCGTGCTGTGCCACCCTTGAACCAAAGCAGAAATGTAACTATACAAAGACTTTTTAAGAGACTTAACACTGGATTATAAAGTACATCCACTTTTGCCTTTAAAGACAACATTTTCAGGCATGCTTAATTATATCATGTTTAAAAGTCAGCAACACTTGAAGTTACATTTTACAACAAAAAAAATCAGGAGTTCAGCGAATGAATGTGCGTGCTGTCCTTTGCATCCCGCTGCAGAGAATTACTTTGGTTTTAAATGCTGCTGTTGTCAGCTGAGAATCATTTCCTACTGGTGTCCTTTAGCCACCTAAAAAGTACAATTCATACAATAAACCCAGGTATTGCAGTGGTAATTAAAATCCAAAAGCAATTAGCCTTTTGTTTATTTCATTTGGGAATCTGACCAAAACCTAAATGAGAACACAAAAAAAAGAGGGGGAGAGTGGTGGAAAGAAAGCTCTCCAGCTCAGGCATGGCCCCAGATGTCTGAATGATGTCCTAATTAAGCTGTACTACAGCATCACAAAATCAGACAGCCCACCCATATATGTATATATGTAAGTGTGTGTGTGTGTGTGTGTGTGCGCACTCTTTATTATGGACTGCATAGTCCTGACAGCCTCAACAGTTCATTTCCAAGGTATGAGCTGGTGGCAGTTGGGACTGAAGCACTTCAGGGAGTGTGGGCTAAAAAAAGCCCAAGCAACCTACCTAAAGCTTTACTAGAAGTGACCTGCAAACAAGTGGCTTCTTCTGAGGATGCAAAACATCCGGAACCCCCCTTAAAGGGAGATCCTTGTAAGATCTCTGCATAGGGGTGTTTAGGCTAAAGGCAGGCAGCCAGGCTCAGCGGAATGAGGTGAAGATGTGTCTGAGGTTGAGTGGTGAATTGTACACAACCTCCACCACTTGTGGGTCAAACCTGAATCTGCTAAAGAGCTTCTTGTTTGCCAAGATTTGTCCCTCCTGACGCACACAGAGAGAGGCTGCAAATTGTTTCTCCAGGCTCTCAGAGGTGACCCCATCAATGAAGTTTCCATTTACTCCAGTGTTCTAGAGTCTACGATCACAGACTTTTGGTTTCACCCTTCTGAAGCCTTTCAAAGGTGGGACAGACCAGGTTCTTGGCACACAGGACTAGGCTCTGGACCTGGGTGCAGTACCCAAATGAGAATGCAACATAAGAAGGGCTGTTTTCTAAGAGCAGAACTGCAGCCTTGGAAAAGTACAGGTCTGGGAGCAGAAAAAGGGAAAATTAATTATTTCTGAAGGACACTAGGCCCAGAAAACCCCTCTGGAAATGCTGTACTCAGACACCAGCTAAATAATACCTTGATGATATCAGCTGCTTGACTACAGTCTAGTATTCAGTAAAGTCACATGCAGGAATATTCTTATGCATAAAAATAACTCCCAACCTCTTCCTTGTGCATTATTAATATCAACCCCCCTATTTGCATAGCTGCATAGTCTACATGTGTGTATCTAGAAATTGACCTGCAAATATCTCTAGGAAAATGGAAGGATCACTGTTTGCTGTCAGTTGTGTTGCAAATCCGAGCTACAAGCATGGAGAGAGAAGTAGCATCTAATTGTAGCAGTGCAAAAGGTGAAGGAAATGGGATTCTTAAACCTAATAGAAGCATTCAGAATTTATATTTGTTTTTAGGGCACTACTTAGAGGTAAATTGCATTTAATAAGATACATTCCTCAGTAAAGGGAACACATTCAGCCTTACATCAGTATTTCAGGACTTAGGCAGATGTTAAGCAAAGAAAGCACCAGCAATAAAACAGTTCTCCCATGGGAAGGGTGGAAAGTGCTCTCTTGTTCCTGTTACAGTCAAAATGCAAAGGGAGGGAGATGTTGGGAACTGTTAGATGTGGTTAGCACACCCCTGTCCTAAGTAATCACTGACAGCCCTTCTTAAAGGAGGTACCTCCCCAGGCAGCAGATTGGATATGCATTTCTTGGATGCTTGGATTTGCCTAAAAACATGACAGCATATATCCAAGCCCAGTGCCATGTGCTATACCTGAGATACTGTCAAATAATCTGCTTGGGTGTTGCTTTTCAGAGCAGACACTGCTGACAAAACCACATCGTGTTACCAGCTCCAGCAGGTATCCAAACCAGCTACTGTGTTTCAGAAGGAAAGAATCAGTGTGGCTTTTCTAGGAGAGTTTAATCTTTTCAGATGCTTTCCAAGAAGTCTTTAGCAGACCAAGTAAGCTCATGTTCCTGATCTTTCCTCAGCTACAACTCCCACTTCTAGGCATTCTGCCCTCTCTGAGAGTACTAAAGGAGCCTTCCAGATGCTCATAACTTGTGTTGAAACCAATCAGTTCTTTGCCCTATTTGCTATTCTTCTTGACATGACTGCTTTCACACACCTTTGTTTCATTGTCTTTTTCATTGTCTTCTTCCATAGTTGCCCTTGTACAGAGAGGGCTTGACACAGAAGCCTGCCAAGCTCGGAGCAGGACATCCATGTAAGCACCTGCAGAAGTCCCTTTCAACCTAAATTATTTTATGACTGGTATAAAAGGTGTGTCTCGGTCATCATGTTTCATCATCCAATAAGAAAAACATAAAGGCAGCCCCGTCTGCAAGGTTGGATGCTCTGTTTTCCCTGCCTCTTCTAGATTATGAGCTCACTTTTCTAATGCTGAGAGTATTTCAAGACATGGAGGAAGCAACCAGCAATTGTAAAAACATGCACAGTAAAGATCCCCACCGCCCAGCTAGCTGTGAGCCTCTACAACAGCTAAGCCCTATCCAGGGGTTTATACAGAGCCTTTGTGCTGCATATAGGTTGCACTGAACCTCCAGAAGGATGTCTTCAGAGGGTAAATGCACTGCAAGGTTCACGCTTCAGAGATCTCACAGCACTACCTGCAGGCTTTTCATCCAGTGCTTCACTTTCTTGCTCTGTAATATGTCAACAAATAAGCATCACCTTTCATTGTCCACTGAAGAGTTAGTCAAGATCACCAGAATATAACATGTGAGCAAAGTAAACAGCCAAACAGAGAAGATCCTGGACCATTACTGCAGTTTTTCCTTCCACCTCCAAAACATCCATTTTACTCTTCTCTTTGATGGAAGAACTGGCTAAAGCAGAGAAAGGGATAAAATAAACCCAAATAAGGAAAAAGGAAAAAAAAAAAAAAAAGAGAAAATAAAAATAAATCCATAACAAACTCCTTTCAAATACTCACCCTTCAAAAGAATAAAATGATTTCAATTTTGGTCTGTCTCATTCACTTCCCTCCCCCCCCTCCCTCCCTAGGTGCAATACACATGCCTGTATATTTAGAGAGGGGTTTTTTTTAGCATTATTATTTAGTTAATATGAATTACAGGCCTCAAGCTGCCTCCCCTCTAAACCCAAAATGAAGCTCTGATTTTTTTCCTCCCTCTCTCCTTTTTTTTTTCCCCTCTCCCCTCTTCTTTCCCCCTTACCAACACGATTTACATTCTCAATGTAATGTATTAAAAAGTTGACAGGGCCGAAAGGATTCACATGATGTCGGCTAAGAAACCCAATTTCCATGATGAATTGCCCGGAGCCCCTGAATCACAAACCATTTTTTCCGCTGCTCAGAAGTTGATTTTTTTTTTTTTTTTTTTTTTTAAATCTTCTTAAAGCTTCTCTCCTAATCTTCGGCTGGAAGAGATGGGTGAAAGGATTTTTTTTTTCTAAACTAAGGAAAGTATTAGCATCTTGGTTGTTGTGCATCAAATTTGAAAATGCAAGGTTAGTAATATTTCAAATCGGCTACGGTCCAAGCCACTTGATAAGTGTGCTTGCTGGCTCTCCCCCCCTGCCTTGCGAAGTTTCCCTTGGCAGGAGTACAGCACAACTGCAGTGATTGCGTGTGCAAGTGTGCGCGCCTGTGTGCATGCAGGTAGGGTGGTGGGAAAGGAGTTTCAGCCCCTCCACCACCTTTAGCTCTTCATCTGCTCTTTCTTTCCATAGTGCATGATTTCCAGCGAAGGAGACCCATTCATCCCCATTCAGTGCTCACATGATATGAGACAAGGCAAATGGAGCAACAGTCAAATGTAAAGATTAATACCTACAAGTACATTTCCACTCCATAAATCACAGAATGGTTTGAGTTGGAAGGGACCTTAGAGATCATACACTTCCAGCCCCCTGCCATGGGCAGGGACACCTTCCACTAAACCAGGTTACTCAAAGCCCTGTCCAGCCTGGCCTTGAACACTGCCATGGGGAGCTGGAACTAGACTCAACCACTGAGCAATTCCCTGGGTACTGGGATAGCAGCCCCATGGTGGAAGAGTGCATCCTGCAGGCACACTGTCATGTATATTTGTTTTTAAATGAACTCCTTGCCTCCATGGAGTTCCTGGAAACAAAACCAACCAAACCTGCGGAGAGGAAATAAGTAATTTTGCCCACTCTGAAAGATGTAGCCATTCCTAATAGCAAGGCATTTAATGAGATATCCCTCCCTGCTCCTTTTTCATCCTGCAGATGAGAAACAGGTGATCAGAGGGGCTGCTTCTGTGAAAGGAAGAATAGTTTCTTCCCCCAGTGCTGTTGCTTCCAAACCATAGCATTCCTATCTCCATTTGCAGAGTGCACCTACTGCTTATCCATGAAGGAGGAAAACGCTGGCATTCAGTGGATGGAAAAGTGCTAAAACCAACTGCCCAAATACTTGAGCCTCTCTGGAAATGGCTCACACCATAAGTGATGCAAACCCCAAGAACATGAAGTAGCACAAACATTAAGGACTCCCAGCAGCCGGTTCTGCATACAAAGAGTGGAGTCAGGACAGGGTTAGCATAGCAAGGCATTTCCAGGGAATGCATTACATTTTTCCACTTTATGTTCCAAGACAAAAGGTATTTGCAGCTCTGGGAGACTCAGATACTACCGGGCCCTAATAGAAACCATCCACTCACACTATACCTGCTCAGCATTTGGCTCAAACAGGACACTAGCTTAAGAAAGGCAGCCCAGGAATTCATCCTTGAAGACCAGCACACCCACAGTGTGATCATCCAACATTAACAGAGAAAGCAGCTTAAACATACACTGTGCAAAGAAACACATCTTTCTGTCCATTGTGAATCTGTTGCCTTGCTAGAGTCAGCTGATGTCCCTTGGATTGGAAGAGTCCCCAGTCTCCTCTACCTCTGGGAATACAAAGTTGTTGTAAATCTGCTCCTGCAGCAGTATGTCTCACCTTAGCCGACCACAGCTCTTCACGCTTGCCACCTTCTGTGTTCTCCATCTCTTTTAGCTATTACCCTAGATGCCTAAAGGCAGGGAATCAATTGTATCCATCATTTTGCATATGAATTTATCCCACCAGCAGAAAAAAAATAAAACAACAAAAATCCCTCTGATCTGCCAGAAAATAATCTGCCTCAAATGCCAGGTTTTTCTTACTGGAAGTGGTTCTGTTATGGTATATTACCACAGAGATGCTGGAGAGAGTGAATCTCTCATGACCTTGGCAGAGCTACTGCAAGAGCCTCCACTACTTCTCTGTCATGATTAGTCTTTCTCAGCACAGGCTGCAGCAGCCTGTTTTACCTTTATTCATAAAATCCCTCCCTGGTCACATCCAAGGACCAGCTCTGGGACAAAGCTAGAAGTTCAGGAGGTCACCATCAGTGCACAGAAACCTGAGGGTACCATTTACTTGCTACGGGTATTGGAAACAGGTTTGTATCCAGGGGGCATGAGAGAGGCCATGGTGAACTAAATACCTCTGGGATTCTTCTGCAGTTGAGTGGAAAGGACTGGAATCAATGACCTTGGAGACCTCTGCCCATTGAGTGGTACTTACTAGTTGAGTAACTGAAGAGGAAATATCCAGCCATTCCTAGCTGAAACCCGTGCTGATAGCATCATCTCAGAAGCCTCAGGATAATTACTAGTTGTTCTACCAATTGCCCTATGGATTTACACTCAAAAGCATTCCTCTCTCTTCAAATACTCTTAATAAGAAAAAAAAAAAAAAAAAAAAATCTCTATTTCTCCCAAATTCAGCCTCTATCTTGCAGGACTGCAGCACTTATTTCTACCCTTTAGTACCCAAAAGCCTGCTCTGACTCCTAAATCATGTTGACAAAACTCCGGACTGAGGCATCTGCATACATTAAGCAAAACCCAGTTTTCCTTGCTAGAACGTCTGTTAGTCTCATCTCATGCAGAGATGTAGGATCTGTGCCGAACAGTTGACTCAATCTCTTTCCCTGGTGTTAACATTACCTCCATCAGGGGAGGTGATCCTGAGGATTACAGCCCAAAGATAAGCCTGATGATACTTTCTTCCAGGTATAGCAGCTGTTTTTAATGCACAGCTGCTCAGGTGTTAGGTGTTAAACTCAGGAGCATCTTGAGCAATTCCAGAGCTTACAGGTTTAGGAAAAACACAGGACTTCAGCAAGTGGGCTTAGGAGCTGATCAAGCTGAGCTCCATTCCTGCAATCACATCACCAGATTTTGCTTCCCTGGATTTAGCACCAGGAACATCTATATGAAGCAGCAGCAGGAGAGGGCTGACTGCATAGGTGTTGCTAGGAACTAATCCAGTCTACTCGAAGGGCTGAAGCCCTGCTCCTGTGCCCTGAGCTCTCAATCCATGCACATTTCTGCCTCTTAGGCTGGGAGAGACCCCAAATCCCACTGCTCCCCTGCTACAGATCATACACCCAGCAACCATATACCCACCACACACGGTACAGACAAGGCTGAGGCACACCTGAAGGAGCTGGGTACAAATCAGACCGAGATGATGCAGAAAGGCTGAGATTGAGAGGACTGGCAGGAGAAAAGGTGAGAAACATCACCTGCAATTGCTGAAAGCCTGACAGACTCCATACACTGAAGGCATTTTGTTATGGGACATGAGACATGTGTAATTTAAGTTTTCCTGTGTACTCAAAGGGCTTGATCAAACTGTAGTATTTAACCGGCAGAAAACCCTGGTTCAAAAGAAATCACCAAAACCCATTTTACAGCAGTTAGAGAGTTACAGAAGTGTTTTCCTCAGACTCAGCATGCACTGATAGCTTTCAGTGAGGTTGTTCTTCCCAACCCACAGCTGAAAATATCACCCCAACAATCAGGCAGATAAATGCAAGTTACAAGCATCCTTACAAGCTGTCATTTTTTCAGGACTTTGTAACCTCCCTATCTGAAACAATTATTAGGTGATTTTTATGATTTGCCTGCTCTGCACTCACCCCATCCATGGAAACTCCCCAAAACATCATTCCCTTCTTATTTCTCCAGACAACAGCTGAGAACTCAGATGACCCGTGCTCACCATGAACACCACCTTTTTCTGATTACAGTGGAATGACTATTAGCCACAACATTGAACAAGTCTTAGCACATCTTTGGTCACTGCCAAGTTTTTGGGAAAACACTTAGAATGTGCTTTGACCTCTCAATACAGAGCAGGTTTAATGAGGGGACCAAGGGAATGTCACCAGAAGCATTAGCTTTTGCATGATGGAACGTGGAAGCACAAGTGCAGCCATGTCCACAAGAGAAGCCTGGTCTCTCTGTGTTGGATGTTCAACTTGGAGTTTGCTTCTCACCCAAGCTTCCAATCTAGTAGCTTTCAGAGTGTGAATCATTACCTTCCTCATGCATAAACTTCAAACTAGTATGACCTTCCTCATTGAATTAAACCCCGGTTCCTCAGCAGCAAGCTGCGCACAGCAGGGTAGCCACAATCAGGTTGTATCTAGTACTACACAGCAGGCAGCAGTACTGCTGTGCAAGGTGGGAAGAGCTGGGAGCCAAGGGTGACCTCAGCACAGGCAGTGCCCTCACTCATCAAGGCAGAGGCCCTCAGCACCACAAAGCCAGGCAACAGGGTCTGGTAACAGCTAAAGGATGCACCAGGTCCTAGGACCAACCCAAGCAATCCCTTCAGAAGATGGGGCAGAAACAACATAAATACAACATACCTTCAAAACCTTCCAGGAGAGAGGCAAAACTGGAGACAAGCACACCTAACAGCATGATCCAAACCAGGAGCAAGTACCCAAGTCTGGGCTTAAATATTGCTCCTGAGCTTTGGGCAGCAGGTTGTGTGCAGCAGGGCCCCAGGTGAGCTTGCTTAGGGCAATCAAGGTGTATTAGTACCCCCAGGGCACAGCTGTTTGTAATACCAAGCTGTGACCCTTTCTTAACAGTTTCTAAATCTAACAAAATATACAGAGAGCATTGAAAACTCTGTATTTTCCATTAAAAACACGCCTGGGCACTGATTAATTAGAAGACCACTCTGCCCCTTCAAAGTGTGACACAGAGACCCCCTTCCCATCCTACGATCCCTTCTCAGCCTGTTGCCTTCATTCCTACGAAGGAAGGGAGGTCCATGGAGGATGCTTTCTGGGCTGCTGGAGGAGCTCCAGGTGGCATTCACCGTACCTCACGTCCACGCTGGTTCTTGTTGGGCATTGCTCCGGATGGGTGCTCAGGGATCGCAGGCAGCTGCTGGTGACTGCAAAGACAGCAGCAGCCTCCAGCGGTGAGCTGGCAAACAGCACCAGCACGGCTGTGCGCTTGGAGTGCCACCATAAGCACCAGTGTCCCAAGGCAAACACCAATGTGGCCCTATGTCTGGCGTCCCCTGGCAAACACCGTTGTGGTTTCATGCTCCATGTCTCACAGTGAAACCCAGTTTGGCCTCCCATCCAACATCCCATGGCAAGCGTCAATTTGGCCTCACTTCCAATGTCCCACGGTGAACACCGGTGTCATTTCACGCCTGACATCCTACGGCAAACATCCAAAATCCCATAGCAAACATAAGCATGGCTTGGCATGCAGTGTCACAGTATCACAGTATCACAGTATGTTAGAGATTGGAAGGGACCTCAAAAGATCATCTAGTCCAATCCCCCTGCCGGAGCAGGAACATCAAGATGAGGTTACACAGGAATGTGTCCAGGCGGGTTTTGAATGTCTCCAGAGAAGGAGACTCCACAACCTCCCTGGGCAGCCTGTTCCAGTGTTCTGTCACCCTCACTGAGAAGAAGTTTCTTCTCAAGTTTAAGTGGAACCTCTTGTGTTCCAGTTTATACCCATTACCCCTTGTCCTATCATTGTTTGCCACTGAGAAGAGCCTGGCTCCATCCTCATGACACTCCCCCTTCCTCATGTGGTTTGTCAGTGCTACCCCCTTCATCACATCTAGGCCCACCAGATCTCAGCCCACAGGGATTCACAGCTGGTCCAAACCCAGAAGGACATAAATTATATCCTTTTCACCAAAAAGGCAGTTTTTTGACACGACAGCACCATCACACTTGCCTTTTTGTGAGCAGAAACAAGCCTTGTCCCTTTCTGACCAGAAATGGTACAGACACATGGGACAGGCCCTTGTCCTTGTTGCATGGACATGCGATGTTGTGACAATGTCATTCCAGCAGCAAGGCCATGCGAAGGGGTGCACCTCTTTCACTGCCCTTCATCCTGGTGCAGTTGTACAATGGCACCACCCTTGGCCAGGTGTGGCTAAACATATGGATGCAGGATACTCAGTTCTCCTTGGCGGCTATTCCTCATTCTCCCCCAGAAGGATGGCCTTCAGTCTTCATTGTCACCATGCCAACTGAGACCCTAAGTGATCTTCATGACAGAGCTTTGCCTTGGATCCCCAGGTCCTTATCCTTTCCCATTATCTCACCCCATTGCATTGCCTGGTTGTCTTTCCTGAGCTGCAGCACAGGGAACATCTTGCAGAGGAAGGAGCCCACCCAGGTGCCTGGAGAAGCTGCAGAATAGGAGTGGATGAGCTTGTTTTCTCGTTGTCTGCTTTTTCTTAGTCCTTCGAAATAATCACAAACACAGCAATTATTGCAAAGATAAAATAGCAAGGATTAGGAAATTCTCACAGGCAAAGCTCTCCATCAATTAACTAAATCAATCCTTGCTTTAAAATATAATCCACAACAACAAGACACAGCAAGAGACAATAAAAAAAAAAAACAACAGAGGCACAAGGAATAAATATGTTTTGTGGGAGAAAAGGGTGGCAAGGAAAGAGGGGAGATTAATTTTGGGTGCTTGCATGTAATGTACAAGCACAAAATATCTCAGCAGGGAGCAAGCTAAGACATACTGCTGAGGTTGTAAAATGCAGCTGAGGGGCTTAAGAGGTGTCATGAGTTTGGAGGTACACACTCAAAAAAATGCCTGGATCAAGATTTTTGAAAGTAGTGCATAAAATTGGGTTCCTCAGTTCACATTGAGGTACATATAACTGGAGAAGTTCTCCGGAACCATGAAGTCCATCCCCCCACAGCACGGACAATGCTGGTGTTTAATCCCCTTCATCAGTCGTGGATCTCAGCATAAAATGAGCTCCTCTGCAGGAAGGAGTCAGTCTGGGGGATGTTGTGCGCAGTGTGCTGGTAGGGAGACTCCTCCACAGCCTCCTCACTTTGCCATCAGAAACTGCTTACTAGCAGTCAGCCTCATTTTCTCCCAGTTCAAACCCATTTCTTCCAGTATCAGTACCGCATTGTAACTGAACTAACTGCCAAGTGCTCCAGTGCCCTCTATTTGAAGAGTAAAGTAAGCAGCCTGCTTCCCAGCAGCCTGAGTTTCCTGCAGCTACCACAAATGAGGCTGAGAACTAGATTGATCTATTAATACTATTTCAGTTAAAGTCACGCTTAGTGAATCTAGCCAGGGATCAAACCTCAACATCAGGGGAAGATGCCAATAAGAAGACAACAGCCAGACACATGTCATTGTGGGGCAACCCAAGACCAACATACACATGAAGGACACAGGAGTGGGAGGCACTGATGAGCATCACACAAACAAGGCTTTGGAGGGATGTCCACCAAAAGCTCTAGACTCCCGTGACAATTGGGTTTGCCCCCATAGAATGGGAGCAAATACGTTGATGTGCAACGCAGCCTTAGCACTGGGCTAGTGCCTTAAATAAGCAGCCTATGTTTGATTAGGCGGATTTGGGTTTATGACTCAGATGAGCTCTTCGTTTCTCTTTGTTGACCACCTCTTCATCCTTTATCAGGCACTACACTGCACAAGGCAAGTGGGCTTTCTCCCTGTGCTCACGTACAGCGCCAAGCACAAAACCCTGCCATGCTGGAAGAGTCGAGGGAGCCCTGGGCTTGCTAGGCAGATAGAGCTGCATCTCAAACCTCTTTCTCTGGGATGCTTTGTCTTCCTTTTGAAACTCAGAGCTCTTCAGCTGAGGCGGAGAGAAACCAGAGGGGACAATCAGAAAGGTTAATGAAAAGTTGAAAATGTTCTTAAATGACAGCCCTGGCTTGAAATGTGAGCCTTGTGTTTGTTTCTCTTTGTAGCTTGACTTGAATATCCCTGCTAATTTTTTGGATATTGCTGTAGTGTACAGAAGAATTGCTGATGACACATTTTCCTAACACATGCATTACACAAAAGGAGATTATATTTTAGCTTCTTTTAGAGACTATAAAATCAGATTCATTCTAATGAAACAGCAAATAAAAAGGGGTTTCCCTTTTCTTTCTCAATCTCTTGGCATTTTTCCTCCTGTGGTTTTATTCTTCTCCTCCCCCCTCCTCTTTTCTTACGTTATCTGTGTTTCTTGCTCATTTCAACTTGATGACATGTTGCTGGGACAACTAAGTCTCGTAACCTTCTTAACTTTGCCATTGTTACAGCCTGGAGTGTATTTAAGAGGAGTATTTTAATTTCTTTTCGAATGCACAGCGCCTGCCCCGTAGAAAGATATTAGAAATGGAAAGGGGGGGGGGGGGGAGGCTTTTCTTCTATAAATGTATGCTATTCAAATCACCTCGTTTTTTATTTCCTTTAAACCCATCATTTGTATGCTGTAGGTCGCTACTTTAAAACCCGGCTCGCTGTTGCTGAAAGGATCACCCGTATAATGATGTCATCCATATTCAGCTGAAATCTTGGCTGCGCTGAAGCCCAGCGCTTCCCTCCTCTCCCCCTGGAAGCCCAGCTGCAAGCTCCCAGCTGGTCCACACTCACCCAAAATTTCCCTGTGAGAATGAGCAGGCTCAGCTAGGGATCACAGAAGAAGGGGTCGTGCATCAGGCACATAGAAAGGCACCGTCGTGCATAGTTCATAGCGGAGCAAGCAATAAAACCCCCTGGTTTGGAGGCACCTCTTCTCTGATGGTGATGGAAGGTCCTTTCTTGGGGTCATCACACAGGGGGGAAATGCTTTCTCTCTCTGAGACCAAACGATTGGGTCTGACCTGGCTTTCTCAGCCCTTACAGCCTAGGAGAGCCAGATTTTACAAGACAGTGTGATATCCCACTCACGCAAACTAGATGCCTCTGTGCCCACTCCAGTATGACTCTATTAAAAACCTAATTGTACACATGTTGAGCACCCAGTCTCTTCGATGTCAGCTTATGTCTCCCTGACACACTTATTGTACCTGCATCAATGCTCTTTTAACAACTAATTGATCTTTTATTAACATATAATAACTTACTTATTAAAGATAAATTAAACACTTAATTGAGTAACTTAATCTAGAGTGGCTCAGTATATCACCCTCATAAGCATAATGTATAATTTAATTAATTGACAGAGCTGATAATAGCATGTCATCTGTCACCATTTCTCCTGACCTGGGAGCTGGCTGCAGCCCAAGGGGTTAGCCACGGGTGCAAACCCCAGAGTGGTACTCTGGGGTTTGGGTTTTGCTGTTCAGTACACCAGACACAGACATCTGCAAGCTGATCCCACCCCTACCAAAATGCTGCCTAGGATCAGAAATATTAACATTTTATCTGCTTAGAAGGACAAGGCTGAATGTGCACCAGGCGCTGATGGGGAAGGACCAGCTCAGCCCTTGTTGGGGCTGTTGGTGTGGGACGGCCACCACATCCACATCCTTGTGTTGCCCTTCCCCTCCCTCTAAACAGATACTTCCGGGGGGGACAGCTGCCCCAAAAGTGAGATGCAGACAGCATCCTTCAAGTGGAGAGATGGCTGGTGCCCCTGCATTCCTGGGCACACAAGGGGACAACAGGGCAGGGTTTTACTTCCCTGCCTGGCAATATTCCTTCTGCTCCAGCTAAAATTTGGGCCCATGCACCGTCTTTCACAGGCAGGCACATACATTCCGCACCCCTCCACCCCCACTGCCATCTCCCAGCAATAGAGAATTTCATTTTAAAAACTGAAAGATTTAATTTAAAAATACAAAATGGCAAAGGGAGGGTTTTTAAATAAAAAAATAAAGGTAAAGAGATGATGGTTGGAACAAAATGTTCAAGAAGAAAGCTGTTCCCTTGGGGTTTCTTGTCTTTAAGCTTTGCATATTACAATTTGAAATTTTTGTAAAGAGATCCCCATTTTATATTCACACTGGTAGCCTGAATTTAAATATCTCTCTCACCTGAGATTAATACAGGCTTCACCCTGAATTACTTCCCAGCTCTGAAGTACAGCTCTGGAGAGCTCAACTCTCCACAAATTCACTTCTCTTTTAGAGGCATAAAAGCTTATGAAATATATGAAATATTAAAATAGCATGTGTGCTGGGGCAGAGGGGGGGAAGGGAAGGCTGGGTCAGTGAGGTGGGGCTCCTTTGATATGAAAACACACTTTTCCTCAAATGAAACCAAAGATCTGTTAGCACAGGATGAGAGACCTCCTTAAACACTAAAAGCAAAGATTTCAGCCCAAAAGATGATGCTATTTATTTATTTATTTCTAATTGTTAAGCCCTGCAAGGACAGCAGGACACAATCCATGTCTTGTGCGACAGAAAACGTTTCCATAAAGCGGTAGAAAAGATCAGGTTTCTCCGGAGCAAAACAAAGTATCCCTGCAAATGAGGTTATAAACAAAGTTGTAAACAGCAGCTCCTTATTATTTTACTTGATGGGGAAAACCACTTTGTTTTAGATGCTGAGGACCCATTAGCTAATTGCCATAGAAATCCAGCATTTGAAATAATGATTTAACCCTTATGGAGCTGCCAGGCTGGTGCAAGAGGGCAGCGGGTGCAGGAGAGATGCTGGTGCAACAGCAGGGTGAGCAGCAGGGAACCAGGGGCGCTCGCATGGACCACTGTAACCCAGGGTTACTGAGTCCCTCTTCTTAGCAGAAGAGATCCTTCAAATGTGTGGCTTTGTTAGAAACATTTCTCAAGGGATCATCAGCACATAAAACCGCACCAATTTCCTCCTTCTTGGCCTCTGTAGTCTCTAGGTCTTGCAGGACACCCGGTGCAGCTGTAGCCCCAAAAAACACCTTAGTTCACAAGCACTTCTGGGTCAAACCCAGAAGGGACTCAGCGGTGCACACAGCGCGTAGCAGGCAGGCAGCCCACTGATGCACACCTGCAATGAACATCAAGCCCAGGAAACAAGTGGCCCATCTCCATCCTGCGACATATCACATGCTCCTGGACGTTCCCAAGGCAAGTGTCACAGCTACTGGAGTCAACTGGACAGGCATATGTTGGGATGTGTTGTGATATCAACACGAGGCTTCGTCATGGTGCTTTCTCTTTGCAGCAGCATTTTCCATTTGTAGACTATGGAATGTATGCTGTTTGCTTAGAAAGGTGCTCACTGCTGCAACACTGAGACTTGTGTGCGGCTGCTCCATTCTGCCGCCTGCAATAAATGTCTTCGCTAGCGCTGCTCGTCTGAATCGAATATAGTTTATTTCATTTTAAAAGTCTTCTTTCTTTTTTCTATTTTTTTCATTTCAGGAAAATGAATGTTAGAGCCAGATAAGAAACTATAGTCTGCTTTCAAGAAGGTTACAAGAAAACTGCATCTTGCATTACTAATCCTTTATCTTTCATGTTAACAAAAAGATTAGTGACATATTTTTGAATGAAAGAAAATAAAATAGCAGACGCATCTAAAGAACTGTGTAACTTTCATGCAACACACAAATCGGTTGTTAAACGTGGAAAAAAAAAGGAGGAGAATGAAGGGAAAATTCATAATACATTTCCCTTTGTAAAGTGAGCAAACCAACTTTCTATAATAAGAGAAACTAACAGAGGACTAGAAGATGCTTCTTTCATAAGTGGAGAACAGCGTTATTTTTACTAGAGACTGAATTCCGATGGCAGAGAGGAAATCTCCCTTGCATGGGTTTTCCATGGGGGGGCTCAGGAGGTGCTAGCCCCAGGGCAGCCATCCTCCTCCCATAGGGGCTGCAGAGCTACATCCCCCAACCCCTTCTACCAGCCTCAGCTTCAACAACAGCCAACTTCAGCTTCCAACAGCCTCAGAGCTGTTGGTCTGCCGAAGATCAGATGCAGGGTGAACATGTCCCATCTCTGGGACACAGAGTTGTCATATAGGACCTGGACAGTGCCTCCCTCCATGGTGCATTGTTCCGTCCCCCCTGCATCATATCATAGAACCAGCTAGGTTGGAAAAGACGTGTAAGATCATCAAGTCCAACCTTTACCCCAGAAATCCATAGGGGATGAGCTTTTCTAGTGCTTCTCTCCCCAGATCTCCCTGGAAATGCTAGTCCTGATCAGCCTTGCTTTTCCAGGAGAAAATATCCCCCTGCCTTGGCACACAGTGGTTCATTAGGAAACCCATAATTGAATTCCCTGACCATTCAGTTCTAAAACCCCTTTGATCGAGAATTAGTTAATTACATTGGGCCCAGTATATTTCTTGTCACAAATTTTGCCCATGTCCCCCAGATATGTTATTGCAGGCTCTGCTCGCATTGTGTCCTTTGAAATGCATTTATGAGCCTTTGAAGCTCTCCCCCCCTTAATGACGCATTGTTCGTTAATAAGTTGCCTGTAACATTTCCCCATTAGGAAATAGCTGCCTGCGACTCACTTTGGCTTCAATGAGTAATAATAATCCAAATGAACTGATAATGTCGGAGAATAAATGGGGAGAGGCACTACCTGGAGAACTGGCTCGAGCAGGGTGGATGGAAAGAGCGGTCCCTGCCTCCCTCCCGCTGCCGACCTTCCCGTGCTCACCCTGCCAGAAATCCATTTGACTTTGAGACAGGGGCTGGATCAAAACTCCCATCGGCAGATAAGAGCCAGGGAGATCACAGGTAGAGAGCCCTGGCACGGGCAGCTGTCTCTGCCTCCAGTCGGGGGAGCGGGAGGAGCACACCGGGCTGCTGGAGAAGGTGAGAGCAGATAAGGAGCATCTGGAAGAGAAGGCAGATGGGGAGATAACGCACATGATGGGGGGATTGTGCCTTGCTTGACTCAGCAAGGAGGGGTTTAACGAGGCAGATCAGGGGGCTCTGCAGTGCAAAGGTGGTGGAGCCCCTTCGTCCTTCTGCTTTAGGGCTGGAGCCTGTTGTGCTCTCTCCAAGTAGCAGCATCACAACAAAAGGACTCCCAAAAAAGCTTCTTTTTCCCCAAGGCTTTGCCCTTAGCCCCACATTTCAGCAGTAGCACCGTGGTGTAGGGCTTTGACCAAATAATATCCCCAGCTGCTTGCTGGGGTGTCTTGCCCCCCTGAACACCCTGCATCCATGCAGACGATGCTCCCCAGCACACAGCTCCCTGTGTGTCCACATGGATCTTGTCCTTCCTTTTCTAATAATTGCTTTATTTTTTCCAAAAGTAAAAAAGAGCAGGTCTCATTCTTACACCTAGGTGGGAATACTGCCAGAAAATATTTCCTTCTGGTGTTTGTGCAGATGTCTTGTCCTGGCTGGGAGGACATCTGTGGGATCACACTCCTGCCACAGAAAGCTTTCCTTCCTTACCCTCGTAATTCCAAGCGGTTTGGGACAAACAAAACATGGACAGAAAGGGACACTGCAGGCAGAGGTCAGTGCCCAAAACCTCCAGGCACATATGGCTATGGTAGAATTTGATGTCCAAAAGACCAGAGTATCCAGAAAGAGACACAGAAACCGAGTTCAGCTCAGTCACACAAATTGACCAGGTAGAACACAATCAGTGCTGGGAAAGAAGCTGTGGCTGCCCATTCCCTGGCAGTGTTCAAGGCCAAGATGGACAGGGCTTGGGGCAACCTGCTCTAGTGGAAGTTGCCCCTGCCTGTGGTATGGGGTTGGAACTAGATGAGCTTTAAGGTCTGTTTCAACTCAAACCAGTCTGCGATTCTATCATCTCCCATAGCTTTTCCTTCCATTCAGTGGAGATGCTCAGCCATGCCTGTCCTGGCAGCACTTTTCACATAAAAACTGACCTAAAATCAAAAAAAGTTTAAACAAAAAGGTTAAATATCTTTCTTCTCCGTCCAAACACAAAGCAATTACTTTTGGACTTAGGGAAAGAATTGTTTTGCTTTAACTCCTACCAAACTATCTTTGAATTGCTCTGTTTTGCTTTGACCTCCTCCTCAGCAACCCTCAAACACGGCTTCCACTGCACATCACTGTCTGCACATCACTGCCTGTACATCGCTCTGCTTGCAGGTCGCTACAACTGTTCCTCTCGCGCACCGCTTGCAAGGTCTCGTCTCTTCCATTTGCTTCTATTGCCCTCTGCTGGGCACTGTCAAAGGCAAGGCTGATGCCCTGGGCCGTGCCTTCTCGCCTTCCTTTGCAGTTCTGGGAGAGCTGCAGAGCCCCAGGTTGGTGTGACAGAGCCTCCCCATGATCCCTTGTCACTACTCACATGTTCCAGAGAAGCCCACAGATGTGGGACATGGCCAACCCAGTGGATGGCCAGCACATCTGGCCAAGAGGTCACCCATGACAGTAAGCAGAAACCAGAGGGGTCTGCAGGACATGCATAAGTCATGTGTGACATGTGCGAGATACAGAGCAGTTTGGCTCTGCTATTGCACCTGGTTGTGCACAGCTTGAAAGCTCTGTGCATCCAAAGCTGGGCCAGGCTTTACCCAGAAGCTCAAAGCAGGATGGACAGAGGCAGTCTTCAGTATCACTTCCTGATGCCTTTTGCTCTGTGCAACCTTTGCATTTCAGCTGCTGTGAGTAGGGGATGTCTATGGTGGTTCACACATTAAGCAGAGGGAAAGAGGTTGTCTGGAAGGCCACACTGGCAAAACTGAAGTATGTGCTGTAACTGCTAGTGAGGACCTTCAGAGACCACCCAGGTATTGGCAGCTCAGAAAATGAACAAATTGGTGGTATTCAGAGGAATACTCTTCATTTCCAAGCATATCATTTCTGTCCTTTGGCAAAAAGTTCCCCCTCCCCATCCAGCTTTTTAGAAGCTTTTGCATTTCATCAGTATGAATTCAAGGTGGAGAAAAGGAGGGAAGAAAGTGGGGACCATCTTCCTTCAAGAACTGGATGGATTTCAGCAGCAGAGGTGCTGCAGGGACAGATTGAGGCTCTCCCTTGTGGCGCAGGGAACAGCATGGGGCTGCACTCAGAGCTGGAGGGAAGGGATGGGTCTGGGAGCAGGAGAAAGACTTCATACAGGGCACCATAGGGTCTATCTTCAATGGGGGCAGTCTTTCCTCCTTCTAAGAGGTACCACCTCCCACCATTCCCCAATCTTTCCATCTTCCCCTCCCCAGCAGCTGGAGAAAAAGTCTCGAAGAGTGGCACAGTGAGGAAAACAGGTAAAAATAGCAGCAGGTCTTTGGGCACCAAGGGGCTGGAAATCATAGAATAGTTGAGGTTGGAAGGGACCTTAAAAGCTCACCTATTCCAACCCCCCTGCAATGAGCAGGGACACCTTCATTTAAATAGGTTGCTCAGAACCACATCCAGCCTGGCCTCAAGTGTCTCCAGGGATGTGGATCCACTCCTTCTCCGACAACCTGTGCCAGGATTTTACCACCCTCATTGCAATGAGGGTGTCTTCAAGATTTCACAGGCAGCGCCGATCAGGCTGAGGAGGGGAGATCTCCACTTCCAGAAGTCCTCACACAGCCACCAGATTACGGATGACAGAGGAGAGGAACGCCTCATACCAATTAATTCCCACATTGTAATTAACATCTGGGCCAGCTCGGTGTGATCCCTAGCTGCTAATGAAGCATAGCACTGCTTTAATTCCTGCTATGCTGCACCATCTTCTTATTAAATCCAGGAGTAGGTTCCATCACATTTCCCTTTAAGGGAAAAAGGGGAAGAGAGAGAAATGGAGCAGGATTTGTCTCAATGAAATATGATAGATTAGCGTTTGCTGGATAAAGTAAGTAGGAATGGGGGGAAGGCACGATATGCGAAATTTTGTAGATGCATATGGGCATCAGTATATTCTCTCTCACAATGACCTCCTTACACCCCATCCATCAGCCTGGGGTTGGCTTATTCTAACTAGCAGAGTCTTTTCTCGTGTCTAACAGGCCCATCAGACACAATCTGCATGCCAATTACTGGAGCAGACCCCCTGATACTGAGGAATGGAAATTAGCTGTCAAGCAAGAAACAGCATCAGCAGGCTGTGTTTGGATTGCCTGCGCTCCCCGCTCACATCCATATGCAGTCTGCTCCATGTGCAGCCGTGACGAGGGAGCCCCCGAAGGAAAAAGTAATCTAGAATAATAATAAAATAAGAAAAAATAATAATAATGAAAACCCCACCACCAAACTAGCATATTTTATTGTTATTCGTGTTGGTTGCCAGCGTCCAGGGCACAATGCAAAATTCACCAGAGGGCAAGAGCCCGACAGAGGAGGAAGAGGGGGGGAAAGAGCTGGGATAATTGTGTTTTCACAGTGGGTAGATCAAGTGAGTTAAGGGAAGGATGCAGGGAGGAAATGCTGGTGTAAGGGCTCTGGGGTGGATGTACACCAGCAGCCACAGGGCTGCAGCACCTCAAACCTGTCCACTGCAGCCCCAGCACCCGCTGCAGAGGGGGACAAATCCCACCACAGGATGCAGAAGCACAGCATTCAGGCAGACATATCCCAAAATCAGGTTGGAAATGCACTGGCCAGAGCATGCCTACCTGCAGAAGATTTTCCTTCCCAAACAGGGGTGGCAACAAGCTCCCCATAGAAATTGGTGTCCAAGGTCATGCTCAAGCTGGTGCTTTGCATGGGCAGCAGCCAGCAGCTCTTGGAGAGCTGTGCCAGGAGGCAGGGGAAAAAAGGGAGCTGGAGCTGATGCTGGCAGGGCTGTTTGGTCCTGGAGAAATAATGCACCAAGACACAACCGTAATGACAAATCACCTGCATCCTGCTGACCCATGATGGAGAGGTGATAGAGGAGAAGCGCAAGGTGGGACAAAAGCTGGTCATGAGGATGCGCCACCCCTTGTAGCAAAGGGCTGAAACAGGGCAGGAGGCTAAAGCCGGAGGGTGAACTGCAGGATCACAGCAGGAGGAGGAAGGCAACTTTCTGCAGCCCACCTTTGTGCCGGGGGAAGCCCCTCTCGGCAGCCTCTTCCCACTCCCCGCCTGCAGCTGCATTCTCGGAGGTCGTGGCACCACAACTTGACAAGCATCACTTAACCTGCTTTCCTGCTCCATAATAACCTCATACATCAACCGCAAAGAGACTGCAGAGCATGGCTAGAAGGGCTCTACTTCTGTGTCCAGCATCATTATCCCAAAGTCCCTTGGTTTGATAAGCAAACAGGCTGCAGGTCCCTTGGGTACCCGGGAGCAGAGTGCCCTACAAAGCGGGTATCAGTTGTCCCTGCCCACAGCATGGACCCAGCCTGACATCTAATAGCACTGGGCAAATTCATGTTCCAGCTGGCGGCAAAGTGGGCTGACTGGGAGTTCTCTGCATGTCTCAAGTGCCCAGGGACCAATTCCCATCCTTTCAGATGATTCAGCAGCAACCTCCCATCCCAGGGCAGCTTTCAGTGGCACTCACTTTATCTGTCCCCTCACAGCCTCTTCTTCCTCTTCCAGTTGCCCATCTTGATGCAGTGCTTTACCCCCTTTTAAGCTGCTGGATCCCTTGTCTCACACCTATGAGAGGCATCCTGTACCTGACACTCTGGGCTGCATCCTGAGCATCTGGATGCTGCATCTGGCCCAGCATCCCCCATCAAGACTGCAGCCATCTCCCTCCCTCCCGCTCTGGGATCCCTGTCTCTCACACCTCCATTTTCCCCACAGCCCCATTGCCCCATGCATCACGAGAGGAGCATGCTTCTCCAGCAACAGGAAATCTGCTGCCTGATCAGCTTCCCTGGGGAGGTCTCATTGCATGTGGCAAGGATGCAAACTTCATCCCTTCTCCCCAGCCACCAGCAGCCCCTTCTCCCAAGCCGCCACAGAGCAGCAGAGCAGCAAGCAGGGATTCCACAGGATCATGACAGGCTGAACCTGCCACAGCCAGCACCAAAACCTGGAGTGGTCCAACTGCTTCACTGGACTGGCCAAACGCTGGAGCCTAAGCTCCAGCTTTGGGATTGTTTTTCCTTAGGAAGGAGCAGTGGGATGGAGGGGACGGGGCCAGACTGGAGGAAAGAGATGACAGTATAGACAGATGTGCTTTGCTTAGAGAAGGCACCACCTCCTCCAGGGCTGGATAACTCACACACAGACCCCAGGAATAAGCAGGCCAGGCTGAGCTGAGCAACTTAGTTGGTTTATTGAGTCAATGGGCTCCTCACTGGGCAATGCTGCGGAAGGACTGGACAGCAGGGCTGGCTGCTCCCCACTCCACAGGTTTGCGGTACTCCCCCTTGGGCAGCAGGTACTGCCTGCCCCGGTAGTTGGGATGCTCATAGAAAACCCAGACACCCTCCAGCACTCTGCAGGCGTGGACCTCGCGCATGTGCCACTCCTCCATGACTGAAGGGCAGTCTTCGGTGGTTTCAAACATCTGCCCACCAAAATCTCCCTTCTCAAATACCTGGATGTGGCCCCGGCCTCCACTTGGCTAGAGGAAAAGGAGAGAAAATGGCAGAGAGCTGGAGAGGGGAACCCGTACATCTCTGACAGATGACAGAACCTGGCTCCAGCAGATGAGAGCGGAGCTGAGGCACGGTTAGGCTCAGACCAGGTACAAACCATCCCCCCAGCACACCAGGACAGGGCTGAGCAGCCCCCCAGAAGCACAGTGGGGAAGCAGTCGGGATAACTCTTGCCTGGGCATCACATGCAGAGACACAAAAGCACCAAGCAGAGCAGTTTCAGCTCAAACCCCCACCACAGCCCCACTTTGGCAGGGAGGAAGGCTGCAGGGAGGGATAAGGCCAAGTCAGCAAGCGCTAGGCTCTCTATCCCAGGCAGCCTGACTGTCCCACTGCTGGTCTGACCCTTCAGACACTCCACGTGAGCATCAGGAGAGCCGGACCCCCTGCACTCCCTGCTCCTCCAGGCAAGGAATTGTTTAATGAGCTGGTGACCCCGGCTGGGTTGTATTACAGCGAACACAGCGTGGGTATTTTCCACTGTGATTTGAAGCACTGTGTTGCCTGAAGGCACTGCAGGTTTAATCTTCAGCTGCCTGGACACCGCCTATCCCCCACTTCCCCCCATCCACCCAAGCCTGCTCTCATTGCCAGCCCCAGCCCAGCTCTGCAGGGTCTCATCGCTGCCACTGGGATGCTCTGACTCAACACCTACAAGCAGCAGGTCCCCATGCACCGTCCCCAAGCTCAGGAGAGGAAGCCTGGCACCAGGTGGACATGCAGGATAAGGCCTCCGCATTTCATCCTGATGGGTGTTTTGTTTCCATCTCTTATTGCCAGAACTGTGTTCTGAACCGGCTGGAAACTTCCGCTGCCCTGTGCAAAGGGATTTAGACCTAGCTCAAACCCAGAAAAAACTGCAGGCATAAAAGCAAAACCCCTTCTCAGCTCTGGGACCTGCTCCATGCTGACTTGCTACTCAAGACACCAATGCACAGATCAGCAATGTCTGCCCCACTGCTGGCAAAAACACAGCAGCAGCACTCAACAGTCTCAACCCCAATTCACACTTCATCTATGCTCTCATCCCTGCCAGTTTTAAAGTGTGCTTCTCTCTATATGCTTCCCAAAGGGATGATTCCCTCTGTTACTTTCTCCCCGCCAGTGCTTCCACAAAGCGTAAACACTGTGGGATGGATAAACCCACATTTATCCCATCTCCTGCTGGTGGAAGGACAGCTGCTGCCAGAGGCTCCAGAAGCGTCTTTCCCCATCCCCAGTTACGAGGGGATGAGCACAGTTACTGCAGCAGGGATATACGCATTGCCCTGTGCTCTCCTAATGCCAGGTGACAAAGGGCTGCTCCAAGCATGCCTATGGACCGCTTCAGTCACTCCCAGTCCTGGTCACTCCAGGTCTGCTGCTGGGCCCATTGTCCCCATGCCCAGAGGGGCTTGCTGGTACTGAGATTTGGTTCCCTGTATTAGAAGGGAGCCCTGGCTTGCTACAGAGGCAAATAAACTGCCCCTCATTCCAAGTGCTTCTGCAAAATCTGCATCCCACTGTTACAAGCCTTGCATCCACCATCTTTCTCTGGGGATAAAGCAAGAGGCAAACCTTGGAGTGACCTGCCTGGACACTGAAGTCCCTAGAGGAACATACAGATAAAACTATGCTGCTGTTCCTATGGAAATTCACCTACAAAGCACTCAAAGGCATCTGCTTTTTCCCACTGTAGCCAAGAGTTCTTCTCTCCACCAAACACCTTGCTATTCCCAGAGAAGGGCTGAAGGAACAAACCCTCTATAGCCATCCTCCCCAAGGAAGCACCCACAAACATGCTGAAACCTTTTAATTATAGGTGTGCAAATTAAGATGTCCCTTGAGAAGAAGTCACACTTACTATCTGAATGGCTTTGCAGGAGCCAAGGCGGTCGTTCAGGCCCATCCAGTGCTGGTAGTGAGGATACTCCCCTTGTGTCAGAACATACATGTTCCCAGAAAAGTTGGGTCTCTCATAGGCCACCCAGGCACCTCCATCCACACGGATGGAGTTGCAGCGGCTCAGGTAGGTGTGAAAATCAGGGCAGTCACCGTCACACTCATAGCTACGGCCTAGGAAATTCTTGTCTTCATAGAAGGTGACCTGAAACACAAGCAGAGGAAGGAAGGCAGGGAGGTTCCTTGTCCCCCAGCCCATGCTTGCAGCCATATTCTAGCCACATCACGACATGAAATGCCTGAAAACAAAGCCTTCAAGATGTTAAAAGGTCATGGAGCCCAACCGTTGAGCAGGATGAACACCATCCCAACTAACCCTGGCAACCGATTCAGCAGTGTGGTCCCAATGCCTCCAGTCTGCCACCAATGTCTTACCCTTCCCAGCACCTAGTTCTGTTCCAGTCCAACACAAAACTCCCTTGGTGAAGCCCCAAACAGCAGCGAAACACTATTAATACGTTTCTCTCCCACCTTGTCTAGATCAGTAGTTAATAAATTATGGCCAAGAGAGCCAAGTAGTCAACGGATTGTGTAACCTGTCCCCATGTCTCTCCCTCCTAAGTTCTTCCCATCTTCAGTGCAATGGAGAGTTGGGACATCACTATCATCTTTCCAGGAAATGAATAAAGGTTGTAAAAGGTGTGCAGTAAAATGTCCAGCCCCTCTGTGCCCATGCTAACTATGCTGCTTGGCCCTTGCCAGCCACAGCCCTGCTGTTGCTTTACAGATCCTGCTTCTGGATCTTTGTTCCTAGAGGTGTCCCCTGAAAAATCTGCCAGCATGAGCTCAGAGGCAACACTGAAAGCCCTGCTCGTGAAGGCTTGGCAGCCACCCATCGCCAGTAATCCTCTTCTTGAAGTCGGTGGTCAAGGAAGCTACAGCATCTTTCCCTCTTCAGCCTCACTCCCTAAGCTCTGCAGTCCCACCGCTGTCCATGTAGTGAGGGTCCAGCAGGGTCGATGATGAACTCTTCCCAACATCTGTAAGACCACAGGTCTGGTCTCCATGCAGGCAGCACTCTGCCTGGGCAGAGGGATGCCTCCTTCAGTAGTTGGCAGTGGGAAAGGAATGGTTCTCCATCACCTCTGGTCCTGGTTCTGCCTAAGTTGCCTTGATTTTGTGGCTAACATCCAGCAGAACCAGCTCCTCTTGCAATGCCCTATCACAGCAACTGTGCAGGAAGTTGGTTAAGTTGGCCTTTAATTTTGTAACAGAAAAGCTCATTTGATGTTTCTTCCCTACCCAGCCTAACACAAAACTGAACTTCATTGTTTCCCTGTATTTATAAAGCCACAAAGTGAAAAAAAACCAAGAGAACATTAAGGGTATGACTATTCCCACCACACAGTGACCAAACAAGTGGTGTTTGTTTTATTCCTAGACCATTTATAGGAAGACTTAAGGACAGGGCTCCTGCCCACCCATTCTCCATCACAGCCCTTTTCGCACACACCTCAGTTTGTTCAGACCCTCACACTTGGGGCTCCTCAGTTTTCCCCCAGCCATCCAGGCTCAAGCTGACCCGATCGACATTTCTCACCCGCAGGATAATGACAGGTGAATTACAGATTTCAGTTCCAGATTCGTCAGTTCATTTCAGTCGCATCTTCCTCCAACACAAATCACCTTCCTTCAGGAAAGCCATCAAGTTTCTCTGCTTACAATGCTAACCTGTTAACCACTCACTGCCCAAACTTGCTTTTTGGGGGCTTACCTGGCAGATAACAGATTTGCCACAACACATCTTCCTTACAGGACTGTAAAACTCTTACTCCTTTGGCCACCCCATAGCAGTTACTATATTTCTTCCCAACAGCAGCTCTGTTAGAAGAAAGCTCATAAACAATAACTACCAGTGCCCTCTAAGTAAGCAGCATGGAGGCAGCAACTCCCTTTCTAGGGCAGACTGCTTGCTCAGGTTGTGAGAAAGAGTGTTTAATTATCTCCTTTGCCCTCTTCTTCTTCCTGGAACATGCTAGATAAGAGCATGGCATAGAGAAAAGAAGAGATTCACACTCTTTCACTGACTTAAGTCCCCTTGGACATTTTGTAGCACCACATAATTCCCTGTAGCACACTCAACAGGGACACGGCTTTCAGCAGGGGTAAAGGCAGTTATGTGTTTAGGTCTCTTCAAGCAGACAGGAGACTCCAGCATGGATCAGTTGCAGTTCACCAGCACCTTCTTTATGCACAGGTACATAAAGACTGTATCCACTGCAATCTGACAACCAGCAGGTTAGAAGCAAGCAGCACACTCACCCTCAGTTTCTAAAGACTGCTCATAAATGGCCAAATCACTTTGAGCCAAGATCGTAGATGGAAGGAGCAGGGAAGCAGAGAGTGATCCCAGATCTTCCATAGACATCAGACAGTGCCTACAACCCACTCTGCTTCTGAGCCTTCTGCTACTTCGGGTCTTACAGTCTCCGCACTGTGGAGGAATTTACTGAAGGAATGTCACACGACAGCAACTCATACAATGAAAAGATGCACATCTGACCACAACCTCTTAACTGATGTTTAATGTTTGACGGGAGGAACTGGCCAGTAGCTAAAGTTCTTGCCCTCCTTTCCCAGCTGTTTATTCCTGCCTAGCCCCAACCTTGCAACAAGGTCTGTGTGACCAAACAGCTTAGCTCTGCTAACTTCAAGGCTGAAGAACACAGCAATAGAGCTGGATCCCCATCTGATGCACACCCTTCCAAGCTGAAGCTGAACTTTCTGATGCATCTCTTTCTCCAGTTTAAATTCACCTCTGATTCCACCAAACCACAAGGCCGGTTGGCATCTCTCTGGGAAAGTTATTGGTTTCAGTGCTGTGGTCATCATTCAGGCATCTTTCTGTCACAGTACACCTTTTGCTCCACCATGGAAGCGGAATGTGGAAGGCACCCAACACAGACTCAGGTTGTCCCAAGGAAGCCTTCCACAAGACTCCGCCCTGCAAATACAGCTCGTCAGGTTTGCTGCCGGCACAGCAGCCTCCACCAATAATGTGCAAGGCGTTAGGCCCTGGTGCATCTTTAAGTATGCTCTCACCAGTCACTGTGTTCAACTCCATCCTCTCACAGAGCCATACCTAGAGGAGACAGCCAAGATCTGGGAAAAGACTAGCAAGGGCTCTTAACCACGATAACAAATAGGCTGCAAATGAACTTACCTTGGTTCCAGCTCCCGACATTTTCTGTTCCAGGCAAGCTCCCTAGTACTAGAGGAATGTCAGAAGCTGTTACAAACAGCCAGGATCCAAGGCACCCTTTTTATAACGGGTTTGTTTTAAACGAGACAGCTGCTTTGTCATGAGAATAGGATCCAAAAATTGAGTCAGTAATTCTGAAGCTATAGCCGATTTCCAGAAAAGCAAGCAGGATTATGGAATAAAGGAAGGCTTTGCCATCCTCCCTTTGTTACCATTTGCTGAATCAGAACACCAAAACTCTGCCAAACACACTCAAAAACATGCAGCCCCTGCCAAGTCCTGGAGGATGGGGTGCAATTTGGCTGCTCTCTCCCTTTTAAGCATGTTAAACAAGAAGGCATTCTGTCAGCTCCAAAAGGCCCATCTCTGTTTGTGAGGAGGAAACCCAATATTCATCAGAGAACATCTAGCCACACCCCACCAAAGGGTCAAATAGTAAGGAACAATGTCCAAATTTCTGACCGTATCTGCTAATGTCACAAACGCAACTCAGAGCTCCTACACCACTATCTGAGGCTTGAGCAGAGGAGTTTTCCTTTTAGCCCACTGAGGCCCACTGAGCAGAGGGGGCAGAGACTGCTGGCTTACATACACCCGCCAGCACGATATGAAAAAACACCTCTGCAGCTATTCACTGCACCAGCCCAAAGGCTTAGTGAAACAAAGGGAAATGAATTCGGCACGGCAGCGCCTGCAGCACACAGATCCCATTTCAAATCTGTTAGGACAAGCAGTCTGGCCGCAGCAGCTCTGCATGCCACTCCATGTACATCGCCGCAGCAGTCCGACAGACAGCCTGAAACAGATGTGCTCAGCAGTATCTCACCCTCTCCCTCTTTAGGTGTCTTGAATCACTCAGTGCTGCTGCTTACAGCTCTTACTGCTCGAACGCTGTGAGAACACTCCACATGTCAATTAAAAAGAAAACAAAATCTGCCTTATGAAGATCAGTGTTCAACGACAATCCAGGTCCTATGGAATGACAACTTAGCAGCTGCCTTTGGTCATCCAATGCCTCTGCCTATTTTGCCTTCCTTATTTAGGTGCTCAGCTACAAGCACATCTTCTCAGGACTGCTTCCACCAGCCCCTGAGAACAGTACTCATTCAAGCTGATACTCTTTAGACGAAACACTAAAGGTAGGAAACAGTGTTTGTATCAAAATGCTGTGCTAGGGCAGCCTTCAAAACGTTCAATTCCATGGCTGTTAATAAATTGGCACTTTTCTCCGCTCTGAACGGTTCACATTTCATGAAGCAGTAAATATGCTGTGTCCCTCTGACACTCACTGTACAGGTAAAAGTAGGCCATATATAAAGCTTATCTAAGAACTCTGTTTTATTGACATTTGTCAAAAACATGCAAACATACAAGGAAGTAAATTCCATAAAATCACATTGCTTAAGTGCCATCTTCGTATTTAAAAAATCAAACTAAATTTAAATCAATTTAATTAAAAAAAATCAGTTTCATTTCATCCATAACAAAATCAAACATTTCTTTTTCATATTCACAAAACCAGTGCAACTGGCTTGTACCATAAAAAGATGCAGGTGATGCCAAGGGCCCTGCATCCAGCTTTGTACCAGGGAGGGCTGCTTTGCTGGATACTTGCATGCCATGGACACTAGCCACGATGACAGCCTCCTCACTCAAGGAGGCATACTTCTTCATCCTCTAGCAACATACTTTCTCAGCTACCAACAGCATAGCTACAGCACATTCCGGGGAAAGTGGCAGCAATCACAAATCCTAAACCAGACAGACAGTCCAATCCACACCGAGGGTGGGTGTCAGATCCACATCGAGTGTGTTCAGGCAAGACGGCCACAGTCTTAATGAGAACTGTTTTCCCAGAGCTCTGTAACAAAATAAGAGGAGAAACTTTTACTACAGCACCAACAAAGAAAAAGCAACTTAGAGAATAAAGAAAAGGGGAAAAAAACCAAACCCAAGTTTCTAATGTTTTTGTTGCCGATTTGGACTTTCTGAACAAAGACACACAGTCTAGTTCAGAAAGAAGACACTGTTTACTCTGCGCACGGTGCTCAGAAGTCTCCACAAATCAAGCACCCCCAGGATCGTATCTTTAAGCTATTTATACATTTTGACAACGTAATCAGTGTCCTTTGTTTGAGAGTTACACAATTAACTAGTATTCCACCCTTTACTTATTGGTTAAAAGTCTCTCTCGCCTCTCATGCTAATCAGGCACTATGCTCAGTTAAGCTGATAGTGTCTTGTAATCAGTGGTGGCCTCTCAGCATAGGAAAGACTGAGCATGGTGCCTGATAAAAAGTGAAAGAGAACTTTTTCCAAGTTAAAAGATCTCCCCTACATTTGCCCTGATGGGCCAATATGCATTGCAAACCAATTCTTAGGAATATAACAATAATCCAAATTCCACATGCTCCAGTCATCACCGTAATCATGCACGGGAATACCTTCAGGTACCTTTTACTCCTCTGATCCATATCTTTTCTAATACAAGTTGCTCAGAGGGTGAAATCAAAACAGAAATAAAAGTAACAATATCTTGTATAGGACATAGCTCAAGAACTCACCGCAACCAGGGGTTCGCCAGGGGAGTCCCTGGATAATCACACCGGTGTGTGCTGGAGTTCATCTGGCGAATCCTTCTGGCTGCAATGATTTCCCAAGCAAGGTCCAGTCCAAATGGTGTCCCATCTGGGCCACCAAAAACTTGTTGAAAAGCATGATAAAGGCTTGTCTCTGGCTCCTAAACCACTTCTGCTTGGGAAGAAAAAGACGCTACAAAGTAATAATTATTTGAGTCTCACTCGGTTCTCTAAAGCAAAAAGGGAGACAGGTAAGTACAGATATTAATGCACAGCACCTCTTTGAAAGAGCAGCTATTCAAATCAGGGTTTTTTTTTTACATCAGATTATGTACAATATACCTGTCTGCCTTTACAGATGCACACAGCAGCTTTCTTTTTCTCCTACAAAGCAAACAGAACACCTGCACAGAACAAGAGATGTGCTGAGTACACAGTGAACAGATTCAAACTGAAAAGAGGTTTTGACTGCAAAATAAGAACTAAAACCAAACGCAAGGCTATTGGGAGAATAGTCTATTGAACAGCCTCCTCTTTCTTCTACCTCTGCCTAACCTGTACACACAACCATGGGACAATTCTTGAGAAGAATCAAGAGAAACAGGCTTCTACTCACCGTTCCACTCCTTTTGTTGCACATGAACGTGATGCTATCCTGCTGCCTGCTTGGAGCCTACTGCAGGAGGGACAAGGCTATCCAGCTGCTGACGGTTCCCTGTCTGAACCAGCCACTCATAGAACTTGGTTTCTACCAGTATCTGGAAATGTTTCCTTTGATTCCTGAAACCAAAAGATCAGCAGGGAAGTATGTAAAGCTGTCATTTATTTATAGTATTATACTTCTAACTGCATCTTCACTACCAAAACAAGCCTCCCTATGTACCAGCTAAGAGCTGGGCTTGGTTCCTGAACTGTCTGTATCAGGAAGAAAAGGTTTTTACTGAGTGAGCATGACTACAATGAACCCCAAAGGCAGAACTTCGTGGTGGTAGAAACCACGCAAATCTCCCCATCCCACTAGCACAGCAACCCGGCTCCACAGGGCTGCCGAGGAGGAGCCCAATCCTAATTTGATGTGCTGATCCCATCCTCTAGTGTGAAAAGCAGCACATAAGCCCTATTCATTTTTGTGCCACTCAGCTTTAGAGAGGCTCAGTGTACCCAGACCCTTTTTTCAAGTTATAGGCTCTTCTTTATACTATCACTTCCATTTGAGATGTTTTCCCAGAAAGCAGGGTTCTACGACAGCAACTAACCTAAATTCCTCCCCAGTGAATGTGAACACAAAGACAGTCACTGCTTTCTTCCCTTATGGCTTTATTTTCTCCAAGTGCTTTTTATATACCTTGATCTGCAACTGACCCTGAAAGACTTTCTGTCTGATATGCTCAGGAAATGAATAAACAGGATTTTATGCTTTTGCAAGTTGTTCCTCAAGCTGTCTTATTGGTCCTGTCTTACGGGGGTTTTACTTTCAGCCTGGCAGGATTTACATTCTTTTTCTGCCCCACTTTCCTCATTCAGACAACTTCAACTTCTTGAAAGATGTCTTCTTATTTCTAACATTCTTTTTCACCTCCCCACTCAAGCATGGCAGGTTTTTATTTTCTACAAGTCTGATACCCCGCTTGCTCCAAGCTTCCTAGTTGTCTCCCGAGTTGTTTCTCTGCCTGTAGGAGACAGACATTTTACACCATCAGCTGCCCAGTTTCTTTTCAGGAAGCTTCTAAACTTGCCACAGTTCTCCCCCCTTTTATGAAATAAGCCACTCCAGTAGTGACTGGCTTGCTTCCTGTGACTGCTGTAGAAGAGGTTAAATCTAACCATAAAGGCTGAAGTTGTAACTTTCCTCTCTGCTGCCCTTGAAGACTCAAGGCTGAAAGTCCAGAGTCACCTCTGTCATCACTATTGGGTCACCACTGCTCAGCCACCCTGAACCTGCAGCAAAATCCTGACCCAGAATCCTTTCTCTCTCGAGCTCTTTCAAACTGCATGCTCCTCCACACTCAGCATGGAGGCACCTGGATTTCAGAGAGGATCAAGAGAAGCAGAGGGAGCTCCTCCAAAACAATGAACCATCAATTGGGTTAGAACTCCTCAGCCTGGTATGATGGGAAGTATTGACAGTCTGACCCAAGAGGTTTTCATATTCTGAGTTTCCCACAGGATAAACCCCTCCGAAATCACTGCTTATCAGCACCCAGTTACACACCCGTTACAAGTCATCGACTGAGCACAGAACAGAAAGAAAATCTATACAGCTTAAGTCCAGCTTAGGGAACTAAACTTGTTCTCATCTTTTCAAGTCTTTACAACTGAATATCTGGGTTTCTAACCCCATTCTGTATTTGCAAAGGAAGCCAGGTCCTTCAGGTTTGCAGTTCACAAAAAAAGATAAAAGCAGCTAAACTGAAGTCAGCAGAGATTCTGCAGCTTTGTCCAATCTGGCTGGCTGCAGAAGAAAGCATGTTGACAAAGAAGCAAGAAGAACTTTGTCAGAACTCCACAATAGGTACTGAGAAAGCAGAAGCACATGAGTACATGAGATGGGCTAGGACAGGCCTAGCTAGTATAGTAAAAGCTGGGCAGAGGATGTGATACGATCTGACAGAGGACTTTAAAAGCTACTGTCCATGAGGTGATCTACTGTAATGGTTCACATGCACATTCTCAGCTCACCTCAACAACAGATGGGACAGTAACTTAAAGCTTCAGCCTCCTTGTAACAGTTGGACTAAGACCCAATCAGCTGCAGGCCAATAATTAGTAGAGCTGTTGTTCAGGGTACGCACCTAGATGTCACCCACAGCAGCATGCAACACTGGAAGCAGAACAGAGACAGCACCCAGCGTGAGATCATTTGTAAACTCTTACTACTGCCAGGATGGTTCCCTCATGTCAGCCCTCAACAGTATCTGGGCATGCTTTTCATTGAATCTCACATACTCCCATTTGGATTCAGCACTCACTTGGTCAGGCCTGCCTCCTTCACAGTTTTCTGCCATATCTGCACATTCTGCTCCCTCTGACTCAGCGCCTTCTGATACGCATGGGGAAGCCCACCCGGCGTCTCTGTGGTGTCTCCTTCCATCTCAAAAGGAATCACAAAGGTGTAGAAGTCCGAGGGTGGCAGGAGGCGGAAGACACTCGTGTCACTGCTCTCCTTGCACACCAGCATGGGACTGTCCCAGTAGTTTGGCAGGGTGGCCAAGCCCACCTGAGCCATGTGGTCTTCAAGCATGGGATAGTGGGTGTGGAAAGGGGCAAAGCTGACTGCTTGGTTCCCCGAGAGGATGAGGGGCTGGGTAGGTGTGAGAGTGTAAAAAGTACAGCCAGCAGTGGAAGAAAGGGACAAACGATGGCAAACCACGATGACCTTGACATTGTCACAGCTGTGGACGTGCACAGATGCTTGCACAGGGCCGAGGACAAAAGTGCTATTCCGGCACTTTTCAATGGTCACAGACCTGCAAAAGAACATGAGGGAGAGGACATGGTGAGCAGGAAAGAGCAAACCCAGGACTTTTTCACTGCTTAGTCCATTCTAACAAGAACATAGCACTTGAACAGACTTGCTGAAAAGACTGTGTCCCAGGAGAACAAAAACTCACCGGAGGGGAGAGAGGAGGTAAATGAAGGACTCGTTGCAGCGATGAATTCTTACATGAGCCCCTACGAGGGTGTCCGAGCTCTTGGCCAGCGTCTGCTTGTACACTTGGCTCATTATCACCATGGGAAACACCTCAGGCACCACACAAGTATTGCAGGCAATCTTTGCTCTCCTGGTTGTTCCTTCAACTGCAAAATACAGTTTTCCAATGCATTTAATTGGTTTTTATTTTTTAAGCACAGAAAGGCTACATGAGATTCCTACAGAGAGACAGACATGATGGCTTACTGTCCACATCACCCAGCAATCCCTCAAGAAAATAATCAGCCCAAAACTTGCAGGGTAGTACCATCACACTCCACTCTTCATGCACCAGTCACACCATCCACCGATGCCTACCAGGCAGCTCAGCAGCACAAGGCAGTCTGAAGCTCCAGAAGTCAGGGCACATTGAAAAATCAAAATCCTTTCAAGATTATCGAGGGGTGGCCAATGCCTCCCACAAGCTACAGGCAGCCCTGACCTGGGCACCTCCAATTCCAGAAGTCTTTTCCCAAACACGAGACTTTGCTTGGCAGGAAGATCCTTACGGCAAGTTTTATGTTGAAAGCAGGAACTGTATGGTTTAAGACAGTGAAATGCTCCCTCTACAGTACAATCCTTGAGCAACCTCACTGTCCTACCTAACACATGTCACTCTTACAATTGTGCAATCAGAGAAACAAAACATTCATTTAAATTTTTTCTTCCTAAGGCAGAAGGTGCCTTGGCTCCACTGCCATGTCCCTCCAGGCAAGGGGCTGTGATTCAAGCCAAGGAAACCCAGACCAGTTCTCAGCTTTGCCACAAACACATCACATTATCTATTCTCTGTGCCCAGCTGTACTTAAATAACAAGGGTACTAATCCTGACCTCACTCAGAGGGGCCTTTGACAATAACATCATTAATGTTTGCTCACAAAAGTGATCCAAAGACCAGAAAAACATACACAGGTGTCATGCAGCGCTCTCTTATCTCCCAGACTTGCCCCTAAGCTGCCACCTTCCTCACATCCACAGAAAAAGGAGGCAAGCCCTCATAAAACCCAGTCAGCAAGAGGAGCTGAGACTGGAAAGCTATTTCTAAAGATAAAGACAAGGCCTGTAGGTACCTTGCTGTGCCCATGCGAGTTTCTTCCCGGACTTGAGGCAGGCAGTCATTCCAAAAGGGTTTGTTGTCAGGCAAGACCGCAGCCAGCTCTCTAGCTTGGGGAAAGAGAAGGCTCTAGAGATCTTTGAGTAGCCATTCTGCCCAGGACAGGACTGCCAGAGGGCGAGCTCGTGCAGTGGATGAACCGTCCTGGATTTGTTCACAGTCCCTTCAATAAGGAAGCTGAGGGCACAGACAGCTTCGTAGGATACCAGGCTACTGGGGGTTGAATGGGAGGAGGCACTGAGCTGCTCAGGCTCCAGCAGCAGTTCAAGCATCTCCAAGAGGTGGCTCTGCACAAAGGCACGGTGGTCCTGATCATTCCAGATCTTGGTGGACAGAAAAAGACACAAGGGGAAGGTGAGTTCTCACAAAGCTGACATTATATACGCTTCCTTACAATTGTTCTAAAAGAGAAAGTCAAGTCAAACATGGTGGTCTCTCCTGCTGTTTCTGCTGCTTCCAAACTCAGAAAGCTCCCTCAGAAAGGGAAAAATAATAGTCTAACTCCAAGTAACAAATATTTCATTCTAGAAAGCAGAAACACTTTCCTACAATCCTTCCCGCACAAATTCAGCCAGCTCCTGGCTGACAATTAAAGGTAGGAAATAAATCAATAACTGACAGTCAAGGTCTTGCAACTTTCTATTGGAAAATCACCCCATCTGCCCCAGACCTTCAGCTATGATTCACTGCCACCTGCTGAGGCACTGCAGGGAAAAAAGCAGAGGGTCATCTCTTCACAGCAGGAGGACCAATAAACCAAACTACCTCTGAAAGAATCATCGGTTTAAATTCTAAAGGGCTCCAGACCAAAAAACCAAGGCAGAAGACCAGAATTATGGCAGATCTTAACAAAGACAACTGCTGCTTGCCTGCAAACGGCAAAACAAGCAGCACAAGCTGCAATCACACACTGTCCTCACCATCACATTTTATCCAGCAGCTGTAATCCTTGCTCTGAAACACAAACCCTTGTGAACCAGACAAGCCCCACTATACCACTGCGAAAGGCTGAAGCTGGGAAATCTCTCCCAGTCACAAAAAGTAACACCAGTGGAGCCAACCCCAATCCTGTCGGAACCAAACCCCCTGCGTAGGTTACAGTGGCAGCCAAGACTCTCCTCCTTCCTGTCCCAAGTTCTGTGTAATGGCAACAGTTAAAGGAAAGCATCAGCTTTCAAATAACACTGGATGCTCCACAGCCACCCAACTCACAGCCCTGTGTCAGGTCCCCTCACTTCTTTTCTCATTTGTTAAATCTTTCAGTATAAAGTCACCCAGTTCCTGCTTTTAATTCCTGCAGCTTCTCCCAAGCAGTATTTCACTAGCTCATACAGCTCCCAGCATCACAGTCGTGATAGAAACCCACTGCAATTTGCAACTGCACTTTATAATGACACTGCCCACCTACAATTCACCCTCAAACACAGAGCTACACCGAACACATCCAACTCGATTCTCTTCTTTCAACACTTGATAGTATTTTAAAAGGAGACATTAGCAATTCCACATATTTGACCAACAGCTGATCAACCAGCTCCTGTCTGAAATACACTGTGAGGGACCACCTTGGGATCCTAATACTCCACAGTGGATCACAGGACCTCCAACCCAAGAAAAGCTTTCCATTTCACCAAACTGGCAATTACTTCTTAAAAGGATAATTCCCATGACTCTGGGAGTACTTTCACAGCTCAGATTCTCTTTACCAGCAATTCTGCAGGTACAGCTGCAGAGAATACACCAGCTCCGTTCCATTTACTACTGTGTGAAGTACGCCCAACCTGACCCTAGCTCAGACTTCACCACAGGCAGAGTCACACCCTCCCAGGCACAAACCATCCACTTTCAACCCACCTCAAGGCAGGGCCGTGCAGCTCCTCACACGGCCACACAAGGAGACTGCCCTACTGCCACAATTACCTTGTTCTCGCTGGCTGATTTTCCAGTCAGGCTAGGAGACTTGGTCCGGGGGCTGGGCCACTCCTCCCCGATCAGAGACCTCCGCAGAGACACCTTGCTTACCTGTTGGATGTACAGGAAGAGCAGAAACTGCAGCGTGTCCACCGACAGCTAGACGAGAGGAGAAAAAGAGGCGTTAGGATGGCCTGGGCTCTCCCCACGCCAGCCCTGCCCGGGTTGAGGCTCCTGCCTTGCTCCGCTCCCGTTCCAGCTCCTCGGCGCTGGCACATGTCGCCTCGGCCTCGGCCCACTCAAGGCTGCTCGGTGGGTCGGGCATGAGGAGACTGTGGAAGAGCTCGAAGTAGAGCCAGGCTAGGCCGCGATCCAGCTGCAGCTTCCCGCAGGCGATGTGCCGCCAGCGGGGCCACGACAGCCGCGGGAAGCAGCCCTCGGCCGCCCGCGCTCGGGCGTAGGCCGCCATCTTCCGGAGATAGTGCGGGCCGAGGCGGGCGGGCGGCGGGGCGGGCAGGACCCCCACCACGAACGGCTCCGTCTTCACCCACAGCCGCACCGCCGCTGACGCCTCCATGGTGACCGGTACCGCCCGCTTCCGGTGCCCGCGCAGAGCGGCGGCGACGCACACCAACGAGACGGCGCTTCCCTCACCCCTTGGAGGACTCCGCTTGGGCCGCGCAGCCCCGCCCCGTCCCTGAGGAAGCCGGTTTCGATTGGCTTCCCAAGCCTGCGCAACTACAGGGAATTAACAGCACGCCCTCTGATTGGCTACTACACCGTGAAATCCTACCTCCGTGCGGCATGGAGCTGCGATAGGGCAGGGCGTGGCGTGACGAAGTGAGCTATGATTGGATCGAGAGGCTCAGAGCCAACGTCCTGGCAGACGATAGGTCAGCGGAGTCGAGCCGGTGGTGAAGTGTGCGCAGCCGATTGGCAGCCGGCACGCAGCGCGCGGGGCCACGCCGTGCTCTTATTGGCCAGTGGATGTGGTCGGCCCCGTCGTCGCGTCTGCTAGTGTCTGTGCCGGGGCGGGCGCCTGCGGACCCGCTTGTGGAGTGCCGCGCTCTCTCCCCGCCTCCCCCCCGGCAGGGCAGGCCCGGCCGCGTCGTGCCATGGCCCTGGGCTGGCTCGGCCGTCTCTGCCTGCTGCTGCTCTGCCTCTGCGGGGAGGCCGCTGCAGGGTGAGTGCGCCGGGCCTGAGTCCCCTCCGTCGCGCCTTTGTGCTTTGCCGGCCCCCTTCTCCCTACCTCCGGCTCGGCGGCCGCGGCGCTGACGGGGCCGCGGTCTCTTCCTTCCCTTCTCCCTGCAGGAGGGACTTCTATAAGATCCTGGGGGTGTCCCGCGGCGCCTCCATCAAGGACATCAAGAAGGCGTACCGGAAACTGGCGCTGCAGCTCCATCCCGACAGGAACCCCGACGACCCCCGGGCGCAGGAAAAGTTCCAGGACCTGGGGGCTGCCTATGAGGTGAGGCCGGGCCTGCGGGTTACCCCTGCCCTGCGCCCATCAGTGGGCATTGCTAGCTGCAGTGTAGGGCAGGTGTAGTGAGGGCTGGTGTAGCTGCGGGGGAAGATGAGGGGTGAAGCTGTGCACCCTGTCGTAAGTAGATCGGGGAACCTGAAGTCCTCCCATGCTGTAAAGGGTAGATGGGGTTTGTGTTGTATGGGGCTTTGAACAACCTTGTCTAGTGGAAGGTGTCCCTGCCCGTGGCAGGGGGCTATAACTGGATGAGCTTTAAGGCCTTTTCCATCCCATTCTATGATTCTGGGAGCATGAAGCTGAGATTGGCCAGCAAGTAGTCTTGTGAAACTTTATCATATAGCTTTCAGGGGAAAAAGAAAGGAGGCCTTCTAGGAAATGTGAAAGCTCTTCTAATAAGGTGCAGGTACAATCCATCCTTCCATTATTACTATATTGAATTTCAGGCATTCTACCAAATAAAAAACAAAGGTGGAGAAGCTGCCAGGTTGATTACAGAGCTCCTTCTGTCAGAGGACAATAAAAGACCTTAGCTTACTTAGCCAGAGGAAAGTGAGGGCAGCAACCTAAATTCTCTGGTATTTATTAATAGCTTTTTGAGGAGGGAATATAGCTGATGCAACCCTGAGTATTGGCACAGGAGCAAATGTGTGTGTTTGTGAGTAAGGCTGAGCTGATGGGAGATAAAAGAGCAGAAAGAAAATGTATGTAACTTTACTTTTGTATCAGACCTGAACCTCTTTTTAGTTCAGAGTTACCTATTTAAACAAATTGGCTGAACTATCACAGGGAAGCCAGCGAACATAAAAAATTTTTCTGTGGACAGAATTATTACCTGTCACTTGCAGCATCTGGAGATTGATGAATGTGTTTTACTTTAAAGCTGTGAGCTCAGTGTCATTGCTGAGTTGGGATCTTGTCACATTGACAGTATGCATAGGAAGCATTTCTCTACCTCCTCCCTGAGTCCCAGTTTATTTCTTTGCTATAGTAACAGTTGAGAGTACTCTTAAAAGCAAATGGTTGTAAAATCAAATCAGCAGGGTATGTGGTGGCAGGAGGAGGTGAATATGAATTATGAGCAGCGACTGAGCCTGTTTTCCCCTAACCAGGGTGTTATTGAAGTACAACAGTGTCCTTCTTCAACATGAAGTGTGGAGTGCTGGTGCTAGCACAGACAATATGAATGTAACATGCTCTCACTGGATGCTGGTAAAATTAAACCAGGAAACCTCCCTTCAAAGTCTTCAGCTGGAGGCTGATGCATCAGAATGTTGAAATCTAGTATTGACATATGTGTGCTTTTAAAATAGATTTGGAAGGAGTAACGCTTTGATGTCCTGCAAGGTCTTTGTCTCTTTGTTTAGCAAGTACAGCTTGCACATCCTTTTGCTAAAGTGGCTGCTAGAGTCAGGATGTTGATTTGATTGTTTTGGGTAAAAGGGAGGTAGAATTATGTGTATGTTGTAACCTAAATGAAGATGCTTTGTGCCATAATGCAACAGCCTCTGTAGTAGTACTGCTCTTCAGGGTTCAGCTGACTGCCTATCTATAGCAAAGTCTTCAAAGAAAATGTGGGGAAAGTAGGTTAATTCAACTACTTGGTTTTACATTTTAATAATAGCCTAGGTGATTTCCACCCTGCAGCTGTGTGGTCTGTGCGCAGTTGTTTCAATAAGAAAGAAGAGGGAACTGAAACTACCCTACTTCAGCAGGCGTATAAGGAAGCTGGAGAGGGACTTCTCACAAGGGTATGTGGTGGCTGGACAAGGGGGAATGGCTTTAACCTGACAGAGGGGAAATGTAGATAAGATACAAGGAAAAAGTTCTTCACTGAGGGTGGTGAGGCGCTGGCACAGGCTGCCCAGAGAATCTGTGGCTGCCCCATCCCTGGCAGTGTTCAAGGCCAGGTTGGATGGGGCTTGGAGAAACCTGCTGTAGTGGAAGGTGTCCCTGCCTGTGGCAGGGGGCTGAAACTTCAAGGACCCTTCCAAACCAAGCCAGTCTGTGATTAGTCTCAGGATGGCTTGAGGGTGTTTGTTTTTCTCTTTTTAACCTGAAGCTTGTCCACTGTAGTTGCTTTGCTGTCAAGGCAACCAACGTAACAACCAAGGAGTCTTGAAATTGTGTTCTTATAGTTGTGTTCTCCAACAGCTTTGGGAAATGTGTGATTTAATACAAAATAGGACAAAGGGAGAATTTAACTCATCTACTAGATGATGCTAGTGAAGTCACTTGGGGTTTTTTTCCCCTACTGTTAGCATTTACCATCAGTTACAATTTCAGGCTGGTTTTCATCATTTAGCCAGCTTCTCCACCCGTTTAGTTGCTTCTGAATTTATTTTCACTCCTCTCGAGCCTTTTGACCTTCCTAACATAGTCAACAGGTGAAGAAGGGGAAGGAAAACTAAATGTGACTGGAAACTTCTGGATCTCTGCAGGAGAAAAGAGCAGAGATCAATGTTCAGGAATTAAAACTGAAGTCCTGAAAGTCGTGTGTGTTGGGATGTGTTATTCTGCCTAAGTACTGAAGTTACTCCTAACTTCTGTAGTCCTTTGGAATGAGGGCCAGCATTCAAACTGGTGCAGAGTTACTGTATTTGGCAGGTTCAGCTTGGTAGGCTAACTTGCCATCGTTGCCATGAAATAGTGGCTGGAGAAATACATCTTCTGCATGCTTGAAGAACAAACTGAGAAACAGGGGTGGCATGATTTATGGGTTTGGGTTTTGTTGGTTTTTTTTTTTTTTTCAGTTTGCTGCTTTGCAGAAACTTATTTGAATTATTCCTTCTGATTCTTTTTTAATCCATAAGAAAACTCAGTGTTACTTTAATTTTCTGTGTTGCTTCTGCTGATTTAATAAAATAACTTATTTTTTATGGGTTTAACTGATAAGTGTTTTTTTCTAGTCTAGTGCAGCAAACAAGTTCTAGCCAGTACTTCTGTAATGTAAAGCATTGCAGCTTGTCCCCCAGTGAAGAGCACTGCTGAGCTGCTTCCTCTCAGAGCCTTATTCAAATAACTCAGCTCAGCTGTGGGTGAATGACTTGTCCACTTTCATGCCGTTGCCAGGTGCTGTCAGATGAGGAGAAGAGGAAGCAGTATGATGCGTATGGTGAGGAGGGATTGAAGGATGGGCATCAGAGCTCTCATGGAGACATATTCTCACAGTAAGGAGATTTTGCCACTTCAGGCCGTTCTACTGTTGGGGCTTTAATTTTGTGATGCTCATGCACACGTTTGACGTGGGCAAATTCTACGTTAAGGTCTTTTACCCAGTCTAGAGGCACTGATCTGAAGTAACAGTTGAGAATTTGAAGAAATATATTTACAGTGGATATCCCATGTGCAGTTTTCAGTTATCTGTCATGCATCAGTCCTTGCTTCACAAGCAGTGAGTGGAAACCAGTGGTGTCTTGATGTTTAACCTGTTCTCACAGATCATATGTGCACTTTGGGTCACTTTTTTCTTCTGCAAAGTAATGCTGTATTGACTTAGAGTAAGTTTTAGAGCAACTGTAGAATTTGGGTCAGTAAAATCTGAAAGCACTTGCATGTTACTCAGGCAGAACCTGATTTTCTGTTTAAGGTTCCTTTGGTTCTGCTAGGCACACAGTTACTAGAACAGCTCTTGAAGTTGCTCATCTCAGGTAATCCTTCTGGGTGAAATCTCACACTATCTGCTGGTCTGTTTTGAGGAAAAATACAGAGACTTGCTAGGAAGTTTTTTCTCATCTCTGCCCTTTGTCCTTAAAACTACTGAAAACCAACCTGCTAGCATTGACCTGAAATGCCAGAGGTGGAGCACTACTCGGAGGTTGTGCCTTGTGGTAATGGTTGCAGTGTAATATGGAGAGGAGTACCCTTAGGGAGTGGTCAGATTTTTGAGGTGTTCAATTCATGCTCCAAAATTGGGTTTCTTTAGTACAGAAATATCTTCCAACATGACAACTTTTGTTAGAAGGCATTAGCTTGTGTTCTGGAGGAGCAGAAAAAGGTATCTGGATTTACAGTGGTGCTTTTGTACTGTGAGAAGGCTGTTCACCAGTGGGCTAGAAGCATTTGCCAAGCACCATGTTGCTGCTGCCTTGGATGGCTCTCTCTTCAGAGCCTTGTTTGAGAATTCCTTCCTGAGCTAATTGATGTGCTTTTACTGCAGCTTCTTTGGGGACTTTGGATTCATGTTCGGAGGTAACCCTCGCCAACAAGACAGGAATATTCCCCGAGGAAGTGACATAATTGTGGATCTGGAGGTTACACTTGAGGAGGTGTATTCAGGAAACTTTGTAGAAGTAAGTTTGGTTGCCTGTTGGTCTGTCCAGTGTGTTCTCAGGTTTGAGGTGTCTGGCCTCAGACACAATATCATGTTCCAAAGAATGGAACTAAAATAGGTGCTCAGTTTCTCAGTATTTTGCAGTGACAGTGAAGGATGTTATGATGCTGTTTGCTAATAGTTAACTGAAGAAACAACACACTTACTTTGCCATCTGCCATTCTTTATAGAATAATGCTTCTTGTGATAATAGCTTATTTATTTGCTGTCAGTGACCATCTGTAGCTTGTTTCTGTTGCAGTAGCCCAGTTGGAAATAGTGTAAGCGCTCTCTCTGTAGAATTTGATATTTGAGGGTCCATTTGTAAGCCTTAAATTCATGTCGTAATTCTTGCAAAACCATGTTGAGGATTTTTCATAGTCTCTTTATATGGCCAAACATGTCACTGCAAATTGCTGAGTTGCATACTTGATGAATATATGGTGGCCCTTTAATTTTTTGGTATTTGTTTTAAGCAAGCTAAATTTTTGGTGCTGACAATCCCTGCTACTTTGCACATTAGGATATGTGATGCTTAAGTTTGAGTTTCTGGGTAAATGGGGAACTCAGAATAATTTTGTCCATTGTGCAGGACAAGGTGTGGATTGTAACCAAAGTGTGAGGTTTTTCATCCTAGCTTTACTTTTTCTATGTATTAAGGTGTGCAGGAAAAAGAAATGGAAATAGTGGTGTCCTAGAGAGGTTTTTCTGGTATTTAATGTGTGATCAGCAAGAAGCACAAGATGAAAGCTGTTGTCAATGTTTTGCTTGAGGCCACTTGGCAAGTGGATTGTAGAGGCAGCACACGAAACCAAAGTATTTTCAAGGTGTTTGAGAAATCCAGATGCTTGTGGAGCCCTAGGAGTGCTACTGGCCTGTGTGCTGTATTGACCTCTTCCTCTTCCTTGCAGGTTGTCAGGAACAAGCCAGTGGCAAGACAGGCACCTGGCAAAAGGAAATGCAATTGCCGGCAGGAGATGAGGACCACCCAGTTGGGTCCTGGACGTTTCCAGATGACTCAAGAAGTCGTTTGTGATGAATGTCCAAATGTCAAGTGAGTTGTATGCTCTGTAATGATATATGGGTGTTTATTCAAAACCTGCCACTAGATGGAGGAAGGCATCTCTACTACCAATAAGATCTGGAGTGAAAACAGAGATTTCTCATTTCCAAGGAGCCAATCCTTATTCTTACAGTAGAGCTGGCAATCTCTATTAGAAGCAGAACTCCCCAGTTTGCTCCTTCAGCCTCTTTTTCCTTGAACAATCAGTAATACTACAGTGGGAGTTCCACAACTAAATATCAATAAACAAAGTGAGAGAAGCCCAGAGTTTCCAGCTGGGAACAGCTGGACATGGAATACTGGCATAATTGCACATCCAGTTGCTGTCCTATGCATTTAGTAGCTTAACCTTGCCTTCTCTGGTAGTTAAGTATCAGCACACAAGAAAGGCAACACTCATCCTTCAGTTCTAGATGTGTTACTGCAGTAACATAAGTAGGTGCTGCTGCCTAGTGTTGGAAACTTAGTGCCTGGCTGCTCTTCCCGTTTGCAGGCTTGTGAATGAGGAGCGAACGCTGGAAGTGGAGATAGAGCCAGGTGTGAGGGATGGTATGGAGTATCCCTTCATTGGTGAAGGTATGTATATGGTCACTGCCCTGCTGCTCAGCTTTGACTTGCTCCTTTCCTGTCATGCAAAGCTGGTCTGTGTGGCAGTCAAAGTGTCCAAGCCCTGCCTTTAGTAAATGATCAGCACATGTGGTTTTAAGTGCTGTGGCCTCTGTGTGCTGCTGAAATCCAGGAGCATACTCTCTGATAAGTATGGAGAATGCTCCAAGTTCCACTCCCTTTGCTGGTACTGGGGGTGTGCACAAAAAGAATATAAAGCAATTTCTACATCTGATGTTTCAGATAACTTTTGAGTAGGAGCATCTGTGCTGGGCTTGAGTATGTGAGGGAATGTCTCTGCCCAAGGAGGTAAGTCCTTCAACAAGTAAGGGACATCATTAGCATGCAGGCAAGTCTTTCAGAGCAGCAGACTGGTGTGAGCTCATGGAGGCAACTACTCAAAAGTCCTCGGCTCTTTAATAGCACATCTGTCTAAGCAGGATTTTAGTCATGTAAAGATCAACTACCTGTTTTTTCTCCTAACATGTGAACTGAAGATCTCTTGTGTTTAAAATACTGCTTGTTTCTTCAGTTGTTACTAGCTAGCCCTTTTAAACAGAGCTTTTCTTTTCACAGGTGAGCCCCATGTGGATGGGGAGCCAGGCGATTTGCGCTTCCGAATAAAAGTCCTTAAGTAAGTAACTGGCCTAGCTAGTCTTCTCTTTCTGGTTACTATAAAAGGAAGCTTGCAAGCAATTTTCTGGCCAGCATTGCCTGCTTGGCTAGTATGTGTCTTGCCTTTCAGCAGAGTTAGTGCAGCCAAGGGTTGGTTACTCAGGGCTGTGCAGGATGTTCAACCCTGCTGATGCTAAAGTAGCTGGATTCACCACTGGTAAGATGCTGCGATAATTCCACTTTTATTTGGCTTGAATGCTGGCATGCATTAGTGGCTTCTGTGTGAATCACATGAAAAATCTCCTTTTTCCATAAACATACTATCTCCCTATTGTAAGGAAATGCACTACTAAGAAAATTGTTGCGTGAGTCACAGCTTCTTGACACGCCTTGCCACTCATTGCCCTAGAAATAGAAATGTTATTTGGTAGTACATACCACACACAGGAAGATGAAGCTAAATTTAATTCCTTCTTCACTTCCTCTCTGATTTGTGAGTTTTCCAAACTCATAAACAGAGGGGAAGAGGCTAGAGGACCTGTTTTCCCTATGGGGAAGAAGAAAAGTTCCAATGGTTTTTATTTCCGCAGGCACCCAGTCTTTGAAAGAAGAGGAGATGACCTGTATACAAATGTGACAATCTCGCTGGTCGAGGCACTTACAGGCTTTGAAATGGATATCGCCCACTTGGATGGGCACAAGGTGAGGCAACAGTTTGTGTTGTTGCTGTGTATTAAAAAAGTTTAACTGCAGGTCTTCTGTGCGGGGGGTTAGCTTGCTCAGGGGGTGTGCGGCTGCTGCTTGTATACAGCATCCCCTTGGCTAGTGCCTTCCAAACAAATTTCCATGGAGTCATAACAGGCTGTACAAGGGGTGCACAGCGTGGTGCTCTGTTCGTGGCTGTCACAGCAGCTGCTGTCTTCAGTGATGTTAGTTCTGACAGTAACACCGCCTGGACCCATTGCATATCACTGACTTTGGCAAAGACTCAGTTGAAGCTTTCTAGTGGATTGGAAAGGGCATTGATGTATTGGGGTACACACAGAGCACTAGTAATGTCTTGAAATTTCTTTTGTCTGTAGGTTCACATTGCTCGGGATAAAATTACGAAACCTGGGGCCAAACTGTGGAAGAAAGGAGAAGGTCTTCCAAATTTTGATAACAATAATATCAAAGGCTCACTAATAATAACGTTTGATGTGGAGTTCCCCAAGGAGCAACTGACAAATGAGCAGCGGGAAGGTGCGTGTTTTCAAGCCCTGCCATGGCAGCAGGCTGCACAGACCTCTAGCCAAAGCTGATAAGACATTGGCACAACGGAATCAGGGCCTGCAGTGGTCAGGAGGGGCTCTCCTTTCCCTGTGCCCCTTGCACAACATAAACACAGTTGGCCAGTGCCCTGTGATTAACTTCTCTTTCCCTTTGAAGCCAAGTGAACTTGGCTGCTGCAGTTGTAGGGAGCCAGATTAAGTTGGGATGTGCTACTGCTGGGATGTAGCACTTGGCAAATTTGCAGGTTCTTTGTTTTGTAGCTGGCCATCTGTCTGAACTGAAAGACTTACTGGGCTTAGCTTCTGCCTGCTTTGCTGCTGTTGGAATGGGATCGCAGGCAGTTTTCCAGGCCCTGCTTCTGCTTTCTTAGAGGCAAGATGTGTGAAAATCCCTCTGCTGTCAAGGGTAAAGAGTCAGACAGCATCAGAAGGATTGTTCCTCTCTACATTTCTTTCTACCCTAAGTGCTTTGTGACTGTCTAGGGAAGAAGGATGCAATAGAGATCTGCTTCTCAGCTTTAGTACTCAAATGGAAACTTGATGACCCATGTAGAAATCCCAAGATTGACAGGAGGGTAAATTTTATACTCCTAGCTGGAAATTCCTCTTTGTTTCAGCAGCCTCTGTGGTAGGTTCACAAGGTTTCAGAGTAGGCATCAAGGGCCCTATCTTCTGCTATGGAACAAAGAAGTTCCTGGAATGTACCAGTACAGCTCTTTAGAAAACCCTAACCCCAAAACTTCTTCCTGCTGGCCAGGGCTATCATACTTTCTTCATTTTAAGTTACGCTTTTAGTGGATTCTGGCAGCTGCCCTGGTGGAATGAGGCATATGTGCAGCTTTCCTGTACACTTCAAGTGTGTAGAGGGAAGCCAATCCCTGGGAGGGCTTTTTCAGCCTTGTGGCATTTACTGTTGCATTGGCCATACTGTGCTAGCTACCACTTAGAGCCCAGTTGGTAGCTCCAGGGCTGACTGATGTTCTGTGACTCTGCAGCTGTTTGTCGCAGACTTCTGCAGCGAGGTCTGTGCCTGTGGGCTGTGTTTTGAGCTCACTTGTTTTGTGTTTTGACCCCTGTGCTTTCCCGCTTTTGTTGCAAGCGTGTTGTGCCCAGTGAGAGCTGCAGAGCACAGTGACCACATCAGTGTGAAGTCTCATTCCAGGATCTGCTGCCCTTCTTGAAGCTTTGTAAGGCAATGACACCTCTCAAACAGACCTGAGGTTATTCCAGCTGTTGCTCTTGGCAATTTAGAAGAGGCAAGGAGCAGTCACAGAAGCCTCTGTGTTTGTCAAAATTGCTCACAGACCTTTATGATATCCTGGCATCAGAGACGTGACGATACTGGCATGAGTGTGTTCAGGCATGGGCCCTTTGCACATTTCACTCCCTCCTAAAGCAGTTCTGTGCTCCCCAGGAGAAGGTTACTGGGTAGGCAGTCAAATGCATTTCTGAGTGGTAGAATATCTCCAAACATCCAGTGATTTAAGGAGTTTTATGAGGGAATACATCTATTCATGTTGTATGGCAGCAGTTCAGTGTACACATTCAAAGGAAGACTGTAGGCTTCAGGATTCAAAACATCCCTTTTTTCTTATTGTTGGCAGAGGTCCTAATTTCTTATCTCGTAACCATATGCACAGCTCCTGGGGCAGTTGGAAGATACTCGACTTAGGGAACACCGCTCTGGTCAGTCTAAGCTTTAGAGTCAGAGAAATAATATGCTTTCTTTCCTGCCAGTGTGACATCAGGGAATTTATTGTCTGTTGATCAGAGGTGACTTTCTCTCTTTGACATTTCTCATTCATCTTTACTGATGCTTGCTTATAGTCTGTTTTGGAGCTTTGGATTCCCTGCTTTAACTCTGGAGTGGTCAGAGAGCAGCAGCAGGCTCAGCGAAGTGCCCAGGTTGTGTTGTAACCTGTCACCTCTTGATGGTGTCAGAATAATCTCGAAGTTGGCTCTAGTAAAAAGTGCCTGAGGTGCTGTAGCTCCTGGCTGAACATCAGGTACATGTTGACGTATGCTGTGCAATAATGGGGGATTTTTCAGGCCAGCAGGCAGCTGCCTAGAGCTAGCTAGCAGGAAACGAGGTACGGGAATGGTTCTTCAGGGTTACTGGAGCACACCTTTCTCCAGCTATGGCTTTCATTCCAAAGAACTACACATCCAGGAGGCACTTCCTCTTGCCCATTAGCCAGGAAGTGACTTGGAGCCTCCTTTGGCTGTGGAGGGGAAGTGAACTTGTGTTGCACTCCCCTGGAGAATGACCTACCCTTAACAATTAGGGGTTCCTGTATAGGGGCTTGCTTTGCCCCACTGTTAGGGATGTTTCTGAGCGTAGAAGAGTGTTCAGGATTCTCTGGCTATCAAGCAAGAAGCATGAATAACTCTTGCCTGGCAGAGAGCCATCTCTTTTCCAGTTACTACTTCCAGAACAGTTTTCCAGTATTTTAACAGCTACTGTGACCCTTATGCATGAAATCGCTGGTCTTAAAGAACAGTAGTATCTGCAGCCAGAATGATTGAAGGGCAGACAAACAGGACAAGGTTTGCAGGGAGACATAATATCTTTTAGCTGGATTTGTTGAAGGATTTGGACTGGAAAAACCCCTAACCTTGCAGGAACGTCACAAATTGATTCATTTAATTGCTGATATTCCCTCCTCATGCCGGAGTACCTCACTTCAAGTTAACAACTGTAGCAGGATTTTCTAGGCAGCCTGATCTGACCTGTTGTACAAACCTGTACACTGTGATGCCAAGACTGGCTTCACTGCAGCAGCAGATTAAGGTCCTTTGAGGCAGGACTGCAGTCCTATCTACTGTCATGTTGAGGTGCAAGCCAGCTGCTTGTACGCTTTGTTCTGGGAACATCCAGCAGCAGAATTTTAGCAGTTTAGCTTAATTTTTTACTGTTATTTGAAAGTTACCCATGGTGTGGGGAGTTTTCTCCTTTGTTTTGAGTCCTGACAGCCCTTCCTCAGGCTCAGTGGTTTCTGGTGCTGGTCAGAGCAGAGATGCTGCCGTGCCCTGAGGGATGCTGTGGTCAGGGCAGTGGGAGTCCTGGCAGTGTGTGTCAGGGCTGACTTTAATTAGAGGGGACTCCCTCTTTATCTCTGGAAAAAACAGTGTGACGCATCTGTTCTTGCCAGTCTGCTTCCTCTGCTTTGTGTGGACTTGCCCTTTCAATAGCACTGCCAGTCTTTCCCTGAATGTGCTGACCCCAGTAGATGAGCTAGTATGGTTTTAAAAGCTGACTCACTTTTATCCTGTTCTGCTAAGAGCAGTCAGCTCCTTGAAGTGTTTTATGAATGTGGAAGGTGGTATTTGAAAAGTCATCTAGAATCCTTTTGAAACAGTGGGTTTCGAAAACCCTTAAGATTTTCAGGCCTTCAATAGGATCCTTAAGCCCATAGATAAGTTTGCTTCTCTTGGTTGCCTTCAGGGACTGCTTTTAGTGGATGGTAGTGTCCCCAGGCACCACATACCAGTGTGAAAACCTGTTTTCTAGTTACTCCTGTGGATTTCTATAGCTGGCAAGTCCAGGACTCAAATGTAGCCCTCCTGAGCTTGCTGCTAGGAGGTTTCTCTTGGGTTGTAGAGGGAGCCTTGGGAGATGCGCTACATTAATTAGACATTGGAAGTACTTAGCAAGTTGTTTGTTGTCATCTTAAAGTACAAATGCAATAAAATTGCTGTCAACTTCAACAGCAAAGCAGCTCTGGGAGTCAGCTTTATCCCTTGCAGAGCTGTGAGGAGCTTGTGTTTGTAGCAAAGGAGGCTTTCTCCCTGGAACCACTGGTCTTGTGTGGTCCTGAGGGTGCATGAAAGTGCCGTTACAACATTACTAACCTCAGGCCTATTTCTCCTGGTGGGGATGCTGAAGGAGTGGGAGTAAAGCTGTCACACTGCTGGGTTTGGAGGATTGTTCTCATTTTTGGGTTTTGTGATTCTCTTAGAATACCAGTGTTTGTGTTACTTAAATGGGCTCAGCCATAGCGGGTCTCTGAGCCAGATGTGTGAATGCAGCGGGAACAGTAAATGCAAAGTCCTGTTTGTGCTGTGCAGTAACGCCTTCCTTTCTTTTGCAGGTCTCAAACAATTGCTGAAACAAGGATCGGTGCAGAAGGTGTACAATGGATTGCAGGGATATTGATGTGTGGGAAAAATGGGACTTACCTGGCAACAGACAGTCAAATTTGTTTGCCGACTTTTCTCCTGCCCACTGTAGAACGGAAAAGAGGGAGGGTGGGGCAATTGTTGAGGTATATATAATTCTTTTTCTTTGTCAATGGTGGAAGTGCTCAGACGACTTGGAAGAAATGCTACCCTTTTCAGGATGTAACTGGTGCTGCCTATCATGTTCCGTGTCCTGGAACAACAGAGACTCCTTGAGCAGAGGATTAAAAAAAAGGGTGGGGAAAGGAGTTTTAAATTCCACACAGATTGGAATTTCTGGTTTTTAAATATATTTTGATGTGACTTTTCTTGACCATCTCCACATATTTTCATAGCTTCTCCTGCTTTTTATGTCCTTTGTGTCAGTCTCTTTGGAGTTTGTTTTGTTTTTCTAATCCCAGCCCTTCATCCCCTTCCCCTCTGAGCCCAGAGTATGGAGTTTGTTCAGAGTATGTGCTTCTGGGGCAGGAGTACAGGTGCTGGTGGGAGTGGACTGGCAAGAGGGGCTTTAGGGGCTGTATTAAGCCCCACATACGGTTGGGAAAGCAGGGGAAGAGTCTCTTGCTCCTGTGGACTCTTAATTACCAAGTAGTCCTCTTGTCCCAGAAGCTAATGCTTGGTTTTGAATCTGAAGTCACAACAGCTTAGCAAAGACTCCTCAAGACTTCCATGGAAAATAATGAGAACAGCTTCTCATGGCCTTGATTCTTCCTTGTTGCTCCCAAATGTAACCAACAGCTTGTCTGGAAAAATTCTCTTACCTCCTGCAGTCTGTCCTCTGTGAGGACAGATTAAGCCAACAGCACAGAAATAAAGATGTTTGAGTTGGAATGGCAAAATCTACCTGGTTATGTGTTTCAGCCCTGGAACAGCTAACAAGGAATGGTCCTTTCAATGATCTAAGCTGTGAGCTGCTGTAAGGGGTGAAACTACAGCTGGTAATACCAGCAAAAGCTTTGTAGCTGCTTTATTTGAACTAGTTGAGGGCTTGGTAACCTGATGGGGAGGTTCCTGTGGTGCTCTGGTCTCTGTCATGAAGACTCTGCTTATGTATTCTGATCAGAGATGCACATCTCCGTAAGTTTTTCAGGATTGGTAGCTAAACAGTTTCTCAGAGATGCCTGTGTCAGTCAGACTTCTGCTTTACTGACAAGGGATGTAGGCAGCAAGAGAAATGAGTTGGTGTAGCACAGCATTCTGCTGCTTCCCTCTGGGCTCTTAGGAACTATAAAGTGAGATCCTTACATCCTTATACCTTGTGCCGTGCCTGGGATTTGGATGAGATGTAGGGGTTTTCTATATGGAAGTGTTTGCTGGCAGCAGCAGCAGGAAACTTGAGGTAAGTTGTTTTGTGGTGTTTGGTTTTCTTCATTGTGGACTTTAAGTAGCTCCTATGTGAGCTTGGGAAGGTGGAGAGCAGCTCTGGCCCACCCCTTGTGTGTGCCCTTGGTCTAGCAATGTCCCACCCAACCCTTCAACTCCAGCGGGAGCTGACGCAACGGAAGCAGCAGCACCAGGAAGGTTTCCTGTTGGATGCTTTGTACATTTGCCTTGGCGCAGAGCAAAGCGGGGGCTTCGGGATCAGCTGAGAGAGGGACAAGACGAACCCAGGATGCCAAGCCTTTGCTCTCAATGCTTGTCTTCCTCCAAACCTGTAAGTGTGAGCTTTAATCCCAGCTGAGCCTGAGTGTCAGCCCACTTGATGACAGCCTCTTTGCAGGTGTGTGTAGGCAGCTCTGTCTGCGCTTCCCCCCTTAGATTTGATTTCTAAGAAACCTCAGAATTCAAAGAAAATCTTCGCTATCCCTGTGTGGGGGGCTGTTTTTCTGTTATCTCAGACCCTCAAGGGTTTGATTGCCTTGCTGTTCCACTGGTGCACAACCATGCTGCCAGTGGCCACCTGTAGCAGTAAAGCCAAAAGCTGGGATTTGACACCAAAGCCTCAACTTTCCAGGAGAAGGTGGTGTAACCTTTCCTACCTGCACCCCTAGCAGCAGGCAGTGCGTTTATTTCAGGCATGAGTACTTGTTCCTGCTGCTGCTTTTCCTGCTAATTCTTTTCCTTCCTTTGTTGGTTGTTTTAGTTTTTGTGGTGGGTCTGTACTCCTGTGAGAGCTAGTGCAGAACAACAGTAACTGCAAAGCCCCAGCTTTTACAAGGGTGAGAATCAGAACAGGAAAGAAAGCCTCAAATCACAGCAAGCAACTCTGCTTCCTTCCTTTTCCCCCTGGCTTTGTGCAGAGCTGGGGTCCTCCACCTTTCCCACCTTCAGACAGAACTTCCAGGATTTCCATGCTTTCTCTGCAGGCACCAGTATACACTAGTGCTTGCCAGGGTCTGGTTCAAAGGCTTCCATTTGGTTTTGTCCGCTTGCCTGAGGAATCTTGTGCTGCTTGCAGCATCATGGGAGGAAGTATTTGTCCTCCAAAGGGCCCCAGGATGTCTGGCCGGTGAGGGTGTGGAAGCTGTTCAGTGTCTGTGATATCTTGCATCCTATATTTTAGTAACATTTAGCTGGTGTGAGTGAGTCCTAGCGTGCATGTACTCCATCTCATATAAAGGCTTCCTAGGAGGCTGAGATGTTCATGAAATCAAACCAGTTGAGGCTGAAAGGGACCACCAGGGGTTTATCTAATCCGGCCTCCCTGCTTAGGCATGGTCTCCTGGAGCACATTGCTCAGGATTGTGTCCAGACAACTCTTGACTATCTCCGAGGCAGAAGACTCTACAACTTCTCTGGGCAATCTATTCCAGTGCTCAGTTGCCCTTACGGTACAGAAGCTCTTCTTTGTGTTCAGGTGGGGTTTCCTGTGTTTAACTTATGCCCATTGCCTCTTGTTCTATACCCCGGCACCACAGAGAAGAGCCCAGCCTCATCCTCTTGACCCTCTGGATACGTACACACACAGATCAGATCCCCAGAGATTTCTCTAGGCTGAACAAGCCCAGCTCCTTCAGCCTTTCCTCACATGAAAGATGCTCCAGACCCTTACTTGTTGTAGTAGCCTTTTGCTGCACTTGCTGTAGGAGCTGTGTGTCTCCCGTGTACTAGGGAGCCCAGAGCTGGATGCAGTATTCCAGGTGAGGCTGCATCAGGGCAGAGCAGAGGGAGAGGATCACCTCCCTTGACCTGCTAGCCACACTCTTCCTAATGCATCCCAGGATGCACACAAGCTTCAGTATTAGATATGTGTGTCCTGAGGAGCCCAAAGGTGCAGTTTGTTCCTGAGGGCTTTAGCTATGCAGAAGGCCACTGCTGTCTTCTCACTATAGCAAGTGGCACTGCTTGCATAGAGCATTCCTTCATCCCCAAGTCTGGTCAGGGAGTGGAAACATGTTTCTTCTCCATGGAAGCTTCTCTGCAAGTACAGTGTTTGGTTTTCCTTTTGTTTTTACTTAAGGGCTTGTTATTTTAAAGTACTTATCTATGTTTGTCTAAACTTTTCTGCTTATGAGATACGCAGTGCGGGGAGAGAGGAAAGAGGGCAGAAGTGACTGATGCCAGGATAAAATTGCTCTGAAGGCACACAGATTTGCGGTGCTCCTGAATACATCTGCTCAAACAGCTGAGTACCAGGGGGATCCCTGGTTAGGAAGGGAAGGTGGAAGTGATGATTCCTTCCTGGATAATGTGCTTTCTAGACAACAGCTTCGCTTTCTGCTCCCATGGCAAGAGCAACGGATGTCTTGCTCAGCCCAAAGCCCAGGGAGGGGACAGCCCGGTTGGGGCAGGAGGTGTGGCAGCACTGGTGGTATCCCACTGCCCAGAAGCTTCCGTTCATCCCTAGTGCCACGTAGCCCTGCTTGGTGTTGACTGTGGCCAGCAGCCAGCTTTCTCCTCCCATTTCCTCTGGTGTGGTCAGGCACTCTGAGCTGGGAGGTGAGAGGAAAGGGAAGAGGGCAGTGATGGGTCCTGGGCATCCGTACACCCTATTCCCTTTCTCCTACTGTTAAGTGTTTCCAGGGACCTGCCCACTCATGCTGGATTAGAATGCTGCTAGAAAGCAGATACCAAACAGCCTCCACCTCTGAAACTATGTTGCCCCAATAAGGCATCCCTAGCTCTGGGGAGCTGGCTGGAAGTGGTATAAAGCCCGTCATCCCATGGAACATGGGTGAAAGGGAAAGCCAGTTCTCAGCACATCGGCATCATCTTACTCATTGGAACAATGTTCAAGGCTGGGTGTCTTATCTCAACTCTTATCCAAGCTAGCGATAGCAGAGCTGGGTGATGGAAACCATGTGGTGCATGGAAGGCCAAGCCTCATGCAGTGATCAGTGCAGATGACGAGGATAGTTTTCCCTAGGGAAGATGCTGCTTTGGTGTTAAAGCCTCTGAAGGGCTGTGTGTGGGCTTGTTGGCCCTCCTGCAGGAAGCAAAACAAGTAGCAAACTAAAAACAATCCTCAGTTGACAGGATACACAGTTAAGTGTTAGTGCCTGTCCCAGGCTGTGATTAAGGGCAGAATAGCTAAATCTGGTAGAGGATCAGCCATGGATGTAGCTAGCAACAGCCATGGTACACCTCAGAACAGTGAGGGACAGCCTGGCCATGTGTCCCCAGCATGGTGCATGGGGCCAGGTATCGGTGACCCTGTGATGAGGCAGTTTGGGATAAGGAAGAGCAGTTCTGGGGCTATGATGTGCTGGAGCAGACACTGTTACCATAACCCTTCTGCTCTTGGCCACTGTGATATGTTGAGCGCAGGTGCCGGTCACCACCAGGGAGGTGGCACTGGGCTGGGTGCATTGCCCATGGGCACAGTTTGAGATGAGGCTGTTCCTTGGGATTCAGCAGTTCCAGCAGGATCCCCCTTGCTGGCTGCTGCCCCATATCCTTGTGAGCATCGATAGAGACTCAGATCAGCAGCAAGGTCTGCTCCTTTCTGGAGCTCTCTCCTGCTGCAACCAACATGCACAGGGAACTGGGGTCAGGAAAAAGGCTTTTACAGAGCTTTAAAGCAGAGACTTCCTCATCTGTTCAAAAGATGACAAGTTTCATAAGCAAAACAAGCCCTGTTTCTCCAGCCTGGATCTGTCCCTGGTGCCATCATCCCTGATGCCAGTCTGTGCCCAGTGACACACTTGGCATTAAGAATCACTCTGTGTCTTGGGACCACAGTGCAACATCTGCCTCCATGTGCAGGTAACGGTGATGCCTCAAGCCCAAAAACCAAGGCAGAGCTGGGAATGAAGCAGTTTCTCCCTGCTGGAAGCTGGCTACAAGCATTCTTATCCCTTTGTGGGGAGCAAACCTGTGTTGTTTAACCTTCAGCATCAGACCCCTGTCCTCTGATGCCCACAGCGAGGACTTGTAGTGCTCAGCCCACAGCAAAGCTGCTGGCCAAGGACGCTTCTTTCGAGGCCAAGCAGTGACATCCATGTGCCTCAGCCTTGTTTTGGAGCCTGTGACCTCTTGGCTGCCATTCCCCTTGTGCAAAGGAGCTGACTGGAGGGTGGGGAGCGCCTCGGCCCCTGCCTGCCTGGCAGGGCTGCTTGTGCTGTGGCTGAGGGCCAGGGTGATGAGATGTGGTCTTTGGAGACCTCCCCCTCCATCCCTCCTTAAGGGCAACCGCTATGTCATCTTCCCATCCCCTTTCTGCCCTGCATCTCTCCCCATCTTTCCCCCTGCCTCCTTTTCTTTGAGCTGCAGGGAAGGGTATTTAGAAAGGAATGAGCTGGAAGTTAATCCAGGAAAGCTCCTAGCTCCTATGCTGTCCCCTCTTTTGGTGGCCCAAGCCAGCTCCTGGCTAATCCCCAGCCCTTCTTGCCTTTGGGGCAGCAGTGATGAGCATAAGAAGGCTGATGTGCTCAAAATCTCGCTATGGGTGAAAGGGAAATGCAGCCAAGATTAATAATGAATGTAACCAAAGTCTAAATAGAGAGCTTTTATCTCAGATCTAGACTGCAGAAAGGGAAAATAAAACAATGAATGCTGTTGTACTAGTACCACAGTAGCACTAATAACAGAGCTCTGCATGTCTTTAGCTGGTCCTTGGGGAGCGGTTTCTCACGTTGGGGTCTCCAGTGCATCTCCCCTCACCTGGCATCCCCCCGCTCCTGTATCCCTCTGGCAGCATCCTTACAGGGCATCAGAGCACTGAACACATTAATCTGCTAGGACAGACTGTCCTGTTATGGCTGTCTGTGCTCAACTTCGATGCCTCATAAGAAGATGAGGGAATGAAAACTAAATGAAGCATTGCCACTTGGCCATGGGAGAGGTGACTTAATTGAGTTGAACCAAAGCAACTGCGTCCCTCCCCATGTCTGCCTCCCCTGTCATGGATCTGCAGCCCCACATCAGCACTGGGGGGAGGGAAAATGAAAGCAGCCAAACACACCATGACAGCTGATGAGTGATTTTATTCACGACGGCTCCAAGCAGTGCCACAGGGTCTGACATCTGCCCTCCCATGCATTTATCTCCATTAAACGAGGATAAATGAGGGTATGATGCCACCCAAGCATTTAAACTTGCTTGTTTGTTTCTCCTGCTAATTTCACCCCGCGTCCTGCTTCCTTGTCTTTTTTCCTCCGTGCCAAGTGTATTTCAGTGTTAAGACTCAGTGCATCATACCAGCCTGGTGTGGGGACCATCCCTAGTGCAAGGCGCTGCTGCTGCCTGGGGGCTCAACCCATCTGGGACAGGGCAGGGAACCCACCAGTGTCCTTTGAGAGCAAAGCCTGCGGTGCTAGGGAGATACGTCCCTCATAGGGCACAGGCTTGGTCCCTGATGGGTCCATTCCCTGCCTCCACAGGGTGATGTGGGACCACTGGCTCCGCTAGCAGCTCCCTCCTGTGCACAGGAAGATCCCTATGGCCATGCCTAGCAAGGAGAAGGTCCCCAGGATCAGGCCCAGCACCAGCGGGGCGTGTGACCGGCTGCTCTGTTTACCTGCAATAAGAGGGATGGAGGTGAGACAGGGCTCACACCCACCGAGCCACCTTCTCCCCTCCTGGACCTGACACAGACCTGTTCCAGCGCTCTGAGCTTGTAAGAGCCCCACACAGGTGGTGTTGAGGAAATGCTGGAGGTCCCGCGTGGTTTTGGGGTACTTCATCAGCTCCCTCTCGGCAAAGGTGGCCACCGCGTCTCTGCCGGGCCAGCGCCGCTCCCAGGTGGCATTGGGGACGTGGAAGCTCAGGAAAGCCGTCCCGTTGAGCATCACCTCATAGAAGCTTTGAGCTGTGCCATTGGGGAAGAGGAGGCAGCCGAGGCGGCAGCACAGGCTCTGGGTGTCTGTGGGGACAGAGGGAGCAGGTCAGGGTCAGCGTGCTCCTAACCCTCGGCAGCCCATGGCTGTCACCAGCATCAAGCTGTGCGCTGAGTTTGTGAGGCCTCAGCCTTGCACCACAAGGTTTAGCTGCAACGGCAACTTTTTCCAGCAGATGGGCACTGTGCTTTATCTTCCCCGTCCTTATCTGAGTACAGCAGAACTTCAGTGTCAAAGAGACGGGTAGGTTTTAGGTGCTATTCCTCACCCTCATGGAAAGATGCAGCACAGGGAGCATGGGACCCTGGGCAAGGGGAAACCCCAAGGTGAGAAAGTGCTTCCTAAAGGCCAGGTAAGGAAATGCAGAGCTGGGGCAAAGCTGGTTTGGGTATAAAAAAGGAAATGATAAGGAAACACAGCCTGGGCAGGAACATGAGAGGAGCAATGCAGGCAGGGACATGAAGCCATTGCCATCAGCATCCTGCACCTCCCACAGCAGCTGCAGGGTGCAGATGGGGTGCAGGAGGCGAGTGAAGGCAACATAAAGGCAGGGTGCAGGCAGAATACCTACAGCTCTCCATCCCCTCAGGCTGCAGCCCCCAGCCCTTTTCCCAAGGCTGAGCGTCACCCTGACCCCAGGATGGGCTCTGGATAAGAAATTCCCAGCTCAGCAGAAGGGCTCCTTTTGCCTACAGAGACGATTTGCACGTGGCCATGTTCATCCGTTTGCCAAGCTGTCCCAGTGCCCAGGCACTGAATGGGGGCTCCTCTTCCCCACTGGGACCCATCCCCGTGCCCTCCCAGGGTACCACTCACAGTTGATAGGCCTCTCCTTGCTGAAGAGCTTCACCAGCTGGCTGAAGTAGTCCAGGTAGGTGGTCACATCCTGCTGCCGCCTGGCCCAGGCGTCAGGGGGCTCCAGCGGCAGCACCTGGGTGACATTGAGCCCTTCCAGGAGATGGCTGAGCTGCCCGTCCAGGCTGGCGTTCCCCCAGAATTCAGAGCTGCCTTTGGAGACGCGGGTCTGCTGCAGCATGGTGAAGGTGAGCGGGGCTGCAGGAGATATCAGGCATCACCCACCGCTTCATCCCCTCCCCTAAAAGCCATGGGTGTCCCCACATGTGAACACTGAGTCCCTCCAACCCCAGCCACCACCGTGCCTTTGCCTTACCCGCCTGGTCCGCCCCACAGCCCAGGGCCCCGCAGAGCAGCAGCAACCGGAGCATCGTGGGGATGGGGACTGGAATGGTGGCCCCACGGGTGGCCTGGCGGGGAGTTAAGCAGGACGGGGAGGTGGGGCTGTGGGAGGAGGAGAGTGGGAGTCCGGCCAGGTCTCTCCCATTTCCTTAGTCCGAGCCACCGGCACCCCTTCCCTGCCGGACATGCACTAAAGCTCTGAGCTCACAGGGGAGTGAGCAGCCAGCGCCTGCCTCAGTTTCCCCATCCCTTGAGGATGAGCTCCAGGGATCCCTTGGGCAGGAACCCCATGAATCATAGAATCACAGAATGGTTTGGGTTGGAAGGGACTTTAATATCATCTTGTTCCGAACCCCTGCCATGGGCAGGGACATCTTCCACTAGAGCAGGTTGCTCCAATCCCTGTCCAGCCTGGCCTTGAGCACTGCCAGGGACGGGGCAGCCACAGCTTCTCTGGGCACCCTGTGCCAGCGCCTCAGCACCCTCACAGGAAAGAACTTCTTCCTTACAACTAACCTGAATCTCCCTCGTTTTCTTTTAAACCCATTGCCCTTTGAATGTGCGATGCCGGCGGGGAAACACAGCGGCTGGGGACCACTTCAGAAGGAGAAGGGAAGGACGGAGGGGAGCAGCCTCACATGCTGCACCCGTGGGGGGCCTGGTACGTACGTCCGGCACCGGTGCTCCCGGCAACCGCTGATGCGACATGACCCCCGCTTATCCTTGGAAGGACGCGGTTCTAAGGATGCAGCATCCCTGCGTACCCCTCACGGGGGGGTCGGGACCGAGAAGCGCCCGGCTGTGCTGGCTCCGTGTGCCGGGTGTTTGTAGGAGCCGCGGTTTAGCGTTCAAACGGTACGAGATGAGCGCTAAAACGCCGCGCTCCGCCACCGCACGTTGCGGCGTGGCGCGGGGGGCGTGGCCTAACAGCCGGGGGCGTGGCCTAACCGTCGGGGGCGTGTCCGTTATCGGGGGCGTGTCCGGCGGCGCCGGTGCCGGGAGCGCAGCGATGGCGGCGGCGGAGCTGGAGCGGCTGCGGATGGCCGGGGCCGGCATGGCCATCGCCGTCCTCACCAGCGGCGGCGACGCGCAAGGTGGGGCCCGCCTTGGGGGAAGCGGGGACATCGGCCCCTGTGAGTTCACCCCTTCGGGATTGCGTGGCCGTGGCCGTGTCCGCCCTGGCCGTCGCAGGCGCGGCGGGGCCGGAGTCCTCGGGGCCTCGGGGAGCGCAGCTCCTCCCCGGACGCCCGGGGCGGGCGCAGCAGGGACACGGACACGGACACGGACACACGCACGCACATTCCTGCCGTGTTTCCCGCGCGGTGCATCCCACCCGTGGCGCTTCCCTGTCCCCATCACCCCGGCGGGAGCATCTTCCAAGGGCAAGCCCGACGGTGGGGTCCGTCCCCCCACAGCCAGTGTTTGTAATGCACCTCGCTCGCAGGCAGTTGCTCATCTGCAGCTCTCACCCGTGTACTGAGTTTCCCCGGTCTCTGCCCGCATGGCCCCCGCTCCTCAAGGGGGCACCTCAGGGTCATCGCTGTGATCTGGTACCCTCTGGGGCACAGGGTCCCTCAAGGCCATCCTGGTTCATATCTTGCCTTTCCAGGGATGAACGCTGCCGTCCGCGCCGTCACCCGCATGGGGATATATGTGGGAGCCAAGGTCTTCCTCATCTATGAGGTTGGGGTACACACCCACTCCCCATCACAAGTCGGGGGGAGCTTCCCCCCATGTGCCAGGATACCCCTCACCTCCACCCCCTGCTTCTCCACAGGGCTACGAGGGGCTGGTGGAGGGGGGAGACAACATCAAGCAAGCCAACTGGCTCAGCGTCTCCAACATCATCCAGCTGGTGAGGATCAGCAGTAGGGTATGGGACCCCCAAATCCCACCCCAAACCTGTACGATGGGCTGTGTTCCCCCTTTCTCTCTGCAGGGTGGGACGGTGATTGGCAGTGCCCGCTGCAAAGCCTTCACCACGCGTGCGGGCCGGCTGCGGGCTGCCCGTAACTTGGTGGAGCACAGCATCACCAACCTCTGCGTCATCGGTGGGGATGGCAGCCTCACAGGCGCCGACATCTTCCGCTCCGAGTGGGGTGGGCTGCTGGAGGAGTTGGTCCGAGACGGTGGGTGAACCCCCTCCCAAAACCCTGGGTGGGTAGAGTGAAAGCATTCGAGGGGTGTTGAGGTCCAGAGGTTCTAGCCTACCACCACGATACAGCACCACCATAGGGTTTAGTGATGGTCTTGGCAGTCCTGGGGTACTGGTTGGACTTGATGATCTTAAAGGTCTTTTCTGATTTAGTCCATTCTATGAGACCCAGGGAGGGCTGGGCTCCTCCACTGCTCTGCAGAATCCAGCCCAACACTGGGGCAGGGAATGGGAGTGCCCTATAATAACTGGTGGCGCGGCCATCCCCCCCTGCAGGGCAGATCAGTGAGGAGGTGGCACGCAAGAACTGCCGCCTGAACATCGTGGGGCTGGTGGGCTCCATCGACAACGATTTCTGCGGCACCGACATGACCATTGGCACCGACTCGGCCCTGCACCGCATCATGGAGGTGATCGACGCCATCACCACCACGGCACAGAGGTGAGTGGGCTGGGGGCTGGACTCTGGACCATCCTTGGCATCACATCCACTCTCCATCTCCTCCTACCTGTATTCTTGCAGCCACCAGCGGACGTTTGTGCTGGAGGTGATGGGCCGCCACTGCGGGTAAGGTGGGGAAGGGATCGATGGGATGGGATGAGATGCTGCGTCTTGGGGCTGATGCTGCCACCACCGTGTCCCCGCAGGTACCTGGCACTGGTGTCTGGCTTGGCCTCAGGCGCAGACTGGCTCTTCATCCCTGAATCCCCTCCAGAGGATGGCTGGGAGGACCTCATGTGTGAGAGGCTTGGGGAGGTGAGAAGGGGGCTTCCTATGGTCACATCCCACTTTTCTCTCTGGAGAGTCCCCACAGGGATCTGGGCTGAGCCCTCTGGCCAGTGGCCAACCCCTGCGAAGCTTCGGGAGCTCCCACCATTGTCCCTGTGAAACAGGGCACTCAGCTGAGTGCAAATCCAGCCCTCATGTGCCAGGGGCAGTGCTGCCCTGGGGCTTGGGCACCCAGACCATGAGCCACCCCCTGGCAGCAGCCAGTGTGGGGAGGGTGGAAGGGTGCTGGGACTTGGTTGCCGGTGATTTTTGGCTAACCACGGTGGCTGATTTCCTCCCCACACCAGACACGCAGCAGGGGCTCACGGCTCAACATCATCATCATTGCTGAGGGTGCCATCGACCGCAATGGCAAACCAATCTCCTCCAACTACGTGAAGGATGTAAGTGACTGCTCCTGCACCCGCTCCGGCACCTGCAGTGACCAGTGGGTTCCTGTGTGACCTCTTCTCTTCTCTGCAGCTGGTGGTGCAGCGCTTGGGTTTCGACACACGGGTCACCGTCCTTGGCCACGTGCAGCGTGGCGGGACTCCATCAGCCTTTGACCGTGTGCTGGTAGGTCCCGGGTGAGGGTTGATATGGGGGGGGTCATCCTGCAGAAAGGAGAAGGCAGCTGGGGGAACCCTGTTCCTGCTTTCCCTCTACCCATTGCAAAGGACTTGCCAGCTTGGGATGAGACTCAGATGGTCCCCACAGGCTCAGCACTGCAGAACAATGTGCCCATTTTCCCTCATTTGCTTCAAATTCCATGGGTTTTTAAATAAAACCAGCAGCTCCCTGGCTGTAAATCAGCTGTGCAAGCAGCCACGCAGTTTCCAAGCCTGTGGGAGCATCCCAGCCAGCTGGCATAGGGCGGCCCTGATGTCACAGGGCACCGGGTGCCCCTTTCCCTTTGCAGAGCAGCAAGATGGGGATGGAGGCAGTGATGGCACTGCTGGAGGCCACGCCGGACACGCCGGCCTGCGTGGTGAGCCTCTCGGGGAACCAGTCGGTGCGGCTGCCGCTCATGGAGTGCGTCCAGGTGGTGAGTACCAGGAGGATGAGGCATGCCAGCCTGCTGGGTGCGGGTCCTGCTCCCCTTCCCTGCAAGCAGGGGTCTCATGGTGCTGTTCTCTTATACCCCCAAAGACTAAGGATGTGCAGAAGGCCATGGATGAGAAGAGGTTTGATGAGGCCATCCAGCTGCGTGGGAGGTGAGCAGGGATTGGGATGGTGCGAGACCTCCCTATGGGATGGCCAAAAGGGTGTGCTGCGATGGGGGATTCTCTCTTGGGGGGAAACCATTGACTCCTGCCACTGGGAGGGCATCCCCCCTCCTTTCTCTGGGTCTAGATGCCCCTCAGGGCCACGCTGCCTTATTCTTGCAGGAGCTTTGAGAACAACTGGAACATCTACAAGCTGCTGGCGCACCAGAAGCCAGCGCAGGAGAAGGTGAGGAGGGACAGAGAGCGTCAGTGGTCACTGTCCCCACCTTGGGGGACACGCACCGATGTGCCATCCCCATCGCTGTCCCCACAGAGCCCCTTCAGCCTGGCCATCCTGAACGTGGGTGCCCCCGCTGCCGGCATGAACGCTGCCGTCAGGTCGGCCGTGCGAATCGGCATCTGCCAGGGACACACCGTCTACGTGGTGAGCGATGGCTTCGAGGGCTTGTCCAAGGGGCAGGTGAGTGGGATGCTGAGCATGGGTGCCACAGATTGCCCAGAGGAATGGGTTTGGGCTTGGAGGGAGTTACAGGGTGTTTTACCCCGCAACTGAACTCTGCTGCTTTCAGATCCGTGAGGTGGGCTGGCACGACGTGGCAGGCTGGCTGGGACGTGGTGGGTCCATGCTGGGCACCAAGCGGTAAGTGCAGCCCCAGAGGGCAATACGGGAGGGGGTACCCCTGTCCTAACCTCACGGTCTCTCCTCCGTTTCCCCCAGGACACTGCCCAAGACCTGCATGGAAAAGATCGTGGAGAACGTGCGGAAATTCAACATCCAGGGGCTGCTGGTCATCGGGGGGTTCGAGGTGCGGGGGGAATCCTCAACTCTGTTTCAGAGGGGGCTGGGGTGGGCTGTCAGCATCCCACGTGGTGCAGGGAGTCCAGGGCATCCCTTTTGGGATGTGGATCCGGCCTAAGGGCTGGCACATCCCCAGCTCTGGGCTGCTTGCAGGCCTACGAGGGGGTGCTGCAGCTGGTGGAGGCCCGCGGGCAGTACAAGGAGCTCTGCATCGTCATGTGTGTCATCCCTGCCACCATCAGCAACAACGTGCCTGGCACTGACTTCAGCCTGGGCTCAGACACGGCTGTCAATGCAGCCATGGAGGTGAGGGACAGGGCAGGGAGCAGCTCCCGGAGCTGTCCTGCTCCAGCAGATCACATCATGTTTTGGGATGGCACATTGAGAATGAACCAGGCTCCCATCCCAGGCAGCAAAGGTGAGTGTTCCTTGTGTGACCCCCACTTCTCCTGGCACAGAGCTGTGACCGCATCAAGCAGTCGGCCTCAGGCACCAAGCGCCGTGTCTTCATCGTGGAGACAATGGGGGGCTACTGTGGGTACCTGTCCACTGTCACCGGCATTGCGGTGGGTGCCGATGCTGCCTATGTCTATGAAGATCCCTTCACCATCCATGATCTGAAGGTGAGCAGGGCAGGACCTGCTTTCTGGCAGTATCATTTGGGTAAAATAAGAAGGAAAACTTGGAAAGGGAGGGCTCTGGGACAGGGCACAATGTGGGAGAACATGGCCAACCCCTGTGAAGCTGCTGGGTCGATGTTAGTAGCACTTAGGTCCAAACAAGAGAACCAGAGGGACCCAGGATGGCTGTGTTCATCTTGCAGGCAAACGTGGAACACTTGACTGACAAAATGAAGACAGATATACAGAGAGGGCTGGTGCTGCGGTGAGTTGGGAACCCCCGGGGATGCTAACTGAAAAACCCAGCCCTGTGGAACGGATAGAGGCTGGAGCTGAGCCCTTCCTGTGGCCAGAGAGGGTCCTTCTGTGCAGTGAGATTTGGTGGGGTGGGCACTCAGCTGGGGGACAGTCTTGCAGTGGGATATGCCTCTGCCGCTGTCCCCACCCCTGCCCCAGAGTCCTGCTGGGAAGATGAGCTGGAGCAGCAAAAAAGATGCTCAGGGAAGCATGGAGGGATGCCCTCCAATCCTTTCCCTCTGTTCCCCCAGCAATGAGAAGTGCCATGAACACTACACTACCGAGTTCCTCTACAATCTCTACTCCTCTGAGGGCAAAGGCATCTTTGACTGCAGGATTAACGTTCTGGGCCACCTCCAGCAGGTACAGGGGATGGGGCAACACATGCTGTCCCCAAGAGCTGGGTGGGTTTATCATTGCCATTTGTTTGTCCCCAGGGGGGAGCACCAACCCCCTTTGACCGGAACTATGGGACCAAGCTGGGAGTGAAGGCAGTGCTGTGGATGTCGGAGAAGCTGCAAGAGGCCTACAGCAAGGGTGAGCCGAAGACTGGGGGTCCTGTGGTGGGGTGGGTGGATGCTGGTGGCACTGGGCAACTGGGCCCTGGTGAGGTGGCCATGGTTGGCAGCATCCGTCTCCCTCCCAGGGCGCACGTTTGCCAACTCAGCAGAGTCTGCCTGTGTGATCGGGCTCAGGAAGAAGGTGGTGGCCTTCAGCCCTGTGACCGAGCTCAAGAAAGTCACTGATTTTGAGTAAGTCCCCATCCCTGTGCCCCAGCGGTTCGCCAGGTCCCAGGGGGAGAACCTCTCCTGGGTTGTCCCTGAGGCCACACTAGAGCTGTGTCTCCCCCTGTGCAGGCACAGGCTGCCCCAGGAGCAGTGGTGGCTGAACCTGCGGCTGATGCTGAAGATGCTCGCCAACTACCAGATCAGTCTGACCGAGTACATCTCGGGAACCATGGAGCACGTCACCCGCCGCACTCTCAGCATTGAGAAGGGCTTCTGATCCCACCAGCCCAAGCCATAGCCGCCTGCCCTGTGTCATCTCAATCCCCACATGCTGCTCGGGGAGCACCAGGTCCCCTGTTCTCAGTAGCCCTGTAGCTTTGCCATCAACCCCTTAAAGCAGGCAGAGCCTGGTCGCAGCTCCCAAACCAGCACAATCCTGCCCCAAAATGCTGGTCCAGGGGTCTGGTTCCTGTGCAGGTGCAGAGAAGAGACGTTGCTAGAGCCCTGCTGCAGAGCCCAGACCCTTTGTCTTCCCTTAATAGTTTATTCCTGTTATTTAACGATGGGGTATCTTGATTCCTTATTTAGCGGCTTGACCGCCTGAGCCAACTGCTGCTGTTAGTCACCTGTCCTGTGTGCAGGAGAGCCAAGGAGGATGTGGTGAGATCTCGGAGTGGGTAGGGGCTGTTCCCAGGCGCTTTCAGCTACCCCAAGGGCCCTGGTAAAGCTCCATCCTCCAGTGGTGTTTGGCCTGTGGGGTGTCTCGGGGGCTCAGCACAGAGCACTGGTCCTGGCAAGCCCCTTTTTCCCGGCCACCTTGCATGATGCTTGGCTGCGACCATCACCGTGCGGCCCTGAGTGCTGTGCCCGTCATCTCACTCCCCAAATCTTGTACCATTCGTGGTGCTGCTCTCTTCCTCTAGAGATAAAACCTGCTGGAGCCAAACCTGCCTTGCTGGAGAGTGATTATTGTGGGGGGATACCTGTGGTTAGGATGGGGTGAATGAAGCCAGATGGTTTGCTGTGGAATAACACTGGGCCGTGAGGCTTCCCTTCTTCATGCATCCTCAAAGCCTGGGAGAGCTGGACGTCAGCATCCCTCTGCAGGCAGACTTCGCAATCCTGGAGGAAAATTGCTTCTCCTTTGTTTTGGTTCCCACCTTCACAGAAAGCGCAGAAGTGATTTATGGAGGCGCTATGTTTGTTTGTTAAGGCAGTTTCCCAGGGCGGCTGCCAAGCGTGCCGGCTCCCGCGTGCAGTGCTCAGCTCAGCTAATGCCAGATGGACACATGTAGCCTCATTCCCAGGCCGCTTTCCTCCCAGGGCTTTTGGCTATGGCTCCAGCCCCTGGGACATGGCCAGCACCAGGACGCTTCCCAGTCTTTTGGGTTGAACATGCAGTTATATTTTCCTCCCCATGGAGTTGTCTCCAGGCGATGACTTCTCCCCCCGATTTCAGTGCTTTTCCCTTAGCTGGCCCCATTACTTGTTTTAGGCTCTGGAGGAAGATCGTAATTACTGTATCTTCCCTGCCAGAGCTGGGCACACAGAGAATTAGCAGGCCTTGGTGATGGAGGCAGCATCACTGCTGTTCCTGGGTGAGTATCTGCTCTGGGGACCCCAGGCAGAGACCTGGCTGTTCCTGCCAGCACCGGTGAGTGGGAAATAGAATCATAGAATGGTTTAGGTTGGAAAGGACCTTAAGATCTTCCAGTTACAACCCCCCTGCATTGGGCAGGGACGCCTCACACTACACCATGCCACCCAGGGCTCTGTCCAACCAGGCCATGAACACTGCCAGGGATGGAGCATTTACCACTTCTTTGGACAACCTGTGCCAGTGCTTCACCACCCTCACAGTAAAGAACTTCTTCCTTATATCTAACCTGAATTTCCCGTTTTAGTTTAAACCCCTTACCCCTTATCCTATCGCACCATCCTGTGTGCACTTTTGAAGAAGCTTCAGTGGTCCCACTCGCCTGCCTCAACGTCCAAGAGTCCCCGAGGGCAGTTTCAGCACACGTTCAGGCTGTACCTGCAGCTGCTGGTGTTTTCCACCACAGGGAAACATCTGCCCTCACCGCTAGATATCCCTGCTGAGACAAAAGGTGTGGGTGAAAGCAAGTCATGCCAAAAAGCTCTTGGCAGGGCCGTGGATGGGCTGGCGTGACACCACAGCCAGGTTTAGAGTGTGAATGGGGAAGGGGTATCCCCACATGGACAAGGGTCACCGCAGCCTTAACACCTCATTTCCACCCCAAAACATAAAAGCCTGCACTGCCAAACTCCTGGGGGGAGACAGGCAAGCACAGTTCTCCCATCCTGTGGGGAGCAACCACCCCGTGCCCTACCAGGACAAGCAGGAGGGGACATAGTGACTGTGCACCCAAGCTCCCCAGCACATCCAGCCCAGGCCCAGGTTCCCACTCTCCCCATAGAGAAGGCAGGACAAAAAGGCACGAGCATCTTTCAGCGAAGGGCAGGCTGCCAGGTCCCTGGGGTGAAAAGGCATGAGCTGAAGGGGCCAAGCTCCCCCGGGGCTGTGCCAAGAGCGAGCGGGATGCTGCAGGGTCATCCTGCAAGGAGTGTTTGGGAGCATCAAGGGCAGCTCTCCTGGCAGCGGGAGCACCCACAGTCGCCAAGTGTGAAGAGTGCAGCACGTAAGCTGTGAGAGCTCAGGGACAGTCGTGCTGTCAGGGATTAACAGCCCAGCTTCTCCAGTGGAGCAGGAAGGAACTGTGCCAAAGCAGCCTCAGGCCATGGCGATTGCTCCATTTGCCACCCTCACAGCAAGGAGCCCCCATGACAGATGACACTTTGATCACTCTCCTTCCAGCAAAGCTGAGGTGTGGGGGGGGGTCTGGCATGCCCAAAGAGCAGCTCTCCTGTTCCCCCCAACTTGGACAGGCACAACTACTGCCACCAAGACAGCCTGGGAAAGGGCTTGCCCTCAGCACAAGGGCAAGATGCAAGCAAGATTGACGGGTAAGTCTCCTGGGCCCTGGCTGTCAAGGGAAGTCTGGTATAGTATAAATCACACTGGCCATTTAAATGGAGCTGGGTTTGACGCAGAAGGCAAGAACTAAATCATCTGAGGAGTTAAATGCCTCAGCAATCCTCACCCAAGTGATGAGGGTCAAACTGTGCCCCCTCCCACCAATGTCAGCAGTATTGTAGACACAGGGCTGTCATCATCCCCCAGGACGAGCATTCCTTCCTTTCTGGCAACATGACAAACAGGGAGAGTGGGGACATGGAAAACACCACGTCCCCCAGCACAGCACCATGGTCCACAGCTGAGCAGCACACAGGGTTCACATTCTATGTTTCAGGAGCCATTACGATCCCTTTGCACCTCTGCACAAGCAAGTGAGCTTTACTCACCATCTCCTTTGCTTCCTGCGCTCCATGTGGCTGCAAGAAGGTTCCCAAATACCACAGTGCCTTTGAAAAGCAGCCCTGCAGCAGTCCGGTGTGCTACTAACCCACACCAGAGGCTGGTGAGCCATTTCCCAGGTTCAGTGAAGCGGGAAGGCACAGGGGCCCACAGCCCCCCTTCCTGCTCCACAGGGATAACAATGCAAGCCATGAACCAGACGTAATGGAGCAATGCCCAGAGTCAGTTGTTCTCACTATGTTTGCTGAACCCCAGCCACAAGTGACGCATCCTAGAGGGGTAATTGGTTTTATTTGGTATGTCACAACATTTCAGTTTGTGTTTAGGAGCTCTATAAAATCTTAGTAAATGCAGCTTTTTCAGTTAAAGAAGAAACACCAACTCCTGACACCTGTGCAAGCCGGACAGTAACACCTGGTTTGTTTCCTCCTAACTGCAAAATGCCCAGGGGCTTTTTACTCTGATGTTGCTTCCTTAAGCTGCTCTAATGCCTGCAGGGGCATGAGGGGGTGAGAGCAGAGCCGAGCATTCAGGATCTGGGAGAGTGTAACTGCTGTTTCACTGAGGCTGCATCAGCTTTTCTTTGGGCTGCCTGACCGGCCAAGTCAGATGCTGCACATTGCTAATGAGGACCAGAAGTCAAGAGTTGAAGATAAAGAATTCAACATTGACCTTCACCATCTGCACCAGACAGTTCTTGGTGATCACTTCAGACAGCGTCTCCCCAGCAGACTTCACAAAACCAAATCTCTGCAGTAGAACTGCCTTCAGAGTGTGCTACACACAGAGGCTGGCCAAGGACCAGTCTGACAGGGAGCCACCAACAAGCAGCGAGTGACCTTTCTGGCTGTCAGCAGGCTTTGCCTTCCCCCTTCGATCGCACAGCACAGCAGCATCACTCACTGCAGCCCTGCTCACTTCTGCTTTGCTGATTTGCCTGCAGCTCCCATCAAACAGCCCCAGCAACATGAGATACAAATGTTAACAGAGCCTGCTACACAAGCAGGAAAGCTCCCGACAGCCGGCTCAGGCGCTGCCAGCCCCAGTGTGAAGTGCACAGCCAGGGGCGTTGTCAGGAGCTACAGGGGCAGCCAGCAGCACCCCAGTCCAGCCCCTCCACAGGGAAAGCACAGAGCAAAACACCGAGGCTTTGGCTGCAGCCAGGCATGTGCGAGCAGAACGGTGCTGCAGGTCTGGCTGGTTCTCCAGGGAGGTTTGTAATGGGCACCGTCACTCCTCCTGCAGCTCCTTCTTCCGAATGGCCTGGAGCCTCCTCCCCACTGTCTGATGGATGATTTCCAGACCCTCTGCATCCAGTTCCTTTGTGAGTAGTAGGATGGCATTCAGGACATTGTTCTGTTGGAATGAGACAGCCACTACTTTATACAAGCATATTAACACCAAGCCCAGAAAAGCACACTTGATTTTTAAAACGCTGCTCTTTCTAGGAACTCCACCACCGCCAGTTTGCAACAGCCACCTGCAGCTACAAGGACAGGACAACCAAGCCCTTGGGGCAGACAGGGGCAGAGACTGCATGTGAGGAGGCTAACTGGAATGCAGGACAAACCCATCCACCCAGTCCTGCAGACTGCCCACATGCCTCTGGCTTCTGGCCACCCTCCCAACTGCCTTCTGTAAGGAAAGGCGCATTCATGAGCCACCACCCTCTCTCTCTCCAGCATGATCGAATGTAGGATGGGAAAGGACAGGAACCCTCTGATCTGAGGAATAAAGAGCTGGTAGACTCATAAAAGCACGAGCTGGAAGAAACCTTTGAAGGTCCCCAGCCCAACCCTCACACATCATTCAGCAGCACTGTACACGTGGAGCAAGACTTGTAGCAAACTCTTGGTAATGCTGTTGAGCTTTGTGGTGGGTAAGCTGTGAGCAGTTTATCTCCTGTAGACCTTTGAGTAAGGAGAGAGCTTCAGCGGAAGTAAATTAGCATACACTTACAGAAGCCAGTAAAATAACATTTAGACTACTTTGATTTTTCTTATTTCTTCTTATTTCTTATGCCTCATCCCTGGCAGTGTTCAAGGCCAGGCTGGACAGGGCTTGGAGCAACCTGCTCTAATGGAAGGTGTCCCTGCCCATGACAGGAGGGTTGGAACTAGATAAGATTTAAAGTTCCTTCCAACCCAAACCATTCATGATTCTATGATGATTCCCACATGTCCTATCACTGGATCCCAAGGAGAAGATGTCAGCACCTCCCTCTCGACTTCACCTCCTCAGGAAGCTGTAGAGAGCAACGGAGTTGCCCCTCAGCCAGTTTTTTTCTCCAAACTAGATAAAACCAAAGTCCTCAGCCACTCCCTACAGGACATTCCTTCCAGCCCTGCCACTAGTTTTGTTGCCCTCCTCTAGAAGCATTCGAGTACCTTAACATCATTCTTAGATGGTTTGGCCCAGAACTGCAGGCAACAAAAAGCAATCTGGTCTTTAGAAGATACTCACTCTCTTCTTGCGGTTACAGTCTGTCTCTTGAGGTGAAAAGGAGGAAAATTTATCCTTGGGAACAGGCTTCATACCAAGCTCCTCTCGGATTTTGCTGAAGAAGGGGAGGAAGAGCAAATGTTATGACCAGCTGGGAGAACCTTACTCTGCCAGGCCAGTCCTTTCTAATCATGGCAACCATGAATGAAGCATGTAGCTGAAGGACTGGAGGTGCATCTATTCTCACGCCACCACTGCCTACAAACCAACATCCCAAGTAAAACTCCCACATGAAGTGCCATCCACCCAGTCATAAAACCCACAAATGCTATTAAACCAGCACAGCTCCAGCACCATAAGTGGAACAGTGGGAATCTGCACCAGCTGCAGGCCTGGCCCATGAAGTATCAGGTTTGGCTGCCAGCCTCCTTTCACACTACATGAGTTCAGCCCAGACATCCTAACAGCTCACAAGCAAGCCCTCACTTTGTCTCTTCCAAACTGAAGTTCAGCAGTTCACTCTCGGTCTCTGTGGTGGATTCAGCAGCACTGGATTCAGTGGACTCTGGGCAGCCATTCCCCACATTCCTCCTTGTTGGTGGGGCCGTGATCTCCTCGCCATCAACCAGGGCCTGGGACAGTTCTTCCTCTGTGACAGCTGCAAAAGCCAAAACAAAAGCCTGCGGCAATGAACTCCAACAGCTCAGGAAGGCAGCATCTCTAACGGGGCAGGTACTACTGCTGCAGAGATACACTGCAGAGGTTTGGCCCAAAAATCATCCTTTGCACTGGCCTTCTGCTTTTATCCTCCTCCTACAGTAAAACCCAACAGGAGAATGATGGCAGCCATCACCAGTCTATCAAAGTGAGAAAGGTATCAAGGAGGGCTGCAAATATGCTTTGCTACTTCTTGTCTCTGGAAAAAGCTCCAAAAGCCACAGCACTACAGCTACCAGACAGAAAAGCTTCTTTTTTATGCCAGCATGAATTACAGAATCTTTGTTTTGCCACAGCTAAGGAGAGAGCTCTATAAACCAGTAATTAGTGGTACTATCTAAGCTACAATGAGGCACTCTCGGTCCCACTAGTGTTAACTCTAGCACTGCAGGAAAGGCAGAAACCAGCTTAGAAACAGTGGATCTCGCAGAGCAGACACTCAACCTTCAATGCATCCTGACTCAAGGAAGAGTCAAAGGACACCTTAAAGAGAGGAACCAACATGTCACTGGCTGGTTTCCCATTCACCCTGCCCATGGCTTGGGGCTGTTTACCTGTCTACCCACCTTGGTTATCAAGCTTCTGCAGGCTGGGTAGGTTACGAAGCACCGTCATTCGGTAGCGGTGGGGGTCTGTCCCACAGCAGGGATTTTCAGACAGCCACAGGACCCTCAGCCGGGGCAGGTTTTTGAGGTAGAAGAGCTCATTTAGGCTTGCAATGTTGTTCTTCCTCAGATAGAGTTCAGTCAGATTCTGGCACTGATTCAGCGGCTCGAGATCTGAGATGCCATTCACACTGAAGAGACAGCACAGGATCAGAGACCAGTAAGCTCATCCCTCCCTCACTGTACTGTTCAGATGAGAGCACAGCCCCTGTAGCACAGCAGCTTTCCAGCCCCCCTTCCCACAACTCCACACCGTGGCACATCATGGCAAGGGACGTCAAGCAACCCACAGCTTATAGCATTTAATCTTTTCAACAGAAGAAATAAATAAATAAGCAGCCACTCCTCTCTACCGCAAGTGACAGCCTCTGCTTTCCCCAAACGCCTGCCTGTCACATTTGCATCCTTTCCTGCAGCAGTTCCTCAGACTCACTGAAGGAGAACCTATGTAAGATTCCCGAAGCTAAAGATCTCAGATTTACAGACAGCATTGGCTGTTGTGGGGTGCCCGGGACAGGGGAAAGATGGATGTGTTGTTAGGGGGAGTCTTACAGAAATTACAGGCTCTGTGAGGTCCACGAAACATTTCAACAAGCATTCTGCAAACTGGCCCCATAGAGAGGCCCAGAAGATCCCCACCCAAACTATAGAATGGGACTTAGGAAGCAACAATTCTAACAGGTTTCAACACTTCTCAAAACAGGGACTATTTTCTTGAGTAGCAAAGGGAAGGGTGCAGAGAACCCAGCAAAATAATAATCATTTCTGCATCTCTGCCACTTGAGAAATCGGGCATGAAGAGCCATGCAGCTCACATAGCCACAGAAAGGTGGTAAGAAACCACTGGCCAGGTCACAGCCCCATGTTAAGGTGGTTTCCTCTGCCCTCTCCAAAACTGGCAGTCCAACAGTCACCTGAACGTGATCACCTCGATGTTGGGCAAATCCCGGCATATTGATATCTGGGGCAGGAAGAGACAGAAACAGCAAGTTGGCACTTCCAGAAAAGAGAAAAAGGCAATTTAAATCACAGACAAACAAGATAAAAGCAAGCACAGGAATTTAGGTTTGCTTCAGCCTAACTTAATACCACCAGAGAGATCTGCTGTGACAATCACTGCAGAGTCAGCAGCTCCTCCACCCTCACTGCCCAAGAGTGGAAGCACAGACACCAGCCAGCATCATGTTGCTTTTCTGCTCCAGCAACTCTGCACAGGCTTCCAGCCACCACATACAGGGAAGGATCCCTCTTACCCCAGACAGCCCTCTAACAAGAGTACGTCATCCAAAGTCCCAAACAGACAAGACAGGGCTCAGGGTGTCCAAGGGTCCATGCAGGGCCTTGGTGAGGAATTGGTTCCAAGTGCTCCCTGGAAACAACAGCATCCCTGCATGGGCTTTTTGATTTTGATTTGTTTGGGTTATTTTGAGATGCTAATCAATAGTGAAAATCACTGCAGCCCACTGGCAGCAAGCTAGCCCAAACCCGGGCTGGTGCCTTCCTCAGAGCCCTGTTAACCCCATCCCCGCCGCGGCTGCCGGCCCAGGCTAAGGCCAGCCTGATGGGCACTGGCTGGGGCTCCACGACAGCAGCGTGGAGCCGCGGTGCCTCGTCCTCGTTGGCTCTTCCCGGCAGGATGGGAGCTGGCACGCAGTACTTACATCCGTCAAGCGGCTGCCCCTGCGGGAAGAGAGCAGGGGGTTACAGGGAGCACGGCAGGACCCAGCCGCCCGCCTGCTGCCCCTACGCCGGGTCTGCATCCATCAAAGCTCCTCTGACACAGCCCTCCATGTGTTCCCCGCTCCCAGCTCTGCCCGTGCCCCTAACCCCAGCCCTGCCCGCACCCCCTCTCCAGGCCCAGGGCCAGGCCCAGGTCCAGCGCCCGCCCATCCTCCCGCCGGGCCCGCATGCCCCGGGCCGTTCCCCTCCGGCGCCCACCAGCAGTTAAGGCGGCGGACACCATCAAGTGCAACGGCCTTGGTCCGAGCCAGCACGGCCGCCCGCGTCAGCCTCATGGCCGGGCCCGGCCCGGCCGGACCCCGGCACCGCCGTCGCCAGAGGCGGAACCCGGCACTCGCGCAGGCTCCTCCCGGCCGGGGCGGAACGGGGCTGGGCCTGGGCCCTCAAGCTCCAGCGCGCTTTGCCTTGCGTTGCATACCTTTCGCCTCCGTTCCCTGACCGGCCGCCGGGGAGGACATCGCCGGCAGCCATCCGACCCTTTGGGTCTCATCCGACCCTTTGGGTCTCCTGCTCGAGCCCTGCCCGCTCTGGATTGAGTTGTGTTGCCTGCAGCAGGCTGGGTATCCTGAAGCTGCCTGATGTCCAGTTGTGCTTAATTACCTCATACCTGTGTGTAGATTTGATTATTAATTTTATTACATCTTATTAGAGAACGTTTCATACATACATTCACACCTTTATGGATATGTATTTATATGTAGCATAGATATGACATATTTATATCTTATATATGACTTACACATGACATGTAGGGATATATATACACATGTGTATATATATGCATGTGTATATAGATCTACTCATGTATGTATACCCCTACATCTGTATATATATAAACTATGCAAAAACAAGCCTTGGAGGCAGTTGAAGCAACTTTTAGAGTTCCTGACTGTTCTGTGTGCAGCTGTGCATAGGCCCGCTGATGGGAGGTAGTGCTGAGACACAGGATTCGAGCCATGTGTTGGTGAAGGCAGCTGCAGGATCCAAATCCTCAGCGCTGCAGGAGGAACAGCAGCGTACACAGCTTGCTTTCTCCAAATCCTGGGCTGCTTTCACTTCCAGTGGAATATGGAAACACCAGAGCATGCTTTCGCCTGCCTGGCTGCACAGTCCCAGCCCTAGCCGTGCATTGCTGCGTTGTTGTCCCTGAAACAGGTTAAGTAGATTAAAGAATCTTCTGTAGGTGCCACAGAGAAATTCTCATACTTACCTTGCTCTCACAGGTACAGGTCAGTCTGTTTAAACTCCTCTGCCTGTTCTGACACCTTTCCCGCAACTGATCCATGTGCAAAAGATTGTTTCATTCAGGTTAATTAAATTGATTTTAATCCCCAGTTTCATACAGCAAGTAGTATCACTAATAATCTCAGTCAGAACTCTTCCCCGGTCTTTTAGAATGGAGAGAGCTTAAATAATAGCAGCCTGGAGAAAAAAACCAAAGAACCACTGCAAGTCTGGAACCACATGATCTCATAAGGCTGTGTAGGACCCCTACAACCCATGGCATGCCCACATCCCACTTGCGGCCCTGCAGTGTCACCTATCAGATCATTCACGGCTCCACTGCAGCGATGGAATCTTCCCACCATGAACTCCCCAGGCTCCACTCCCATGAGTAATGCAAGATGATGAGAAATTATTATTTTGACAAATAGCAATGCTTACTCAGGGGTTGCTAATTCTTTGGCATTTGCTTACTGAATTGCAGGCTATATAAAAAAAAAAACCCACACTTCTGAAATTTATGGAAAGATTTATTTTGTTTTCAGTGGCACACTCTGATTCCAACGTGTCTGCAGCTGCAGAGCCAACCTGACAGCTCCCTGCTCCCCCTCCGCCCCTCCTTGCCCCCGCAGCACGCCAACACGCTTGCTGGAGCACACAGAAACCACATTAGGAAGTGAGCCAGCTCAAAAATAATCAGTGAACCAGCATTAGACACTTGCTGAAAGAGCAAATGGAGATGAGCACAGAGAGGACAGTCACTGCTTGATTGCGAGTCGTGTCTAAGCATGCTCTGAAATTAAGAGTGCATGACCTGAGCTGTTTGTAGATTTTGAGGTATCTCTTCTGAGGAATGAGTTGCCTCTGAAGATGATGTAGCATGTGTGAGACTGTTACTTTAACTGCACAAGTGGTTTTTATAACCTCTGCCAGGAATATGGCTGTGGAGAACACAGTCAGGAGTCCCACAAATGCATATTCACGCTGTAGAAACACAAGCTGGGATTGGCCCAGACAAACCAGAAAGCATGTCTTGAATTCAGTTGCGTAACCAATATGAAGAGAAAGGAAGAGCTGCATCTCTGAGTGCCTCCCTCAGCAGGGAGATAATCTCCTTGGGATCATCTCACACATGTGCGTCACTGTTGCAAAGGCCAAGAACAGGGGGGTCAGATGTTTGCTGAAAGGTAGGATTGCTTCAGTAGCTCTTGCTTGACCAAGTTTAACTATGAATAGAAAGGATCAGAGCACTCTCTGATCACCTGTTCCTTTTCCTTTGTGCCCTGTTCTCCTGCTCAGAGCATCTTCATGAGCCCTGGGGACAGCGGAGCTGCAAGAGGCCCTTGCTCCTAGCAGACTTCAGCCAATTTATCCCCAGTGGTATCTCCTCAGTCCTGCTGGTGAAGGGGAACAGCTTGAGGAGGGGTGATCAGACCAATGCCTGGCTCTGCAGTGAGTGTTGTCAGCAGAGGTTTTGCTTTTACAGTCACAGGACCCTCTCTGAGGGTTGTGGATTACTTAGCTTTATACAGACCAAGAGGATGGAAAATAAATGCCATTAAACTTTCTGCACCAAAAGCAAACCAAAGGAGATCCCTGTAGAGTTCAGGCACTGTCAGTCAGAACTATTTGCTGCACGTTTTGGAGGAGTGATATGGTTTCTAAAGACAACCCGTAACTTCAGTGTCATGCTCCTGAATGTTAGCCAGCTTTGGAAGCTCATTTCAAATGTCTCTCCCCGACCCTTCAGTACAGGATGCTCCTTTTCTCCCTTCTCTTACAAGCAGCATATAGGAAAAACTGATTTTCCTGAGCTCAAGTCCTCAATGATTCAACAAACACGTGGTGCTTTCTGTGTCTCTGTCCTGCCACACTTGCTTGTGACTTTGTACAGCACAGTGTATCACTAACTGTGCTGTAACAGCAGCAAAGCATGGAGATGAAGCCATTGAAAAGTGGTATTAAAAAAACCTTGCGGTATCTCTATATCAGCAAAAGCCTTCCTCTTTGGTTGATACATTTATCTTTGTGTTCTGGGGCTGGGAGGCAGAAGGGCAGCTGAGCAGCCTCCAGCTTGTCTCTTCTTGTGAGTGTCAAAGTTAATGGAGCTGGAATCCCCCTGGGCGTTTCAGAGGCCATCACCTGGAAATGTGCAGCGCGGGAGCTGCTCATCACACAGCACAGCTACCAGCGTTTAAAGCTATCAGTCAAATTGCTGTCTTCACTTTACAGTGTGCCACCAAGCTGCTGTCTGGTGTTTTCAGCTTTACTGTTCCAGCACGTTGCTGCCACCTCTTAAATGTGTGGCAAATAGCGCTGGGAATAAAAAAAGCCACAGTTTGAACAGGTACTGAGGTGTTCAACTCTCTACCTTGCTGCTCGTTTAACAGCACAAATACAGGTGTGTGCAGAGCATTATTCCAACTCTCACTATACAGGGAATGCATTCAAGTGAAGGGAAATAATTGCTGCTGGCGTGTCAGATGGTTTTGGGAGCTGCCACGGAGTGGGAGTGCATCCTTTAGCAGCAGTGCATGGGGTAATCGGTGCACTGGGATGTGCTGACGGGGTGTGATGACTCTTCCGTCTCCACACTTCAACCCTTGTGCAGTGCCGTGGCTTCAAGAGCACTAGGTCAGCGTTTTACTTAAACTGAAGGGGTGTATTTTAAGTCGGTGTATTTTAAGTCACAGCAATCCTCTCCATTTGGGCGTCCTCGTTTAATACCTGCACAATCAGAAGCCGCGCAGACCCTTTGTGGACGATGGTGCTTTACTCGTGCTGCCTGTCTTGCTAAGGTGAAATAAACCGTGGCAGCCAGAGCGATGGAGAAAAAGGCGTTTGTGTCGCTTCTTGCAGGGGAAGGCACGATCCCAGGACAGAGCCCCGGTGACTGTTCAGTGATGCTATGCTGCCATCGCGTGGGCACTTTAGAAACATCCCAATCTTCACTCCCGACCTGAGCTAAACTGGCGCTCTAACACTCTTGGCAATCTCCTCCGCTTACAGTCACAGCGAGGTTTTTAAACCGGCACGACCTGTGTGAGGAGAACCTGGCTTTGCCCGCAGCCTCCCCTGGCCGGGCGGGAAGGCAGGACCGTCTCCACCCGGCTCTGAAGGGGTCCGGCCGTGACCCGGCACCGAGCAGCGACCGATCCCCTACGGGCAGCCACCAGTAACAGCCACAGCCTCCATCGCCGGGGGAGGGCGGAGCTTCCCCTCACGGGCGGAGGGGGCGGGCCCCGGAGTCCGCGCGCGGGTCTCGTCACTTCCTTTGCGGAGCGTGCTGGCGCTGGGGACGGTTGTGTCGGCGGTAGCGGTGGGGAGCGGTGCGGCGGGACGATGAGCGACAGCGGGGAGCAGAACTACGGCGAGCGGGTAATACATGGAGCCTGAGCGCGCTGCCCGGCCGCGTCCCGTCTTCCCTCCCCACTACACTCCTCCGTCTCTCTCCGGGCGGTGCTTCCCCTCCTCACCCCCCGCATCCGCCGTGTCTCCGTCCTGAGGCCTGGGCGGAGTAGGTGGCGGGTGAGGAGGCCTCCGGCGGGGGAAGATGGCGGCCGGCCCGGCGGGGAGGGCGGGCGGCAGGAACGCTGTAGGCTGCCCGCCCGCCGGCGCGCTCCGTGGAGTCTGCCCGGCGCCATCTTGGGCTGGTGACCGGGCGCGCCGGAGACTGGGACAAAATGGCCGAGGTCCGCCCGCTCGTCTCTCTGCGGCCGGGCTGCTGCGGCCCTGCCCCGAGAGTGGCGGGACACAGGCTGTGACGGGGCCGGCTGCCTCCCGCCGTGGGTGCGCGGCCCTTCAGGCCCCTCCAAGTGCGCAGCCGGGCTGCGGCTGGATCAGCTGGTGCCGTGGTGCCTCCTCTATTCCACCAGTCCGGTTAGGGTAGGCAAGGAACGTCCTGGGCTGGTAATCTGAGCCTTTGTTGTAAGCTCACTGCATTTCGCTTTGGGTGAGATACCTTGTAAATTTGAGCTCCGATTTGCTGCTTCTTGCGCTCGCTTTGTGAAACATTAACCCTGCTTCTTGATGCAGTTTCAGCCTTTCATCTGGGTGGCTTGGTCTGTAGGTGTGATGGCAATAGTCGAAGGGTTAAACCTCAAACAGAACGTGCTCAGAGCTAGGGCAGTCTCTTTGCTTTGTGAAACCTGCATAGCTACTGCAAGATCTTACTGCCTGGATGGAATTTTACTAATACTGCAGTAGATGACTTGCTAAGCTTCACATTTGTGATGTGCATCTGCAGTACAGATTATCCATAGTTGGTTTTGCTTTAGTGAATCAGTCTTGTTTTGCTTTGGGGTCTTTAATTTTTACTACAACACATGAGTGCAGCAGTAGTTTAAATTTTAAACTTTCGAGGTTCTGAGCACAAAATTGCAATGGCTGACTTTGAATATGGCGCTTTCTCATTCAGATTCACTGTAGTAAGTTTTATTAGTATGACTACTTCTACTTCAAGGGAGGTTAGGCTAGAAGAATATAGTTTCAAGAAAGCTAAAAATGCCAGATGAAAATGAATGCTGAAAGGTAGGGATTAAAGACTCATGGATTAAAACTCATACCACCCCCAGTAATGACATTTCATTAATGTCATCGTGTCACTCGTACAACTGGTGTATTTTTAGTGAGGGAGTATTACTTCTGACTTGCTCAAGATGGATTTCTGTGTGTTAGCTTTTTTAAAATTGGTTTAATTTCAGTTAGGTTACCAGTTTAAGATGGTAGCCTAACTTTAGGAGTTTGGTTTAGTTTTCAACAGGAATGAGTGGAAATGTTAATAGCAAAGTGTCTTTGAACCATGATTATGCAGGGTATGATAGGACAGCAATTATTGTCCCACCTGCTTTTCTATTTTATCTTTTCTATACCTTTATTTTAAGAAAAGCTCCATCATGTGCAGGCAGTCTTCACCAAGGCTTAAAATGAGTTATGCCTGAACTTTATGAATCATAAGCAGATTCTATTGCCAGTGTTACTGATGATGATTTTTGCTTATTGAAGGCTTATATTTTACTGAGTCAATGGCTTTCTGCTTTTTCAAGCTGGAAACACTAAGGTCTCTGCAGAGTAGAAACAGTGTTTGGATAAATAATCTAGGATATGACTTTACAACTGTCTGTTAAGCTCTTCCAAGTCCGTGCTGCCAAGAAGAATTGTGCTCCTGAAAACACGTTCCTGCTTTCTCCCTTGTGCTACTGTTTGTATAGTCAGTCAGTCAGATCTGGGAAGTTTCCAGCTGCATTGCTTTGCAGGCTTGACTTGATTGTGTAGCCACGAGTCCTAATCAGCATTGGGGATGAAGAAGAAATACCAGGTCCTTTCACAAGTAATGGGGCTTGCTATTTTGACAGCAGCCCAAACTCAGATGGGCTTATGTAACAGTTTAAAGACGACAAAATGAAGGGAGAAGAGAAAAATATCCGTGGTCAAATTCTCTTTTACAGTTTGTACTCCATACTGGGATTAAACTCTAGAAGTTCTTTGGTTTTTGTTTTTTTAGCTGAAAATACTATAAATTGTTGAATGCTGCCAATACTTCAGATACTAAAACATGCTTAAAATACTGTCAGAATGCTGTGATAATTGCCATGTTTTCCTAAGTCACTTTTATTTTGATTTCATTCATTGAAATTGTGCTCATTGAAGTGCATGTGATCCAGGCATGGAAGGGTTGGAAAGACTAGTTAAAGGAAGAATAGTGAGTCTCATCCTATCTGTTGGTTAATAGTGATGGTGATTACTTGGTATGTGTCTGATCAGAAACTATTTAATATGGGAGTCAGGTAGTCAAAAAACATTGTTTTGTTTTTTGATCAGAGTAACTTGAATAGTGTAAATGCTTAATCTGCAAATCTGCTTACAAGGTACTTAACACATACGTTTCCAGAAATGCTGTTTTTGTTACTAACTCATGGAAGAAGGTCTAAAGAAACAGTTTGGGAAGGTTAGAAGTAATCTGATAGCTTGATGCCACTAAAAGATTAGGGCATTCTCTGTCTTCCTCCTTCATCAAGTGGCACTTGATCTGACTTCTTGGTGGCTGATTCAGTGCCCTAAGCTGCCAGAAAGCAGTTTGTTCATTTCCTGCCAGTTTGGTGCGCTGAATGAGCCCTCAGGGTCAGTGCGGAGGCAGCTGGGCTTCCATGCTCCTAGCCTGTGAGCTTGATTTTGGGTTTTCTCAAAATACATTCTTTTTTCTTTTTGGCAGAGTTTGGAAACTGTCACGTAAAGGGGTTGTTCTGCTTTCCCTCCCGAGTGGATTCCCAGCTGCCCCCAGCAGTGATCTGATCTGGTGATCATGTGCTTCAGGGGTAGAGAGGCAAAGGGTTTGTTGGATGGATTGCTAAATTAAGTAGTAGAGAGGTTGAAGGAATGTGAAATTGTCATAATTGCACCTTGAATACATTGTCTGCAGACTTGGTAATGTGCGAGTCTGTACCTTGCTTTGGGAAGACAGGTGGATATGCGTAAGTTCATAGGGATTTAGGATTTTTTTAAAGATACTGTTAATTTTATTTGCTTGTATCTTACATTGTTAACTGAAATCTGTAGCTTGTATTCCCATGGGAAAAACTGGATCTCAGAAGTGTGAACACATGGTCCTCACATACCTTACAGCTGCTGCAGTCCATGGAAATCTTTTCTATCTACTATCCCCAAAGTAATCCTTCTGCTGTGACATTTTCTGCTCATAGAGTAGATGAATGTGCTTAGAGGTGTTAAAAAATTACCATCCCTACAGTATTACACATTGGTTTTAGTATGCTTTAACTATGGAAAGAATAATTTGGAAACCACAGACCTGGACTTCAGAGCTTCCACCTGGATTCAGGAATGCCTGATGGAGGGGAAGAAGTGTTGGGAAAGATCAAGGGATCTGGTGGTTTTTAAAATCCATGCTTCACAATCTCAAGGTTATTAAAAAACAGTTATTTAATACTGAAAACCAGTCTTGATCTGCCTACCAGTAGTGTTTCAATACAGACAGGATAAAAAGGTTGTTTCTTCTGTTGTCTTCTGTTTGTCATGAGGAGACCCTACTTGGGCATTTAAGAAACACAAAACAAACCTTGAAACACACAAAGCAAAACATCAAAAAGTAGAAAAGTAAAAGTTATTGAAGAGAATAGATGTTTTTACAGATGGTAAAAAAACCCAAAAGAACTCTCCAAGTGAAGTGAGCTATGAGAATAGTTTATGGGAGCCCTCAATGGGTGCAGTATAATGGGGTGTAAAGGAAATTTGGAATGCTGCAAGCTCCCCCAGTGCTTGAGATTTTGGGTAGGAAGGATTTCCTGGGGTGGGGAGGGTAACAACTTTGAAATTTTAGGGCTTATTACTAGTTTTAGTAATATCTGGAGCAGGTGAGGTGCCCTGAATTCCTTTAAGCCGGGAAGTAATAAAGAAGTGGCATAATCGTATTGAAGATAAAGATTTCAAGAGACTTCTAAAACTCTGAGAAGGGTATGGGGTATGTTTACAGTCAAGATCCTGCTGCTTCCCTCCCATCCTGCATTATTTCTTGCATCCTTTCAGTATTAGACCACCAGTATTTGGACATGGCTCCTTCAGTCTGGCCTGAGTTTGTCAAGAGAGTTAGGTTGTGTGAAGAGAGCATTTTTCCTCAAATGAAGAGCAGGTGTTGGTTTTTAGCCTTTCTTCAGTCTTGCTTTAACTCTTTAAAAAGAGTTGAGGACTTATTATGGTTAAATTAATACATTCAAGTAATGGGTTTAGGTTAAATTTGTTATTTATAACTTAGCTCTATTGCACTGCCCTTTGCAGATTAGTATATGAGAGAGCTATAGTTTAGAACACCTCCTTACACATTGTGACAGAGAAGAATGTCCTTGACTTTGTTGCTCTTTTAATTGAAAATCTGCTTTATCCTGCAAGTTGTGTCCCCCTAGTATTGTATGGTAGGCAATTGTAAATGGTTAAACTGTTTTGAGTTGTGTGGAAGTGGTTTAAGCATGATTGAATTGGGGTCAGCAGATGAGTTTCTGAGAATGTCTTTGAGTTGAATGTTCAGGTTTAAGAGGTGTTACAAAGATTTAAGAAGTTATTTTTATTTTGTGGTACTCTAATGGTGTTAGTGAGCATTCGTGATCAGAATTGACACAAAATCTAGAATTGTTTGGTTTTAGGGGGGGAAAAGTCAAATTCTGCTACTGATTTTACATTTTCTCTTAATATCTGGAAATAATACCTTCCAGCATGCTCAAACTGAGTGTTTTGGCCATGTGACTGAAGTTAATATACTGATTAAAAAAAGAGAAGCTGAAAATGCTAATTAGGGTATGTCATTACCAGAGAAGATTTCAAATAAATAGTAGAGGAGATGGGATATTATTGTATAACAGTGTTTGTGCATATTGCACAGAATTGAATTTTCAGTCAGTGGAAAATGATGATTTACTTGGAAGCACGAAGCCTGCATGTGTAATCATGCTTGTGCAGGCAGAGTAGGCGTGAGTGTGATCATAAACCTTCAAATTAAGCCTAAACTGCAAGAATATCCCAAAAAGTAATATAATTGTAAGTCATTGAAGGACCAAATGCATTGTGCTTTCTGCATTCTAAAAGCACTTCAGTCACCTGTGGCCGCACTAGGGACCTTACTCAAGTCACTCCTTGTTGATTTTGTCTTAAGTATGTGGCTGACAGTGAAGTATTTTGACTTTCCTAATGCTAGAATTCATTAGTTGATATTCAGTTGATCCACTGTGCATTTGCTATTAAATGCTGGAATAACTAGCAAATTCAGTTACTTAGTACTAAGTTAAACTGAATTGACTGAATCTGTTTATAAAATAGTAGGGCGTTTGGTAGATTCAATTCTTGAACTGCATATAATAGTAAAAGTCCACAAAACTTTTTTTTTTTTCTAGTTTCAGTTTTGGCACTAGATTTTATCCTGGAGTTCTTAAATATTCTTCATCCTGTTCTTTTTCTATTAAGGTTAATGTTGAAGAAGGAAAATGCGGAAGTCGCCATTTGACAAGTTTTATAAATGAGAATTATTTGAAGCTCAGGAATAAGTGAAGCTGAAATTTGAAAAAAAAGAAAGTGAATGCATGCTAATTATCAGACCAGAAGTCCCACTTGTAGAATATTGAGCAATTTGTGTGAAGTGGGGAAGATGAAAGAAGTCAGAATTTGAAACGGAAGAATGAAGAAAAGGAATAAAAATGAAGTTAAGATAAGAAGTAATCTGGAATCTGAAAGCACTACGCTAAGTAATTACTAGTCTGTTTATGTGTCCCTGTATATTTTGCTAAACATGCATGCATTATCTGTTTAATAGCAAAACTATATGCAGGGTAAAGAAGTGTCTACCAGGAAAGAAAAAAAAAATCTTAAAAAAAAATCTAGGCAGTTCTAATGCCAACTGCCCGGACACATAGATGTGAATTTTTACCTTTTATTTCACTGGAGCTTGTTTACAGACCTCAGGTAAACAAGAAATTGTGTACAAATTAGGCTTTCAATATCTGCGTGCAGGAATCCCGTTCTGCTTCCAGAAGCGGAAGTGCTCATGGGTCTGGCAAGTCGGGGAGGCACACTCCTGCAAGATCTCGATCTAAGGAGGATTCCAGGCGTTCCAGGTCAAAATCTAGATCCAGGTCTGAATCCAGGTGAGTTTACTTCTTTTACCTCTTCCTCCTCTTCACAAGTCAGATCGTTATGTCACAGGGGAACTGAAGTCAAATTTAGCCCAATTTTGTTTCCAGAGACAACTGGTGATCTGTGGACATTGGGCATATTTGGTTTCAGGATTTGAAAAGCTGAACTATCAAGTTAGATCTTCCTGCAGCTTTTCCTGTACAAGTTACATAGACATGTATCTTTGCTGCTACAATTTGGAGGTGGCATGCTTTTTAAGTCTTATAATAATGGCTAGTTTTCTGAGCATGAAGTGCTACTAACTCTAGATCTTAGTTTTTCTCAAGATCTTAGTTAGGTCACATTAATGTGTTACATTTTCTTACTGGAAACAGTGGTGTTTCTGGAGTACTTAATGGTATATTCCATGAAAAAGAAGCAGTAGAGAGAAGTGTGAATCTCAACAGACATCTGTCTGACCTTTTAAATAATAGTAATTTACCAGACTGGAAAGCTTTAAAGACTAGATGGCTTTCCTTGCTCTCAACAAAGTTGTGGAGAAAGTAGCTTGCTTATTTTACTTGTTACGTGGTGATGCAAATGTACACTCTGAAAATGCCTTCTGCACTGTATTACCTATCGTTACCTGCTAAACTAGCTGTGTGCAGTGACAGAGTTCTCTTAAAACTGCTAAGACACATAACAGACATTTCTAGACTATCAGCATATTTTATAAGACTGTAAACATCACTGCTGGCCACTTTACCTTGGCTTTAATAGGTGTGTCATGTAAGATGTACTTATTAAATAAAGAATTGAAAGGTAGCAAAGCCTGTAAATGGGTGAATGTTGTTATTTTTATAAATAGTCTAGATAGTTGAGTGCTGGTTATAGAAATGAATGTGTTCATAGTTTTATTCATTCGTAAGCACTCAGGTTAGAAAATGTGGGTTTCAGCAGTGGGGTTTCCAGCTGAGCTGTTCACAGTATACTACTTATGTGTGTAAGCAATGAATTAGGTGTGCCAAAGCCTGGGGGTCAGGCTGAGGAATGACAACACTGGAACATACTGTGCTATTAGCAATCACGCATGATGGAAAATGCTATCAAATACTGTGTTTAGATCTCCTTGCAAGATCAAAGTGATACATCTGAAAGCCTTTTGTGAGAAGGAAAATACCTGGGAAATTTTGATAGCAAAGGGAATGGGTTGTGGGGCTTTTTTTTTTTTTTTTTGTTGCATTTCAGGCACAGTCACAGGTTTCAAATTATGCACTTGGCAATCCCTATAGTACAAGAACAAATGTGTTAAATTATTAAATACTTGGTAGAGTAATACCACTTTATAGAGTATGAAATTGGAGTGACCTCTGGAATTGACCGTAGCAAGAGATTCATTGGACAGTTCAGGAAGGGCCCAGTCCAAAATGTTGCTCAAGGCAGAGTCAACTCTGGGCTCAGACTATGTTCTCAGGGCTTGCTTTATCCAGTTAGGTTTTGAAAACCTCAGAGGATGGAGACTGCAAAACACTTCTGAATTTTAAAATAATAAGCCAGTCAGGACCCAGCCCAGCATGTCCTTCTGCACCTTAATCCACAGCCCTAGGGATGCCATATTCTGTAAAGCACCATGTTTCTCACTTGCAGAATAGTACTGTATAAGAATGTAGTCACAAATTGTATAAAATGCTGGAAGAAGCAAATACAAGATAGAGAATTTACAGGAGACCTAGCAAATCATATATGATAAATCGACCTTTAACTGGTACCCTGGCAACTGACTTGTTAGTTTTTGATGAACAGAAGTAGAAGCTATGTCTGCAACAGCTTCCTGAGCATTTAACAGCTGTCTTGAAAATGCAGTATATATACTTCAAGTATTTCCAGCCTTTGGCAGAGCTAGAGTGTGTTCATTGGCAGAATTGTGTCAAGGCACATACTTAGAACCAATATATATTTATCTTTCTTCAGTGCTGTCTCATGTTTGAATATGATCACAAACAAGTCATTTAACCCTGGCTCTCACCAGAGAAACAACCTTGTGAGCACTTTTATATTTCTTGATGGTTTCTGTTGCAAATGTACTTCTGAATGAACAGCTTTATAAATTAAACTTTGATTTGGGAACAAATCTGTGTCCTGGCATATTTATCATTTGGGGTGTGGATATACTTGATTAAAAAACCTGCTCTTTTGATGTTTTCATTAGCAGCATAGCAAGCTTGTTATTTTTCGTTGACTGTGAAGTCTAAAGAATTCTTAATGAAGGAATAGGAGTTGTCAGCTGTGGTGACTTCACAATAAAGCAGAATAACAGCAGTATGACATTTAAGGCAGCAATATAAGCAGTGCCTATATAAAATGAGCCTTGTTCTCTTGCATAATGATAATCTGATCTAGAAGCATCCAGATCTTGTTCAGTGTAATTAGTGTATTCTGTTACCTGGAACCGTCAGTTCTGTGTTTGCCTTTTTTCTTCTATGTCAGCGGTTGAAATGTGACTGTATCTGTTGAGCTATTATTATTGCTGTCTTTCCTGCCTCAAGGAAGTTCTCTCTTTTTTTGCTTTCTGTGGCAAAAAAAAATAACTTAAGTCTTTCTAAATACGTAGTTAGTAGTGTTGTAATGGGACATGCTAAAGTCATTTCTCCTGGTTTTTTATATATATATATATTTATATATATGTATATATTTCAAATTTAAGACAAAACTTAGCTGGCCCACTTCATACAGGGCTGAAGGCATTTTATTTTTTTTAAGGAGGCCGGTAATGTACAGAGTATATATGTACAGTTTGGCTGTCTGATGCCACTTAGCTAGTGAGAAATCCTGACTCTGGAAGAAGCTGGTAAGTGCTCAGGAGTAAAAATGGGTGCAGGTTAAGAGTTTCACTCATGCCAAGTGTAGTGGTGGTGTAGGTACTGTGAAATGTGGTTGATCAATGATGGTAGCTTATGGTTTTGGTCAGTACTTAACTACCTTGGCTTTCACAAACTAGAGGAAGGACGTTTAAGATGTAAACAGAAGTCTGAAGATTTAACAATTTATGATTAGGAGCCCTTGAATATGAAACTGCTTATTGCACTTCTTAGCCTTGCAGCGATTTCCTTTGTAGTTGTGTAGAACGCAGATTATTCAGTGACTGCCATCAGCAGGCCAAGGTCAGGCATTACATTCCAATTTAAGTGCCTGTCCAACTTTTCAATTAAGATTGTTTGTTCTGGGAGGGCTAAGGGTTTAGGAGAAGGAATCAGAGTGTTTCAGAACCTCATGTCCGCAGACGTAGTGCTGTCAGAAGATGATTCTGGAACTGTTCTGAGGCATAGGCTGAAATTGGTGAGCACCTTTGCCTAAATACACTTGAAGTGTGAACACATAAACGTTCACGAACAGCTAATGTGAAATAAGTTTTGAAATACCAGAAGGTAAATAAGTCTACTACAGCTTTTCTTCAGTTGTATTAAGCTCTGTTTTGGGGGCATTTGCCAGACTTCTATGTTTTTAGTTCTGCACTGTGTAAAAAGTATACCTGCTTTTCAGTGACACTGAAAGCAGTGCTAGTCTGGGTGCTAGAATAAGCAAAGCGTGCATCTCTGCAATTCTGCTTGCTTTATGTTAAGTCATATTTACTCCTGTTCTCTTTTTGTGTTAAGTCTTTGAAAGAAAGCCACCCCAGCTATTTTTACTTAAATGCTAGAGTAAATGCTGTGAAGATACTGTGTGAAACCAAGATAGTCTCGCTAGAGAAAGTTATAAGCTATAGGGGAATTAAAAGTTAATTAAAATGGAAGTTGAGGTTCCTGTTCTGCAATAGAAATGCTCTGAGCATCTACAATAATCTAATTGTAAAGACTTAGCACACTGTCCTTGAGAGTAGTGACTAAATAGGTTACAGCTAAATCATGTGGTACTGCAGGTTTTTGGGAAAATGGCTCTTTTTGTGTGTGAGCATCTGGCTGAATTTTTGAAGGGTTAAACCCAACACTATACTTTTCTTTCCCTCAGATCTAGATCAAGAAGGAGTTCCCGTAGACACTACACAAGATCACGCTCTCGCTCCCGCTCTCACAGGAGGTCCAGAAGTAGGTCTTACAGTCGGGATTATCGGCGGCGACACAGTCACAGCCATTCACCCATGTCTACTCGCAGACGTCATATTGGAAACAGGGTATGTTTGTTACCAAAGATGGCTCTTGCGTAGTCCTAAGTACCTCCTGTAATCACTTAGCTGGGGTTTCCCAGAAAAACGTTCTGCTTCAGGTCTATTTAAAAGATATTGTTGAGTTTAATGGTCATTTAGCTTTTGATAAGCCATGGATCTCTGTAAGATCATTGGGGATTGTGGGGTGGGGTGTCTTCTTTGTCTGGTTTTTAACAGATGCCTTTAGAAGTGATTCAGTGCCAACAGCTGTCACTATACCCACAGTAATAAATGAGTGAATACATGCAGCAAAGGATGGGGGTAGAACGAGGGGAGAGAAACATTTGTGATTTTATTGATTAGAAAACCTGGGAAACTAAAATTTCATTTCATTAAAAGCTGTTTGGATGGCATCTTTATTAAATGAGCATGCAAGCCAGTTTGCTTTTAGCTGCTTTGTCGACACAGGCAGCTGAGCGTGGTGTGGTTTGTGCTGAAGTGAGGGAGGAAGTGGTAACTAACACAGATGAAGATGTGATCCAAGTCTGTGTGTGTATATATAAATCTCCACAGTGAACAGTCATAAGCTAGCCTTTGGAGGGAAATTTCTTTTAAATGCGGTACTTATGTGCTGTAATGGTAGTTCGCACAGTACATGAGAAATGCAAAGTATTTTTGTGAAAGGAGGCTTGTGAATCTGTAAGCTTAACTGTAGTAGTGTCTATTAGCAGATTAACCCAGCCTGAATTGCATCAGTATCTTTGTTGTTGTTTTGTGTTGAAGATTTTATTCTAATACCTGTCTGCACCTTCCTTTAGGCAAATCCTGACCCAAATTGTTGTCTCGGCGTGTTTGGATTGAGCCTGTACACCACAGAAAGAGATCTCAGAGAAGTTTTCTCCAAGTATGGTCCCATTGCTGATGTTTCCATTGTGTATGATCAGCAGTCTCGGCGTTCGAGGGGATTTGCATTTGTGTACTTCGAAAACGTTGAGGATGCTAAGGAAGTAGGTTGGGGTACAGTATTATATGGAATGATTGCTGTGTTCTCACGTGCTAGGATGTATATTCTATAGCCTGGGGAAACTTGGGGCCTAAGAAATATTAGGCACCTCATAATAAATGTAGGAGTCCTAGTTCAAAAGATCTACTCCGTATCAGAGGAGAGGGTGGAGAAGCATGAATAATGGTCCCTGTGCAGGCTGAGCTGTTTTGCAATTCAGAAAAGCAAACTTCAGGCTAGCCATAGTGCAAACTATGCCAATAAGGAAAAGAAAATAGAAACACAGGCTCTGTTTTAATTACAATAGTTTCTTCCTAACTCCACATGTGATCTTAGTTTTACAGGCATGTTCAGAGTAGACCAGGCAGCCTTTTCGGAGCATTCTGGGAGTGCTACTGTGCCTTCTGCTGACCTCTAGTGCTTCAGTCTGAAAGCGGCAGCAGGGTGGAATCTTTTTCAGAAAAATAAAAGGCCAGGCTGTATGTGTCAGCCTCAGTACAAGAAATTATGGGATTTGTGTTTACAAATGAATGAACAGGGAATTCTGTATGCAGTGGGTGTAGAATTCTATGCTCAGGCCAGCTGTTGGAGAGTAGCATGCCTATGGGCGGTAACTAGGCTTATATTCTGCATAAGTTCCATTATTTTTAGTCTCTAGTGTAGTCTTTTTCCAAATTTGGTTTGAAGGCTTCCATGTTAGGTTGGAGTTTTGGATGTAGGTCCTGCTAATTGGCAGAAAAAAAACAGTGGGTTTTGTTTGGTTTTTTTGTTTGGTGTTTGTGGGTTGGTTTGTGTTTTTTACATCAGATTTACTTATGACTCAGATACTACTATATTTGAGATTATGGTAGGTTTTGAGGATGTATTGGAGGAAAAAGTCTTAACAGTGCTCCTTTGTGAACTTCTAAAAGCTTTGCTTCATGTTGTGTGCTGGAGTGTTTGCATCTCCATAAGTATGTTTGAAAGTTCCTCTTAATCATATTAGAAACAGATATATTGAAACAGTTATGCAGTATTAGTCACATTTTTGGTGGTTACTGAACCTTACATCCAGCTGGCCTAGAATGTCTTGCAGTTTATCTTCAGTGTTATGTATAAGGCATAAGTGAAACTCAAGATGTACATCCTGAGCCACTTTAGGACTTAATACTTGAAGCAGTGGTTGTGTGAAGTGAAACTTGTATTGGTAATAAAGTTCATACCTGCAGCCAGTTGTATTTTATCACTGTTCAGGCGAAGGAACGTGCCAATGGAATGGAGCTGGATGGAAGAAGGATCCGGGTAGACTTCTCCATAACCAAAAGACCTCATACACCAACCCCTGGAATCTATATGGGAAGACCCACTTAGTAAGTTACTTGTGTGGATTTATTTCCAAATAGGTGTGGGATAGGATTAGTAGTCTTGTGACAGCCATCAGTAGTAATGTGTATCTTTCCACCTCTTCAGATACAAGGGGTTCATTTATATAGCACTTACCAGTGACTGGTCGAGGGCCAGCCTGGATTACAGTGAGCAGAAACTTGGATTCCTTAGTTACATGGCCCAGACATAAGCTATCTAAGCATTTAAATAAGTCTGTAGTAAGATTTTTGACAACTTCTAAATTATTTTAAATTGTTGCCACACGTACTTCAAATATTAATGTCTTCTGCAAGCTCAAGTTTTCAAGAATGAATGAACAAGTACTAATTGAGCAGCTGTGTGGCACAGTTTGCCTGTCCACAGAGTGCACTTTAAGTCAAAAGTTGCAAAGAATTTAAATTTCCCCAAGTAATTTCGCAGTTGTTTTCCCACAACATTCAGCTTATGGTACTAGTGGTTATGTAGTTAATGTTTTGTTGAGACTGCAGATTATTTTTTAATCAGAAAGTTCTTCCAAAAGGAGCTTTCTGAGAGTTAAAAGCGAATGAAGAGTTGTCACAGAATGGAATTCTTTGTGTGCCTGTGATACCAAAAGGTTAAGAGGTTTCAGACCAAGGAGGAAAGTAGCTGTCTTAAAGTTCAAGCATTTTTAAAAAGCAGTTATTTAAGGCGTTCTGTTTCCATCTGTACTGGTGTGAGTAGTCCTGCTTTCCCACTCATTTCAGCTGTGAGAATGCAAGGTAATAATATAACCCAGTTAAAATGTTGTGACTGTATGTCTACTGAAAAGCACTGCAAACAATATTAATGCTTTATATTTTATTAAATGTAATTCACTGCTTGTAGTGGCAGCTCGCGACGACGAGATTACTATGACAGAGGGTATGACAGAGGGTATGACGATCGTGACTATTACAGCAGATCATACAGGTGAGGCAATATTTGTAATATTCGACTGCTATTTAAACTGTGCTTTCTCATCTACCTTTCCACATACATAAGTGTAAAGCATATGTATGTATGCCAAAATAATTTTGGTCTCACTGTCTGTCTGGAATCTTAACTGTGAAACGTTTACCAAAATGACTGCTCGGTACAAATCAGATTGGTCAGATTGAGAAGCTTTTGCGACGTTTAACCTGTGGCATGAGTTAGTCCATAATGTTTGTTTAATCTACATTATGTTTTGAAAAAGTGTGTTGTCTGTACTCTGATTTAAAATAATCTTCTGTTAGTTCATCTGTTAGTGCTGAAATGGTGAGAACACAGGTGCAGATCTAATATTTGAATTAGTATTATAGTGTGAACTTAACATTTTGAGTGTAATGTAGTAGATAAATGTGGGAAATTCAGTGGTCACTTGTATTCCCTACTGAAAATTATGGCACCTCAAACGTTGCCAAAGATAAGGGATCAGGGATTGGAACATTGTGTTCTATATTGGACGTTTGCATTAAAAAAAAAAAAGGTGGTTTTTAACATACTCTGTCAGGTTGGATGCGTGTGTTTTACTTGTAGGACTCCTATTTATGTCTGTCTTTGGTTTAAACTTCTGTGTTTGATGGCATAGTAGTAAAGTTGATAGAAAATCTCTTTTTTAATGTTGATAGAAAACATGGTTGTTGTGTGATTGGTTTAGTGATAGAGCAAGTTTGTCCTCTGCATTTTCCATTAAGAGTGCCAAGAAGACTTGTTCCCTGTGAAATCCTGACAATTTCTGTGACACTTAAGTTAGGAGTTAGTAACTCTCAACACAAAGATAGGAGTTAATTTTTTCTGTCTGCAATTACTAAATGTTCCTGTAGTTGCAGAATTCTATAGTAGTACTTCCTAAGTGGTTTGCAAAGCTTAAATTAGAAATGAGTGCATTTATGATTGTTCCCTCATAGCAACTGTGTATTCATGGAAATACATGAATTCAAATTGCATTGTCATTTTATAGCTTAGGGACAAAAGAAATAAAAAAATAAGTTCTAAGCTTCCAGTATTCTCTCCTGTTGCTTTTGTAGGCTAAGACTTAAATATCATCTTTATGCTGATATTGGTAGCTGTATGGTCTTGGTATTTGACCAAGGGAAGCTGTCTCTTCCTTCTCCTACTACTGCTTCCAGCTACTTCTCCTTTCTGGGTTTTCGGCATTGCTTCTGATCTGTTTTTCCTCTCCCTGCCTTTCTGTTGTCACTTAAATCAGGTGCCTTGCTTCTGCAGTGCTTCAGTGCTGCTGGGGACAGGGAGGGGATCAAAGTGCTCTATATCACCACAGTGAACACAGGAGACACACGTTCTGCCACATATGAGATGCAGTGATAGGCTACTTGTCTGCCTCTAGCAGTCCAGGTTTTGGGAATACCAGAGGTTCAAATGTTTTGGAGAACTGTAGCAGCTAAAAATCTGAAGTTGATAGTGGGCATAGCACAACCCAGATGTGTTGTATGTAGGCTTTAAGATGGCTCTTCAGTCAAACTTCCAGTTTGTTTCGGAGCACAAGGTACAGAAGCTTGCTTGGAATAGTTAATATAGCCTCATCTCAGTTACTGTACTGAAAGGAATTCACTGAAATCCAGTGGATAAATTAACTGAAGCAGCTTGCCAGAGTGTTGGGGAACAGAAGACTTGCAACATAATCTGCTAAGCTCTTTGTTAAGTGGTGCTTCTAGCTTGCTTCTCCCACTTCCCGTGTTTTCTATGTGGTTCTGATGTAAACCTCTTGGAAGGGCAAAGTCACCTAAGGACCAGCAGAAGATGCGCTCTGCAGTGTTTGGTAGGAGTTTTATGCCACTATTCTTCACAGTACAGGTTTCTTTACTCTTTCCTAAAGGATCAGTCAGGGTGTACTGGTTATCGTTGAAATCTGTTGCTTGCATGTCCTTAAAGTGTAATTTATTCCTTGTTACGTTATGGCATGACCCCAAGTCTTTAAGTGCTTAAGTGTTACCTTTTTGATTTCTGATGGTGAACAGTGGTTCAGATGTTCATAAAACATTATCAGAAGTTGTAATTACATCAGTTCTGGGTGCATGCTAGTGAAAACAATTGCAGACTGTGATAGTGGGTGAACATAAAGAGACTACATGCATGAGATGAGGAAGAGCAGACTAGTAAGTAGCCATGCTGCATCCCAAGGCCAGGTTGGACAGAGCCTTGGGTGACATGGTGTGAGGTGTCTCTGCCTATAGCAAGGGGGTTGGAACTTGATAATCTTAAGGTCCTTTCCAACCCTAACTATTCTATGATTCTATGCTAGAAGATGGGCTACTGCAGTTAGGGTACTAGTCTGAGTGTAGCTTACCAGAATTCCCAGCTATGCTCTGATCCAGCTCAGTGAGGCAGTCATGTGTTGGGCAACGTTCTGACCTTCCTTCATGTTCTCCCATCCTGTGTGTGTTGTGAACTAGGGCTTTGGCATGGAAATACTCAAATATTGACAATTCCAGCAGAGGTACTTCCCATTTCCTATGTTTAGTGGAAAAAAAAGGAGGTGAAAAGAAAAACCTCAAGACAACCAAACACCCCCACCCCCCCCAAATGTGTTATAGCTCACTGCAGAACCTTTATAATGTTTCTTGATAGCAGATACTGAAGCAGTAAATGTAAGCCACAAATGGTTTTTGTGTGGCTACGTTTTTATCCTGCAGATAATGGTGGTTTGAGGGAGAGAGGATAGTGTTTGGTATGTTGTGCGTGCTTCCTTAAGGAAGTTAGAATTGTTAAAGATGCAGTAGAGCATTGCATACTAGTACTCCACCCTAGAAAATCAATTGGTAACAGTTACTTTGCCTTCCTTGCCCCCTGTGCAGTGAAGCCTTTAGGGAAATACAATTTCAGATGGGAATTGTCATGTTAAAACTTCAGCTTCTTGTTGTTGCTGTGGGATGCTTAATCTTGTCTGGAAAAATGTCTGTAAAGTAAAGAATAACATTAAAAAAACCCAACTGGCACATTGACTCACTACCAAATGGAGAAGACATTAAAAATAGTAATAATAATTAAAAAAGGAGACCTGCTGATTGCAAGTGTGGTGTTTGGGGGCTCTTGGTCCTTCATCCGATTTGCAGCCTTTTTTGATGTGCTGTGAGACATCTCTGGCAGTGACTGTTCCATAATCCAAACTTGATTTAGTCTCCTGGTAATGCTCTACTGTATCTAGATCTGTGGCGGTACCAGCCCAAAGGCTGTTAAATACTGTAACTTACTGTTTCAGTTCTCAGCGGCTCTTAAATCAGTAGAAGTTGTATCTTAAATGCCCTCGTTTAAACATGACTGTGAAATGTTAAAATGTAAGGATGTGGAACTTTTCCCCCTACCTCCCCCTTGAAATCAACTTTTTCCTCAGGAGAGTGAATTGATGTTGCTACTTCAAAAAAAAAAGTAGATTTGCTTGCCTCAAGCAGGTAAGCATCTGAGAATAGAAGTGGCCTTAGAAGCGAAGGGTACCTACCAATCTTGAATTGCTGCTCGTTGAAGAGTATGACATTGTGAAATAGAATATTGGTGAGGTGGAACATTAGTCCTCTTTGACTGCTCCTTGCCACCAAGTTTAGCCAGCTCATTCCAGGAATACATAATGAAGTCATTCAACATTATTCAATGTAGGAACCAATGTTTTCTTGTCTTTGTTATTTTCTTATGCTTGATGATGCTTCTTGCTTGTACAATGAACTTTTTGTTTGTTTCTAAAATTCAAAAACCATTCTGCTTTTGTATTCACAGAGGAGGTGGCGGTGGTGGCGGAGGATGGAGAGCTGTTCAAGACAGGGATCAGTTTTACAGGTATAATAGGAAAGCTTTTAGTGTCTGGTCATCAGTGGGAAATACATATGGCATTTACTGAGTGTTCTATGACTCAACCCTCAGATAGGCTTGATTCTTTAAACAGAAACTGGGTGGATGCTGAGCACTTGCAGCTCTTCGGTGAGCAGTGTGATTCATTGCAAAGGTTCCTTCGTTGCTGTGTAAAGGGGTCAGGTTAGTACAGGGACAGGTTAGCAAAGGAAAAGCTTTGTGATTTATGCCAAGATGTTAGTGTCCTGAATTAAGCAGAATGAGCCAAGAAAACACAAAGCTTGAGAGAGTGCCTGGATTAGAGGGATTTGGGGGTGAGGTTGGTTGTAGCAGTGACTGCTAGTCAAAGAAACTCTTCTGTCTTGGGACAAATAATTTAGATTTAAAGCTAAAGTGTGACTTGGCTTGTTTGAGATGCTCCTGGCTTGAAGCACTAAAATGGCATTTAGTCAAATTGTGAATGCAAGAGAGCTTGTATTTCTTCTGTTAGCCCAAAGTAATACTACTCTGAAATGGTAATAAAAAGAGTATTAAGAAAATTCAAATGCTTGCTTTGTTATCCAGTAGAAATATTGATGAGTCATTTATGTGCTTGTTAGCTTTCCCAGGTATACTCTTGATACCAGGATGGGGTTAGAGGTATCAACATAAAGCTGCTGCAACTCATCTGCCACAGGCTTTAACAAAGGGATTTTTCTGTCACCCTCTTTGACAGGAGGAGGTCACCATCCCCATATTACAGCCGAGGGGGCTACAGATCTCGATCCAGATCTCGATCCTATTCACCTCGTAAGTAGTTGCAGAGCTTGCATATCAAAAGTAGATTCCCTGCACTTTGCCTGAACAACAACTGTGGAGCTTTAGTGTCCATACAGACTATTTGACTTCACTGTGGTTATTTTTTTTCTTTTGAACCACAGTTCCCTTTCATGTTTCATTGAGCAACTGGCAACCTTGAGGACAGAGCAAATATTCAGTTTGCAAATAAACCAAACTAGATAATACCACTTGTTAAAAAGTCTGAGGTACCATTTCTTTCTCCGAAACAGGAAAACAGGAGTTTGTAGTATGTTGACAGTTTGGTTACCGCTAGGGCAGCAAGGTTGAATCCCCAAGCCTCATGTGTTCTAACACTAACACAAAATTTCCCAACATAACTTGTTAAAGAGGAGGTTAACTTCATGTGAGCTCCAAACAGTGCTTTTTTTCTTTTTACCCTGAATTGCTTATTTGCATGGAAGATAAAGCTGCATTTTGATGGCAGAAATGTAATAAACCACAGTAGCATTCCTAGCATAGTCCCTTTGTAAATGGATACAGAGTGAATGAATAGGTCGTGTTCTCATGTTTACCCTTTGTGTCCAAATGAAAACAAGTGTAACTGCTTTTACTGATCCATAGGGAAACTGGCCACCACAGAGTAGTTACAGTATGAATTCTCATTGTGCACCAATTCACATTGGCCCTGGGCACATGACAGGAACTGGGAGTTTCCTACACAAAGGAACTTAATGGTAGAACTCTACTGACTGCTTGAATTGATCATCGACAGATCACAAGATGTTTAAATTCAATGCAGATTTGAGGGGAGGCAGTGAGTTTAGAAGGAATCTTAAAATATCTGACAACCCTTGGAAGTCTAACAGTGTATGTATTTTGTCTTTTCTTCCAGGTCGCTATTAAAGCATGACATGTAGAGGAATTTCTAGCTCCAGCCTTTGAGTTGAAATTGCAAGTTTGTGGACAATATTTTTATTGTCTCTTCCATTTAAACAAGTGAACAGTGCCTAGTGAATAGGTGACTTTTACACCTTTTGTGAGGACTACTTCTGTGGTGTTAAATGCCGTTTCATTCTGCATATTTGTGTAGTTTGGTGCTTTGTTTCAAGTTGTGTTTTGAAAGGAGTATGTTTTGCATGTATTTTTTTAGGCTCCATTTTGACTCCTGAAAGGTTTCTATTGTAAAAACAAACATGTTCAGTTAGTTTTTTCTACTGATTCCAAGGTATTCTGAAGATCAAAACCTGTGTAAAATGCTTTCAAAAGTGAAAAATAAAATAAAAAGAAGTTTGTTTTTTCTTTTCCTACTTACTTTTGCCAAGTGTAAGTTATGGGTTGAAAACACATAGGAACACTTAAACTATGTATGCTGCAATAATGTTTAAAACCCAGAAGTAAAATTCACCCTAACTTTGTGTTGCTGGCTAGTTGTTCTCTAAATGTAATAGCTTCAGGTATGTAAACCCAGCACGTAGAGAAGTCTCTGCAGGAGCAAGAAACATCATTCAGCAGCACTGTACGCATGGAGCAAGACTTGTAACAAACTCTTGGTGATGCTGTTGAGCCTTGAGGTGGGTGAACTGGGAGCACTTCATCTCTTACAGACCTTTAAAAAGGAGAGAGCTTCAGTGGCAGTAAATGAGCATACGCTTAGAGAATCCAGTGAAATAACATTTAGACTACTTTGGTTTTTCTTATTTCTGATGCCCCATCCCTGGCAGTGTTCAAGGCTGGTCTGGATGGGGCTTTGAGCAACCTGGTGTAGTGGACGGTGTCCCTGCCCATGGCAGGGCGTTGGAACTGGATGAGCTTTAAGGTCCCTTCCAACCCAAACCATTCTATGATTCTTGATTCACTGATGATCTTCCTTCTAAAGAGTACATCTTTAACTGGATATGCAGCTAAAATTGTATATAACTCTCAAATGATGCTCTCCTACCAGGGTTAGTGCAACTTTGCCTACTTGGACTCATGAACTTAAACACTTAAAATTCTATGCAAGATTTGAAAGCATTGTTAAACAAGAACTTCCCTCAGCCTTGTATCGTAGCTCAATGGCCACCATGCATGGAGAACCTAGCAAAAAGGAGCAGTGAGATCCTAGGCTATATCCACCACTGTTCTCTCAGCTTTTCCTGTATGGTAGCTTCCATGCATTTTTTTTTTTTTTTTCCATGGACTAAGAGCAGTTTCAGGACCCTGTGGACCTGCAGCCTCCTGACCTTTTCTTGATGATTTCCTCTGTTCCTGTGTGGGAATGGAGCAGGCAGCTGCTCTCCATGTATTTCTGCACCATTTCTAATCAGGGGTTCCCCCCATCTTGCTGTGGTTTTCAGCTCGAGGTAGATCTTTGTATGGAAGTTTTCAGTAACTTTGGAGGGTGGTGGAAGGACAGACCAGTATGGCACATGATATTCCACAGGCTTACGAACTGTGGGTTTATGTGGTAACAAAATATTGACATCTGTCTGAGTACTATCTCACAAGTGTCCTGCTTTGGTTCTGTTATGTACTACTGAGCTGAAGGTTTTCATATGACTTACAAGAGCTTGCACTGGAGGATGAATGATCAGGAGCCTGTCCCTGCAGTCATCCTTTCATCAGAGAATTTAAAACATGGCTGTATGAGCTGCTGTGATGGCACCTGGCTATGAAGTGCCACCAAAGCCAGCACAGGTTGGGATTTAAGTGGTAAGCCTGTTTTACCCCCAAATTCTTTTTCAGTGGGAGCTACTGTAATAGTCCTGTCAAGCCTAACAAAACCCCTCAGAGGTAAATCCCCAGAGCAAGTGTTTATGTGCTGTCTGAGCTACATCTCATTTCTTTTATAGGAACCACCAGTCATTTGCTGTCCCATGAAGGCTGGATTGCACTGGTGGGTCTTCATGAGTTGTTTCTAAAGTCCATTTCTCATTTCCAGGGCCGGCACTGTATCACTCAGTTTGCTGTTCAGGAAGGTTAACTCTCAAGTTACCTATTGGCTTTAAAAGCTCCTGGGCAAACACTACACAGTATGTCTGCCGTATCGTGTGGTAAATCGATGCAGTTAGATTTGTGATCTGGTTGGTTTTTAACCTTGTGTTGGAGGATGTGCATTGAGCTTCCCACATTGGTTTGGGGTGAGTGCTTTCTGTGTGTGTGCAGAAATAGGGGTGTATTCATTTCTGTACTCAGAATTATGGTTTGTACAGATGTAGGGAAGGAAATGCTTTTGTTTTGCTCTCAGAAGCAGTTTGACAACTTCTGTGCAATCGCATGGAGCAACACACAGAAGAAATGAGCCCTACTTGCTGCACCTGCCTGCAGGGAAAGGCAGCTAGCAGCAGTACACCAGGCAGCTTAGGAAGGCTTTTACAAATACCTGGGTTTATTTTTAAATCCATGTTTTCACTGTCCCGAACAGAGCAGCACTGCAGCAGTAATTATTTTAACTGGATGAGCAGTAACATCCAGGACTGAGTTGCTATTCCCATTTACACGTCCCCTAGAGCACGTAGTGTGGCTCCTGCACTCAGAGCATCCCAAATCCCTGGGCCAGGTCCCCGCTCAGTGAGAGCGTTACGGATGTGTGCAGTTGTGCCGCTGGGAAGGGGGAGTCCCCCCCGCTGGAGCTGACCTTTCTCCTGCGCAGAGTGGCAGTCTGTTCCATCTTTTGACCACGTTTTCTTAGTCACGGTCTTACGCTTCCTTTGAATCACCCGGCAGGGGCTGACGAACGTGGAGCGAGCTGCTTTATGTTTTAGTAAAACGAGGATTTCACAATGCGTGGTGCAGTTCCAGGCAGCTGAGTTCAGTTGAGGGCTCGCTGCTGCCAGCAGAGCATCCTCCCACCCCTTCCCCGCACAGTGATACCTGGTACTTCTGGTACAGCTCGGACCTGCCGTGGAGCAGTGTCTGAATAAAAGCTTTTCCTCCACCAAGGGTACAAAAGGGAATGGAGGGGGGGTGTGTGTTGGTGGGTGCCAGTGCACCCTCAGATCTGTGTTAGAGCTGTTTCTAGGGCTGGGGAAATCATCAGCCTTGCAGTAGGGAGAGCCTTTTGTCTGGGTGTTTCCTGCTGCTGAATCACTCCCATTGCTTGTCAGTCCAGAAGAAAGCCCCTGGTCAGATGCTCCCTGTCGTGTGTAATGTTGCCCTGTTACGCGGGAATGACAGATTGCTGTGGTATGTGATGCACTTTGAAACCACGTCTGAATCACTGCTGGATGTCCTGATGCTCTGCCAGCATGTAGCACACATTCAGAGCAGGGGAAGGGGGGAGAAGCGTCCCTTGAACTTCAGCAGGAATCCCACCAGCAGCAGGGAAGTGCCTTCTGCCGAAGCGGCTGCGCAAGCAACATCTGCTGGGGTGGATGTGACATGCTGTGCCCTGTGCTGACCCGCTTTCCCGTCAAGAGGAGGACAAATAAAAAGCTTTAAAAGCACACGTGGGGGGAGAAAGGAAATTGGGCACTGTTTGTGTCGCTGGTCTACCCCCACTGTGTCCAGGTGGAGTTTCCTCTGGGTCAGCTTCTGCCTCCTCCCTTGGCATGAGAGAGATGCACCAGTCCCTGCCTAACCCCACAGCATCTCCCCTGCAGGGGATGGCATAGCGCAGGGGAGCTGCTGAGCATCAGCACAGCAGTTGATAGCATCAGGAGTAGGCATGGGTTTAGTATATTCAGGAAAACATTATTAAAATCAACGTGTAAGGTGTCTCACAAATACACATGAACTGGAAACTGGGTCTTGAGACCATCTGGGACCAGTGGGGTACTGAATGTGAGGGATGGAGAGCATGGGGCTGTGACTCCTACACCCCTTGCACAAGCTGTGCGGCAGCTTTCTCCTCGCTGCTGAACTTGGTGAGTTCCTAAAAGTCCTCTTCCTAGCAACTCCTTAATTCAGGTTCAAGCAATTTATAGGGTGCTTCACGTTTCAACTCCAGCAAATCCATCGCAGGAAAGGCAGGTACTCCTGACCCAACAGAGCTGCTTTCGGAGATGAGAGAAGCTGACCCTTTCTTTTGCCTGCTCTGATACGCTGAGTAGGGCTTCTTTGGTGTCCATCTGCAGCACCTGGCCTTTGCTGACTCACCTCAGTCCTAGACATCCATACCTTCAAGATCACCTTATGAGGGTCAGACCCTATTGCAAAGGACCTATTTGTACATCCCTACTGACAGTCTCTGTCCACTGTTCCCACTTTGGAGTTATATCTCAGCCGCACTCAGCCCCTGTACAAGTGTAATTAACAGAAGCCCAGTTACTAATTCAATTACCCAGCCATCCTAGCTGCCTGGCACCCCAGCACCCCTGAGCATTTTGGGTTGATGACCTGAAAGCCTCTGGAATTCTGTAGTAGATTTTCACTTGTGTCCTAGCAAATGGTGAGCAAAACAATTCACAGAATCCCAGACTGGTTTGGGTTGGAAGGGACCTTAAAGCTCATCCAGTTCCAACCCCCTGTCACAGGCAGGGACACCTTCCACTAGAGCAGGGTGCTCCAAGCCCCGTCCAACCCGGCCTTGAGCACTGCCAGGGATGGGGCAGCCACAGATTCTCTGGGCACCCTGTGCCAGGGCCTCAGCACCCTCACAGGGAAGAGCTTCTGCCTAAGAGCTCATCTCAATCTCCCCTCTGTCAGGTTAAAGCCATTCCCCTTGTCCTGTCCCTACAGGCCCTTGTCGAAAGCTTCGCCCCAGGTTTCTTGTAGCCCTTTTAGGTACCGGGGGCTGCTCTAAGGTCTCCGCGGAGCCTTCTCTTCTCCAGGCTGAACCAGCCCAGCTCTCTCAGCCTGTTCCAGAGCAGAGCTGCTCCAGCCCTTGCAGCATCTCCATGGCCTCCCCTGGAGGGCCTGTGGATTGAAAAGCACAGAAGCGTTTTTCAACCAAATTCTGAACTATTTTCTCAAATATACCATCCATAACAGGTGGCTTTAGTGCACCATCGACTGCAGCCACGTATGTGCTGCTTTTCCCTCGTCTCTGCAGCAGCCGCTCAGTTCTCTTATAGGAGGTTTCCAAAAGCCACTTTTGAGAAAGCTCATTAATGCTGTATTAGAGTTTAAAATCTCAGCTTTGCTCCAACCTCCTCATGTCTCATTCCTTGGTACAAGGTGGTCTAGGGCAGGTGAGAGCCACTTCCACCAACACACGGCGATCCCTTTCTGCAGTGCATTGTGGCACATGAAGTCACCTCTGCAACTCGGAATCAAATAGTAAGTATTTTTGTAAAGGAATTCAGTTATTTTGTAGGGCAGCATTTATATGTTTGGGGGTTTTTTGGCACTGCTTCTCCTGGGAAGGTGAGAAGGAGCCAGAGGTGCATCCCTGCCCAGAGCGATGAGCAACTGCATCCCACCTTGCCCCCAAAACCCCACACCTCCTGTGTGATGTATGAGTGAAAAATACCCTTAAGGATTCAGGGGAAACAGGCAGGATAGAGAGACGAGGGAGGTTACTCCTGAGCCAGGTAGCCAGGCTTTTTCCATGGGATTAATGCATCTCCTGGGGAGCATGATGAGGGCTTGGTCCAGCCAATTTTCCTCTCCCCACACAGCCCATTTATCCACCCCCTGGGGCACCATGTACAGCTATAATCCCGCTGTACTCAGTGCAAAGAGCAGTCAGGATCCAAGGATGCCTCAATCCCAGGCACCCCAAAAGCATTCATTGACAGAAGCCCAACCAAATGCCCTCACTGCAGGTCCCAGTCAAACCAGCCCATCAGAAAAGGGAGATGAAACCTCATTGATCTTAACCTGCCTGCTCCAAAACAGGATCACTGAAGGCTGGGTAAAAACCCTCCCAAAACCTCCAGCCAAGGAACAGCTCCACCTCCTTATTTTGCTGTGTCTGATCAGCCAAAGACAGGGTATTTTTTGCAATATCTCCTGTCTTTTCAAGGCAGCCCTTCACACACACTGCCTCTTATCTTGTCCTCCTCCAGACTAAACAAACCCTCCTTTAACCTTCCCTCAATATCACAGTTTTTGCTCTTTTTATCAGTCTCGCTGCTGCCTCCTGGACTCATTCCATGGCAGCATCTCTTCAGAGAGGAATGATCTCGCTGCGCATCCCACCTGCAGAGCTGCCCTTGTTAAAAAAACTTGCCTTTCCTGATGGGTTCTGCACCACACTTAGGACCATTGACCTCCAGCTTTGCCTGTGTGGTTGCTGCCTCACCGGCTATTCTGTACCAGTGCTCTTACATCTTCCTCTCCAAAGCACACATACTTCCCTTGGGCACCTCGTCCAGATCAAGACCAGTCCACCAAAACTCTGGGAAAGCGAGTACCAGCTCCACAGGGTTGGGAGAACACCTGAAGGCTGTTGAGCTGCTTCTGCAAGGCCAAAAACCAGGGGCAGGAGGGATGAGATCATGCAGGTAATTGCAGGAGACTTCCTACATTACATCCTGCTCGCGCAGAAGGCCGGAGCGAGGAGCCATAAATGAGTATTCCAACCCGTGGGAACCAATTACTCCAGAAACATCGGGTTTCTCCTGCTGCTTCCCAGTGGCAATGATCTCACACGATGAAATGGCAGCTCCCTGCCCCGTTACTGTTGATAGCTCATCACTGGGGATGAGTTCATGACCTGGATGAGGATAAGCCTTGTTTTTAAAAGGACATTACAAACACATCTCAGTCTAAAAGCACCCAAAAGAGGTGCTGGAGATGGCAGAGCCCCCATCCAGCTCCGTTGCTGAATGACAGCCCAGCAAGAGCTGCGCTGTAAACGAAGACGAAGAAATTGGAGGAGAAAGGATTCTTCTTGCTTTGCATCATCGCAGTCCAACCACATCTATTTTTGCTGTACACATGGCATCAAGCACCCGTCACTGCTATTCCTACTCCATCCAGCACCTCCGCATGACAGGGGAAGAGTGACAGCGGGATGGAGCGCAGCCGGAGGGAGCGTCACGTTCAATTGTCCCACCACCCAACCTAAAATCTGGGGAATTAGATTACCACCCTTCACACACACTTCAGGAAAGGATGACTGGCCCTAGGGCACAACACTCAACAACCTGGACACTTGTCCCCGCGTCAGACAGTATTACTTCTGCACCTTATTTTAGTGTCCAATCACACCCCAGACACACTTCCATAAAGATCTGGCTCTGTATTCCCAAGAACAGAGAGGAGGAAACACTTGATGAGCAGTGTCCAGCCCTCAGCAGACAAGGCAGGTCATGACGCTAACTCTTGGTCATTTGAGGACATCCTTCAGCAGAGCCCCTTAGAGCCATATGGCCCAGAAGCAACAGCAGCCATCCAGCACTGAGCTGAGAACACGCAAAACTCAGTGCTGAGGTGTCACAGCACTGGCTCGCTGTTTCCTGCAGCCTTTTGAATGATGGGCTCGCACATAGCGATGGCAACTCAGACGTCGGCTGCGGCGGGTTTGTGCACTCGCACTTTCCAAACAAGTGCACGTAATCCAGGCTGTTATTTATTGACTGATTGTTTTACCTTGGTTCCCGAACAGTTTCCCTCTCCCTGAAGGTACTCAAGTGGTTTCAAGCAAGGACAGAGCCGGATCTGCGAGCAGGACACCAGAACCAAACTGCCAGAGACGGGGTGTGATGAGTTGAAGGACTGAGATGTTGGGGTGTGCAGGCAGGGAGCACGCTGCAGGCAGAGCAGCTGCAGGCAGAGCTGCACCCCCTGACCCACCACGAATAAATGACCTGACATAGTTCTTTACTGTGAGGGCAGTGAGACATTGGCGCAGGTTGCCCAGAGAAGCTGTGGCTGCCCCATCCCTGGCAGTGTTCAAGGCCAGGTTGGATCGGGCTTGGAGCAACCTGCTCTAGTGGAAGGTGTCCCTGCCCGTGGCAGGGGGTTGGAACTGGATGAACTTTAAGGTCCCTTCAAACCCGAACCAGTCTGGGATTGTATGAAATGGCTGGGACCTCGCTCCGGGGCTCTGCAGACCCCCACTGGAAGCCGCTTCTGCCCGCGCTGGGCCCCCCCTCCCTGCGGCGGATCAGGTTCCACAGGTCCCCCCCTCTCCTTCCTCCCTCCCCTGCCCCACGGCGGGGGTCCGGCGGCTCCAACGTGCTCTCGAGGCCCGACCCGACGGGGCGGCCCCGGGGCCGGGCGCCCCGTTGGTGCGGCGGGCGGGGGCGGCGGCGGGCTGGGCTCGGCTCGGCTCCGCCCGCTGCTCCTGCGGGCTCCTGCGGGGCTGGGGCTGGGGCAGGGCGGGTGGCGCAGAGCCGGAACCCTCCCGTCCCCGAGTCTCGACCGGCCGCCGAGGAGCCGGGGAGGGCTCCCCATGAAGCGACGGAGGATGAACAAGCTGTACATCGGCAACCTCAGCCCCGCCGCCACCGCCGACGACCTTAAGCAGCTTTTCGGGGAGAGGAAGCTGCCCCTGGCCGGTCAGGTCCTCATCAAGTCCGGCTACGCCTTCGTGGATTACCCGGACCAAAACTGGGCCATCCGCGCTATCGAGACCCTCTCGGGTGAGCCAAGCGCTGTCTCCTCCTTTATCTCCCCCCCACCCCCGGCATCCTGCCGGTTACCCGCCCGCCGCACCCCCGGGGCTCCCCGCCGTCTTCCACCGGGGCTCCCCCATCCCGATGACCCCCCTTCCACGGGCATCCCCGCCGGTTCCCACCCCTCGCTCCCAGCCCTTCCCGCGGCCGCCCCGGCTCTTCCCAACCTCGGGGTATTTTTCGCTGATTTTTTTCTTCGATTTTATTAAGAGGCGGCCGGGCGCGGACCCCCCAGACCCGCGCCCCCCCCGGCACCCGCTGCCTCTCGGGGACCATTTTACGAGGTGCCCTGCTCCAACTCACCGGGGGCGCGGAGCAAAGGGCGGCCGAAGGGGCGGCTGGGGGCCGGCGGCGGCGGCCGGGGAGGCGCAGGCAGAGCCCCGGCAGGGCGGGGGCAGGCGGGCCGGGGCGGCGGAGGGGCGGAGGGCACCGATGAGGGATAGAGGGCTGGATGGAGGGATGGATGGGGGGGTTCCGGGTTGTTCTGCCACGGGGTGATGCTGAGCGCCCCGCTGTCTCCGCAGGGAAAGTGGAGCTGCACGGCAAAGTGATGGAAGTGGATTATTCCGTGCCCAAAAAGCTCAGGTAAACCCCTCGCCATCACCCCTCCATCCTACCGGGGAGCGGGGGGGGGGAAGCTCCGGGAGTTGAGGGGAAAAAGGGGGGGGGGGGGGAGAAGAGGCGGGAGCCCCGCCGGGTTTTACTTTCAGTCCGGAAAACGAAGGCGGGGGAAGGGAGCGCTCTCCCGGGGTCGGGAGAAGCCCTTTCTCCTTGGGGGGCCGGCGGGGTGGGCTGGGGTTGGCACCGTTGAAACCGTGCCCAGCAGCGGGGCTGCCAGCGCTGGCGGAGGGTGTTGTTTTGAGCAAGCCATTCAGCAGCTCGCTCTTCCCAAACCCCTCTTTCCCTGTTCATAACCACCGGACGATCCCAAAACTCGACGCGTCGATCTGTTGCGTCGAAGCGCGCCCTCTGATTCTAATCAGGTGTAGGGGAGCACCGACACGCTCGTTTGAGAGAGGAAATAAACCGCGGGACCATGTTGCGTAGCGGCCTCGTCGCAAGGGTTTATTTTCTCCCCAACATGTCTCGGGATAAAAGGTCCATGCGCTGGGAAAAACCACCCCATCGGATGGTCCCGCTGGATAATTTGCTGCTGTTTGGAGTGGAGGTTTGGCCTGTGATTGATGTTGGAATATTAATTTTGGAATAACGGGGCGGGGAGGGGGGAGAAATGCTGTTGTGTAATTGAGGCTTCGGGGGGGGAACAACTCGTGCCCGGCATCACGTGTGCCGGAGTGGGATTTCTTCTCCGGCAGGGATCACACACATTCCCTTACCTTAAAACATCCTCAGAAACAAGCAAAAGGAATGAAGAAACCCTGGCTGTAGTATTTCTAAGCTAAATCTCTGCAGCAGCCGAAGGCTGGTTTGCCAGTGACTTTTTAAGACTGATGAAGCCAGAAATGGGGGGTTCGGGAAGATAGTATGGACCTGGGACTTGACCTTTACCATGTACGAAGGGGAGGTAAACAAGGGATTCTTCTTTACCTAAATACTCCCATCAGGCTGGGGTGCTGCTACTTTTCCTTCTGAGTTTTAAAAGCAAAAAAGGACATTTAAACAACCTAGAGATAAACGCTGGTTTATTTAGCATTGGTCTGTTTTCAGCTGAGTCCAAGCTTTGTATTCCAGCTCGGCTCCCAAGTTTCCTAGGGTTATTGAGATCTAATTGAAGCTGATACGCTTTATTGTTTCTTTTTTATTCCCCAGCTAAATAGAATACATTCTGCTTTACATTAATATAGCCAGTTTGTATTTATATATCCAGGTAGGTGGGCTGTGCCTGTGCTTGACTAGGTTATAGATTCTGGTTTTATAATGTGATTTCTGGCAGGAAACAGAGCCTCACATGGTCATGTTTTAGTCCTGTCCCCCCCCCCTTTAAATTTATGGGAAATCCAGTCTTTGTAGGTGAAATCGAGTCCCAGAGAGACGCTGGGATTTCAGGGAGCAAGGCTTGGGAATCAGACGATAAATTCCCCCAGTTACTTACATGAGGTTGTGTTTTAATTGGGTTTTTGGAACACAAGCCCCTCTTGGCTCCTGTGCCCCGGTATTTCTGCGTCAGAGGGGTGGGAGCCAGGACGTGTTGATGCCTGGTGTTTCCCTGCATTCACCTGGAGTGCTTTATTTGTATAAGCGAACGTAACATAGGTCTATTTCACCAGCGTATTTATGTGCTTATGAATAGGGTTCGATGAGCAATGGGCTCCAGCATCGCGCCGCTGTAGGTAGGGTAAGGGATTTCCTCGAGGTGCTGCCAGGAGTTGCTGGCAGTGGGGTTTGTTTCTGTTTCTCCGAAGGCACGGCGGTGGGAAGGAGCAGGAATCCTGCCCGCCCTGCCTCTCACGAGTTAAAACTCAGCCCTGCTGCTGTCATGCAATTGGTTTGGGCTTCTATAGGAAGGATCCAACAGTGTCTCGATTGTTGTTCTTTCTTTTTTCCCTGTATACGCTGTGTTGTGCCTTGGAGAATTAAAGAAAAAAAATCACCCTTTTTCTTTTTTTTTTTTTTTTATCAGCGTTTTAAAATTTTAAATTAATTTTCCAAATGATTTTTAAATTTAGCAGGAGCAGGGAATACTTTTATTTGCTTAAAGCAAGGTGATGCAATCCCGCTTCGAGAGGGTTTTGTATCTGGAGCATGGCAGCAAGGGAAGCATCAATATCTTTCCATTTAAAGATAGGTTGGACATCTCTGAGATCTTTGAAACTCCTGTTAGTGGGAAAGAAAGACTATGAAAAGAATAAGGATTGGTTGTGAAATAAGAAAAGTTAAACACAGCCACCCCAAAGCTGATTTTATACAACAATTGGATAAATCTGAAAATGCCTGCCCAAGCAGCTTTGATTTTGTGGTGGTTTTTTTGATCTACGTGATTTTATGGGATCTGCAGGATTTTCTCCTCTTTCAAAGGAATTATCCTTAAATAATTTTCCTCTCTTGAGCATCAATTCAGTTGTCGTTTCCTGTGTGTTTTGGCTTCATTTATTTATTTATATACTTATTTTTTCCCCACCCCGTTGTTTTTAAACTCAAAATGCTGGTGACATTAAGGCTTGGAATCCGTGTGCCAGCCCTTTGTCTCCCCATGGGCAGCCCATTGCTTCTTTCCTTACTATTAATTGCTTGTTATCAATGAGATGCTTAATTAGGGGAGAGGAAATCCTTGTTCAAACCAGTTGCTTTGCCAGGAAAAGCCACCAGCACCTATTTGAGTGTCTATAAACACCACTCGAGGAGCAGTGAAAATACTCCCTTGGCTCTCCAGTTGTAATCTCTTTCATTTTAAAAATATTACTGATTTTAAATATAAATAAATAAATTTAGAGAAACCTAAAGAGCAGGAAGAGGTTTTTCCCTCCAGTCGCAGTATGGGGAGGGTTTGCTTTGCTTTGCCAAGAGAATGAAACTTGCTGGGGGTTTTCTTGTGCAGTGGTTTATGTTGGGTTATGCCGGGTTGAAAATGGAATTCAGAGTGCTAAAAGTGGCGCTGCTCTTAGTCCTAGTCTGGCTTTTAAGTATATGTATATTTAATGTCTTTTAGTGTCTTTTACGCTTCCATAAATTAATAACGTGTGTTAGTATTTAAAGTATTTAGTACCTTTATTTAGTACCTAATACTTATTAATTTATATAAATGTAAAATACTTTAATATATGTGTTAGTATTTACTTAGTACCTTTAATGTGTAAATAAATCTTTATATATAAAGTATATAAATATACTTTATGTATAAAGTATTCAGTACCTTTAATATATAAATAAAATATACTATAAATAAAAAATACTATATAGCAGACACTTCATATACATAAGTTACTTTTTCATATGTATTTCTGTATATTTAAAAGGTAATTTAAATATATATTTTAATGTATTATGTATATTTAAAAAGATACACATTTATATATATAATACATAAATATGTTGTCAGGGAGATGCCAGTTGCATAGGGAATGTGGAAACTCCCTCCGGCTGCCTGCTGCATGCACGGCAGGATTCCCATAGGTCTTGAATGCTGTTCCCTATGGATCTGGGCAAGAGAAACCCTTTGCAAGTGATCCTTTCCTAGTTGGGCTCCAGTGCTTGTTATAGCCAGGTGTGATGCTGTCCCTTGTTTTATTTTGTCTGTTTTCAGGTGTGGGTAAACTGGGAGCTGGTGGCATCTGAGTTGTTTTGTCTTCCTTTAGCTGCCTTTTTGCTTGGTGGCTTGCTGCCCACTGGGATGTGCGGATGGGATTGGGGTGGCATCAGGATGCAGGATGGTGCATGGGTGTAGAGGATGCAAGGGGTGACCGAGGCTGAGCTGTAACTTGCCAGGATGCTACTTGGTACCACTGTGAAGCCTACCTGAGTTAGAAAGCATCATGGAGAGACCAAAGCTGAACGGAAAATAAGACATGAATATTTATCTTTCATTACCCATTATTTTTTGTCAGTTTATAGTTCCTCCAGTGGTGTGAACTTGCCCTTTTGCTCCACTGGGCATCATCCCAGTGCTGAATGGCGATGCAGGGGGTTGGCTTCCCTCCCATTCCCCACCCCCTCTTCATTTTTTCTTTTCCTTGTCTTTTTTTCCCCCCTCTCCTCTTCCCCCCTGCCCCTTAATCTTGACAGGCTGTGACAGATGGGACCTTATTTCCTATTCATCCCTATTGTTACTACATCCCCAGCTATGGGGATGTATCAATCACGTGCTGTCCTTGCTGTCCCCCCTCCGGCTCCATCCCTCGGCAGGTTGTTCATCCTGCAGAAGAGGACAGGGCTTTAACATGCACGGGTTTTAATTCCTTAAGAGCGTCAAGGCAAAGCCCCCGGCCTGGGAGGGGAACTGGAGCAGACACATCCGTGATGCTCTTGGCAACTGGTTGAAACTGGGGCAGCTCTTTAATGCTTATCCCGCCTGGCGCTGACAGAGCCGTTGCTCATTAAGGTCCGCTGCTGGATTGGGTTGGACAAGAGCAAAACTTGTCGAGGATGACCCTGATAGACACAAAAAATACATATAATTATCAATAGACACAGACCCAACAGGCGCCTTCTTCCCTGCTGGTTATGGGAATGTCCCTGCCTCAGGCTCTGGGTCTGAAAAATGCAGGTGGGACTGAGTTTAGTCCCTGCCTTATGATGAGCATCATATATTTTGTAGATGTTTTCTTGCTTGTAACAAGTACTTCATAAAGCAGTCAGGGCTGCAGGGGACACGGTTGATTTCCAGCGTGTTTCTTCCCCCTCTGTGCTTTTTTCCCCCCAGTTCTCTTGAAAACTGATTTTTATTGAAAGCAGGAGCTGTCAGACAGTGTTTTCTCTGCCCTTGGTACTGATCTGAGGTGGAAGGTGATAAAATCCCTTTATGCCTTTATTATATTAAGATACTGCAAAGCTCAACTAGAAAAAAAGTCCTCATTTTTTATGGCAAAGAGTGGTGAATCCATCCCTTACATACCATTGCAAGGCTTATGTTTAAGCCAGCTCAGTGAAATTGAGTTTGTGGTTCCCAAATGCTCACGGGAGGTGAAACCCCCCTGGAGCCAGGAGTCCAGGGGATGGTGGTGATGTTGGGTGGTCCCTGGACCTGCAGCCCAATGGGCAGGGGGAGGATGGGTAGACACAGGGAGGCTCATGGAGGTTGGACAGGGGTCTGGTGGCTTGTTTTCATTTCGCAGTTTTGTCTCAGCTTTATTCTTCTGCTTCTGTGTCCCTGTCAGTGGCTGTTACCTGTTATTTCTCTGGGAGCTATGGGAAAGGTTGTAAAGAAGCTGAGAGAGTGCTGCTGCTTACCTAGGCTGCTGGAAAAGGGAGAGGTGTGCCCAGCAAGCCCCAGTCCACTTGGTCTTGGGGAGTGGACTGTGGGCTTTAAGGCATCTTCTGTTGTATTACTTGATTTCAGCAAGCATAGATACCTGGCAGACGGCATGATGGACATCGGCTGGTAATGATCGCCATGGTAGCCATGGGTTTTTCATACCCTTTCCCTGCAGGGTTGCAGTGTTGGCGTCCTGATTTTGGTCTAATGGATACATGAAACCTAGGACAGCTCTGATGTGTGGTATTTCATGAACCCAGCTTACAGCCTCACTTGCTCTGAGAACGGGTTCCTTCATTCTGTGTGTGATGCCAGCTGACCTGTGGTACCCGAACCCCAGCTCTGGGGTGGAGGAGATGTTTCCTCCTCAAGCCAGAATAGCTGCTAGCGAGCAGGACTATTTTTTGTTGAATTTAGAAGGGCAGAAAAGCAGGTGATGCTGTGTAAATCTGGTTTACTGAGCACTTGAAGCTGGTGCTCTGTTGCCTCTGGGCCTTTTGTCCTGGGCTGGTAGGAAAGAGCAGGAGGGTGGTACAGAAGGATACAGCTCTTGTGGTTATCTGAGGGTAGCTCAGTACAGCAGAGGCAGTTACACCACACAGTGAGGAATGTTTCCACAAACCGTGTGCCTGTAGCTACTGGTTATTCTGATTTATTACTTTATTTTAATGCCTGCTTGCCTGCTGCAAAACAGGTTGGGTGGAACGTGTCTGCTGCCTTCATCATAAGGTCCTGCACTGGGCGTTGTGTGTGTTGTGCTGAAGTCAGTTCCCTCTCTCCAACGTTTTAGGAGGAGCAAGGAGAATTAAAGGGAGTTTCTGTCCCAAAGTCCTTTTTGGAAGTGATGTTGAAGGAGGGTGCTGTGCCTGTTGAAGACCGTGTGTAGTCCATGCCTCAGCCCTGGGAATCATGGCCCCAGGTACACATCCATCACTCCATGAGTGATGACCGTGTGTGGTCCAGCACCGCTTCAGCCAGGTGAAGAATTACTAGAGCTATAAAAAATATGCCTACTAGGAACAATAACCTTATTTCAAATGCTGAGTGGTGATAATGAGCTGCTGGGAGACCTATCAGGTGGTAAGGGTGAAGCCTTGAGCACCATTTGGGTATCTTTAAGATGCTCTGCATCAGCTCAGATGGACATTGGAAATGAGAATATGCTGTAGCGTCCCACTGAGAAGCTGGGTTACATGGCACCTTGCTGTGGTCCTTCTCTCTGGGTGTCTCAGGAGACGGGCAAGTGGCGTGGAGCCCACCTGGACTGGGATTTGCTCAGGCAAACTGGTCTCACAGCATGCTGCTGGTTGGCTTGAGAGCTGGATGTGTCTCTTGGAGCAGGCAGGAGTGGTATCCCTGGGAGCTGAGCACCTCCAGGACTGGACCTGGGCATCCTGACATAGCCCCTCTGGGAAATGTTGGTGGATTTTAGAAATGAAATGTGTCCCATTTTCTGGAGTGGGCCCTGCAAAGCACTGGTACTGGGAGCGGTGGTGTGACATCACAGGTGGGTGACAGGGACAGGCAGGAGAAAGGTTTAGGCTGTTGGTGAATAGCGCAGGATAGTCCTTGCCATGGTCCCCTTTAGGCCAAGTCCTCCTTACTGCCTCCTTGCTGGTGTGGTGTGGAATGGTTTGGAGATGGGGTGGTGTTGGCTAGGATGGGATGAATCTTGCACCTTGCCTTGCAAGGATCTTACAGCTGCATGCCTAACCTTGAAATCCCTGGCGGCAGCTGAGAACGGGAGTAGTCTATGGCAGAGGTTTGGTAGCACTGCAGGAGATGACCATCTTCTCTGGCTTCCTCACTGTTTCGCAGTGATTGGAGGCGCAGAACGACCCCTGCAGAGATGCGTGGCATGGTGGCAGGTCGTGAGCCAGGCAGGGTTTATGGCTGTGGTGGGGAGGTGACTGCTCAGCAAGGATGGCCATGCTCAGGATCCTTGGAGGAGGATCCAGCCTGAGGAAGCTGTCTGTGGAACCCATGCAGGGGTTTGTTGAGTGAGCACACCTCCTCGGTTGGATGAGAGCATAGGGTTTGTAGTCGGGTGCTGATTGTGCTGCTGACCATACCTGTTTAAGCAGCACCATGAGATACAAGGCTCCTTGGTAGTTTCAGTTGCTTTGCTTGACTGTGGTCATCCTTGTGGGACAAACTGTGGATTTTGTCTTGCCCTCATAGCCCACATTTCAGGAATTGTCTTTTCCCTGCCGTCCCTTTCTTGCTTGGAGTCTGGATGAGGTGAGAACACAGGACCCTGCTTTGGTTGGAGCTGACTGATGACAAGCAGGGTTATGAATGTTGATCTGGGTGGGCAGAGGATGAGTTCATGGCTTGGCTGGATCCTCCATGGACTTGGGTGTCTCAGAACTCCTCACTGCCCAAGCATGTCTTCTTGCATCCAGGCTGGGGTGGCGTTTGGTGGCTGTTAATGTCTTGGGAAGCCTTTGCAATGCATCCTGTGCATCTATGCTGCGGGTAGGGAGCACAGTCACATGAGTGTAAAAGTGCAGCCAGGGTGCATTGGGTGCAGCATTGGGTGCATTGGCCATCTCCAAGAGGGTATGTATTTAGGTTTCCCCATAGAGAGCAGGCCCACGTTGCTGGGAAGCGGTGAACATCAGCAGGATGCATTGTAGAGGGCCCCCCTCAAGGGACAGCCGTGCTGGCCATGGTGGGCCTCGGGTCCTGTCACCACCCAGCCAACAAACCCAGTGCAGCGTGGTCAGAGTGTGCACGCATCCCAGCCGTGCCTGTGCGGCCGTGGCTCTGCAGAGGCTCATTTCAGGAGGTTTCCTTGGAAACCTGACAGCCAGCATGAGGAGGGAGCATTCCCGAGACAGCTTCAGCCCTAACGGGTGGTGACCAGGCCAAGGCTGGGAGAAATGGCTTTCCCCAGGCACAAGCTGCTCCAGCTCAGTGTGGGGAAGCCGGATGCTTTGGTGAGTTCTCCCCAGCTGCTGTCTGATTTCCAGAAAGCCTTTGCCCTCCTGCTGCTGCATCCCTGCAGACCACATCCCCCTAACCCAGGGCTTTCTCTTTGCAGGAGCAGGAAGATCCAGATCCGAAACATCCCGCCCCACCTGCAGTGGGAGGTAAGAAATGGACGATCCTAAAAGCATCCTGTTTCCTCCTCCATCAGTTGTGCCGAGCAGCGCGAGTCGTGCTGCAGGAGCGTGTGCTCTGTGCATGGGCCACCCTTTACCTTCCCTTTACCGTCCCAGTAATCCCAGGAGGGAGGTGGAGTTGAACTGGGTTCTATCTCCCACTGGATTGTGGGGCATCTTTGAGCAGTAGGGCATCACTGGGATAATGGGATGCAGGTGCGTGACGCTGGCTCTCTGGAGGGTGTCTGTGAGTGGAGCAGGCTCTTGTCCTTCCTGCTCCCTGCCTGTCTGGCAGCCTCTCCTGCCTGTCTCACCTGCCTTGTTTGCTGCTCTCTCCTCTAGGTGCTGGATGGCCTGTTAGCTCAGTATGGGACAGTGGAGAATGTAGAGCAAGGTAAGATGGTCCAGCATGGTCCTCATCTGTGCAAAACTCCCAGCACTGCTCCCCAGCTCTTCCCATGCCAGAGAAAACTCAGTGGGGTGAAACCTTGTCATTGGCTAAAATGGTTTTCCCTATGGACACAAGTCCTGCTGATGGAGGTGGGGCTGCCCGTCCAGTGGTGGGGGATGGCAGAAGCCATCAGACCTCCATCCCCAGTGCTTTTCTTGGTCACTGACTAATTAGAAACCCAATTTTCCTTGCAAGCAAAACCAAGCTGAGTGTTGTTTGGGGTCTGCTGGTGAGTCGGTGACATCCGACCATGCATCCTCCTCAGCAAGGGTGGTGGGATCCAGCCTTGGCACCTTCTGTTCCTCTGCCAGCTCAGCCCAGTCCTTGTGCTGAGGGAATGTCCTGGTGTATAAGTGCACGCTCTGTGTGGTGGCCAGGGCTGTCCTCACAGGACAGGCATTGCCGTCCCATCATCCCCACTGGTGTTCCCTCTCCAGGGTGTCTCTAACGTTCCTTCTCTTGCTTTTCCACAGTCAACACAGACACAGAAACAGCCGTTGTCAACGTAACGTATGCAAGTAAAGAAGAAGCAAAAGTGTAAGTGGGGTTGTACCCATATTTTCACACCACCTGAACTTCCCCCAACAAATCCCAGGTATCTTTCAGGCTCCTTCTTGTCTTCTCTCTAAGCCTCCTTAGGTTGTTTCTAAGCTTTTCCAGTGTAAGTTTCAAGTGCCTTAAGGGCTGTCAGTGTGTCTTCCTGAGATACAGCAGCCAGATGTTGGTTTTGCCTTAAGCTATGTCATCTTATGTGCCTTTTGCAAGCAGTCTTCTCTTTGTCCCACTGCTGGGCAGTCTTCTGCCTTCTCCCCTAACATGGGAGATGGGGTTTCTCATGGTGCCCCATTGTACGTGCAGAGGCAACACTGGACCAGCGTGGAGCCATCAGCCCTGGGATTGTCCCTTCTTCCTCTGTTCCTTCTCCTGCTCTCTTTAAGGGGCTCCCAGATGTGCCACCTTGCCACCTTTGGACACCGTCCTTCCTAAAAGGACTTCTGCAGGGTCACAGTGGCCTTATCTTTAGGGAGCAAAGCGCTCTTGACAGCAGAGGGTCAGGTCAGAGAGGCAGTTTGTCAAGGAGCTGTCTTCCCAGGTTGGAAGTCCAGACCTGAACTGGGAATGCACTGGGTTAATCACCAGTCTGACCACCCAGCCTGAGCTGCTGAGGAGGTGGAGTATGTTGAAAGAGGTGGGAGAGATGGTGAAGAAACGCTGCTGTGTTGGGAAATGTAAGTACCATCACCAGTGGGGGAAAAGTCAAGTTGGAGACCAGAATATGCGGAGACCATCGCCTTCCTGGAGTGAAGAGAAAACTGGCTGTCAAAAAGTTCTGCATGGACAAAAGAGGGCCTTTGGGTGCCTGAATGACTGGTTAGAGGAGGTGAGATGGAGCCAAGGGGTCCTTGGCCAGTTTCTGCAGGGGAGGGAGAGCAGCAGACGGTAAATCACCTGGGTGCTGTGCAAAGGAGTTGTAAAGAAAAGCCACCCATCAAGAAAAGCTTTAAAACGACGGAAGAACCTAACAGAGCTGTGCAGCAGGGCTGGGTGAAGGCATGCTTAAAGGTTTATTATAGCCAGAGAGGAAATACAACACAAATTAGGGGTTATAGCAGAAGCACAAGGGCTGTTTCAAGCAAAACTCTTGTTAAAGGCTTGTAGAGACTTAAATCCTGTGCTACAGACCAGCCGTAAGTTACCTATGAGTAAGCAGTGAACGTATCGCAGACTTAGTGGCCAGGGTAGTTTTTTGTATGACCAAGACCAGGCAAACCCCATGCAAGGAAGAGCCTTTGCCAGAGTGCATTTGCTGATGGATGTTCCAGAAACTTCCCATCTGAGTTGACCCATCACGAGGTTGGACTTGTGAGGACAGAGATGGGGAGAATGATCTGCTGGTCCAGAAGGCTGGAGACGAGTCATCCTTGTGCCTCTTGGGGTTGCCATACTCACCAGCACAGCAGTGCTCAGTGCTTTAGGGTAAGAGACTTCAGGGTTAGAGAAGATGCTGTGATCTGTTGCATCCTGATAACCTGTCTTAGGTGGTGCCCAGCAGCTTGATGCAGAAACGAGTGACAGGAGGAAAGGTCAGAATGGTTCATAGGGATGTGTGTTTGGTTTAGAGCATGTGTGATAGGAACAGGCGAAAGGAAGAGCTCAGCAGAGGAACCAGAGAGGGACACTGTCCTGATCTCAGGAAGGGGCGGTGAAGCTGCAGAAGTCCTCATTGGATGTGAAGTTCAGGCTTGGTAAAGCTGCTGCTTGCAGTGGTGCATTCATATGCCTGCCTCTAAATAGCCAAAGCAAGATGCGGTAGGAGGAGGGAATAAGCATGGCTGAAGCCATTACTGCTCACAGAAATCACTGCAGACTTCCAGTGTGGCTGAGCATTGCACTGCCAAGGAGGAGATGAGGAGTCCAGCCTCACTGAGCTAGGGAGCTACAGCCAGACAGGGGCACCATGTGCCACATCCTTCTTCTTGGAGCAGCTCTTGCTTAGAGCCGCTCTGTCACCTTTTGCATGTCCAAAAAGCCCGTGAGACCATTTCCATGCTCTGTGGTAGCTCCTAGCCAGTGCTTTGCTCAGGTGAAGTGGCCGATCCCCAGGCTGGCATCCCACCTCTGCCAGGGTGACAAACTGCGTGCCAGCCCTGGCATCACCCACATAGGAGGGAACATTGTCCCACCATGCTGTGGGAAGGTGGCTCTGGCTTCCCATGGCCACCTTCTCTATACTGGAGAGGGAGGAAGATGCGGGGCTGGGGAGGGACCACAGCCCACAAGTGCTGGTGGTACTGGAGGGGTACCCATCCCCAGAGAGCCTCTCACCACCCTCCCTGCGTTGCAGAGCAATTGAGAAGCTGGGCGATCACCAGTTTGAGAACTATTCCTTCAAGATTTCCTACATCCCGGATGAAGAGGTGAGCTCCCCTCCGCCCCCCCAGCGATCCCGCCGCGGGGGCCACTCTTCCAGGGAGCAGGGCTCCTCCCCGGGGGGCTCCTCGCAGCCCAAACAGCTCGATTTCCCACTGCGGATGCTGGTGCCCACGCAGTTTGTTGGTGCGATCATAGGAAAGGAGGGCTTGACCATAAAGAACCTTACTAAGCAAACCCAGTCCAAGTAAGTACCTCGAATGGTTTTGTTTCCTTCCAAAGGGTGCTGTAAGTCCCCAGCATGGATCCTCCATGCACTCGGGGCTGTTAAGTGCTGGCCGGTGGTGTTTTCTTGGGGTGCAGCCTTCATGGGATGGTAGCCAAGCCCATGTTCTAAACCATTTCTGCTGGCCAGGATGGTTTGGGTGCGGCAGGAGGGGGATGCACATTCAAAAAGGCCTGGAATGCGTTTCTGAAGCCCAGTCACAAGACTGTGGATGGGGCTTTAGGAAGAAATGGCAAGGTTGGGGATGAAGTGCTGAAGGGGAATTCTAGGTGCAGCGGTCAGTGCCTCCATGGTCTTTGCCCTTCGGAATTTGCTCATCCTGCCTTTTATGGGTTATAGCTGTTGTAGGGGGGAAAGGGGTACCATGAGAGCTCTGCCTTGAGATGGATGGGCTTTTTGTAACTGTTTGAAGCCTCTTTTTGCAATCTTAACATTTTTATTGTTGAAGAACAAAAAAAAAGGGGGGGTGAGGGGATGGGGACGGGACTTTCTTGCCAAGGTTTTCCATGTTTCTCTTGTCGATGTTCACATTGATTTCACCTCTGATTTTCTGCATGGTTTTCCTGCATGGTTTGTTCCTGCCCAGATTTGTTTGTGTTTAACCCAAAGCTGTCTTCTCCCCTGCTCATCATCCTGCACCCGGTGATCCCACAGGACATAGGACTCCTGTACCAGAGCATCCTCCAGATGCTCAGAGAAGCTTTTAGAGGCAAATTGTTTGGTAATAGTGCATCTGCTTGAGCAGGAGGTAGGAGGATGGGCTGCTCTGCAGCCAAGCGGGCCGAACCCCGGCGTTGGGTGTGCAGGAAGAGGTTTGTACGGAAAGGGGACGTATGCATAGGGAGAGAAACTCTTCGAGCCTGGCTAGCCCTAGAATGTGGCCACCCAGTAGCTGCGAGCTGGTCCTGGTTGGCCACAAGCTCTTCTTCTCCAGGTGAGTCCCCTGGCGTGATGAGCAGCGGGTAGAGATGAGTCTGTGCCACTCAAGACTGGAAGGTTGACCTTTGCAAGCCCTGAGCCTGGTGAGGAAGGGGGAGGCACCGGATGCTGGGTTCTCCCAACCAAATGCTACTGAGCTTCTGCTGCTGTTCCTCCTTGTGGTTCGGGTTCCCTGTGCCTGCCCTGAAGATCTGGTGCCGTGGAAGAAGGCTGTGCTCCATGCTCTCAGGCTGCCTGACTTGCCCAGGGAGGCCGTGTGCCTTGGGCAAGGGGGACCTCATGCGCCTGGCCTGAGCAGTTGCAGGTGATCCTGGAGATGATGGTGCTGGTGACATTCGGTTGCCTGACCCCTGCTCCTAATCAAAGCGATACTGGGTCCTGGATTCCTCTGGTCACACAGGACTTCGACCCTGTCTCCACGCACAGCGATGGCCAGAGATACTTCTGAGCTCCAGGGGACAAAACTGTTCACAGGTGGAACCATCTTGTTTCTAGGCTGAGGAGGAGCCCAGACCAAGAGCCTGCCCAGCCGGTGACCTTCCACAGTGATTGCAGCCCTTGTAACTTGATGAGGAAAGGACCATTGCTACCAAGCAGCCACGGAGCCAGGATAACTCTGTTTGCACACTGCATTGTCCACCTTGAGAGGGCTGTCCCTCATAACTCCCTCTTTCTGAAGAGTTCCTAGCCTCCCCCTTAGGGGGTCTTGGAGGTTTTTTGTGCTGCACCATGGGCAATCTGCCCTGTCCCATCATCTCTATTATCAGCCTCTCCAGTCTCCTGTCCCTGCAGCACCCTTGGGTCACAGGCGGCTGCTGATGTGGTGAGGGGTTTTTCTCCATCCTCCTGTTGGAATGGGGCTGTGCAACAGCAGCTCTGGGATGTGCTGAGAATTCCAAAGCCCTCCTCTGCTGTCCAACTCTTTGGGGTGGAACATGCCTGAATGCAGTGGCCCCTTCCTGACGTCTCATCTTGTCTCTGCGAATTGAGCTTGTGCCTGCGCATTCAGGTTTGGGATGGGTTGGAGGTCAGCCAGAAACCTGGCCCGTGTCCCTTTCCTAGGCTTGTCTAGGGTACCTGTCGCTTCAGTGCATCCATTCAGCCCATCTGTGGCTCTTGGCCTTTCTTCGCTCAGCTCAAGCCCCATCTCCACCAGCCTCAACTGCTCATGGGTTCAAGAAGCTGCCTGACTCCTGTCTGTGGGGTTGGTTGGGGTAGCCATGGATTCCTCATCGGTTCCCCCTCGCTTCAAGCTTCAACCCGATGTGATGTTGCGGCACCACTCTGGAGCATGGGACCATCATCGCCTCTTGAGGCACATCATGATGTGCTTGCATTCTCCCTGGGTGAATCTTCCAGGTCAACCTGATGGAAGTCCATGGCCAGGAGTGCCTTAGAAGGTGTCGCACAGCCTGCAGCAGGGTCATTGTGCCATGTACATAACCAAAGGGCAGGGAGAGCTCGGCAGTGCTGGTGTGTCCAGCACTCCTTTGTATGGTCCAAGCAGGACCAGTCTTCTGCCTGAGCAGCTCTCTGAAGCTGTAGGGGATCTGGAGAGATGTAGCCTGCAAAGGGGATCAAACTCTTGTCTTCATTCCCTCTTCAGTGTTCAGGTGAAACCACCCTGGGGTCCATTTTGAAGCTGGTGGGGTGGGCTCTTCCATTATCTCAGGGAAGGTTAATCTTGCCACGTTCCCTCTACCTACATGCTGGTTCATGAGCTCCTGGAAGAGTTGACCTGTGCAATCCCACCGAGACCCTCCATCCTCGAAATGTGGCACTGGTTAGGGGTGACTCTGCACCACAGCCACTGGTCTTGCATGCACAGCAGCACCCATGAATGATTCCAGTCAGGATGGGGACCTCTTATGGAAACAGACATGGCCAGAGGGCACCAAGTTGGAGCTGAGTGCAGGTGGCATTCACTGAGCGGCCACTACTGCCCCTTCACAGAAGACGTGGGCCAGCCCAGCCCTGGCTGCAGCAGTGACAGGGATGCCAAGGCAGTGGCCGATGGCAGAATGGCTGCACGGCATCATCCTCTAGTGGGAAGAGCGCGCAGACTCATGGAGAAGACGGGAAGATCGCTTACCCCTGTTCTTCAGGACGCGTGGTTGACGCGCAGGAGTCTCCTACTCTGCTTTCCTCTCTCCCTCTCTCTCAGGGCCTTTGCCAGGTACGGTTGAGCAGTGAGGAGCGAGCTGGAGGCACGTGCCTCCTCCCCGCCATGAGCTGAGGGGAGGACCAGAGGCGCTAGAGCACGGTCCCTGCCGGTGCGCAAGGGAGAGCTTTCAGGTCTCCTGTGGAAGGGCGTGAGTACAAGCGCTGTTGTTGCCGTGGGCCTCCGTGTCGCGACACACGCTGCCTCTGGGTAAGTTGTCTCTCTGTCCCCAGCGACACGCAACAGTCGTGGCAGCCGCTGGTCGCTGGACAGCCTCGAGTGTTGTGCGGAGAGGTTGAGGTTGGAAGGGAGACCTCTGGTCCGCTCTCCTGCTCCAAGCAGGACTGGTGTCAAAGGTGATGAACAAGGTTGCGCAGGGCTTTGTCTAGTTGAGGATTTGTTCTTGCCCCCTCTTGATGCATCTTTTGACGTTGGCTGACGTCCCTCAGCTCCCAGCCAGACCTCAGGTCACGAAGGTGAATGTAGCTCAAAACTGATCTAAACCAACAGAAGCAAAACACTGCCTGGGCTTGCATGGGACCAGGTGAGGGTAGATGTATGTCAGCGAGACCCAGGTTCACCCCAGAGCTTGTGCAGGTGTTGAAATGAGCTTTTCTGTGAGTAGCGAGCTCAGCTCCTGAGCTCTCAAAAGCCTTTATGTGACACCAGACACACCTCAGGGGGCTCCTCTCTGCTGGTTGTTTCACTGTAGGGTTGACATCCATCGGAAGGAGAACGCTGGCGCTGCTGAAAAGCCCATCACCATCCATGCCACGCCGGAGGGGTGCTCGGAAGCATGTCGCATGATCCTTGATATCATGCAGAAGGAAGCTGATGAAACTAAATCGTAAGTGCCCCTGGTTCAGCAAAATGGGCAGGTTGAAGGGGGAAGGAAGGTAAATTCAGCCTTGAACGGAGCAGAAATCAATTTCTTCCACCCCCATCCCCTGAGGGAACTGCTGGCATTTGGAGTGTCAGAATAGAGTCATGGGTCAGTTAATAACTTAAACCTTAGTAACTTCAGCTGTGGTTGACAGTGCTGTGGAGACCAGAAGCTCAGATGGGTCCAAAGAGCATGGGTCAAGCTTGGAGAACAGACCCCTGTGAAATACAGATGTGCCGTTGGGAAGTCCTTAAGTTTCCATTCCCCAGAAGCTGAGGAGATGCAGTGGTGGGGAGCAGTGGTGGTTTTTCTGCTCCTTCTACTATATTAGTAGTGCCTCTTGCTGGAAATTGGTTTCCTGGGCAGATGGAACTTTAGATTTTACTGTGTTTTGACCCATTTTAGAGCAGAAGAGATTCCCTTGAAAATCCTAGCACACAACAGTCTGGTGGGGCGGCTCATTGGCAAGGAGGGCCGCAACCTGAAGAAGATTGAGCAGGACACGAGCACGAAGATCACCATCTCCCCGTAAGTCCTGGTGAACACCAAGCCATTCCCCTCCATCCAACACAATGCAGGTAGTGCTGGAGCCAGAACACAGAGCACATTCCCCATCCCAGTCTGGCGTTCCTCATCCCAGGTGGATGGTGGCATTGGGCAGGGAGAGGGCCTGTGGTCCCACACTGTCTCACACTTCTTCTCCACATGTACCTGTGGGGTAGCTTGCAGGATTTGACCATTTACAACCCCGAGCGGACCATCACGGTGAAGGGCAGCACTGAGGCATGCTCCAAGGCTGAAGTGGAGATCATGAAGAAGTTGCGAGAGGCCTATGAGAACGATGTGGTGGCCGTCAATGTAAGCTCCCAGCCTTCCTGCCTGGAATGCCCCAGCTTCAGAGCCACTGCTGAAGTGGCCAGAGGAAAACCTGGGGGGTATTCAGTCTGTTATAGCAAGGGTTGGCCTCATCCATCATGTCCACACTATGTGGTGAGAATCCCAAAAAACCCACCCTGCTGTTTACACGTTTCTCCATGTCTTTGCTTTCCCAGCAACAAGCCAACCTGATCCCAGGACTGAACCTTAATGCTTTGGGCATCTTCTCAACTGGGCTGTCAGTGCTCCCATCTAATCCAGGGGCGCGAGGGGCTGCAGCATCTGCCCCATACCCCCCGTTTGCAGTAAGTGTGACAGGGTTTGGGGTGCAGGGGATGTGTTCTTGGGGGCAGAGTGGTCTCTAGACTCTCCTGGTGTACCTCTTTGGTTTGGGTGGACACTGTAGCTATAGGAGCCACCTTGAACAAGAGCTCTGACTTTCAGTCATTTGGGGAAGATATTTGTCACAGCAGCAAAGTGAAGGAGACAGTGAATGAACATGGCTAAATTCCTCGTTGGATTTAGCTCCCCTTGAAGATCAGCTGCATCCCCATGTTGTGCTGAACCCTGTTTCATCCGTGTTTAAGGACTGGCCATGTCCCAAGGGTGCTGCTCTCTGAAGGTGGCTGGCAGCAATCTGTGCTGATGCCAGCATGGAAGAGCCATGTTGGTGGTCGTGAGTCCTGGCCCCAGACCCAGACATGGGTTGTGACGGTGTGGGCTCGGTTGCCACCAGAACCTACCAGCATCACCACAAGGCATGCGGAGCACCGCGTGAATGGGGACAGGAACCACCACCATCAGTTTTGATCCCAACCCTAGCACCTGAAGGATTATACTTGCTGAGAACTGATATTCCCGGCTTCACAGGCAAAGGTTTTCCTCTTTCTTGGAGTACTGTGGCTGCCAAGACCTAGGGCAAAGCAAGCATTTGGGCACCAGTGAGGTTGCGGGCAGGCAGGGACAGTCCAGTGTAAGGAAAACATTCCGGCTGTAATGCTGATGGAGAAGGTCCATCCTCAGCCCGTTAGCACCTGCAGAGCACCCTGAGGGTGACCAGGCTCTGGTCTGTCTCCATCAGTCTCTCTAAATCCTTGTGCCGAGATGCTTTGGCTGCACGTGGGTTAATTTACTTGTGCTGTTTTCTTTTCCTGGCGACGCCAGCAGCAGAGTGGTCGGAGGAGAACGGTGAGTGCCAGGCTGGAGGGGAGGACAAGTGTGATGTGTGTGTGATGGCCCTGGAGGGTGTGGTGTGTTTCACACCTTGAGAGTGGTCACTTCTGACCATGCCCTCAGCAGGACCTGGGGCCAGTGGCTGTAGCTTCAACTGTGGAGCTCTAGAGACCTGGCGAGGACGAGGAAGGATGGGAAGGAGGATGAGGAAGGAGGCTCACGGTGAACAGGGGGAGCTGGGGAGGTGCGGTGCCTATCCTGGCTGGGTAGGAAAGGATGTGTTGGTATAGGAGATACAGAGGTGCCCATGGCCAGAAGCAGAGGGTGGACCCAGGGAGCTTGGTGCAAGGGAGAGCACAAAACCACAGCGCTGTGGGTTTGAGTAAAGGGCTGGGAGCATGAGCAGTATCTGCTGTGGGCAGGGAAGATGCGTCTCCTCCACCTGAGTAACAGTGGTTTGCAGGTAGCATCTGATTGTACTTGCCCAGATCCAGAGCAGGAGAGAGTGGTGTCTGCTGACAGGAGCAATGTCTGATGTACTTGAGATACAGACGAGTGGAAGAGGAGTTGGATTGGGTTGCGTTGGGGTGCTGGTATGCACCCCTTTTTGCCATGGAGACCCACTGCTTTCCCCCTGATCCAGTCCATGTCTTGGGAGAGCATCTTCTCCAGCAGTTGCTTTTTCTTCCTTTTGAAATGGAGAAGGAAAATGGTGATGGCAGTCAGAGCCGAACTAGACCTTTTGCTCAGTTCTCACTAAACCCCCACCTTCTCCACAGGGGACCGATGGCAGCTGCAGATGGTTTTGGCTCCCATCCATCTCTCAGCCTTCTTGCACTGTGCCGCAGGCGCAGGACCCAGGCTGCAGCTCACATGAGGGATCCCCAAGAGGGATTTCAGGGGCTGAAGGGTTGTCCCCATGTCCCTGCCAGGCTCACGGTGATGGCACACTGCTCTGCATCAGGCTGGGAGGGGACAGAAGGGGCTGACACATTGGGAGTGTCAGTGACCCTCATTTTCTCTCCCACTGTAGAGCTCCTCAGCATACCTGTCGAGTCTGTACGGAACCCCCCCAGCCAGCGCCTTTCCCCATCAGCACCCTGTAAGTGCTCCATCACCTCCTTTTGTGTGATCTTTGCATGGGGGCACCTTGGTACAGTGGGCACATGGCTGGGGCGGGCAGCTGGTCCCCTGGTGTGCTGATTCCCTGACTTGTGTTGCTCTTCCATGCGCTCGTCAGCTGCCGGAGCAGGAGGTTGTGAACTTGTTCATCCCAACGCAGGCGGTGGGGGCCATCATTGGGAAGAAGGGGCAGCACATCAAGCAGCTGGCACGGTTTGCTGGCGCCTCCATCAAGGTGAGCAGGGTGCCGCAGGCTGGTCCAAGGCTTCCTGCTTCAGTTTCCCCTTCCGAGGGCAGTGAATGGGAGCCTTGGGTGAGGGTTTTGCTCCCTAAGTTAGCAGAAACCCATTCCTATAACACCCTGGTTATCACCCCTTATTGGGTGGGAGAGAATGCCCCTGCATGCCACAGTGGGGCCACACTCAAACTTCTCCCTCATCCCTCCACAGATCGCCCCAGCAGAAGGTCCTGATGCCAGTGAGCGGATGGTCATCATCACAGGGCCACCTGAGGCTCAGTTCAAGGTACCTTGGCTACGGGGTAAGGGTTGTAGATGGGGACAAGTTGAGAGCATCCCTTTGGTTGCTGCCGTGCTGCCAGCCAGGGTATGTACTCCACTGAGTGCTCCTTGCTCAGTACCATGGTTTTGATGCTGCCAGACATGGGCCTATCATCACCCTCAGGGCACAGCAGGCACTGCCAGGATTGCTACTGCAAGGCTTTACTTCCCTTATGTCTTCTCTCCAGGCCCAGGGGCGGATATTTGGGAAGCTGAAAGAGGAAAACTTCTTTAACCCAAAAGAAGAAGTGAAGCTTGAAGCCCACATCAAGGTGCCTTCCTTCGCTGCTGGCCGTGTGATAGGCAAAGGTGGCAAGACGGTAGGTGCAGGGTGCAAGGATGCTCCCCCCGGGTCCTGAGGTTGCAGAGCTGGGCATCACCCACTGCCCCTGCCTGTCCCAGGGGCACAGAGCAGCATCCTGACCACTGCCCTGCATCCTGGTGGTGGTTCTCCTTAGGATGAGGGGGCAAAGTGAGATCAACCTCAGCCTGGTGCAGTGTGCTGGCTCGGAACATGGGGGGTGATGCTGGCAGTGGAGGATTCAGGCTCTTCTGCAACAAAACCTGCGGCTCTTGTTTGCTCCAGGTGAATGAACTGCAGAACTTAACTAGTGCAGAAGTCATTGTGCCACGAGACCAAACCCCAGATGAAAATGAGGAGGTCATCGTTAAAATCATTGGGCATTTCTTTGCCAGTCAGGTAAGCTTTGCTGCGGCTTTTGTGAGCTTCCCAGCCCGTTTAATCCATGAAGCAAGGCCCTGAGCATCCTGCCGCTCTGTTTCAGCTGTGTCCTGTGCGTCCAGGATGCATAAAGGTATTTTGGCAGCTCTCTCCAGCTTTGCTAGCATTAAAGATTGGCTCAGTTTAGCTTAGACACCATGCATATGAATCAGCTCCTCCTTGGCATCAATGCCACCTGGGAGCTCCCACACGTACCCTCATCTTCTCTGGGTGCACATAGTTCGAGTGGGACAGCAGCACCCTAAAACTCAGGCTCTGGAGGAAGCAGAATTTAAGTCTCTGCAGCTGTGTGGTGGGAGCACAGTAGCCCCTTCTTTAGGACATCTTAAAGTGACATGGTCTAGTGTGAGGCATCCTTGCCCATGGCAGGAGGTTGAAACTCAATGATCTTAAGGTCCTTTCCAACCCAAACCATTCTGTGATTCTATGACCCTTCATTACAGCTGTGTAATTAAGGATTATATGTGCTTGTCCTGTAATTAAAGTTGAGATGGTGCTGAGCAGCGAGGTGCTGTTGTGCTGGGGTGCGTGTGGGGACACGACCGCTCGCAGTGCCCACCCTGACCCTCGTTCTTGCCCCCCCCGGCAGACTGCACAGCGCAAGATCAGGGAGATCGTCCAGCAGGTGAAGCAGCAGGAGCACAAACACGTTGCTCAGGGAGCCCCGGCCTCGCAGCAGAGCAAGTGAGGCCAGCGCCGCACCAGCCAGCACCGCCCGATGAATGTAACCCCACCGCCAGCGGAGCCCCAGCAGGTCAGGGGAGCAAACCAAAGAACCCCCCCAAAACCTCCCCTGCCTGCAGCCGGGGTGCTGCGAGGGTACGGGGAGGGGTATTGAGAGGGCTCTTCCCATCCCACAGCCTCCCCCCCGAGTCCATCGCCTCCTGACGCTATCCCTTTAGTTGGACTAACATAGGCAGAGAGAGAGATCTGTAATGTCCTAGAAGCCGCCCGTTCCGTCTCGGCCTGGGGGGCTGCAGTGCTCATCGAGTGTAGAATTAATATATCAATAACAAAACTAACACTGATTTTATTTTATTGGGGTTTTTAAGTTTTGTAAGATAATTTGGGGGATTTTTTAATTCGGTTTTTTTTTAATTTCACAGTGGGGTGAGGGGGGAGGTGTTTGTTTTTTAGCAAAAGCAGGCTTTTTTAGAGCTGCAAGGAAAAGAGCTAGTCCATTGGTTCTCTGATGCACAGTAGAGATGTAGGATTGCCAGCAGCAGGGGGAAAAATTGAGTGTTAAGAAGCAGTTTCTTAAGGGCTTTGAGACGAGCAGTTGCCTGTATGAGCCAACAGAAGGGATACCGTCTCCTAAAAGAGGAATTCTCTTTCACACACCCAATCCTCTTTGCTTCACAGAGTCCAAGATGGGGGTTTGCATCCCTTCTATCCCCTTCCCATCTGTCTGTCCATCACTGCCCAACCCAGCCGTGCTCATTACATCCCCTGACATGGACGGGCAGCACTAGCACTGCCTGCTTGGGGCAGGGATCTTTGGGGAAAGATCACTGGTGCAGGGAGATGAGGGGCAAAGGGGAGAAAGGGGGGAAACAGCTTTACCAGAGGTTGTTGTCCAAGGCTGGAAAAAACAACAATAACAACAAATTCATTTGAAACAAAACCAGCCCCAACACCCCCCCCCCCCCCGGACCCACACATACACACAAGAAACAAGAAACTACCTCAGGTTTTTGTACCTCAGCACCTTGCGCTTGTGTTTCCCTGTTAGAGATTTTGTATGCCTTGTAAAACTGATAGCTGGAGCATCTTTTTTATTTTTTTAATAAAAACCGAGTTGGAAAATGATGTTGACCAAGTCAGCTGCAAGGCGGGAGAAGGAAACCCATCCCATGCTCTTCCGTAGTCTCCTGCTGCTAGCTGAGAGCCTGTGGCCATTCCTGCAGAGAAAGCTTGAGAAATGTTTGAAACGACAAAAAAAAAAAAGGAAAAATAATGTATAGAATAATGAAAAACCCCAACGAATGAAAGCGGTGAAACCCAGCAGGTGAGAGGAGGGATGGGGTGGGATGGGAGCAGTGTGTTGAGGTGAGCGTGAGGGCACCAGCCCCACAGGCTGCCCAGCCACGTTCCCTCTACTGCAGTGTTCTGTGGAAAACCCAACCCAACAGCAACCAAACAAAACCAACAAAGAAATATATCCAGCTAACGAGAGCCTGAGCTTGCTATCTGTTGCTTTCTTTCAAGTGCTTTGCATTGGTCACAGCTAAGCCAAGGGGTGGATGGGGAGGGGGGAGATACTCAGCCTTCCAGTACCAGCAAGAAACCTGGAGAGGGGCCTTTTACAAGGGCAGGTAGTGACAGGACAAGAGGCAACAGTTTTAAAGAGGGTAACTTTGTATTAGATAGGAAAGAAATTACTTACAATGAGGGTGGTGAGGCACTGGCACAGGGTGCCCAGAGAAGCTGTGGCTGCCAGATCCCTGGCAGTGTTCAAGGCCAGGTTGGACGAGGCTTGGAGCAACCTGCTCTAGTGGAATGGAGGGTTGGGACTGGATGAGGTTTAAGGTCCCTTCCAACCCAAACCAGTCTGGTATTCTGTGATCTGGTGGGAGGGGAAGGGGATGTTTGCAGGCACTGCCAGGCATAGCTTTATCCAGTTGCTTGGGGAGGTGTTGCCATCATGAAGTCACCTCTCCCTGCACTAAACCAAGGGCCGTATCTCTCTCTGTGGTTAGCAAAGCCAAAACACTGCATCACCCAGTGGGGAAAGGACCAAAGTAGCGCTTGGTTGTCCTTTGCATGAGATGGTGGCAGGGGAAAGGTATACACTTGGGCATCACATGGGGTGGTGATGGATGCCACAAGGGAACATCCCATGGCCCCCATAGCTGTGCTGCTCTGCTCTCACCCATCAGGCACTGAGGATGCAGTGCCATGGAGGTGGTGGTACCTGTGGAGGGCAGAGTGTAACATCTCAAAACACCAAACAACATCATGTCATGCCCATGGTTTGGAAAGGTACAAGGGAGCAAAACCAAAAGTCCCTTCCCTACCTGCAACACAAATGATCTCAGAGAAGAGCATCAGTTTTCTTGCTGTCACCCCTCATCCCCAGCCAGCAAGGAACTGACTGCAGGACCGGCGAAGTCCAGTGGTCCAGCCCTGAGACCAACACTTGCCATTACTGTAAGGCTCAGCCTGATCAATCAGAGTGTCTGAGCCCTCTCATGTCCTTCCTGTGAGCAAGGACCATGTCATAGGGCAGATAGCATCAGAAATGCGTAAAGCTGGATGACAAGCACCCCTGCATCCAGGGGGATGCAGCATTACTCACTCTCTACATGTGTTTTCCCATCAGCACGGGAAGGCACAAGCTGATCACCTCCATAAGGTCATTTACTATGAAAAGCAAGGTCCAGATGCTGCACGCAACTGTTCATCCAAAGCACAGAAGCTAATAGGCTATTTCCTTCCACAGGGTGTTTCAGAACATAGTGTAGGGGCATAAGGAACCAAGCCACAGTTGAAAGGCCAGAGCCCACAAGATGACCTTGTAGACAGAGGGCATCCGGACTGGTACATGTACAATTTTCTCAATATCTCAGACGCTTTTGGGATAGTCCTAGTGTTAGTAGTGTTAAAATCTTCCTGAGTCCTCAGGCATCCAGGGAAGACTAAACACCTTGTGTAAGGACAGAACATGACAGATGATTGCCTTTGTAACAGTTCTCTCTCTGGAGAATCTCCTCTGAAGCTAATCTGTTTGAAGGCAAAAGCTGATGCAGCTGCTGACCTGCAACACAGATAAACCACCTTATCAGCTTTCCCAAGACAGCAGATCTTCAGGCAAGGTGCAGCACTGTGAAGGCTGATCACACCCACAATGACAGAGGGGATGCCCCCAAAATCACCCTCTTTCCCTCAGAGCTGAGGACAGGAGGTACTTCATCACCAGTCAGGAATCACCTTACATTATTGTAACTATGCCATTATACAAACAACCTGACACAGACATTTATACAATCATTCCAACATGTGGCTTCCAAACCAGGTATGGGGCAATCTTTCCTCTGTGATGGTAAATGAAAGACCTGAAATCCTACTCCAGTTCTGAAGTATAACCTAAAGAGAAACCCCATGTTTAAACACATCTAGTTTGGTTTGACTGTAATACAGAGTTCAAACAAGCTCTTCTTTTGGCAGACACACGCAAGCAGTACCTGTGGCAGAGGGGCAATAAAACAGTAACCTGTTCCAGCAACACCACTGAACCAAGCAGGACACATGTCCATAGCCCAGCACATCAGGGCTAGCACATTTTATTCCACTTCCACAGCAGTATGCTGCAGTACTGCATGGAGACGCCCCTCTACTAGCCTTAAACACATTCCAGCACTGGACAGCCCATGTCCACCAAGGCTCTGGTAGTCTTACTGAGAAGTCTCATGAATTACCACAAACAGAATCTCCAATTTTGGTGTTACCAGGATGTGCTTGCTCATCTTGCTGCTGAACAACATCCTGATTATCCCATCAGGATTTTGTGACAATCACTTAGAGGCTTTTGGGCTGTGATACTCATCCTTGCTAGTCTTCTCCTCAGACTGTACATGAGCTAAACCCCACATTGATACATCAAAATCTTCAGTTTAAAAAAAATAAAGATCACTCTATTTCATTGCCAGGTAGAGTTTCATTCCAATAAATATGTAACTTATGTAAGAGCCTTATTTTAATAAAAAGAAATAAATACTTCTCTTTTCACATTAGATAACTCCCTGAAGACAGGAAAAAACCCCAAAGCGCAACCAAAAAACCCCCCAAAACAAAATAACCCCAACTACAGGGGCTTCACTATGGATTTGTTACAAATCAAAACATGGTAAATTCTTTCTATGGTCATCACAAATCCAGTTTTAGGAATCAAGTAGATCATAGATATTCCAGAAACAGAAGAAAACTCTCTTTGAAGAAACAGTAGCACATTGTCCTTGGGAAGATAAAGTTCAGCTAACACAACTGTTACCACCACCACAGGGAGTCCCGTATGTCCGTAATGTGGCCACATGTGCTCTGAGGTACAAGCATTCATCTCAGTGACAGAGGTTCACAGCATTTGTTCCCAACCGTTTCCTTGGCAAGGTCACAGCAATCTTTCTGGCTTGCACTTCCAAAGAGAGTTACTGTCTCCAAAATCGAGTGTGAGGGGGTGGGTTTAACCACTACTTCATAGCTTAAAAAGGAAAAACTGTGTGCCTGCTGTCTTATCAAATTAGAATTTAATAAAGTAACTAAAATGAGAGCTAGTCACCCCAAGGTGATCACAGTGTTATTCTAATAGTGCATGTCTCACAGCAGCTGCTGATGGATTATTTCCCACACCATCTTCCTGCGGAAGTAAGGCATGTGATTCTGAAAAGGAAAAAAAACAAAATCCATTAAATACGAAGTCACAGTAGAAAGAGGCAGAAAATATGCAGAAACACCCACTTAATTCTTTAATGTGAAGTTCTTTTTAAGGATTGTTAACATTTGCCATTTGGGTACAATATGGATTTCACCCACACAGCTCCTAAGAGGGTGACATGACAGCACAATCAAACCAGACCCACTTGACCCTACAACAGCTTGTAAGCACTTTAGTAAAAGACCACCAGGTTGGAAAATAACCAGTGTCTTCACTGCTCAAAGAGTGAAGCCCATTTCTCCAAAGATACAAAGGCCAGATATCACAAACCCACTAGCTACAGTAGCTTGCATAAGAGGGATCTCACTGATCCAACTAGGAAGCAGATACCAGACGTTAAGCATGGAGAATACAGCTCTGCCCTCCTGAGGCCACTTTGAAGTTCCAAGCCCAGCAGCTACACACCAAAACCAGAGGAAGGTACAAAACCTCAGCCCCTGTCCCAGACACAATTAAGAGCTGCTGCGTAACTTCCCTGACCCCTGCATCTGTGTGAAAGTCTGGAGCTCACCTGGGTAAAGGTGATGGGTTTGTCTCTGGAGATATAATCCGCGTATTTGCACACAAAAACCCCACAGTCACTTCCATTCAGCTGCTGAGGGATTTCCTAAATGAATGCAAAGGAGAGTATTTCTCTATCTTAAAAGAAAAGCCATTTGGAAGTAGCACACATTATTCATACCAACAATACACTAACCAGAACCTACTTGCATAATCCATTTACTACTCCTGAACACAAGAAATAGACCCAATTAACTGCACATCATCCCTCCCCTCTGCTTCCTTTACACAGATGTTACTCTAAAATTCTTGGCAGGCTAATAAGGGACAGCAGCCTTCCTCTCTGCCAGGTTTTTGAGGTTTGCATAGTGTCGTGTTTCTTAAATCAAGTCTTTAGATACTGCTTTTTGGAGACGGGCTTTTACAAGGGCATGTAGTGACAGTACAAGGAGGAATGGCTTTATGCTCAGAGGGGAGATTTAGGTTAGATCTTATGAAGAAGTGAGGGTGGTGAGACACTGGCACAGGTTGCCCAGAGAAGGTGTGGCTGCCCCATCCCTGGCAGTGTTTAAGGCCACGCTGGACAGGGCTTGAAGCAACCTAGTACTGCTTAAAGATTTCATCCCAGCATGGTTTTCTGGCCCACTAGCAGCCTCATGTGTTACCACAAGAACATGAGATGCTTATGGCCATTCTCTAAAGGCCTGGACTTACTAGAAGATGCCAAAACCTTTGTGACAAGGAGTTATAGTTCACATTTCAAATCCAAGTAGTGCTCACATACATGTGACTCCATGCTGTGAAGTGTCCACTCTGAGAAAGTCAGCTCCAGATTTCTTTTTTCCTGGCTTTCTTCTTGAAGGTATCGGCTGTTCAAAACAAAACAAAAATCATTCTTCACATCTGTAATTCAGGACAACAACAACAAAACCAGAGTTGCTGAAGGATCACAGGAAGATGAATAGCAGGACGGTAAAATATCAGAGGATCCTCACAGCAGCTGATTTAAGGCATTTAGATGAAAAAAATCCAGCTCTTATATTTAGATACACACAGTGAGAGGCTGCAAGCTTATGATCAGGAATTAGACCAACTGGTCAGGAATGAAGCCACAGAGACTTCCACAAAAGTATAAACTCATTGCTTAGATTTGGAATCAGAAGATCCCAAATCACATGTTATCAGAGGAGAAGGGGAACCAAACAAGGAACCATAATGCCTAATTCCACTGCATGCCTCAATCCCACACACTGGCTGCACCTCTGCAAGAACAAATACAAAAGGTTTTGGACTAATACCTTTGGATGAGGAATTTCCCAGGCCACCAGCTGCTGGAAGAATACTCTTGAGAAAAAAAAAATTGTTCTATGAAGACCTGTTCTTACACCCTTCCCCAGGCATCTGCTGTTAACTATTCAAGAGAGCACCGGACTAACACAACACTTGGTTTCTCTGTAGGGCTGCTCTCCTGCTCTTGTGCTCTACAAAACTGTTGGATTAAGGAGTTTTTACTACTTCTACATCAGTGGCAAAGATACCTAAGGATGCTGGCTTGCACAGCATGTAAAACTGTACCTATTACATTTGAGATCCATTACATTTGAGATCAGCCATGCCAGCTGATACATCTGGAAAAGCTTGTTTCAGGACATCTGTCTTGAATGAGAATGTCAGAAATATGACTAAAACACTGTAAGGACATGAGGGTAGCCTGCTTGTGTAAGCTGGAGGGAAATATGGTGGCTTTGTTTAGAACACTGAACAGAATAGAGGAGGTATAGACAAACTGAGGAGCATGTTGCATAGCTCACTAAAGGGTGAACATTACGAGTGGCAAGTAAAAAAGGTCTCAGTGTAAGAAAAGGATAAAAGAACTAAGCAATAAAGGTTAAAGTATGTGTAGCTGATGACAAATAGTATGTCCTTTAGGACACCAACATTACTGACCCCCAGTCTGAAAGTTCTTTAAGAAGGGGGCGTGAAAAAGCTCTTGGAAGACTGTAATCCTTTGACAGTGTGTTTGATATTTCAAAACTCTCTCCTGAAATTCTTCCTTCTTATCAATAGCCCAGATTTATTGATTAATAACAAAGTCAGTACATGTTTGCCATGGGGCTGTCACTTATTTGACAGTGATGCTCTGTCTGTGCATGTAGTGAGAAGGTGGCAGAATCCAGGCGTCCAGTAGTCTGGGGTGGAGGGGACAACGTGAGACAAGCTAAGTAGCCAGTGTCACACAACTCGTGGGAAGTGAATCCAAGGTCTCTGTTTCATGTTTACAAGAAATGTGAAAACGTGGACAAAATCCAAACACTTCATAATTCACAACATAAAAACATTGACCGAGCAGTTACTTACAACAAAGTTTCACAAATCTTGTCCCCTCTTTGTGCCATTGAGTCAAAGTATTTGATGGTCTTCTTTCTGACATCTATGACCTGTTATTATAAGGTGACTGTTAGACAAAGCACACACACCAAAACCGAAATTTTCTGTTGTTTTTTTGATCCCCAACTCTAAATAAAAAGCTAGTTTGACTCACCGCTAGTGCCCAGTGCACCTTCAAGTGAATGGGCACCAAGATAAGGTCCTGTTTGAAGAGATCCACACCTCTGGTCCATCTTCTTACTGCTCTGTAGCCTCCAGAAATTAGTTTGGGATAAAAGAAAGTGCTAAAAGCATGGACTGCTGGGTATCCTTCCTTTTTATTTCTTTCCACCAGAAGAGTAATGTAGAAATTAATGACCTGCACCACAAAGATGAGATGTAAAGTAAGACACTACTGACAGATACTTCTAGGCTCTGCAGTGAGGGGGATCATCAAGGAACCCTTGATGACATCTATACACAACAAATGGGTATTTTTAAATCAATGCTGAATTACAATATGACTATGCTACAGCTAGTTTTACCTCATCATTTAGCCAGTGAAGGTTCCTTAGCGTGTGGATGTCCTCTCGAGTTACCCTTAGTTTGAAGGCACTGCTCATGATTTCATCTGGTTCTCCTTTGCCAAGTGCTGCAACAACCTCTCTCTCCATAGCCTGAAATGAACAATTAAATGAAGAAGGACTTGTAAGTCAGAGTATTGAGCATGCTGACCTGTGTGCAGCTTTCAACTGAAACAAGGCCTGTAAATTAAGCCCAGGTGACAGACAACTGCCTTTGCCAGGTTTGTTTTTGCTAAGTTAGCAACAAGACTTTCGTTTGCGTGTTTCAGCATCTTAACTTTGAACTTCAGAACACAGGTTTGCTTCAATTTGCTTTCACAGAGTAAGCTGCTATAAACATGCAGATGAGCAAACACACTAAAGCAGCTGAAAAATGAACAGAAGCACAGCAAACACCTCTGCTTTAGGACAGCATGACTGCAACTTCAAAGAATAAAAGCAGTCAAAATTCATACGAGCACGGGAACCTCAACTCCCATTCTCTGATGAATAGCTCAACTATGTTAACTCCCATGATCACTGCATTGCAACAATGCTCAGGGTGCAACACGACTCTGCAAGACCCCAAAGATGTACACAAGATGCTCAGGTCCCCCGTAAGCAATGCAACACCCTGGGTCAGCAGAAGCTTATTTTTCAGGTTTTATCACCATGGTAGGACAGGTTAAGGGGCAGAGACAACGTAACTGTATGAATCCGGTTAGCACTGCTCTGGAAGACTGTTGCTGAACTGGAAGCAGAAGCCCCACAAACCCGTAGGTCAGCACACCTAAAGTGTGTGGATCATATGAAATCCTTAAAACCACCTTTATTGTTTAACTTGTACTGTGAAGTCACAGCTGCAGACACTCAGTAGCACGTTAAATGCAAGTTCTTAGGATTTCAAGAAGCCTTAAAAACCACCTACAACAAATGGAGCTCCTTGCTGCTGTTTCACAGCCATTTTGCCTAACATGCTGTCAGCTACAGTACCTCTGTGAGGGGAGAAAAGCGTTCTGCTGTTTTTTCTGAGCTTGGGAATTTCTGTTCTCCCACGTGAAGGGCAGATGACTTTCTGGGCAGAACGGGTGCCAGATGTAATTGGAATAACACCTCTTCTGAGATTTCAGCTTCATACCATCTCTGTTAGACAAAAGGACAATAGGGTAGCAAGCAAACACAGATTTGTTTGCTAGGGACAGCACAGAATATCTTGCTCATATATAAAGCTGGAATGTTTTTTGTACACACATGCAACCAGCCAACTTCAAAGTAACTTTTTATTGATGACTGCATTCCAACTGCGCACCTATGTAGTCCCGCATTCAAAACTTAAACGAAGGCAAGAGAGGCAGAAAGGTGGTTTGGTTTGAACTAGCATTAAGAACTCCAGCAAAGCCTTCACACATAGGTATTTGAGATTGAGATTGATAGTTCTGATTCCTAAGATTAAAATCTTACTTTTGATCTCTATCCTGATCAGAGATGAAAGTCAAAGAGATGCATTTCCTATCTCACAAAAGAAGACAAGACCAAGGCCAGGCTGGGTGGAGCAACCTGGTCTCATGGAAGGTGTCCCAGCCCATGACAGGGGGCTGGAACTGGATGAGCTTTAAGGTCCCTTCCAACCTAAACCAGCCTGCGGTTCTAGAATTCTAAGACTAAAGAGACTGCAGTTCAGCTTTGCAGGTCAACTAAGTCTGTGCACTAAGGATTTTGAAGGGGAAGATTAAAGGGAAAGAATAAAAATAGCACAGTGTAGTATGTTTTTAACAATCCACAAAAAAAATCAACAGCAGTGGGAAACCCTTTGCGATAGCACTACTCATCAAATAATGCTCCTGCTTTCCCTGGGAAAAACAACTGCAACAAATACACAACTTAATAACATATGTAAATGAAGAGTGAAAACATTTCTCACTACAAATAGCTATATTTTCCTAATAAAAAGAAACAATTAATAACACAAGCTTACTCTTCCAATGGTTTTTTTCACTGGTCTTCCCTGTTCACGAGAGTTTTCTGCTGGTGTGTAGTACCTGTAAGAACAGGGAGAAAGAGAGAGAAATGAGCCATATGTCTGTAGTGAACCATGTAATTCTCAAGAATTCACCTTCTGGACCAGAAATGCTTTTTCAAGGCTAATTACGACTAGAGCCCTAGCGGCACACATGAATATGTGACATTGTCTCAGCTTCCAGAACCATGTCTTTGTAGCAGTAAGACTGGGATAGCATGAAGAACTGCAAGCTTTGCAAACCTTCTTTCACCTACATGTGCAAGATCCTTTTGTTTCTATCATTTTCACTATTTGGAAAACTAAGGGAAGCAATCAGCACTTCCTCTACCAAGTGCTTTGTGATCTACTGTGATAAATACTGCATAGTAGGTGTTATTCTGCAACTACACTTGCATCCAAATATAGCAATAAATATGGTTTGTCATCTTCTGGAGGTTGAAAGAGAAATGCACAAAAGCCAAAAGAAACAAAAACCATGATTAAAAAATACTCTACCTGATCATATCATTTCTCTGAGACCACTGTGAGTTGCAAACATCTGCACATTTGATACCTGCATAGAAAAGCAGCAATATGAAAACAAGAAGTCAACTTTCAATTACCAGACGTACACAGCTCTTGGTTTCTGAGGGATAATAAAAAAAACCTCCCAAATCTTTTAATGATGGCTGTATGGTTAGGAAGCTCAAACTCTGGCAAACAGTTTGAATTTTTACTATCATGTGCAAGTATATGGCAGCTGAAGCAGGGCAGGTTTAAATTTAAATCCTAGATTGCACACTTGACCAAACAAGTGATTTTTTGCAAACCCAGATGCTCCTCTTGGCTCAAAAGAATAGCTTGTCACTCTCCACAACAAAACAAGCTTTCCCCAGATTTTAGCACCTGCTCAGAAATAGTTGCAAACCCCACATGACTGCACAATAAAGTCGCAGATATGTAAAAAGAAGTAGTGATAAAAATTATTGAAGTAATGAAGGGGGGGGGGAAACGACTGGGGCAATAGTAAATGTATACACATGAACACACGCTATAACACACTGCTGGTACACAAGAAACTAGCTTGTCAGCAAACCAGTTTAACTAGCTCACTGCAGAAGACAACCAAAGTCACCTTTAGTAGTTATGTATCTTCAACTCACTAAGGATGATCTACAAAAGAAGATAACTTGATACGAACAGTGGTACTGTGCAGTTAGCTTACTTGGTTTCAAAGCTCAGCCAGCACAGAAACAGTCATGTATAAGCATTAAAAAGGAATTGAAGAGTAACACGCAACTGCAACTCTAAGTTAAGTAAGTCATGTAAGGGTGCACAGTAACATATCACCCTCCCCTAGTACAATCAGCCAGGTACTATGATGTTCTCTGTAGAGCGCAGTTATGTCACCAGCTACGAACATCACTGGTACAATAATGTCTCTCAAATACAATTTTAAACAAACTTTTTCACCTCAATAAAAATTTACGAGCCATTTGAGCCAATAACTAGCTATGGTTTGGGAGGGAAATTACCTCCCTCTTTCCCTCCCTCTCCTCTTTCTTCTTTGAGACAGCTCATTTCATTCTAAGAGCTGACATAAGCCATACTATGCTAAACACACTGGCTGATTTAGACTTTCTTATAAATAGGCACAGATTAATGACACACAAATCTTTTTAACAAAACCTATACCTTTGAGACTTAAGGAAATGCCCTATTTTGATTTGAAGTCTACCTACAAACTCTAACAGACATGAAACATGGGGATACTCACTGGTCGTTAGTGTCATACATGGATAGCCATCTCTTCTGTATTTCTGTTCTTCCAGACGACTCTCAGTCATCACTGGTTCCTTGGAGTAGGTTTGAACACTTTGATGGAGCACAAAAACACCAGAGGAAAGTCACAACTTTTATACAGATGGTATTTTTTATCAGTGCATCTCAATTCACTAGAAAGGACCCAGTTTATTTGTACATAACTGTCTACATTAGAGTTGAAAGCCACAGTTAAAGCAATAGAAGTATGTAAAGTAAAATTAGGCTGCTTAATCCCTTAATATAAACACCTCTTCTCCTGCACTGGTTACATGACAAAATGCAAAAGGCATTTCCTTGAGGAGGCAGTTTACATTCAGAAGTTTAGTGTACTGCAAAGAGAAAACTTAGGATAATTTGTGTGAGAAGGACTGGAGGAGGTGGAAAGGAACAGAGAGAATTCTGGCATGCCCTGTGTTTACCTTCACTTTCATATTCTCAGATAAAACAGGATTCCTGACCAAGGGAAAAAAAAGAAACCTCATCTATCACAAACAAAAGGAAGATACAGAATAACCAGTGCTACAGAGTAAGCGTGCTGTGGATTTTTATACTACAAGTTACACTGCCATCACTAGAACTAGAGAGTACCTTTCTGAATGCAGAGAGAAGAGAACGAAACACATTCACATGAACACATGAATCTTCACCTTTAGAATATACACTCAGAATATTCATGCTTCACTGCAGGGAGCTGAACCAGGGGGGACTGTTCTAAAAATTAGTTTGGCCCAACGGCTGCCCTAGGACACCGTCCAGAGCCCTGAGAAAGAATAATTCCCCTCTGCTTCCATGTACAACAGGTACAAAGTTACCACTAAAACCTTATTTCTTGATAATTACTTGCGGAAGCTTGTTGCCTGTGGATCTGGGCAGCTTCCAGGATATTTTTCCTTAACCAGTTCCAAGAGCTGTTTGTATTTCTCCTTTTCTCCTCGCTGAACATCCTAGCAGAATGGAGTGGAAAAACAAGCACATCAGAACCCTGCATATGAAGCAAATGTTTGTAATCTGGAGATAGTGCAGACTGCACAAGCTGTTCCCAAAATACTGGTATATTATTCAAGTTTACTTTATGAGGAATTTCCACATCTTTGCTTTGTGTTAGCCTTGATCTAGGAACTTGTGTCCCACTATAAACCTCAAAATTCCTTCTGCAACTGTTTCCTCAAATGGAGGCCTCTTCAGCTGTGGTCTGCACCTCTTGCATAATAATTCAGGCTAGCATGCATTCCTGTCAATATACACAATGATTGGGTGCTATGAGTCCCCAGAGTATCTTAACCACACTCCGCAGCTTGCCATGGCCTGAACCTTCAGTACTCCACTGGAAAATCTTCTCCATGTAAGCCAGGTTTATCAGGAATTTTTAATTTGCTTCAGATATTGAAAGGAAATTACAGGGAAAGACCTCTCAGATAATATAAATAATCCTTGCTTTCAGCAGCCGAGTGTTTTTTTGCCTACCTTATCCTTTTAGAGTTGCTAGGTAAAGATCACAGTTGGGCTAGGTTAAGGACAAAATAGTGACACAACTCTACAACACACATACACTTAGTAACAAGGTGGTACAGCTCCACTTACAAGCCAAACTGCCTGGAGCCTCCCTCACCACCCCCGTACACTATTTCCATGAAAATGGTTTAAAAAATTCAATCTTTTGGCAACAAAGTACTGCTCTGTTCCAAGTCTTGATGCACATGAAGGCAAATAAAATGCTATATGCTGATTTTCTAGAAGCAGTCTTTCAGCTTCATTAACTCCCCCCACCCCACTGTTACAAACTGCCACTCCACACCTCACAGACAGTTTTGTAGAACTGCTAAGTTGTTTCATTTCAAGAGACACCTTCCACACCCGACATACCTCTTCAGCAGTACACAGCAGTCTCCCCATTTTGCTGACTTCTGATGTCGTGGATTCTGGCACAGTGCACTCCTTAATGGGTGGCCTCAGTGTTAAGAAGCCGTCTGGAGCAGGTTTGATGTGACCTTTGTCATTCCTGCTTGCGCTGAAAACGTCAGTGGGAAAAGAAACAGTATCAAGTGAGTATCCAAATACGTTGAGTGAGTAAATATGTGAGTATCCACACACTTCTCCATTCAAGCTCCACCACCAACTATTTTGTAAAGCATGTACACTGATGATGATGGAGACAGACATGAAATGTTTACAACTTCCAGATGAAGACCTGCTGTCCTCAACTGGCTAATAGGAAAGTACACAGAAAACTGGAAATCAGAACAACTGCCTTCAATATACACTGTTGTTTGATTTGCACATCACAACTGCACTCAGAGGCACATTATGTCCACAGCAGTCTAAGCCATGAGTCAATACAGAAGACTGAAGAACCATGCAGGCATGTTATTCATACCATCCAACCCACAGCTCTTCTAAAAGCTATTGCACTGGCACCAAAAGTGTAGCTTTGTGGACACAAATACAAATGCTAGGCAACAGAGAGGAGTTCAAGAATGAAAGTGAAAGAGGGCAAACTGTTCAGATAAGCAGTCAAAGAAAATGGAAGGATTTATACCTGAGACGTGGAACTGTCTTGTAAGAAAAGGATAGTGTTTTCTTATTCAAGCAAGTATTGGTTTCACAAGGCATTTTATCTATGAGAGAAGAGCATAAGCCATCAGTAACTATAAAAGGAAACTGAAGCATTTTATGAGTTTACTGCAAAGAGCTTTATCAAATGTAAATTATCTTTATTTTCTCCCTTACATCATAATATTATTTGTGTTAATGTTACTGTTGTGGTTTAAGCCCAGCGGGCAACTCAGAACCAGGCAGCTGTTTGCTCACTCCCTTCTTCTTTCCCCCCCTTGCTCCCGGTGGGATGAGGAAGAGAATGCGAACCCCACAGGTTGAGATAAGAACAGTCCAATAACTTAAGTATAATACAAAACTACTGCTACCACTAGTAATAATAATAAGGGAAATAACAGGGGGAGAGAATATAAAACTAAAAAGGAAAGAGAAAACAAGCAATAAACACAAGTGACGCACAATACAATTGCTCACCACCTGCCAACAGATACCCTGCCCGACCCCAGCAGATATATGGGCCTTCTGGGTGAATCACCCCAGTTTATATACTGGGCATGACATGCTGTGATATGGAATACCCCTTTGGCTATTTCATGTCAGGTGTCCTGTCTCTACTTCCTCTGCCCCTCCTCACTAGCAGAGGATGAGAGACTGAAAAGCCCTTGATCGGAGTGAGCATTTCTTAGCAACAACTAAAACACTGGCATGTTATCGGTATTGTTCTCAGACTAAAGCTGAAAACACAGCACTGCACCAGCTACTAAGGAGAAAAATAACTGTGACAACTGAACCCAGGGCAGTTACTTTAGGATATTTTCAGATTTCCATATTGGCAACTGCAGGAAGTGTCAGCCTAAACGTGAAATAAAACAGGGTTATCAGGATCTACTACTTAAAATAAGCATTTAAAACTATTTACTTCTGGCAAGGTAACCATGGACATATCAGAACTGAAGGACTGCATCCAAGGCAGCTCTTGTACTAAGATGACAAGATAAACACCTGACCCCAACCCAAAAGCAATGCCAGGATGCAGAGAAGAAATAGAGCTCACACTCAAGTATTCTTAGATGCTACATAGTTATTGTACCTTCAGTAATCTATATGTGAGCCTAAGGGGTAGGGAAAAAAGAAACAAGTTAATAACTTGAGGTCAGTCTTACCAATCTGTAGCATTTCTATTTCTGGTGTAGAACCTGTCTGTCCTTCAGATGGAGTGTCAGAATTGGACCGAGTCTTAAATAAAACCAAAAAGTACCAATGTGAATATAACCTGAATGTGAATCCAAACAAATATAAACTTCCTGAAATATAGTCAGCTCTGTTATGACTTGGGGACCATGACTTGCTGGTTCAAACTGCAGCAAAATGCAAATCTTTGCAGGATCTCCGAGAAGCACATTTCAATTTCCAATTGAACAGGCTCTCGTACGTGCAAGTGATTAAGACAATATGAGCTTATCACTCACTGAGTTTTCCTCAGTCAGCTCCTAAACTTTCCAAAGTGTGACAGTTTAGCCCTTGAAAAATGTATTTTCTACAAACAGGAGTTAATGACTCTCAGGAACAAACAGAGCATGACAGTTTCTTATTCCTCTTACCTGTGTGGGGCAATAAGAAAAATAAGACTACCTCTGAATCAAAACTAGGGAGTCAAGCAGTTCATGATTCAATTTTTACACAGCTAAAGTACTACAGGAATCCTCTCCTGAACTGGTGAATAGCAGAAAAAGGTTTATGCAGAGGAAGCATGCAGTTTTTCTTGTACCATAATGTATTTTGACTCTTTAACTACAAGCTTGAGAAAGAGACTAACAGTTCACAAACACATAAAACCAATATGTTTATTGTTTTACTAAAACAATAAACTTGAACAGTCATAAAGAAACTGAAAGACACCAAACATCTAGCTCCTTCCTCAGCTATCAGTGCTAGAGCAGAATAAGCCAACTTGAGTAAGGCAAACCCAGCATACAAGAGCTGCCTGCTCTAAATGGCAAAGAACCACCTACTGCTGTAGAGGTTCAGAGCAGGCCCCACTTCAAGATGCACTAGGGAGAGCAGCTTCCTCTTTCATCCTGAACAGATTCTATCTACTTTCCAAAATCCTTGCTCACCTCCTCTGCAGACTTTTTAATTGGAGCAGCATTGCTGACTGGAACTTTCTGGCATTCACTTGTTTCCTTGGCTGGCAATTTTACCTCAGCAGAAACTTCTTCAACCTTCTCTGTACGCTCAGAGATGGCATAATCTGAAAAACAGGCCACATAAGTATATCATTTAGAAGGGAATCAGGATTTCTATTCGCATTAAAGCCCACTTCCTTAATCCCACCTAAAGCAGTGCAACTCATTTGAAGTTACCAACCCTTCAGCCAACAGCAGTTGGTGATTTTTGTCTTAGCTGGCTCACTGAGCAGCCCTTTAGAGCTGAAGCTCAAAAACTAAGCTATGAATCTGCCAGCTGTATCTGCAAAAACACCCTGCTTTTGGGAACATTCCTGGTTTCTGGAGAAGCAGTAGAGTGTGCGATTTATCCTCCTCATCCTCTCCACACGTGCATGTATTCTTGCAGTTCATTACCTTGTCAACTCTTGTCTAGTTGAGAGAAGCTAGTCACTGAGGTCTAGAAACCTAGGCCTTGTGATACACCCTCAAGCCATTGGCTACACAGATGGCCACAAGGAATGAATGGCTTGAAAAGCCACAGTCTCAGTAACAGTGCAGAAGTACAAAAGACAGAGTTTCCTAAGATACATGAAACTTGTGAAAAATTAGGCATATTAAATACTTCCGTAATGTGCAATACCTGATTTTTGCTTTTTTTCTGGAATCTTGTCAAGATTTTCCACAGATGGCCAAATGCTGAGGAAAGAACACACAGAACAAGTGTTTTGCAACCACAGCTTCTAACAGGCTGACTTCCCTTCCCAGCGTCCAAACTTCCAACATTAGTGTTCATATCCCAAAGACTTCCTCCTCCAAGTGCCCCAGGATCACGTCAAACAGACATACCCAACTATCACTGCTGAGCAGCTCTCAACAATGCTCCTCCACCTCTCCCAGTCAATGGACCACTCAAAAAGAGCTAATTATTTCACTATAGCATATTAGGCCTCTTTTTCTCATTCTGTTAATGCATCCTAATGTTTTACACCTGTTCCTATCACCAAAAAAATAGCTTAATATGTAAAGTTTTACTCTTTCCTCAAGGAAAGAAGCATACCAGAGATTACTAAGGCATCTGAGTTTGTAAGTCACTACACCGACTTACATGGAAGTGTACAAGCAGGACAAGAAATAAAAGGTGGGAAAGCAACCCATGCATACACCCACTTAAATAACTTACTGTTAACTCAGTGCTCATGAATTAGTTCTTGCAATAACTCTTAGCTGCACCCTTTCTTATAAAGTGTAAGCCCAAGTATTAGATCAGTTGATACAAAGAGAAAGTATTTTTACTTTGGGAACAGAACAGAAAGGTTGTTCCCTTTTTATGAAATACCATGACAGATGGCAAGGACTCTCTGAAGAATTCTTCGCTCTTTCTTACAGAAAATAATTTCTTTTAAACTGTTATGCCCCCCCAACCCTGCTGGTATCATGGCTTCTGGACTATTTTCCATCAGTATTAGGAGTACAAAGTAGTCAATACCCTTAACTGCACCTTTTACACAATATAAGAATATCTGCTATTACTATGCTATTAAAGTCAGGCAGAAAATAATGTGGTGTAGCTGTTAAATGCAAATTTATTCTATAAAAATGCATTCTTACTCAGCATATTGGATATTTCCAACATGGTAATGTAAATATATATTTATTTCCAAAAAAGTAAAACTGAAGAAAGCAAAGTACTTGTACCATCCTGCTCAATTTCTAGCAAGAACTAAAAAGTAAAACCTCAAGTGGGCAGAAATTACCCCCCAGTGGTTTAGATTTCCTTGAAGAGACTCACAACAGGGGACCTAGGAACATCTTTGCCATTTCACAGCACATCTCATTGAGCACAGTTTGAAGACATATTTTCAGCAGGTTCGTTTCTGAAGCAAACTAATACAGTTTCACTCAAATTTCATCCTGACTGCTTTGCTTATCATTTCCAGTGTTCTCTTAGCAAAACTGGGTCTCCTACTCAGACCATAACACGATAGCCTGCAGTGCCTACAAAGGCACATTCTTCAGCTTGGGATTATGTTCTGCACAGCAGCTGCAAACAAACTACTTGTGCAACAAGTGGTTCTTTCCAGAAGACATTCACAATTCCCATTCACTCTTGAATGCGACACTAAGCAGAGCCTCCTCGATCAAGTTTCTCCCAGAGGGAGCAACCATGCTCCCCAAAACGTGGCATGTAAATCATACATTCTTTCTTTAGACAGGAGTGACAGGCACGGAGGTGGTTGAGCTCTGGAGCACCAGCAATGGCTGATGCCTAGGAAGGCATCCCCTTTTCTCCCACCGCACGTACATACCGCATCCCCATGCCATGACTTTCCTCTATCCAGCATATCCCTATATGTACGTACACTGCTCTCTGCTCGTCCAACACACCTCCAAACCTCCACCCTCTTCCTTCTCTTCAAACCCCCACTGTGCAGATGAGAAGCAATGGGGCGAGGGTGAGGAACGGGGGCAAGAAGGGGCATTGCCAACGAACTTATTGAAATATATGAATCATCTCAGCATCCAACTGTGACCGTGGGCACAGGGCTACCCGACAGAAGCGTGAGACACGGCCCAAAGCCGGGCCAGCCTCAGTCTCAGCGACTCCGCTTCACCCGCTCACGTGCCTCAGAGAGAAAGGGCGGTGGATGGCGAGGACCTCACGGGAGCCCATCCCGAGCCCCACCGCCCAGGAGGGGGAATCTGGGCGGGCAGAGGGGCCTAGCCCAGCCCAGGGGCGGGCAGCCGGAGCGAGGGGAACCCCAGAGCGAGACACCGCACTGCACCCGAGATGTAACACAGCGACCAACGCCGCTTCCGCCCCCCGGCTCCAACACCTCAGCCCGCAGACAGGCGGCTGGGGATTCTCACAGGCCCCACCCGGGAGGCAGGCCGCGGTGGGGAGGGGGGGGTGCGCTGTGTGACGGGGCGAGGCCCCCGGGCGGCTCGCTGACCTGGGGGGCGGCCTCTTGCGCAGCGGCGGCGGGGCGGGGGACGGCGCGGGACGGCGGGCGGCGGCGGCGAAGAGGGTGCCGAGGACCCCCAGCAGCCATTGGTACATAGGCCCCAACCAGCCCGCCCGCGGCGGAAGTGCGCCGGGCCTGGCGACGCTCGGCTCGGCCGGCCCCCCCGCGCGGTGCGGAGGTGCGCCCTCCCATTGGCTCTCACCGCCGTCAGTCAAGGATCCACCCACCGCGCCCAGAATGGAGGGGGGAGTGGGGAAACTAGTGCGGTCGCGCATGCGCGTTGCTGCCTCGCGTTGCCTGAGGAGGTGTTAACGCCTCGTCCTGTCCGCGGTTTTTCTTCTCCTTCTCCAAGGCTCCCCGCCTCGACCCGCCCTCAAGGTCCAGCCCTTCGCGCCCTGCTGCGCCTAGGCGACGGGATTAAAGCCCCAGTACGGGGAACTGTCATGGAGCTTGCTGCTGAGGGAGCTCGGGCCGGGCGCGCCCTGCTTGGATGTGAGGAGATGCGGGGCCCTCCCTGGCGCTGCGGGCGGGGACAGGCCCGTCTGCCCTCGGGGACAAGCCGCTTCCGTCCCACACAGGACGAAGAAGCCTTTCCGCGTCCTGAGGGACGACGGCAGCAACACAGACCGGCGGAGCGGGCCTCTGCCTGCCCCTTCCAGCTTCCTGTCCCCGCAGGTGTCGAGAAGATACCAATCCCAGTTTACCAGGCCTCAGCTTGATGAAGCCGCCACCGCCGCCGTGCCGGCTTCTCGGCAGCTTCCCTCGCAGCGGCCTCCTGGGCCATGACTGAAGCACTGACTGAGGGGAGGCCGTTGCGCTCGGCGTTCCATCTCTGTGATTCCAGCCGTGACGCGAGACTGCCCGCCCCGGGGAGCTTACCTGTTGGCCCCGCTAAACCGTTTGTTCTGGAGCTGTCTCCTGGCAACCATAGGCGACTCTTAAGGCAATCCCTCATCCTGTCCCACTGTGAAAAGGGCTTTTTAACGCTGAGCTTCCCAATCATTATCAGCTGTTTCCTCTGGGGTGATCAATCAGCAGGGGAAGGTGCAGCAGTGCCCTGGAGAGACTTTTCCACATGAGGAGTGAAAAATGATCTTTCACCTAAAGGGGACAATAAGAAAACTGGGGAGGGACTTTTTACAGTGACAAGGCAAGAGAGAATGGCTTTAAGCTGACAAAGGGGAGATTTAGATGAGGTATTAGGAAAAAATCCTTCACTATGAAGGTGGTGAGACGCTGACGCGGGTTTCCCAGAGAACTCTAAAGGTGGCAAAGAAGGAAGCTGCGGAACAAAGCACTTGGGGTAGCAATGACATTTTGGGGCAGCCCTTGTTGCAGGCGGTCCACTAGTTTTTCATGCCTGCCGGGCGTTTAAGTGATGGTGGTGTCTGGATTAATTAAAACGACCTTTCTCGTTAGTTTAGAAACTTAATTACCGCCCCACTTATGCTTCAGGGCTTTCGCCAAAGAAGATGCCTGACTCCCGGCCGCAGAAGTGCTATGTGACAGCCGCCCTGCAGAGGGCACGGCAGCCCCGCACAGGACCCGCGGCTCGGACGTGCTGCTTCAATCGGCTTCCCATTTGTTTTTAATTTCCGGTCCCTTAGTTTTAGCTGAACCTGCATCCGGGAGCTGAATGGGAAGCGGGGCATTTGTTCGAATTCGTGAGTAAGGAAAGGTGTGAGGGTTTTCTCGGTTTAGCTCTGAGAAGCCAAGACTCTTCTGCAGCACTCCTGCTGTTTCTGTCCGTGGCTAAATCTGTGGAATTAAAAGTCAGAGCGCTGAACCTAGCAGACAATACCCTACGGACTAGGAAAGGAGGAAGAATGGTCTTCCCTGCCCGCAAGGCAGACGTGGCACACTTGAGGCTGTACCGCTGCCCGGCACCGCCCGCTCCCCTGTCTGCAGGCACTGTGCTGAGAGCAGGCACGGTGTTGAGGTTTCCCTCCTGCTCCAGCACCCCAACACCGAGTGCAGCTGTGGCCTCAGCACTGGGGCTGCGGGATTCCTCTGACAGGCATGTTCCCCTACCTGCGGTTTCCTCCAGCGTGCCATAGAATCACAGAATAGTTAGGATTGGAAAGGACCTTAAGATCATCTAGTTCCAACCCCCATGCCATGGGCAGGGACACCTCACACTAAACCATGCCACCCAAGGCCTCATCCAACCTGGCCTTGAACACCGCCAAGGATGGAGCGTTCACAACTTCCCTGGGCAACCCATTCCAGTGCCTCACCACCCTCTCAGTAAAGAATTTCTTTCTTATATCCAATCTAAACTTCCCCTGGTTAAGTTTTAACCTGTTACCCCTTGTCCTGTCACTACAGTCCCTGATGAATAGTCCATCCACAGCATCCCTGTAGGCCTCCTTCAGATACTGGAAGGCTGCTATGAGGTCTCCACGCAGCCTTCTCTTCTCCAGGCTGAACAGCCCCAACTTTCTCAGCCTATCTTCATAGGGGAAGTGCTCCACTCCCCTGATCATCCTTGTGGCCCTCCTCTGGACTTGTTCCAACAGTTCCATGTCCTTTTTATGTTGAGGACACCAGAACTGCACACAATACTCCAAGTGAGGTCTCACGAGAGCAGAGTAGAGGGGCAAGATCATCTCCTTGGACCTTCTGGTCACGCTCCTCTTGATGCAGCCCAGGATATGGTTGGCTTTCTGGGCTGCGAGCGCACACTGAAGCCGGCTCATGGTCATTTTCTCATCGACCAACACCCCCAAGTCCTTCTCTGCAGGGCTGCTCTGAATCTCTTCTCTGCCCAACCTGGAGCTGTGCCTGGAATTGATTCGACCCAAGTGTAGGACCTTGCACTTGGCATGGTTAAACTTCATAAGGTTGGCATCAGCCCACCTCACAAGTGTGTCGAGGTCCCTCTGGATGGCATCCCTTCCCTCCGGCGTATCAACCGAACCACACAGCTTGGTGTCATCGGCAAACTTGCTGAGGGCGCACTCAATCCCACTGTCCATGTCACGGACAAAGATGTTGAACAAGACCGGTCCCAACACCGATCCCTGAGGGACACCACTCATTACTGATCTCCAGCCGAACATCGAGCCATTGACCACAACTCTGTGTGCAGCCATCCAGCCAGTTCTTTATCCACCGAGTGGTCCACCCATCAAATTGATGTCTCTCCAATTTAGAGACAAGGACGTCATGTGGGACAGTGTCAAAGGCTTTGCACAAGTCCAGGTAGATGATGTCAACTGCTCTGCCCCTGTCCATCAGTTCTTCCACAGAAGTCTTAGAGTTCAGTAAAAATAGGAAAAATCTTCTCAGGAATTGCATTTGCTATCTCAAGCAAGCTCGTCTGTGCCTCTGGATAGATTGCACAACTTCCTTATCCTCACCAGGACAGTGTAAGAATGGGGACTTTAATGCTGATTTTAAAAGGTCTGCTTTTTTGTGTGTGCTGGAAAGGTCAGCATGACTGTGGTGGTCATCTGGCATCTGTATAACCCGTGCAACCTGATAGGTTTGTCTCAGATATAAGAGGGCATTTAACATGGAGTTACATGTTCTGATTCCTTTTACATGGTGTTTGGTATGAAAGCCACTGGTATCTCTGCAATATCTGTAACTACATACATACATACATACATAAGTTACGATTTCAATGCCTCCAGACTGAGACATGTTTCTTCTTGTAGTTGCTTTTTGTTTTTTTTTTATTTCTCCTTTCACATACATGGCAAAAAAGTAATGTTATTATTCTAAAAGCAAGCAGAACAATAGCTGGATGCGTGAGAGACTGTATGTCCTAACTCCTGGCATGGCTTTACAGTGCAGCTTTACACTAGTTACATTTCTCAATCCCTGTAATTTTTGCAGCTGATGGTTAACTTCATGACTTAATTCTTTACTATGCCTTTGAGCTTCTTGCTTAGTACATTGATGTGTAATGACTCAAAATGATGACATTTGGTGCATGTAAATCAGAATCCTGTTACCGGGCATTTAAACACACATAGATCCATATGTCCCATCTCCAAGCAATAGGGAACGCAGCTAATTTCAGAATCTGGGCTCATTAATTGCACACCACCCAAAGCCTCTACCTTTAGAGTCGCTTCAGTGTGAAAGCAATGTAGTTCACATACCTGGGTGCTAAAGCAGCATATTTCGAATTAGTGGGATAACAAAGTAATTCCCCTGAATAATTTAGAGGCTAGAGGAATGGTTGGTAATTTTAGATATACATCTACTTTTAGGTATATAAAGCATAAGATCCTTGATCTGTCATTTAAATGCACCCTATGAATCTGCCACTGCCCCTGCTTTCGCTTGCTGTCTCCAAGGAGGGGCTTGGTGTGTGGGTTTGGGGCCCAAACCCATGCTCCAAGTCTCAGCAGAGTGCCTTTACTGATGCTGTCACAGCCCTCGCTCGCTAATCTTGGCAATTCTTTGCCTTGGGTATTATCCCACTAAGCATGATTCAATTTGTCAACATAGCTGGCTTATGACTCGTGTGTGTTCAGCCGCTCAGCCCATTTTGTACAATCACTCTATCAAAGTAGGATCACATGTGACAGCAGAAGTGCTAGGAACAAAGAGCTGATATTTCACCCCAGTTAGCTCTGAGGCTGAAACTTGCTTTTTTCCACTGCCCCAGTTCAGCAAGCTTACGCATTCTAATGCAGTACCTGTAGTTAATGTGCATTTATAATACTGGTTCACCTTGGTTGCATTTTTCATTCCCTGTAATTTACATAGCTGAAGGTTAAGTTCACAGCTTCACTGTGTATTATCCCTTTCAGTTTCCTGCTCGGGAGGGAATAGCTCTAAGCACATCTCTATCCAGCAACCCGTTGAGCCTGTGTTTAGGGTGCATTGTAGCCAGTGGGGTGTATACCACACAAGTGCCTGTTTCCAGTCCCTGGTGTGTGTGGTGGCCATCTCCCTCAGGATGGCTCCTTGGCTGCACGGTGTGACTTAATTTACCTCTTCCTAGTGGTACTAGTGGGCCAAGTGCCACTGTCATGCAGCAATCTGAATCACCTCATTCTGCTGTGGTGGAGGGCAAACGAAACAACCGTGGCACAGAGTGCAGCACTGGTGGTGATGACTCACGCCCCTGCCATGCCACATTAAGCTTCCTAAACACAGCCAGCTTTTTCTTTTTAAGCAGATGCTGAACTTTTTAAATGCAAATTGCCAAGCCAGAAGCTGTGGAAAGTTCACAGAAGCCCCAGAAAGGGAAGATGCTGGCAGGCTCCTGGGAGGGAGAGGATGCTGAGAAAGCTGACATAGAAGCAGGGTTAAATTCAAGTGCTAGATGGAAGGTTGCAGGGAGTGATGCATGTGATCGCAGAAGAAATGCAGAGCATTAGAGCTAGTCCTATTTACTGGGACAAAACCAGTTTCTGAAGGATGTTTTCATGTCCCAGCTCTGAGCTAGCTGTCAAAAGGTCTCCTGGGCTTCTGCTGGTGATGAACAGGGGCAGGAAAGGACGACCATAAGGAAACTGCTTGCAGTAATGATATGATGTACGGAGATGCAAACTCTCAAAATTTGAGCCACGCTCCCACATCTGGATCCCATGGAGCATCCTCACAGCTATGGGAACTCCGTGAAAGCTTGGGCTGCAGGAGAGGAGCTGGGGCAAGCTTTTGAGGCAGCCCCACTAATGCCTGAGCACGGGCTGCAATTTGAGATAAATGCTCAGGGCAATCTGCATCTTCCTAGGGCATGGCAGGTGATTTGTTGAGTGTGTAAATGAGGATTTTATTCTAGGATAATTACTGCATTCAGCTCTGGGGCCCCCAGCACGAGAAAGACATGGACCTGTTAGTGCAGGTCTAGAGGAGGGCATGAAAATGGTCCAAGGGCTGGAACACCTCTTCTGTGAAGAAAGACTGGGAGAGTTGATGTTATTCAGCCTGGAGAAGAGAAGGCTCAGAAGACCTTGCTGTGGCCTTTCAATACATAAAGGGGGCTTACAAGAAATCTGGAGAGGGACTTTTTACAAGGGCCTGTAGTGACAGGGCAAGGACAACAGTTTTAAAGAGGGTAGATTTATGTTAGATATAAGGAAGAAATTATTTACAATGAGGGTGGTGAGGCGCTGGCACAGATTGCCCAGAGAAGCTGTGGCTGCCCCATCCCTGGGAGTGTTCAAGGCCAGGTTGGACGGGGCTTGGAGCAACCTGGTCTAGTGGAAGGTGTCCCTGCCCATTTTGAAGGGGAGTGGACTAAATGGTTTTTAAAGGTCCTTTCTGACCCAAACCATCCTGTGATTCAATGATCTCAAGCAACTGCTTCCCTTAACTCTCGCTTTCAGCAGATGATTTATTTCCTTATCAGTCCCCTCCACCACTCTACCAGAAACCATCCATCTGTGATTGGGAGCTGGGGCTTCCTGCCACTGGCAGCTGAACTTGGAGCAGAAATGGAGAAGCCATGTGTAACTAGGAGAGGTCAAATTCCACTTTCTGTGGGGTGGTTTGCAGAAAAGGTGAAAAAGGAACCTTTGTGCGGCAACCGGTTCTTTCAAAGGGGAGACTATTTCTGGGCCTTCTTGTCTTCTTGTCCTGCAGGGCTCCTCCCTGTTCTTCACCTAGAGATTCAGAGCCTGATGTAGAGTCCAGATTATCCCACAGACTAACCAGATGAGTGTGAATTGATTGCACAGATGACTTGACAAACAGGGGCAAGTTCTGGGTAATACAGCCAGAGGGTGGATTCCCTTGAAAAAATTGTTTCAAATTGGAAAAAAAAGAAGTTCAAAAGAACACCAGAGAAAGGGGAAGCACATAATTTAGAAGGACAAAATTCCCCTCCTGCCTTTCTCATGGTCCTTTGAAAACCCATAAATGAAAAATGTTGCTGTGTCTGTTAAAACAGTGACAGCAGGGGAGTAGCCAAGGAGTGAGCTGGTCCAGTATCCCAGGACACAGGTTATTCTGTAGAAGCAGCTAGACCCACTGGTGGGACTGGACCAGCTCTAGCCTGCATGTTTGTCTTCCCATTCAACCCTGATGATCCTTGAAGAGTATCTCAGGCAAGAAGTTGCAGAGGCATTGCTGCATCTCCTGGGCTAGCATTTAGGACTAGAGAGGATGGGAGCGTTTCCACTCACTTCAGAGGGCTTTAGGATAGGATGGGAGGTAATGGGCATCGACCCAGCATGATGACTGCTGCTCTCAGGCCAGGAGTCTCGGCAGTTGGAGCCAGAACAGAGGTTCTGTCTGCTCCGATGGGCTTGGATTCAGTGTTGCATTGATGCAGAGTGACCCCTGCCTGCCTTGCTAAGGAACAGAGCTGTGCATTTGCAAGGGAGAACTCACATTAAACTCTGCCAGAAGGCTCTGGCAACCATATGGAGCTGGGAGAGGGGTGGGGGCCAGCCCTGACCCCTATTGTACGGAGGGCACAGCCACTGACCCTCTCCCTGCCCTCCCAGGGTGGCTGTTCCCATGCAGCTCAGGTTGTTCCACGCAGCACTCAGAGCTCAATAAGACAATTAAATCCTTGAGTCCAGGTTTTAGTGTTTCCATGTGCCGCCAAGTATCTTAATCTGTGCTGTTTGGGGAATTTTTATCCCGTGGATCCCTTGGTATGCCTGGAATGTTTGCTTTTCCTACTGTGTGCGTGTGTTTGAGGCACTCCTGTAAAAACAAGAGCTTCCTGCCTGCCTTGTAAATCTTTCCTTGATTGGCAGAGTTGCCTTTGGTGATTAATCAAGGGGCAAGCCAAAGCTGACACCCGTGGGGAGCATGCTCCTTGCAAATACCTGGCACATCGGTGAGAGACCTGGGAGGGGGACCAAGGGAGCTGGCGAGTCTCCAGAGCCTGCTGAGGAGACACATGTGGTGACACCAGTTTTCGGTAAGAGCCTGGGAGAGGAAGAACTAAACGGAAATTCCAGCAAGCTAAGGAAATGCTCCAGAGGGCTGGGACTTCAGAGGCATTTTCTATTGTATCATCAAACACACAGCTAAACCATGCAGCTCTGCTTGAAGGCCTTTGCTCAGTGGCCAACCTCACCTTCCCACCTTGGGCTGGGCTGGGCTGGGGAAAGGTGAAGTTTACCCCGTGCACAGATGGTTTCACCAGGAGACGGGCCCAGGACATCGTAAGGAGAGACTGCTGATAAGACCAGGACTGCCTTGTTGGTGCACTTGGGCTTCATGTCCATCTTCCCCCTGGATGCTTCCAGGTATCACAGGCTCTACATCACTGTATGTGATACTGGGGTGCCAAGTTAGCTCTGGAGAGCAGGTCACCTCCAGAACAAAAAAACAGCTCCAGCGTCCTGGCTGAAGGGGCTCTAATTTGCCCCAGCTACTGCTCTTCCAACAGCTGTACTTGTATGCCAGCATTGACATAGCCCAGAGCTGGCTGTGGGATTGCTGAAGGCTGTGTTTTGCAGGACAGAACTGTGGACCTCTCCCCATGTTCCCATGTCCTCACCTTGGCAAAAAGCTACCTCATAGAGCAGAGGTGTAGGCTGCCAGTCACAGGACCAGCCACAAGCTTGTTCCTGTAAGCAAGAAGACCTTCAGCATGGGAGGCTGGCAGAAACTTGCCACCAGAGAGTTCAGTACCCATCATTTTCAAGTCCTGGTCTTTGCTTTTCTCCATTGCTAGAGGCAGCACCTGAGCTGTGTGCCAGGGAAAGGACACTGCCAGGATGAGAAGCTCCAGGAACAGAGCACTTATCATAGTGTCAGAAGCTGAGCATGCAACCAAGGAGGGTTGGTACATCCATCCTGAGCTGCAAGAGGGACAAGTATCAGCACAGGAGTGCTGGGACACACATCTCTGCATGGAGCAGCTCATGTGGCTGCTGGCTGCTCCCTGGAGCTGAAGCATAGAAAGAAAGAGCATTTCTGCCACCGCACAGCTGTGACAGTGTGGGCAGAGTCCTCTGGTGTCTGTGTGCTCTTGGACAAACAGCTCTCAAAGCCCTGCCTCTGTTTATCCTGCCAGCTAACACATAGGTGCTAGTTATGGGTCCTCCTGGAACCTATCTCTCCACACCATCTGTGTTCCCCTGACAGATGAGAGCAGAGGCAATACAATCTGTGGGTTTAGCCCTATTGCATCTCTCTCAGGCAGTGTTGGATTTGAAGCTGCTGCTGCTCCACCCTTCATCTTTACACTCTGCTTTGCCTCAGCAGTGTTTCCTCCATATGCTTTCTGGGCTGGAGGGTGCTATAGAGAGATGCTCTTCACCATCCCCTCTCCACTTCTGTCCCAACACCACCCAGCTGCTGTCACAACCATCACCATGCACAACAGGAGAAGCTCAAAAACTGATAAGGAGGGGGGTCAATGGGTGTTTCACAGACACTTTGTGGCCACGCAGGGTATGCTTGGAGCTGTATCTGTTAATGAACCCTCCGGTAACTCAGCTGTGTATTAGCAATGACCAACCTGGTGACACCCTCACTGTCACCATGCCAGGGAATGTTCAGTGCCATTAAGGTGCCACGTTCATGTCTGGTACACTGTTTGCTTGTGTTTTCACCACAACACAACCATCAGGCATGGCTCAGGTGTTCAGATGCGGCTGGCGCTGATCCCAGCAGTGACACAGAGCTAGTCTGTCCCATGCTATGTGGCTTCTGGCCACATCTGATTGTCTAGTTTATTAACACAGTATCTGGGAAGTTGTTTGCACAAGAATAAGTGGGCAGCAGCGAGTGTGGTGTCAGGGTCCTTACTCAGGGAAGTGCTGGAGACTGAAGGAGACCTCTGCCTCCTTCTCAGACTGTCAAAGCGGTGTCATTTCTTACTGAGGCTTTTCCTACCATTCTCCTGAAATCCGATGGATTTCAGCACCCACAGTCTTCTCCTGGACAAACTGTTAAGACACAGACTGAATGGCAGCCTGTCACAAGTGGGGTCCCCCAGGAGGCAGTACTGGACCCCACACTGCTCAACATCTTCATGTCTCTTTACCACCCTTTTTACCATGGTCTGTACAAAATGTGTATTTTTCAGAGCTCCATGTCTATGAGTGCATGGGTTCTCTCTCCCCCCAAAGGATGCTTGAAGGCCTCTTCCCAAGGGACAGCTACTATCCTGGAGGACCACAAGGTGACAGAAATGCCACTTACCTCCTTCTTTCCCTTCTTGGTGTGATGCATGTCAAGAACTGACCTCTGGGCCATCCCTCACGCTCTCTGCTCTGCTATGTACCTCCTCCCAGTGTCTCTCTCTTGACATTTCTGTTGAGAAGCACTCCTATCTGTCTCCTTCTTTCGATACCCAAGCAGCCCCTGAAGCAATGGGGAGCAGGGTGGCTGGTGTCTCTCTGCCCCTCTGGGTGCCACCCCTCTCATTTTGCAAGTGGTGGCTCCAAAATAGGGTGCTGATGTCCTGCTTGGCTGTGGGGAGGGGATAAGGACAAGGAGGCCAGGTCAACCTGATGGTGTTTAGAGCAGAGACAAGTGTGTAAGCATGGCCAGTGAGGGGATGCTGCCCATGGCACTTTCCCAGCTAGCACTGTGTCACCCCACCTCCCACCCAGTGCTGGGGCAGGAGATGGAGCTGCCCCCTCTGAATGTGATGCTGGAGCCATAGAGGGAGGGTTCTCTGCCTGCATTCCCATGGGCAGGAAATTACACCCAAGGATTCGCATTCCTCAAGAAAGTGAAAATGCCTCAAACATGAGAACAAAGTGGTCAAACTACAGTGAAAGGCTTTGCTATGGAAATGCAGATCCGTGACCCCTGGGCTGGTGGCTCCTGGTGGGCTCCGGCAGCCAGTGCTCAACCTTGGCGGATGCCAGCAACTGAAACGAAAGCCCCGCCACCCCCAGCAGGTCAGGAACAAGCCCCTTTCAGGAAACAGGGAAATAAAGGACAATTTAACATCCAGGAATGGAAATGACTCAGGGGGATTAAAATACACAGAAGAGGAGGAGGACAAGAAGGGTCCTGGCCCCTTTCTGATGGCAACAAGGCTTTGTTACAAATATGCACATTGTCCCTCACATTTCCTACCTTCCCCTTACAACAGGGTTTGTCCGTGCTGCCTGTTCAGCAGGGCTGGAGCACACAGAGGCATCCAGTCTCACTGCCACCATGCCCAGCTCCATGGTTACAGCTTCCCGAAGGTTGAGCGAGTCTCAGGGCTGTCTCTGCCACCAGGAATTGGGTTTGGTGCTGCTGAGTGGCTGCCGGAGCCAGAGCCAGCAGTGAGGACAGCCAGGAGGGTGAAGCTGCGGCACTGCAGAAGATACCAGTGCACACACTGATGGTGTCATGCTCATGAATCCATGATATCCCATGTATGAGCAGCAGCCCCGGGGGTTCCCCTCCTCAAATTCCTGAGAAGGAGCTTTGTGAATGCACCCATAGCATCACCTCCCTGTGTGTCTGATTTATGGAGAACTGCAGCAAAAATCCCTTGCTGGAGAGCGGGAATGTCCCCTGGGTTACCAAGGGGCCAGTTTTGGGACATCCCAGCTGGGACAGGCAGTCCTGCCCTGCCCTAGGAGAAGAGGAGAGTACCCAGGACAGGGAAGATAAGGCCTGGCATCTTGTGGAGTGTCTCCAGGACTGGAGTGTGTGGCTGGAATGCTGGGTGGAGAGGAAGTGCCCAGGAACTGTTTTTGCTCCCTGCTCACAGGGATGCAGCATCCCCCCGCTGTGCACCCTGCATGGATCCTTGAAGCAGTACAGGAAAGGCACTTGTGTGATTCCGTGATCTCCAGCTCTCCTTTCTACCTGGTTGCACTTGGAATTGGGAGCCTGGGAGAGAAGCAGGTATCTGGAGGGAGCTTTAGAGGGCAAATCACCATGGAGTGGCTGGAGAGTTCAGCAGTGGGGCACCTTCGCCACCATAACCATCATCCCGGGAGATGCGCTGCAACCTCCTGTCCATTACAAGCACCTCCAGCTGCCTCCAGCTCCCTGGTTATCCGGGCTCAGCGCAGCCCAGGCATCTTGTGAGCTGCTGAGGACGGCAGCCGAGGTGATCTCATGCTGTGAATATTCTCTTGGCTCATTCCTCGCACTCCAACGCCTCACTGATAAGGCTCTGTGGTGAGGTCAGTGGGAGGGATTTGCATTGTGGAGCTGTGTGTCACCCGGAGAGCATGGGACACTGGCACCTGCGCTCCCCACTGCTCCCAAGGATCCAGCCCAAGCCAAGTCCCTGTCCCACCGCACAGCCCTGGCTGGGCTTTTCCCCCATACACTCCCACCTGAGCAAAGGGTCGCCACTGCTGCCTGTGGGTCCAGCCCAGCATGGGGATGCCAGCTGCTATTTCACTTCTTCTAGGAGGAAAATGAAAAGGTCCAGGCTTTTCTTACCTTCAGCATTAGAAAGAAAAAGAGGAAACTCTTCAGATCACTTTCCAAAAGGGTGTTATCAGCCCAGGAGGGGTTTCCTCCTGCCAAAAATAGAGCAGTATTAAGATAGGAAGGGAAGCAGGATGACGCAGGCACAGATAGGCCAGTGGATGAGCTGGGGGAACTGGGCTGGCTCCCCTGGGAGAGATCAGGGCAGAGCCATAGCCAGGGGCTGTGCTGCTGCTGGGCTTGGTATCTTGGGGTGGTGCATCTGTCTGTCCATCCATCCATCCATCTACATCCACCCGCTGTTAGGCATGGGCTGGTGCTTCCAGACTCAGCGTGTGCTTGGAGACACAGGGACGAGAGCTGTGCCCTCCTCTCTTCCCCGCAAAGGGGTAGACGCTCACGGGGTTTTGAGGTCTCCCTCACACCCACAGGGCCAGTGCAGATTTCAAAGTGCAGACTCCGAAACTCCAGCCAGATGGATTTGCCTTGTCACTGGTGAAACCGGGCTGAAAAACTTGTTTCTTTTTTGTTGTTTGATGAGCTTCCTTGCACTAAGAACAGGCTCAGGACCTGCCTGGGTGGGGATGCTCTTAGGCTTTGCTAAGCTTGAATCCAGATTGACCACGCCAGGGCCGTGTCCTTCATCTCTGGGTCTGTAACGTGGAGCACCTTTTCCTCCAAGCTCTGATCCTTCTCCCCCTGCACCTTCTCTGCACACCCTTCCCCCCCCCCCGCCGCCTATGAGTGTGTTACTTGCTACACGTTGGGGATTTTTATTTCCTTTTTTACCAATCATTTGGAAGAAAATACAGAGGGAGAGAGCTGCACCTTGTCTGCTACCACATCCCATGGCTTTTGGGGAGCTTGGGGTGGCCTGGGGGTGATACCAGAGTGGGATGAAGCTGTATCCAGCAGCAGAAGCAGCAAAGCAAGGAGACAAGGCTGAATATCACTGTGTGTGCCCTCACCCCCCCCCCCGTCCCGGACCTGCCTTCTGGGTCCGTGGTGATAAGAAGCTGTGAGTTTCCTCGCAAAAGAATGAGAGCTTAATGTCCCGGAGCTAATTAGCAATTTTCCCTGCACCTGCCTCTCGGCCGGCCACCACCACCTCCCCTCCAGCCATCTGCTGCCTCGGGGCCTCGCAGGCAGCCACAGCTTTGGGCTCTGCACCAGCAGCCTTGGGCACTGGGGGCCGAGATGGGGCTTGTGTTTCTATGCTTTGGGGTTGGGGGTTCTCAGCATCTCCCCAAAGATGAGCTCCTTGGTGTTGAAAGGGGAAAAAGGGGTTTGGTCCCTGATGGCTTCCTCCCTGTCCCCCAGCAGTGAATGGACAAGCCCTGCTGTGGTCCTGTGGCCGTGCTGCAAATGGCATCTGCCTGAATAGGGAAACAAGCTGGCAGAGGGACAGGGGATGCCCAAAAGCACTGAACCCAGTACTAAACAGGCTGGAATGGCTGCACTTGCAGCAAGCTGACATCCCCCCCTGTGGGGGATGTGAGGAGGGGGGACATGAGGAGACAAGGCATGAGGGCAGAGCAGATGGAGCCAGCAGATTTTTGTGGGGCCAGGTTGGTCCTGCAGACAATGCTGCGTCTCTTTGAGCTGCGATTAAATGGGAAGATTTATGCTCCAGGACAGCTGGCAGGCAGAGCTGCTGACCCTCCATCCCACCAGCTGCAAGCCTCCTGCGTGCATGTAGCACGCACCAGACCCCAGCCCACTTCTGCACTGTGTATGCTTGCAGCCCAGAAATCACCCATGTGCTGGGCTGCATCCCCAGCAGCATGAGCAGCAGGTAGAGCGAGGGGATTCTCCCCCTCTACTGTGCTCTACTGAGACCTCCCTGCAGTCCTGCATCCAGCTCTGGGGGCAACAACACAAGAGGGGAGGGATGTGGAGCTGTTGGAGGGAGTCCAGAGGAGGCCACAGAGACGCTGCGATGGCTGGAGCAGCTCTGGAGACAGGCTGAGAGAGCTGGGCTGGTTCAGCCTGTAAAAGAGACCTTAGAGCAGGTTCCAGTGCCTAAAGGGGCTACAAGAAACCTGGAGAGGGGCTTTGGACAAAGGCAGGTAGTGACAGAACAAGGGGAATGGCTTTAACCTGGCAGAGGGGACATTGAGATGAGACATTAGGAAGAAGTTCTTTACTGTGAGGGTGGTGAGGCGCTGGCACAGGGTGCCCAGAGAAGCTGTGGTTGCCCCATCCCTGGCAGTGTTCAAGGCCAGGTGGCTTGGAGCAACCTGGTCTGGTGGAAGGTGTCCCTGCCTGTGGCAGGGGGTTAGAACTGAATGAGCTTTAAGGTCCCTTCCAACCCGAACCAGTCTGTGAATCTGTGATCTGCCTCGGGACCCCTGCACGCCTGCAAGCTCCCGTGGCACCCCCATGGGCCTTTGCACACCCGGGGCACGACCTCCGTTGTCCGTGTTCGTGCCCGTGTCCGTGCCCCCCCTGCCGGCAGCAGCCCCGGCGGGACGGGGAGGGGCGGTGCGGAGCGGGGCGGGTCCGGCCCTGCATTCCGGGCATAGCAGCGCTCGGGCCGGCCCCCGCTGCTGGAGGGACGCTCAGTCCCGTCGCCGCGCTCCCCGGGCAGCAGCGCCGCCGCCCCGCTCCGCCATGTCCCGGTAAGTGCCGCCCCGGAGGGGTCCCAGCGGCACTGGGGACCGAGACGTCCGTGCGGGGCCGGCTCTGCTCTCCCTGGCCGCGGGGCGGGGGGTTTGCGGTCGGGGGGTCGTGCGAGCCGCCCAATGGCTACGTGCCCGCTCCCCCGGGGCCGCCTTGTCCCGCATTCCCCGGGCCTGGAGGCAGCCCCGGTCCTTGCGGGAGGTACCGGGCCCGTGGGGAGCCAGCACGGAACCCCAGCCCCGGCCCCTGGAGCCAGCCCTGGTCATAGCGCGATGAGAGTGCCAGTGCTCAGCCACGGCAGTGGGTTGAGCTCCCTCCACCACCACAGCCTCCTGCCGGTCCGGCAAGTCCCAACCATGCTCCCAGTGTGCCGAGCAGGATTCCTGGAAAACAAAACCCTGTTGGCCAGCACTGCGTCCTGTCCAGGACTGTTCTTCATCCATTATCCCCTCTTTTCTCCATGCAGGTGTCTCAGCGTGGCTGGTGGCTGCTAAAGGACCCCCGGGGACGCCCTTGTCGCGTTGGAAACGTGGCTTTGCCGACGGCGCGGGTGGAGATGAGGACGGCGGAGGACTCGAACGGGACGGTCCTGCACCGCCTGATCCAGGAGCAGCTGCGCTATGGGAACCTCACGGAGAACCGCACTCTGCTGGCTATCCAGCAGCAGGCCCTGCGCGGCGGTGGCGCCGGCAGCCCCCGCTCCTCCCTGGAGAGCCTCAGCGCCGAGGAGAGCCAAATGGTGCAGCAGTCCACGCGGCAGGAGCCCCAGGGCCAGGAGCATCACTCCGACCACATCTACTTGGAGAACAGTGTCTATCGGCTCTGCCAGCCCCAGCACAAGGGCGAGGAGCTGCCGACCTACGAGGAGGCCAAGGCACATTCCCAGTACTACGCCTCTCAGCGGGGTGGGCAGCAGCATGGAGGGGCCAGCACAGGGATTCGGGGTGAAAACAGCCCACGTGGGGCTGAGAGCAACAGCACCCGATGCCCCGATGAGGGGCTGAAGGACCTGAAGCACGGCCACGTGCGGTCTCTGAGCGAGCGGCTGATGCGGCTGTCGCTGGAGAGGAGTGGGGCCAACACACAGAGCCCCATCAGCGCCTCCCACAGCTACCCCCAGCTCTCCCATCACCACCAGCTGGCTGCCTTGCAAGGGCAGCACCCCGAGGGGCCAGAGCCAAGGGGACCCCCTCCGGAGTATCCCTATGTCATCCCTTCCCAGGACACTTACCTGGCGGAACCCCGACCCTGCTCCCAGGAAGGTCCTGGATTTCAGCATCCCGAAATCAGGTAACCTGCAGCTCCCAGGCCCTGCTTTTGGGGTCCCCGCTGGGTGCCTCTCAGCTGTGGTGTCCCAGGAGCCAGGATGGATGCTTAGGAGATGTGGAATGCAGAGAGCAGTGGGGGGCCTGGGGCAGCCATTGCCAAACCTCTTGTCCTTGTGGGATCAGATCTGGCTCAGCCTATGGGGTCTGCGGGGACCATTCCCCTCCCCAGTTTCCCCCAGCACAGTTGGGTTTTTCCAACTGGTGATGAAAATCCCACTGCCTCTGCAGACCCAGCCCCGTCCCCATGCACTGGGAGGAATTTGGGGTTAATTTAGGAGCTGGAACCAGCTCAGGAAATGGCTAAATGTGGAACAGGCATGGGGCGGGGTGGAAGGCGAACGTGCTCCCTATTCCATGGAAACCTATCCTGTGGCCCTGAGACAGGGATGTCCACATAGCACTGGTTTGCTGCCGGTGCCATGGGATTGCTGCCGAGCTAAGCCTGGGCTGGTGCCAGGTGGTTTATGGAGGTTATGAGCAGTGCTGGGCAGCTCTCCCCTTCACTTGGGCAGCTTGACACCTCCAGCAAAGCCCCAAGTTGTCTGCAAGAGGGTCATGGAGAGGTCTGGGGAGTGGGAGGGGAGGCGGAGAGTTCCAGGAGGGCTGGAAACAACTTTTTTCAGTGTGAAAAACTATGGGAAGAAGGGAATTGGAGGCTTGATGGGAGGACGCACACTGCTGCCAGCCTGCTGACCTATCCAGGCGGAGAGCAGCAGCATCTCCAGCAGGAAAACCTTCTCCTTCCAGGGAACAAAGAGGGGAAGGGGAGCCTTGAGGAAGATGTATTTATTCTTCCTTGCTCCTATATCATCTTACAGGAATGCAGGCCCTTGGCAGGTAGCCCGAGCAGAGTGGGGCCACGCCATACTCAGCCTCCTTGCTTGGGGTATTCAAGGTGGCCATGGGATGTCGAGGAACTCGGAGTGGTCATGCAAGGGGCAGCCAGGCTGGCCCTGCTCCTCCGAATACAGACAGAATGTGTTCATAGTTTGGTGGTGAGGAGCCATGCCAGGAGCCCTTGCTTTGCCCAGAAAACAAAGGAAAGGGGCAGTGCTGCTGGATTCCAAGGTGCATCCTTTGTCGAGCTCGTGTTCATCCGCAGCATCCCCAGGAATAGGGTAGGCCTGGGGGGCTGGGAGCCCATCCTGACCCACCAGCCAGGAGTTGTCAGGTCAAGGCATCCCTGAAAGATGGGGTTTACTTCATATGCTTGAGTTAGAAAGCAAATGCTTCCCACAACTGAAAAGCAGGATACAGAGCCTCCCTCCTCTTTTGGGGTGAGCTGGAGTCACCAAGCACCCTTTTGGTTTTGGAGCAGTCAGTGGGACCCTGGGAATGTGGTCAGCTCTCCCACTCTTGCCAAACCCCACTGAGCATCCTTGTCCCTCTCTGCAGGGTGCTGTCCACCCATGTTCCCACCGCTTTCCTGCCACTGCCAGGCACTCTGTGCCCAGGCACACTGGGTGCTGCTGGTGTGGAGGCACTAGTGAATGCCCAGGCGGTCTCAACTAGCAACCGTCTGGCCCGGATAGACGCGGTCCTGCGGGACAACGAGAGGCTACAGCGGGACAACGAAAAGCTGCGGCGGGAGCTGGAGAGCTGCTCCGAGAAGGCGAGCCGTATCCAGAAGGTGAGCAGCCATGGCATCATTCTCTTCTCCTCCCCAGCTCCCTGCTTCAGATGGGGGGATGCTTAACCAGCTGCTGTGAAAATTCACCCCTTTAGTGTTTTAATCCCTTCTCCTCCTCCCTTCTGGTGGCTCATTTCTCCCCGAGCAGCTGTGTTCAGCAGCACGGCAGCCGGGACTAGGGAGAAGGAGCCTATTCTCCAGTGACCCACTCCCTCTGCATGTCCCCCCCATCCCTGGCCACCACAGAAAGCCCTTTGTGTGGCTGCGCACAAGGGGCGGCTGTTCCCTGCTGGCTGCGCTACAGCAAAGCCAAAACCTGTGGAAGGGACTCCTTTGCAAGCAGAAAAGGCAGAAAATACCATTTTTCTCCCCAAAATATGCACTGGGGGCCAGGCCATGTGGGGGTCCCATCGGTGCTCTTGGGTTAGGCTGATTGACCCGGGTGAGCTTTGGCCAGCATCTCCCTTTCCTTTCCTCATTCCACGCATATCTAACCCTGGCCTGTCCATTCCTCCGCCCCAGCTGGAGGGCGAGATCCAGCGCATCTCGGAGGATTATGAAAACCTTGTCAAGGCCTCTTCCAAGCGGGAAGCCTTGGAGAAAGCCATGAGGAACAAGAGAGATGGTGAGATGCGGCGGCTCCAGGACTTTAACCGGGACCTGAAAGGTGAGGGATGCTCCATGTCCCCATCCCTGTGGATGCTCTCTGTCCCCCAGCTTTCCTCCCCCAGGGTGTTTCCAGGCTTCTCCCACTTCCTCTGTCCAAACTCTTGTATTTAAATCTTAATTGGGTTTAATTTCCTTTGGACTAGAGCGGTTGGAGTCGGCGAGCAAGCAGCTGGCCAGCAAGACCCAGGAAAGCCATGACAGCAACCAGGGCAGCATGGCAAAGCTCCTGGCGCAAAGTAAGTCCCATGGGATGCCCGTCCTTGCCCGGCTTCCCGTGGCATCTGTGAGCAGGACAGAGGGGCTCCTTTTTGGCTGGAGGAGGAGACGGGTGTTGGGCAGCAGCTCGCGCCCTTCCCTGGGGAGGATGGAGCAGCTCTTGGCCTGGACTGAGCCATTAATCCCAGCCGGCCGGCTGGCGGCGTGACCCACATTCCCCACATTCCTGCCGCTGTGCTGGCTCTTCCAGCACCAAGCCAGCACTCCCGTCCTGCAGCCTGGCCCTTCTCTCCCTCCTCCCTCCTCCATGCTGCAGCTGTGCAAGCCTGGGCTTATTTTTTTGAAAATATATCTAAATCCATAATTTTAGCACAGAAACATGGTGTTGGTGTTATGGGGGAGGAACTGCATTCCCTTCTTTAAGGTGGCTGCATTCACGCCGGGCAGCTTTTATCCTTCATGAGGCAAAATTTGAGCTGAGGGTGTTGGGAGATGAGAAGCTCCCCGTGACCGAGCTTCAGTGTTCACTCGCAGTCCAGAAACCAACCGTGTCCTGGGCTGTATCCCCAGCAGCGTGATCAGCAGGTTGAGGGAGGGGATTCTCCCCTCTGCTCTGCTCTGGTGAGACCCCTCCTGCAGTCCTGCGTCCAGCTCTGGGGCTTGTTCAGCCTGTAAAAGAGAGCTTTGGGAAGACCTTAGAGCAGCTCCCAGTGCCTAAAGGGGCTACAAGAAACCTGGAGAGGGGCTTTGGACAAGGGCCTGCAGGGACAGGACAAGGGGGAATGGCTTTAACCTGACAGAGGGGAGATTGAAATGAGACATTAGGAAGAAATTGTTCGCTGTGAGGGTGCTGAGGCTGTGGCACAGGGTGCCCAGAGAAGCTGTGGCTGCCCCATCCCTGGCAGTGTTCAAGGTCAGGTTGGATGGGGCTTGGAGCAACCTGGTCTAGTGGAAGGTGTCCCTGCCTGTGGCAGGGGGTTGGAACTGGATGAGCTTTAATCCCTTCTAACCCAAACCAGTCTCTGATTCTATGATTTCTATGAAATGGAGACTGTCTACCCCTGTGGCTTGGGTCCCTCTGACCCCCATATATGTCGTGTGCTGTGGGAGGGATGGCACAGCCAGGTTTTATGGAGCTCCAGCTTGAGGGCAGTGAATCCTCCTTGCCTGACACTCGGGTGTTGTCTTACAGGCTATGAGTACCAGCAAGAGAAGGAGAAGCTGGAGCGAGAGGTGTCCCTGCTGCGCAGTGCCAACGAGGACCAGCGTCGGCGGGCAGAGCTGCTGGAGCAGGCACTGGGCAGCGCCCAGGCGCGGGCAGCCAAGGCAGAGGCCGAGCTGCGGAAGAAGCGTGCCTACGTGGAGAAGGTGGAGCGGCTGCAGGCAGCCCTGGGACAGCTCCAGGCTGCCTGTGAGAAGCGGGAGCAACTGGAGCTGCGGCTCCGCACCCGCCTGGAGCAGGAGCTGAAGATGCTGCGGGCTCAGCAGGTGGGTGCTGGTGCTGCTGGCAACCTGCGTCGTGTGCCGCATCCCCCCCAGCACCTCCCCATCCTCTGCCGGGTTTTCACTGTCCTTTCTCTGCTGCAGAGGCAGGCAGGCGCCGCGGGCACAGGGACGCTGGAGCTGAGTGCCCACACGCTCTCGGAGCAGCTGAGGGAGAAGGAGGAGAAGATCCTGGCCCTGGAGGCTGACATGACCAAGTGGGAGCAGAAGTACCTGGAGGAGTGCACCATGCGGCAGTTTGCCATGGATGCCGCGGCCACTGCAGCTGCCCAGCGGGACACCACCCTCATCAGCCAGTCCCCACGGCACTCCCCCAACAGCAGCTTCAATGAAGACCTCCTCCTGGGCAGCCACAAGCACCAGGAAATGGAGAACAGGTAGTCCTACCTTGCTGGAGGCATTTTCTTTCCAATAAGCTTGTGCTGTGGTCTGGTTGGGCAGCACCTGCATTCTCCTCTTTTCCTTCCTCCTCCTCACCCAATTTCTGCCTCTTCTCCTCCCCAGGTTAAAAGCCCTTCATGCCCAAATTCTAGAGAAGGATGCTGTCATCAAGGTCCTGCAGCAGCGCTCGCGGAGGGACCCCAGCAAAGCTCTCCAGGGCTCTTTGCGACCAGCCAAGTCTGTGCCCTCCATCTTCGCTGCCTCGGCTGCCCCGAGCTGGCCAGGGGCTGGCCAGAGTGACCGGCTGGCTGAGAGCAGCTCCTGCAGCAGCACAGGTAAATGGAGGCACATCCCTGCTCCCTGCCTTCTCTCAGCAGCATGGAATTGCCTGCAATTTCCCCTGCACGCTTGGAAGTAGAGAGCTTGGGGAGTGGGGACTTTTTCATTGAGCTGTAGGAGCTCTCAATCCTTACTGGTGTCTCCTCCAGCAGGCAAAGCCACCAGCGAAGGAGCAGCAGCGCCTGTTGCCCTGCCCCTACCGTCCCACTCCAAACATGGCAGCAAGGATGGCAGCACGCAGACAGATGGGGCGGCTGAGAGCAGCGGCCAGGGAGAGGGCACTGAGCGCCCAGCTGCTCTGATGGGTGAGTGCCCCAGGGATGGTGTGGAGGAGAGCCAAGGGTGCTCCAGCATGTGGGCTTAGCATCAGGAGATGGGCCCTGCGCAAGCATCAGAGATTTTTTTTTAAGGCATTTTAAAGGGCCCAGTTTAGTCTGGTGGGTTTGAATCCATGCAGTCGCTTGTAGAATCCCAGACTGGTTTGGGTTACAAGGTTCCTTAAAGCTCATCCAGTTCCAACCCCCTGCCACAGGCAGGGACACCTTCCACTAGACCAGGTTTCTCCAAGTCCTGTCCAACCTGACCTTGATCACTGCCAGGGATGGGGCAGCCACAGCTTCTCTGGTCAGCCTGTGCCAGCACCTCAGCACCCTCACAGGGAAGAACTTCTTCCTTATATCTCATCTCAATCTCCCCTCTGTCAGTTTAAAGCCATTCCCCCTTGTTCTGCCGCTACTTGCCCTTGTCAAAAGCCCCTCTCCAGTTTTCCTGTTGGCCCCTTTATGCACTGGAAGCTGCTCTAAGCTCTCCCCACAGCCTTCTCTTCTCCAGGCTGAACCAGCCCAGCTCTCTCAGCCTGTTGCTATTTTATTTTTATGATGCAGCAGTTTTCCCTTGAACCCCTTGTGGGGAGGCTGGACCTGCAGTACACTTGTTGCCAGCCCTTTGGTGGGGTTGGCACTGATGCTCTTCACCTCTCCTTCAGTTCTCACCTTTCTTTGCAGAGAGCTTGGCTGATGTCAGAGCCCCTGACCTGTCTGACATGGTGGAGATCCTGATTTAAGGCCGCCCATGGACTGCATGCTGGCCCCTCTCCTCCCTGCCTGCACTGGATCGGGGTGGCAGAGCCTGCAGGAGGGAGGACCGAGCCTGGAGCTCAGTGATGTCCCTGTGGCTGGTCTCAGCACATGGGCCACGGTCTCCACTCAGCACTCACAGTGGTCTCCAGCTGCGCAGGGCGTGCTGGAGCCCAAGGCCCCTGCAGTGGCTGATGGGGCTCGTGACCCCTCTGTGAACACACCGGGGTTTTGGACAACAGGAGCAACCTATTTATTGTTCCAGCCTGAAGCAGGGGCCTTCTTCCCATACCCTCCCTCATCAGCTCTGTTCCCATCCCGGCTCCATCCCCATTCCACCTCTGGGTCTTGTCAGTTCACATCCACCCAAGTGCTTGGCCTCTGACTGGAAAATCCCTCTCTGTTCACCCAAACTATATCCACAAGATCATGTCTTTGCTCAAGGGCAGAGCCAGGAGGGATCCTCAGGGTCCCAACAACTGCCCAGACCGTGGCCAAGCCAAACGCCAGGAGCCCCAACCTCCATCTTCTGCATCCATCACCTTGTGTCCTGCCTCTGGGTTGTTATCATGGGCCAGCGAGGGGTTTGGGATTGAGTGGTGCTGGAGCAAAAGAGAAAATGATGATGGAGGGAATAAAAGGTGGAGGAGAACCCCCCTGGAAACTGGAGGTGGAACGCTCAGAGGGAGCCGAGGATGGCTGATGGCATCGCCCCTATTAGGGCATCATCCCCTGGCTACTGGCAGCTGGCTTCTGCCTGTAGCCATTGCTGATGCTTCCTTCTCTCCTCTGAGCTCAGACACCTCCCATCTTGCCCTTCATCTCTCTCTATATATGTTCTTTCTCTCTGTCTTTCTCTTTCTTTCACTATGCGTGTGCATTTGCTGGACAACTGCATTTTTTTATTCTTCTCTCCCAGACACGTACCAAACGCGTTCGGTTCTCGTGCGTTGTTTACAAAGTGGAAAACGAACAAAAGTTATGAAAGAGGAAAAAACCCTCCCCACAAGTTAATATATTTTATATTAATATTGGTGTTTCTTTGTAAGTATTGTTTGTTTTCGTGCTGTGAACTTTTGTTTTTCCTGCCAAAGACGATGAGTTCTTGTTTGTGCGTTTTAAGTTATCTTGAGTATTTAAACGTAAACCTGGCTGTTTCGATGTGCCGCCCTATACCGAGATTGCTGTAGCATTCCACTTGGTATAACAGTATTTTAATAAAAAAACCCAAATATTGACCCATGAGTGCTCTTATTTTCCCCCCATGTAATGGGGCAAGACAGAGCCAGGGGAAGGGGCCTAGGGCTGGTGAGCTGGCTGAAACTTTGGTCCTCCTAAGCTTCCTCCATGGGCACTCCTTGATGGCCACATCTTCAGGCACAGCTGGACCTGGCCTCCAAGCTCTCCTCTGCCTTTTCCAAGTCCTTCCCACTCTGCTTGGCTCTTTGGTCTTGTGGAAGACCAGAAATTCTCTTAGTGTTTGGGCCTTACAGCTTCCACATCATGCTGCTCCCCAGCCTTTCTCCTCCGAGCTTTTTGTTTGCTGCTGTTGTTTGACTTTGTTTTTAATAGCTGTTGCATTGATGCTTCCCGGCGAGCATCCCTGAGGACTCTGATCTGGCTGCTTGGGTGCTGGCAGCCCAGCTGGAGCCATCACCAGCCAGGCTGGGGCTTTCCCTTTTGGACATCACTCGGCATTTACTGGCAGGTCATTTCTTTTTTTAACCTGCTGTCCTGGGGACCAGGAGTTCTTGTATAAGTCTCAGTAATGGGCTTTAGCTTGGATTAATGCAGAACAACAGCGTAAGGAACCAGCTTTGCTGCCAACTCCTCCCTGGAAGGTGGCTAAGGACTGGTGAGGATCACTGGTCTTGGTGGGACCATGATGGTGAACACCAGCTTGGCTCTACAATTCCAGGAACCTGGAAGAGCTGTGCCTGAAAACTTGGGGTTTCCTCTGGCTGTGGGGCAGGTCTCCATCCTTAGAGAGACTCAGAGCAGTGGGAAGTGTGGAGCCTGGTTCCTCCTTCTACGCGTGGTTTCCTCTGGATTTTGCGAGCAGGGAAGCAAGCTGCCCCCCAGCTCCATGCACAGCATATGTCTGAAGGGCACCCTTCTGTACTCCCCAGTGGTGGGGAAGACTGTGTGGGAAGCTCACAGAGGTGAAGGTGAAGGAAGCTGCTCCTTGGGAATGTGTTGAGGAGGGGTCCTGGTGGCCCCCATCCAGGGATCATACCTGCCCTGCCTCCCTCAGCTCCTGCTGCCCTGGAGCTGCAAGCAGCCGCCCAGGAAGGCTTGCAGCATTCCTGGCATACCGCAGCTCTCACGCCCCACACTATTTACCCGAATCCGGATGCTGAGCAGCCTTGCAGTAGGTCTGGCTGTTTGCAGGCAGTTTTCCATGTCCAGGGATCCAGGGAACAGGCTTCTGTTGAGGATTTTGCCCACCACTCCACCATCCTCCATCCTGCACATCACCCTATGGACCCGTACTCCCAAGGTTTTCACAGTCCCCAGGAGCCAAAAGATGAGGGAGCACAGCACTGTACAAGCAAAGCAGCAGAGAAGCATAATAAGAACATGGGAAGGGGAAGGAAAATCCCATCTGTGGATAGGATAATAGGGCCATGGGGAGAGGATGTCTGATCTCTTTCTGCTATGCCCCTATGGGTACGGCAGCAGTTTTGGTAGGATTGCTTTTCAGCCAGAGCAGCAGCCTGATGGAGCTCCACACCTTGGTGCAAGGAAGGCTGGTGTGGGGTGTGTTATCACCTGCTTTATCGCTCTGTCATCACAGGCATTTCCCTCCACCCTTTCCACACCATCTCACTGGGTTTCACCATCAGCATCGCTTTATCCCACGTGGCTCCTGCTGACGCCAAGACATGTCCTTGTCACCACAGCACAGCTGAAATACCATATGGGAGCCAAACCTCCTGTTCCTGCTCCCATTCCTGTGTTCATGATCTCCGTGTCCTCGATACTTGTGCCCCAGCACCCCTGTGACCTTGATCTCTGCATCCAGAGAGTCCAGAGGAGGCCACAGAGGTGCTGCAAGGACTGGAGCAACTCTGGTGTGAAGGGCTGAGAGAGCTGGGCTTGTTCAGCCTGGAGAAGAGAAGGCTGAAGGGTGACCTTAGAGCAGCTTCCAGTGCCTAAAGGGGCTACAGGAAACCTGGAGAGGGGCTTTGGACAATGGCCTGTAGGGACAGGACAAGGGGGAATGGCTTTACGCCGACAGAGGAGTACCTGTGAGGGTGCTGAGGCTCTGGCACAGGGTGCCCAGAGAAGCTGTGGCTGCCCCATCCCTGGCAGTGTTCAAGGCCAGGATGGACACAGCAGCTTGGAGCACCTTGCTCTAGTGGAAGGTGTCCCTGCCTGTGGCAGGGGGTTGGAACTGGGTGAGCTTTAAGGTCCCTTCAACCCAAACCAGTCTGGGATTTCTATGATCCCCGTATCCCTGCATCTCCATGTCCTCAGGCCTTGCATCCCTTTGTTCCTGTTTCCTTAAAAGGGGGTGGCTGGAGATGTCTGCCAAGCTGCTGTCTGGGCTGGTGCCTGGATGCAACACCTTGTGTGGGTTGCACATCCACAGCCCTGCAGAGATGGAAAGGGGCCAGCAGGCTCTGGCCCAAGCGCCACGACCGTCACCCTGGTGCTTTGGTGAGACGCCCTGTCCTGGGGCAGCAGCTCTCTCGTGGGTGAAAGGCAGACACTTGTCCGGCCCGGGGGCTATTTGGGGAGGTACGGTCCCTCCTGTGGTCACAAGGCTGAGGAACCTGTTGGGGTCCCGTGGCCATACACCAAGTCCTGTTCTCAGCTGGGAGCACCTCGGTGGCCCAGTGCCACACCACAGCAGCATCTCTGCAGCTTCGGTTCCTGCTTTTTCTCATTTCTCCTTGGAGCCTGGAGGTTGAAGCTTGGTCCTTGGAGCATCCTGAACAGGTCTTTTGTTGGCCCTGATCCCTCCTCACCCCTTCATTGTGCACCTCCTCTCCTTTGCCACTTGCCAAATGCTAGAGTTGGATGGGGAAAGACAAGCTTGACACAACATCCCTATGATGGAAAATGGCTCTTTGGAAAGCCAAAAATCCCCCACCAGAATTCGGGAGAAAGGGAATTTCTCTCCTCTTCCAATTAATCCCGGTTGCTGTGGGGCAGCTCGGCAGCGCTGTGGGCCAGCCCTGCAGCCGGCTTCCCAGCAAACCAGTTGGGCAAATTGCGGTGCTTTCTCTTGCCTCAAGTCCTGGCTTGCTCGTCAGGCCGGCAGGAATGAAGCTCTCCCCGCCGGGCCTGCTGAACCCTTCTCTTCCCCATCCCTCCCTCATTCCCTGCCTCCCCCTCTTGCCTCACCACCTTCTCCGGGGGTCCTCAAGTCCTCTCTGTGCCCAGGCCTTGCTGGGGGCTCCCCCATGGCTTTATTCTGCTGAGGGACCAACGCTCCCCCTCCCAAGTTGGACTTTGCATCCCGTTGCATTTACAAGGATACCCCTAAGATGCCCCCTCCATGCAGAGCATCAGTGTGCAGTGCTGGAGCACAGACAGGACCCACGTGGTGGTTGTTGTTATTTAGGGGAGATGCATGGCCCGATGGTGCCCTGGTCTCCCTCTGGGATGCTCCATCCACCCAGCCATGGAGCAGCTCGAGCATCCTCCAGCACCAGGAGCTCCTCTGTCCTCCCCAGCCCCAAATGCCTCCCAAAGCCCTTCCACCGGGGCCCGTGGCTGGCGTCGTGGCAGGGACACCCAGGTTCTGCTTGTGCCGGCAGTCGGGAATGCCGCCCGGCACTTTGCTGGGACAAGCAGAAGTGGTCGGGCCGTGGCACAAGCGCGGCAAATTCCTCATTCCTCTTCCCTGCGCTGTGCTGCCTGCCTGCCATCTTTGCATGCAAACAGTAAACAGGCTGTTATTATCCCAGATGCTTTGAATATCTGTGGCTATTTTTTCTCTTCCCAGTATTCTAAAAAGGCAAAAAATTCCCTGTGGTTTCTGAGTCAACTTTTTTTTTCCTTGGTCTCTTTTCTTTCCTTCCCACCACCTCTGTGACCTTGAAAACCCAGGCAGATGGGCTTGCTGGCCCTCTCTGCTTGCACCCATTCCCTGGCTGCTCTCGCTGTGCCCCACAGCCAGAAGCAGGTGAATTTGGGGTTAAGCCTGGTGGCAGAGCAGCTCGGCACCTTTCCTATCACCTTCCCTGGCAGAGCCACCGAGGGGTACTTGAAGAGGATGGGGATGCTCAAGGAGGATTGGGATGCTCTGGGAGGGTGCAGCTCCTGCAGGCAGCTGGGGCAAGGGCACAAGATGCTGTCATTGCTCTTTTCTTTGTGTCCCCAGGCACTGGAAGACGTGTGTGAGAGATGAGTGGAGCATGAGAGCAGCCTGACCGTTCAGCCCCTGCAGGCAGCAGGTATTCCCCAGTTTGCTCCACAGGTCCCTTGACAGGGATAGGGCTCCTTCCTCCTCTTTCCTTCCTCCTCATCCTCCTGCAGCATAAGCCTTTGCTTTTAGGTGTGATCCCCCAAAACCTTCCCTAGACCCAGTACTGGGGCCTTTGGCTTAGCATGTGGCAGGCAGGGGCATGGCTGCAGCCAAAAGACCCTTTCCAGCCCAGGGTTCAGTTATCTGCATCTCTCCAGGAGGTCAGAGCAAGTGCAACAGGCATGGGATGGGTCAGGGCTCCTGTGTCCCCACCAGCTACTCCGATGAGATTTCTGGGATGCTTCAGATGCTACAGCAGACAAGGAGCAATGGGGAGCCTCAATGGATGCCTGCAGTGGGGAGAGGTAGAGGAGGTCAGTGCATCCCTGAGGTTGGTAGAGACCCCAGGACACCCCAAATCACCTCCCCACCTGGAGCAAAGTCACAGCAGGAGACTCAGGACCTGCTCAAGTGGAGCTGCCACTGCCTGCAGGGATGGGGGTCCCCCAGCATCCAGGCAGACCCCGTCAGTGCAGGAGCACACAAAGGGCTCTCAGGATGCTGACCATTATTCATGTCAGCCCCGCTGGTGTTTGAGCTGTCCATGGCCCAAGGTGCCTTTTTATTTCTTCCTTTCTTTTTATTTTTTACCAAAAAATCCAACTCTGTTTCATTCCACTTGGAAATTCCTACTGGGCAGGGGTTGTTTTCCAAAGCTTTTGATTTTCAAACATGCTACTGAAAATGTTCAAGCAGAAACAGGAAAGAAAAGGAAGTCAGCATCCTGCAGGGACTGACGTGGGGTTGGTTATTTGGTTTTGCCACAGCAGGGAAGTGTAAGAGGTTTGTGACAGGTCCCGGCACACTGTCCCTGTGGGACCAGCATCAGCACACGAGGCTGGATTGACACAGAATGGACTGAAGTGCCAAGTCCCACCACAGGGCCCTGCAAAGTGCTTAGCCCAGATACACAAAGGGAGTCACGGATTAATTAACTGGAATGGAGGAAAATCGTGGTCATTAGAAGCTCATTTAGAAGAAAAAAGGCTCACACTAGGCTCACAGCACTTCCCCAGCAGGATGGTCAAAGGATGCTCAGCCACAGGGGATCGAGAAGGTTGGAGCTATTGCCTTTAGAAACACAGAGCTTCATCCATAGAATAGAATCATAGAATCATAGAATGGTTTAGGTTGGAAGGGACCTTCAAAGCTCACCCAGTTCCAGCCCCCTGCGATGAGCAGGGACACCTTCAATCAGATGAAGTTGCTCAGAACCACATCCAGCCTGGCCTTGAATGGCTCCAGGGATGTGCATCCACCACCTCTCTGGGCAACCTGTGCCAGTGTTTTACCACCCTCATTGTAAAGAACTTTTTCCTCACATCCAGCCTGAATCTCCCTCTTTTGGTTTAAAACCATCACCCCTCGTCCTATCACACCAGGCCCTGCTAAAATGTCTCTCCCATCTTTCTTATAGACCCCTTTTAAGTGCATTTCCCAGGTCTTAAAGCAGCACTGAATCCCTGCTCAGTAACACTGCTGATGAAATTTCAAGTGAAACATCTTCCCATATGGAAGTGGCTTGGGGTTGGGTTTTTATCCCCCCCTTCTTTAAATATTAACCCCTCTAACTTCTTCCTTCCAGGAAAAAGCTTGGACTTTTGGCCTTCCTGCATGCTGAGGGGCAAATGCTTCACAGGAATTTGCCTTCCCTTTCTACAGCTAAAACTCTTCTAAAACACCAAGCATGAATTTGTGTTAACTGAGGAGGAGGTGCCTATTCCTCACTGTTCTCTTGCTTAGGAAAATCACTGAAATACTTAAGGTCAAGGGAAACCGTTCGCTTCAGGCCAAGGGAAAGTTTTAACTCCCAATGCTTGGAATCTTACATGTTCAAGGTTTCCCTGAAGTTCTTCACTCGGGGAAAAGGAGGAGGGGGGTGTTTGGAAGAATCACTTCCCTTCGGAGCTTCAGGGAGAAAAACACAAACAGCGAGAGGCAGAATGTGAATTTTGGCCTCGATGGAACATGACACAGGCTGGAAAACATTCCCACCCGCATTTTTACAGCCTTAAAGCACAATCCTGGGGTGGTTTTTTCCCTTTTCCTCTTGCATAGGGTCCAGCATGAAGTAACACTACGCCAGCAAAGCGATCCTATGGCATTCCCCAGCAATTTGTAAGCAATGCCGTGTTTGAGGAGTAAACAGGGGTCGGTCCAGAGGGTAGGTCAGGGCCAGATGTGCCCAGACCCAACAGACAGCAGTGCCCTGCCACTTTTGGGAAGCAAGAGCAAGACTCCGCCACCATGAGTGGCTGTCCTGGAACTCCTGGCATGTCTTGGATCCACCGAAAGTTTAGGAGCATGTTTCCAGGGCAACCAAAACACACTGGGTTCTCCCAGTTGTCTCCTCCCCCCTGCCCAAAGAAAAAAGTGGAATTAAAGAAAAAAAAACACAAGAAAAAGAAGCAGAACCAATGGAGGAAATTCTGATGAAATCAGACCAAAAACTGGCAAATGGGTCCCTCTCCATGGCCCTCCCTGATAAACTGGACTGGACATGGGCAGGGAAAAGATGCTTGTGGTGCAGGCGAGGTTGTATCCACATGTGGAAGCACACCAGGGCTGCCCTTGCTAGTTGTGGCTATTCCTAAGCTGGTGCCCCCTGACATGGCTCCATCCCGGAATAGAGCCAGCATGGAGACATTGCCCTGCGGCCACTATTTTGGGTTGTGCCCCTGCAGAGCTAAATGTGTATCTCCAGCACCTTGGGGCTCAAATGCACCTTGCTTCTGCCCCAAAGCCCCTATATTCATAGCATTACAGACTGGTTTGTGTTGGAAGGGACCTTAAAGCTCATCTTTTAGGCACTGGAAGCTGCTTTAAGGTCTCCATGGAGCCTTCTCCAGAGCAGAGCTGCTCCAGCCCTCACAGCGTCTCTGTGGCCTCCTCTGGACTCGCCCCAACAGCCTCACAACCCTCTTGCTGGGTGCAGATCGCAGGGGGATCTCACCAGAGAGGAAAGCTCAGCTCTGCCCAGCACCCAGCTTCCCCACGCAGGGCTCACCGGCAGGTTGGGAAGAGCAGATTTCAAGTCCCAGGCATTTCTTCATTTTCTGTGCTCTGTTTTCTTGTTTATCGCTGCTTCCAGGGCGTATTCCCTGCTGTCCTCCTCTTCTATGCCAGGCATTTGCTGGCAGTGCTGCTGAGAGCTCCAAGCTGGCAGTGAGTCCTCACCCTGCCGTGGAGCTGCAGCCAGGAGGGTGCAAGGGAAGCTGGGCAGCAAACACAGAAGAGCCCACTTTGGCTTTGCAAGGTTCAATGGGACTGTAAGAGAGAAGACAACCCATGCAAGAGAGGGACAAGCGTGCCACGGATGCAGCTGAGCTCAGCTGGAGGCTTTGTGGGCACTTGAGCTGCAGAACAGGAGTGGGGAGAATGAAGATTGCCCTGGGAATTGCTGCACCATGGACAGCAGGAGGGCTTGCTCAGGGGGCTGAGGTTGCAGAAAGCATCACTGTGGTAAAGCAAGCAAGACAGCACGTCACACCCCTTGGCTTCTGCTTGCTTCAAGGCAGGAGAACTAACCCCAACACTTCCATGCTCTTCATGCTCTACCAAATACCATCTCCACTCCCATGGAGATGGTTCAAACACCATCTCCATTCCATGGTCCAAACACCATTCCCACCGCTCTTTGGAGGCTGGTGCCCTGGCAGGATGAGCACTGAAAATTGGTCTGAATCTGGAGCATCTCCAGCTCCACAACCTGTCCTGGCTCCAGTGCTGGGGATCCTTGGTGCTAGAATTAGGGATCCTTGACATGACCACAGCACAAATACTTAAGAACAGAATCATGAATGTGGAGTCTTTTGTTGTGTTGTGGATTCTTCTTGCCGCCTCCCCATGCAACTTTGCATTGCACAACCAGAGCACAGCTGTGCATCTCCCTGACTGTCAAATCTCGCTCCTTGGGATAACAAAGCAGCAGCGTGACAGAGTGAGCTCTATCACCATAAAACAAATACAAGGCTTAACCCTTGAGAGCTAGCATGTGCAGAGCATTCCCAAGCATCTCCATTTGGGCCAGAATGTTCCCCTTGTTGGTCCAAAGCAACCTCAGTCCCTTTTTTGCTGGAAGAATGGAGCAGATGGCCTTTGAGCTGTATGTGCTTTCAGGGCTTTTCTTTCCCTTGAAGATGTCATTTTGGGACAATGGATCTCTGGAGCTCAGCCCTGCTCTCCTCTTGTCCCCAGCCAAGGACATGGGTCAGCTTCTTCTGTGTTTCAACAGCAGGCTCTGACAGCCAAAAGACATTGGTGAACACGTTAAGGGCTCAGGAGCAGTCTTCCCTTTGTCAGACAAGAATGTGCCGGGTAACCCTGGATGCTCCCTGAGCTTTGCCTTAAGAGCTTGACTAGAAAGTGTTGGCTGGCTCCAACGTGCCGAGGCAAGCGCTGCCTCTTCCTTCAGGTTCTGCAACAAACCACCGGTGCTTTGGTTTTGTGCAACACCTGGAGGCCTTCCAGAAGCTGGGGCAGGTAAGGGAGGGATGGGAACCCGTGCTGCTGAGCCACCCGGGAATGCCGCCAGGTCAGTCTGTGGGCCCACATGGGCTCTTTGCTGCTGAGCTCCATCCCCAGCATGGCTCCATCCCTGCACTCACCCGCTCCCCAGGAGCAGGACAAAGGTGGATTTAGTGATATCTTGCTTTATTTCATCCTGTTGTTGAACCACAGTTTCCTACTGGCTGCAGAGATCCCTTCTATCATATTCTGCTGATCTTAAACAATGAGAATCCTGCAAATCCTTTCAAAACTCCCCAACTTTCTCAGCTTCCCTGAAATCCTGGGGCTTCACTGCCCTTGAAAACCAGTGGAATGAGCAGCATTTCCCTGGTGTCGTAATGCTGGCATAACAGGGTGGTGAATCAGTGGGGATCTTTCTGCCTGAACCATGTCGTATCATTGTTATTGCAGAAGCTTTCCTATTTTAAGCCATAAAGCCCCATACAATCCAGTCTAAGTAAATGGCAAGTAGCTCCATCATATCCAGTTTCAAACCTATGAACTGCTGAGAACTGTATTAATGCAAAACTATTCTGGTTCCTGAGACCCTGCTCCAAACAAACTGGATGCCATGCGGTAATCCAAGCGGTGTGTAACATGATGAAGTGTAGAAATAGCTCTCGTCATCCTTTGCCTGGGTGTGTTGGAGGGGCAGGGGGAATTAGAACACCCATGTTTGCCTTGGAAAGATGAGCTGAAAGTTAGCAATGGGTTTAGAGCTTGAATTTGCATTCAATTCTGGTTTCTCCCACAATACAGACACTAAAGCAGGTCGGCTTTGCTTAAAAACCTCGTGAGACCTTCAGCCTGCACTGCCTCTTTGGGGTCTTTAAGTAAGACCCATTGAGCCAGGGTGCTCAGTTCCTAAAGGTGGTCTCCACTTTGCTGCTGCTGTCCCACTGAGGACAGGTTTGTCTTCTCCAGGTTTAGAGCCGCCTGCTGCATTGAAACCAGCTCACCCTGCAGCATGCAGAGCACCTCCTGCTCTCCCAGCTTTTCCAAGAAAAGGCTGTCTTACCTACACATTGAGGGACAGAGGCCGTGGAGACACCAAAACAAGGACAAGTGATTCCCCAGATGGCCCAGCATAACATGTCCTGCATGAGGACATCCTTGGAGTGCCTGGAGGTGATGAGGGAGTGCATCAGCACCCAGGTCACAGCAGCATTGCTTGGATGTTAGTACCCCCCTCCCCTGGGGTGCAGGGTGAACGAACTCCAGCGCTGGAGTTTGGAGCGGACACTATGTCCACATTCTTCAGCTCCGGGCTGGGAATGTCAGCTCCTGTCCCGACGCCAGGGGCTTGCATTCCTCCTCGACACTGCTCCCAAAAAATGCCATCCCAGAAGGGTGTCGGGGAGAGGGGTGCCACTTGGTCCAGTGGGACAGAAGGAGACGTGCTAAGCCCATGGAAAAGCCTTTCCCTTGCCGGTGGGTGTGTGGCAGAGGGGGCAGGGGTTAGCATGTGTGTGCTCAGAGTGTGTTTACTAAACACTGCTCCAGGCGAGAGGGAATGGATGGAATTCACCCCCCTCGTTCCCCGCCAGACCCCAATGACACCCGGTGGATGCAGGGAATTCGCTCCTCCAGCCTGTTGCCATGGCTGCGCATTTCAGAGACTCAAGCAGGGAAAAAAAAAAGAGAAGAAAACCAAAACATTTTATTGGGAGGGAAGAAAAATAGCAGGGGGAAAAAATGCAGCAGAGTAATGAGGAGGACCAGAGCGTCCAAGAAATGTGTTAGATCATCCTTAGAAACTGGTGTCTGAGGAGTTCTCCGTAGCTCAGTCTATTCTAATATTTATCATGTGTTGTTTAAAGCTGGCACCAGCCAGGGCTCAACAGCACTGTGTGCTGTTCAGGAACATCATTAAAAGCAAGTCCTGGGCTCCAGGACTACTTGAGAGGTGCTGGAAGAAACCCATCCATGTTGGCTGCAGCAGGCAGTCCAATCCAGATGAGCTGCTGGCAGGATGGCTGCAGGGTGTATCTACAAGCAGGACCTGGAGCAGAGCTGGCAAGCAGAGTAGCGTGGGATATAAACTATGAGCAAGATAAAGTCCTTGGAGAAGCTAAGCAAGAACAGGCCGGTGGCTGGCTTCAGTGTGAGAATGCAGCTCAGCCAGGGCAGGACTTGCTTGTACACCTTTTCCATCATCAACCAAGGGAAGGTAGGCAGGTATCCCTAGTTCCCTGATCCTGAAGGGAATAGTTTATATTAGTGCACCAGGTCTTCAAAATCAGTCCATGGGCAGTTTTTTATGGGCAGGTTTCAGCATGTGCTTTGTGTCTATGACGCTTCAGCAAAGCATTCCTTCCTTGTGCAGAGGCAATACAGGGCATCAGGAGCCTGGAGTTCCCACTCTGGCCAGGATGATGCAAGTCTGGCTCATCTGCCCCTGTGGTACCAATTTGGGTTTTCATGGGAGTGACAGGCATGCCAAAACCCAGCTGCTTTTAAAACGCTGGGATATTATGGCATCCTTGGCTCTCATATCTCATGGGAGGAATCTGCATCTGCAGCAATGTTTATTTTTCACCTCTGCAGTTCTTCACCTCTGCTATGAGACAGGCTGAGAGAGCTGGGCTTGTTCAGCCTGGAGAAGAGAAGGGTCCGGGGAGACCTTAAAGCAGCTTCCAGTGCCTGAAGGGGCTACAAGAAACCTGGAGAGGGGCTTTGGACAACAGCCTGCAGGGACAGGACAAGGGGGAATGGCTTTAACCTGACAGAGGGGAGATTGAGATGAGACATTAGGAAGAAGTTGTTCCCTGTGAGGGTGCTGAGGCCCTGGCACAGGGTGCCCAGAGAAGCTGTGGCTGCCCCATCCCTGGCAGTGTTCAAGGCCAGGTTGGACGGGGCTTGGAGCAACCTGGTCTAGTGGAAGGTGTCCCTGCCTGTGGCAGGTGGTTGGAACTGGATGAGCTTTAAGGTCCCTTCCAACCCAAACGAGTCTGGGATTCTATGATTCTATTGTGGGGTTCCCCATCTTTGGTGTTAATCACAAGACATGGAATGGGGTGCCACAGATCTCTGCCAGGAGCAGCAGAGCTGTCTGACCCCACACTACAGCCCCTCTGGGGCCATGCGCCCTCAGGAGAGCCTTCCCCGGGGATGAAACCAGAGAAAGAACAGCTTTGCCAGGCTGAGGGGCGGATCGCGGAATAAGGCCCCCTAACACCGAGCACCGCGGTTGCAAGAGGCGCTGCCGCGCTCGAGGGGATTCCTGCGCACCGCGCTGGCGGAGCAGCGCTGCCCCCGGTCCGCACGGGCGGAGGCACGGTCAGACCGGGCGGGCAGCGACACCCACCGTCCGCTCCGTGCACCGCACAGCGCGCAGCAGCGTGCCCGGTTCGGGGGGCGTTACAGGGTGACGGGATGGTTTGGGTTGAAGGGAGCTTAAAGCTCAAGGGCAGTCAGGGATGGGGCAGCCACAGCTTCTCAGGGCACCCTCTGCCAGCTCCTCAGCACCCTCACAGGAAAGAACTTCTGCCTAAGAGCTCACCTCAGTCTCCCCTCTGTCAGGTTAAAGCCATTCCCCCTTGTCCTGTCCCTAAAGGTCCTTGTCAAAAGCCCCTCTGCAGATTTCTTATAGCCCTAGGCACTGGAGCTGCTCTAAGGTCTCCCCTGAGCCTTCTCTTCTCCAGGCTGAACAAGCCCCATTGCTGGATGCAGGACTGCGGGGGGGGGGGGGGGGTGGGGGGTGGGGTGGTGGCAGTGGTGGTGGTATGTGTCTCACCAGAGTGCAGTAAAGGGGGAGAATCCCCTTCCTCGACCTGCTGCTCATGGTCTGGGGATGCAGCTCAGGACATGGCTGGTTTCTGGGCTGCAAGCATACACTGCTGGGTCATGGGGAGCTTCTTGTCAACGAACACCTCCAAGTCCTTCTCCTCAGGGCTTCAATCAATCCAGCCTCTGCCCAGCCTGTGTTTGTGCTTGGGATTGCCCTGACCAAGGCGCAGGACCTTGCGTTTGGCCTTGTTGAACTTTATCCGGCCTGCCCAGGTCCCTCTGGATGGCATCCTTTCCCTCCAGCATGTTGACCGCACCAAACAGCAAACTTGCTGAGGGTGCACTCAAACCCACTGTCCATGTCACTGACAAAGATGTTGAACAGTGCTGGAAAGCTCATCTCCACCTGACCTAACCCTCACCCTGACCCATATGGAGATGCCTTCAGTAGGAAATGGGAGATAGAACCAATTCCTGTGATCCATCACTGGATGCTGTGTCCAGTCCTGACAGAAACTGGGAAAAAAGGAAAATGCTGAAATAAGACCTGTGGAATCCGTTCAAGGTCAGGCTTCCACTTTACAGCGAAAGGCCAAGGAAATGTAGCTTATTTTGCTTATGCAAGAGAAATGGTTGACCATGGTGATCATGAAGCAAGAAAGTTCCCAGTAGCTGATGAATTTAAAGACAAGGAAAGCTGGTGCCAGGCGAAACTGACACAAAATGCATCAGGATGAGGGGCTGCTCTGCTCTGTCTGGGCTTGGGAGACTGCTCCCCATGGGACACAGCCCCTTTGGGGCCCCTGGTCCTTCTCCCTTTTTCTGTAAATCTGCCCAGCTATCAAGGGTAGATGCTGGACCAGGAGTGGAAATAACCTCTGAGCCATGCAGCTGGGGACAACTCACAGCTGGACTAAAATCCAGCCTGTGGGGAGAATGGAGGCATCCAGCAGAGGAGCTGTCCCCATTTCTGCATGCATTAGGACAGAAGCACCTCGTGTAGAGAATGCCTGGCTTGGGATTTTTGTCACAACAGTGAGAAATCAGCAGAGGAACCAGCTGGTGAAGATGTGTCATCCAGGATGGGGCGAGACCTGGCCCAAGCAAATACCTGCTTACAGGATCGCACCTCACTGACTCTGGGGCTTTAAAGGGTTTTTCAGCACTGAAATCTATTTGGGAATACTGGCATGAGCTGCTGGAGAACGAATGGTCTGGCAGGGACTATGGAAACACCCAGGAACGGCTGGATGGGAGAGGGTCAGGTTGTCTTTCCACAGCCATTTTCCTGACCCTCACCTCACCTTCAAGATGAGGTTTAATGGAAACACAGCAGCCTTGAGAGAACAGAATGCAGTCAGAAGTACAACATGTTTTAATGAGGCAAAGCATCCTGCTAAGTCTTTTGGCTTACTGGTGCCGAGTATGTTCCAAGCCCAAAGACTAGGATTCAGAAAGAGTCTATTGAAGTTGTTAGTTTATGGGCTCTGCAATGTAAGCATGATCAAAATTGAGCTGTTTTTATCTATATGAGATTATATCAGCTAGGGAATCTACTTTTCAGAAGTAAAATATACTTGTCTTCAGTAAAACGTGTCCACCTGAGCTTGGGGTGTAACAATATTGCTCAGTGTTGGGAAGAGAAGCAGGTATCCCCATTTGGCCACAATAATGACTCAGATTCCATGTGCGGCTGAGGAAATCAATACCAGCACTCTTCTTCCTCCCCATGGGCAGGTTCTGGTGGGCTTGATCATCATCTGCTCTGCTCTAAAGGCCACCACAAGCCACGGGGAGATTCCTGTTGCCCACAGTGAGTTCATTAGTATCACCTAGCATTCACCATAGTCTAGTATATTCGGTTACACCAGTAACTTAACCACTGCCAAATGTGCAAGATCTAACCAGAGGTGCCCAGCCTGAGGTTTGGAACTGGAGCCCTGGTGTCTCTCTGGTGTGTGTGCAGAGGCAAAAATCTCCCAAGTATCCCTTCTGCTGAGCAGGAGTCATCCAGGCACTGCTTATTTGGAGCATGCAGGAGAGTGTGGGTATCTGAATTGGGATCACAAGCAAGAGGTTTCATCCATGTAGGATCCAGAGATCAAAATGCCTGTTCATCCCCTGCATGCAAGGAGCGAGCAGGGTTTGCTTTTCCTCAGACGCTTTGCTGGTGACATTGCATGAATTGTAACACCACCAGGCCAGAGAATGAGAGATGAGTTAGATCTCTGCAGCCTAAAGAAATTCAGGCTTGCTGCTCCCCAGAACCACCTAAACCCTGAGAGGAGTGCGAGAATCATGCTCCCTCTTGCTTCCTGCTGTGATGGATCCAGGGGTTCCGCAACCTCTTCTGTAGAGGGAGTGGGATTCAGCTGAACTGGGTGAGCCAGTGATTCCTGCTTTCTGGCTCTCATATGTGGCAACTTTTATCCCAGTGCAAATGGAGATTTTAATACTTGCCCAGAAAGGAAGTCAAATAAAAATTTTCCACTTCCTGGGCAAATGCTCCAATTGTACTTTTGTGAAAGCAGGATGGGGTAGAGTGACTCCTACAAGTAGTGATCTCCATTCCTACACTGTGTGTGGGCTCCGAAAGACCCTGTTAAACCATGAAACCACCCAAACCTCCAGAGCACAGGGGAAAACTTACATAAGTGATCTGTAAAACATGTCCACACTAGTTTATAACTGCTGTTTAGTTGACTTCCCAAGGGAAAAGGGAAAGGCACGGAGAGGACTGAGCTCTCTGAGAAAGGGTGCTTCATTTGGATTCATGTGCTGAACTACAGCGCAAGGTCTGGAGGGATCCCCCAAGGCCTGTTTGCCTTCTCTGCTCCCTCCAGCAGGCATCTTCCTAATTTTCTCTCATTTTTGTCATCAAAATGGTTTTATTCGTGATTTTCTGTCCTATCCTGATACCAGCTTTCACCTGAGCATTGAGCTCTGATCATCTGAGTGCAAAACAAAATGTAACAGCATTACAAGCCTTGTAATGGCAATCTATGCCTTAAAACGGCCCCAGATCCTGGCATCTATTGGCAAGGAAAATGCTCCAGACGACGCACACTCCAGCCAGCATCCCACGGGTGTCCTGGGGAGGAAAGAGGTGAGATGACCAGCCCCCAAACGCAAGCTATTTATTTCATATTTAGCAATATCATGGCATCCAACACTCCCCTTATAAGGCAAACAAAGGAATGGCATGTGCCTTAGCAACCACATGCTGAAATCATATTCCAATGCACTGCTTTATTCCAGCCTCTGCTTGCTTAATGCCATATAGGTCTCAGTTAAATAATATTCCCAGGGTGTTTTTTCCATTAAATGTTACATTTCCAGGAACTTGCATGCAGCATTTCCCTCAGCTGCTCTGTGCTGTGAGCAACTTTTCCTCTCTTTATATATTCCAGCCCATGCGGTCCAACTCTTGCAGTGATGGATCAGCCAGGTCTTCCTCCTCAAGGGTGGCTTTATGGACCTCTGTCCATAACATTTTTGTGTCCATAATATGGACAATTTGAAATTAATATAAGAAAAAGTACAAGTGTTTTGGAAAGGGAAGCAGGCTGGAAGTCTGAGGCTTTTTATCTTTGCCTCTTTGCTGCCTCTGCTGTTCCAGAAACAGGGGACAAAAGGGTTCCCAGCTAGTGCCTCATGTTTATGGTTGATTTGACGGGATAAAAACAGTTTGGAGGGGGGTGTGTGTGTGTGTCTGTATGTTTTCAACTTTGAAATTTCAGCTCTTTCCTACCCTGGAAGACTTCATGGGTCTGTCTGTATCTATATAGACTATCTATGTATCTATAATACATATGTATGTATAATTTATGTATGTATAACGTTCATCTGTTTATACGATTCAATATATAGTCCATTCCCTCATTCTTGATTGTCCTCCTTTGGCTGTGGGAAAACGGATGGCAAATTTGGAGACATGGGAGAACAAAATCAGTAAGTCTCCAGTCTGTTCCACCCAAATAAGAGAGGAGAACTGGAAACCCTGGGGCACTTTTCTCTATGCAAGACAGAAAGTGGGACACCCCTAAACAAACATCAGCAGGTGAAGCAAAGCCAGTGAATGGGTTTTATCACTGCTCAGAAGTGTACATATACGTCCCTGCCCATGGAAAGGGGTTCTTTCTACCATGACAGAGCCCTTTAGAAGTTGCCTGAGAAGATAAATACCGAACAGCTTAGGAAGCCCAGTGCTTACACAGCCCTAGCTGTGACATCTTCTCCTAGCTTTCCTAAATCTCCTCTACAGCATTTCTGTGGAGAAGCCTACCTGGCAGAGGTCTTTGTGCAAGCAATGAGATGAAGGCTCTTTGGCCACACAGCCAATGTGCAGCTTTGCTGGAAGCCATCCAAGTGCTGAGGTCACCTGGTACTCATAAAGAAGAGAAACTCTTTGAAGGCAAAAATGTTGGAAGACTGACTGAAATGAAAGAGGCAGAAGGACTTCATTCCTGCATCTATGTGAAGGGGCCAGTTCTACAGGGCATGTTACACAGTCATTTACAGTCGTAAAGAGGAGGTGGGAAAAGCCATCCTTTATCTCAGCAGCAGCAGCGTCTGGAAGCAAGTCTGGACATGAAGCAGTCATAACCAAAATCCTTTCTCCCATCTTCCAGCACACAAGTGAATATCTCTATATTGTATGTCTTCCATGAGGTCCTAGTGTTTCAAATTCTCATCAGTGCCGTGAATTGTCAGCTATTTGTGCTTCCAGATTTGTTTTACATCTATAAATTAATACCAGCAATTCCATGCCCCTCAGGACACGGTAGTGGTAAGTGCTGATACAATCATGCTCAGAGCACAACCAATGATGCATCCCACTGCCTAGCCAAGCAAAACTTTTCCATACGAGTGCTGTGAATTCACAGCTATTGCTAGCAGTTTTCCATGGAGAGACTGTGTATCCCCTTGTAATATAATCTTACCCAGAATGGTTTTGAAAGACTGTGAACTCAATCCTGCCAAAAACAGTCTGTGCAGCCAAAAAAAATCAACAGAAGGTCTTTAGCATTTGAGCTGGCCTCTGAGTTGCGTTTTTCACCTTTTCTAAAGGATATGTTTCGTGACATCCATGAAACCCTCATTTGAATTCTAATACTCCCGATTATTCTTAGCGTAGCAGACTGCATTTTAATTATAACTTCAGGGCTCAGCAAGCAATCAGCTTCACAGGCATATAACAGAACAGACACACCAGCAGTGACTTTCGCCCTAAAAGCGTCTGTGTGCAGGCTGGCAGATGCAGCCTAAGAATGTGTTTGCTTGCATTTGGCTTATGTGGTTTTGGTGACCTTTTGGTAAAATCAGCCAGTGACTTCCAGGAGGCAAGTTACACACTCACTGAAAAGAAACGCAGTCCAATAACCCTAGCGTGGGTCCTTCTGCTGAATATCACATTTCTGCTGAATATCATATCCCTGTGTCCAAGGCAGAGATAACTGAGTTTAAGGTTAAAGTTATGTTATCAGTGGACAGGATGGCTGTACGGATATTCCCCCCTTGATCCTATTGAAAATGGCAGCCCAGAAATGGATTGCAGAGAAACTGGGGCACAGTGACCTTGTGGGGTTTCCTATGGGTCCTGTCTCCATGACAGTCTGTTTTATAGCGGAGGAGTGCCTGCATTTTCCTGTCAGTCCTGCCAAGTCTTCGACAAGCCCATGGAAATAAAAGAGCTGTTTGTCTCCTGCCTGGTACCTACAGCACATTCTTCAGCCTTGCTGCGCTCATCCGACCTCCAGAGAGCAGCACCAATGCCTTGCTCTTACCTCTTTGCACTATAAAACACTGTGAGTGAAGCAGGGATCTCTCACAGTGATAAATCCATGCCCATGCTCAGGTGGCTTTGGCAGCATCTCAGCATGTAAGCTTTCTGCTGCCTTCACCAGAGAACCCTGAAAAAAGTTTGCTTGATATCTAGGCAAGCCTTTCAGGAAGAACATTGATGAAACCAAAGCAAGAGTGGCTCAGCCTGAGGAAATACCCTAAGTGCAAGAGGTAACACTGCACCAGCTATCTTTGAGTGATATACTATTCGGATGTTAACAACCTTCTGTTCTCACAACTTGAAGCACGGCTTGTTATTACTACTGTAAACAGGCTTTAGTTTAAGAGACTAAACAGTTGCTAAAACAGTTGCTGAAACAGGCTGATTTTCTACATTCTGATCCCCTACATTTCTCAAGCTGAGCTTGGTGCAAATTCACGCTCATTTAGCACATTAGTTTTGCGAATGCTTTTGGGATGATTTTTGTCAGGCAGTTCAGGATTCCTAAGCCAAAGATGAGCCTCAGTTTTGGTTTTGGTCATGTCAGACACTGCAAGTTGCCTGTCTGTCCATGAATCCCTAATTGAGATGCACTGGAAAATACCCAGAGTCTGAAATTTAGAGTATGTTTGAATGGCAAATAAACACACATGCCCAGGGTTTAGAGGCTGACAAATGGTCTGTGGAGAACTTGTAGTATGGAGGGCTCTCTCCCAGTAGTGAGTGCTGTTTGGGCTGGTCCACATCCACCCAGCTAAAGACCTGCATGCAATTTGCAACTTCGTTTTCAGTTTGTCATTTTATCTTTTTATGCCTCAAGCTGCTCAGTAAGTGGTGTTTGCAGTGGGAAGGTGTGTGAGTGATTTCCCTTTCACCACAGTGATTACAAGAGCAGAACTTACTATATTCTTTCCACTCTCATGGTTATGAAAGACCCACTGATTAAAACCCCTCCGTGGCCAATTAGCCTGCATTATTCTCCTGTCACAGTGTCTCATGTAGGTACAAAATTCCTCCTGGCAAGCCAGAAGGCAGAGTAGAATTCAAAGCTATTAATTGATTTAATGGTCATAAAAGAATATTGTGACACATCTGCTGAAAATCTCAATCAAGCAGGCAGCTACCAGCGATGAATTTCCTAAGGCTGTTACTGTTCTCTGGGGAGTCCAGAGGAGCTGGAAAGCAGCCAGGTCTGAAAGCAGGTAGGAAGGTGATGATGGAGACGGCTCTTCCATCATCAGCCCGGAGGGGATGAGGGAACAGGCGCATTTAGGTCTGACGTCAGTTCCCAAAAAAATAGATCCACTTGCAGAGCCAGTGGTGACAAGAGATTTTGCATTTCAGGGAAAAAGTGGACATCTTGAAATGGAGTTTTGTGCCAAAACTGCAACAGAAATACTTACTTTAGAAAGTCCGTGCAGAAGAGGATTTTGGGAAGAGGTCAGGAATGTTTGTATAGGAGATTCAAAGTCTCATACGGGAATTTAGCATTGTTTTTGTCATTTGACTTACTGCATTCTTTCAAAGTACATCAGCTGTCATGCAGCACTGCTGCTGGCATTTCATACTATAACAAAACAGCAGACGTGTTTACAGTTTAGATTTTACTTTAGGATCATTATAGACAGCAATGGCTTGGCTGGGACTGAAATACGCATCCTTTCAAGATCAAAGGCCCCCTTTGTTATAGTGAAATGAAATGCTGCCGCTATTTCTTAGCTCTGAAAGGAGTGTTAAATGCAAGATAAGAAAGCAGATTAACACATTAAATATTACACCAGTACGTGAAGTTTTTAAAAAATTACCAAAAAAGGAAATAGTCTTAAACCAAAATGCTGGTATTCCAGAAGTATTTCTAGTTGGGTAACTTTCTGAGCAGTGTCAGTTACTCAGGATATATTTTGCTTGGATGTTTTTGCCAAGTTGAAGAGCCTCCACACGCTGGGTCTGCCTCTAGTTTTTAAACTAAAGGAGGGGAGATTCAGGCTGGATGTGAGGGTGATAAAACACTGGCACAGGCTGCCCGGAGAGCTGTGAATGCTGCTTCCCTGGCAATGTTCAAGCCCAGGTTGGACGGGGCTAGGAGCAACCTGGTCTAGTGGAAGTTGTCCCTGCCTGTGGCAGTGGGACTTGGAACAGACAAGCTTTAAGGTTCCTTCCAGCCCAAGCCATTCTATGATGCTGTGATTTAAGGTTAGGCTGGATGTGATTCTGGGCAGGCTGATCTAGTTGAAGATGTTCCTGCTCATTGCAGGGGGTTGGACCAGACCACCTTTGAAGGTCCCTTCCAAACCAAACTCTATAACTTTACGATAGGTTGCCGCAGGGGACCGGGACAGATCGCGGGACTGGAACGGTGCGGGATGGAGGAGATGACAGCAGAGGGCGGCGGTGAGCTCACCCCTTCCTGCCTTCCCTTAGGACGGGCACAGGGACCCCCCGGGCGAGCCAGGGGCCAGGTAGGGCCTCGCTGTTCCTCCCCATCACCCGACGAGAGGCAGGATCGGGAATTCGCTCCCCTTATCCCGGTGCTACTGAAGCGGCGGTAGAAGAGCGATGGAAAGGTGCGGGTACATGGAAACGAGAGGCGAGTCCGCGGGTCCGCGCTTGCGCGGGGCGTGGCGTGTGGCGCGTGCGCGTGCGCGGCGCTCAGCGGCGTCGGTCGCGCGCAGCCATGAGGGGCGGGGCGGGGAGCGGTGGTCGCGGCGGCGTGTGAGGGGTTTCGGCGGGGCGGGCCGGGCCGGGGGGCTCCCTCCCTGCCTTACACCCCCCGGCCCTGCCGGCCTGCTCCGCGGAGCTATGGTGCCGGGAGGCCGTGAGCCGGGGCGGTGGCGGCGAGCCCGGCCCCTTTCGGCGCCGGGGGAGGCGGACGCGGGGCGGCGGCGGCTGCCGTGGCCGTCGTGGTGCCGGGTGCGGGGCCCGCGCCGCCATCTCCTCCGCCTTCTGCCACTGCTGCTGCTCCTGCCCGCCGGCGCCGAGGGCCAGGCCGACCCCAGCTCCGGCCCGCGCAGCGCAGGGCCCCCAGACTGGCCCCCTGCCGGCCCCGGGCCCAGCCTCAGCCTCTACCTGAGCGAGGAGGAGGTGCGCCGGCTGATCGGTGAGTGCGGGCCGGGGCCGCGCCGGGCCCGCCGCAGGGGCGGACGAGAGGCAGACGGGGGCCTGTGGGGCTGGGGGTGTGGTGTCTGTGTGACTAAGATGCTGTTGCGGGTCTCGGCACTCTAAAAGGGGTGAATGAGGGGGTTTCTTTGGGTTTGGAGTGGCAGTTTGGGGGTTCTGGAAGGGGGTGGGGGGGTCTATTGGACTGGGGTGGGGATGGTGGGAGTCAGCGGGAGCAGAGGACTGGGCTGTGGGGGTCCAGGAAGCGATGGGCATGTCTGCGGGACTGCTGTGAGGGCAGCAGGTCTGCGGATGCAGGGGAGGATGGAGGAGGACTGAGAATAGGGATGAAGGAACTGGGTCTCAGGAGAGGAGGGGAGGGTGGTGGGACTGGGGTGGGATTGGGTGCATCTGGGGATCCGTGTGCGGTTCTATAGGACTGTAGGAGCAGGGGCTATGGGGAGAATGGAGCGATCTGAGGAACTCGGGGATAGGGTCTCTGTGCTGCTTCGTGTCTGTGTGGCTGGAGAAAGAAAAGAGTACTGGGCTTTACCGTAATAGTGAGGGGTTCCTTGGGTTCAAGGGACTGGGGCTGGTGCCCCATGGGAGCAGGGTAGGCCCTGGAAGAGGAGGTGAGTTCAGGCCTGTGATTTAATTAGTGAGGCAAATGACATTCAGAGGGCAGAGAGGAGACCTGGCAATAATTGTGTGTGTGTGAAAGGAATCTTAATTTCTAGGCAGACTGACAATTGCTGTGCAAGTACTTGGAGACAGTTCCTGAAGTCCCCCATCTGGCCTGCTGCAGAGGGCTTTTGCAGTAGTTTTGTGCTTGGAGAGTCTCTGATTTAAACAAAGATTTGTTTTCTGTAGGCTTTAGCTTGCTTAAGCTCTTGTTTAGAGTTGGTGGCTGGGGTCTCAAAACAAATATGTTGGTATCCCTAGTGACTTGTGTTTCAGCAAGTGTCCTATATCTCTGTAAGCTGAAAAAGGAGCAGTGGAAGAATTTATTTACTTAAAATGGACAAACTAAAACCATGTCCGATTAATTTGAACTCTCTAAGCATGGAGCTGACTAAAGTGAGGGGACCCAGGGAGTGCATAACAGTGTAAATATTTCTCCCTTATGGCTTGCTCTGATGATTAGCTTTCTGTTGCTATCATTTTTACATCACATGTGCTTGCTGCCAGATGCTCTGTTGCAGATAGAGGATAAAAATGTCAGGATTGCTGTTTAGCTGAGTTTCTAAACAAGTAGTTAATCTTGGAAATACTTAATGGTGAGGTTTGAGCTCCCCCGAGTCTAGTCCCAGAACTCTCATTAGCTGGATTTGCCCAGGCTGCCATGGACAGCTAGCACAAGTATTCATCTTTAAGTAGCAACTGGGGAGGGAGAAACTGCTGTTACTATTTTTTAAGTTAAATTGCATCCCAGAAGCTCCCTTACAGGTGTCTATTGCTGATGAGTCCAAACCCACTTATTACTCAAGCTGTCTGTAGCTGATTTATACCAATCACATCAAGAAACTGATGCGTAATGATCTGTTCTGCTTCTGCAACCCAGAGGCTTTGGTGAACTGGAGTCTAATGGGGAGATAAACTGTCACTTTTTTCAGTTAGTGGGATTCAGATTGCTAGAAATCTGTTGTAATCTAAACTGTCAGGATCTACCTTGTGTTGTTGGCGTGAGCAGATTTAATTTTAGGGGTATCCTTTACACCTGTTAGCTGTTGTAGGTAGGGTGAGATTTGAGGCATCTAGACGCATAGGCAGTCAAATCTCTGGTGACTTTATGCATTCCTCTGGCAGAAGGAAGTCCAAAAGGATGGACAAGTTTTGTTCCAGTTCTTCACACTTCTGAAAACAAGCCAAGCTATTTCAGAACATTTGGTTTTGTAGAATGTGAATTGTGTTTACATACAATCAGGTTTATGGTTTGAGTGCTCGTATGGGTGTACATGAAATTTCGAAGAGCAGGGAGGTGTTTCAGCTGCTGTAACTTTGAGAAAAGCCATGGTTTGGTGGATGGTAGAACAGTCCTTCATAGCTCATAGGAAAATGATGTTGCTTGTGAAGTGAACTTTTAGGTTCAGGGAAGATGCTAATACAAGCATAGAATCTAGTTTTGTCACCTTTTGTTTCTAAACAAACTCTGTCTTTGCTATTGTCTTGCTGTGGTTGAACAGAAAATTCTGAAGACTTTCTGAAGTGCTCGTAACCCCAAATGTTCTGTGGAGATACCTCAGCCTGTGGTGTGTTTTCACGCTTAATATCATCTGTGATCTTTAGATCACAAATTTGATTTGGAACACAATTGTGTGTCTTTTGAATCAGCCATAGAGAGTGATACAGTGCATCCTCCATGCAAAGCTGGAGCATCTGCAGGGTCTGGTGTAAAGTCTGTGGGGCCATACCCATGCATGGTCTTCCTACCAGTGAGGCTGAACCAGCTCAGTGGAGCATTGCCATGCTTCTGCTCTCCTTAAAACCAGAGTTCGGTGTCTTATGGAACCATGGTCTATGTTTTTAATTAGGTTGTGGCTCTTGTAAATGAAATATTGACTTGCTTAAGATTATTTGTGGGTGCTGTTCTTTCTGTGGTGTGGAGACAGGACAGATACTATGATTTATAGTGCAAACTGCCCGCTACTTTCATGCATGCTGTGCCAGATTTCCACCGTTAGGCTTTGTGATTCTGGCCATGTGTCTGCCTTAGGAGGAATTGTTTTGAAATCTTCAGAACTTCACAGAGAAGAAAACTAGAGAAAACTGGCTTGTCTTGTTGTGTGAGACTGATTTTTATTTTGAAAAGCTGCGGAGTTCCCATGGTATGAAAGCAGGACTTGCTATATGGCAGGCAGATGGTGTCTCCGTCAGAAATATCTCTTCCCGTTCCCGTGGAAAACATTCACAGCCATCCAAACTATAGGCCTTTGGGAGGAAAAAAAAAAAGTAACTGTGGTTTTCACATGTTTGAATGTGTCAGATTCAACTCACACCAGCCAGGATTCAACAATAGATGGGATAAAGGTACAAAGAGACGAAGAGGAGTTAGTCAAGAAGACTTGGTTGAGATGACTTTAGTGATGGCAGTGGGGGCTAGAGTTGTGTGAGAGCAGTGTCGAGGTAAGGGATGATGGAGAGTCAGGGACGAGGAAGAGAAGTGCTGCTTGCTGGCAAGAGACATCCAGAGCACCACAGCACTTTTTAGGGGTCTCTGTGAACTCTCTTGGCACTGTGAGCTGCAGCTTTTTGGAGATGGTTCATATAGAGAATCTTTTTTGGGCTTGTGCATAAACCTGACGAAAGTAATACTAGTTTTACGGAGTATCTAACTGTATAGGCATGATAACACCACTTGATCGGATTACTTCTTCCCATGTGACGTTAAATATACAGGGCAGTTGGTGTGAAACTAGTGATGAGTTGCTCAGTAGAAGGTCTGTACCTGCTTTAGTGACTTCCATTCAGATTATCTTGTGAAATCTGAATGTGGTGTTTGCCTGCTGTTGAAATGCTCGATTGATCTGCCTTTCACAGGATCCTGTGGTATAAAGGCACGTGTATCCCTGCTTTGCAGGTAATGAGCTGAGGTTTAGAGAATAAGGTAAAAAATATCCATTAATATTAGGTAGGTAGCTTTAATAATTAAGGATTTGATCTGACCTATTTAAAGTACATAGCATTATTTGGCACTTAATGCATTCATAGTCTATCTCTTAGACCTTCAGCTTTGAGTTCCTGCTAGTTCTGCAGCTCAGCCTTGCAGGAGACCTTGCGTTATACCCTCCAAGTACAAGGACCAGAATCAATAGCTGCCTGTGAAGACTTGGCTGAAGCTGTTTCTCTTGCATTGCAGGAAGTTCTTTTGCAGCATTCATGAGATGGCACCTCATGGTTCACAGCAGCAATGAAATGCTTAAGCAGCAAGGACAGTCTTTTTTGTTCTTGCAGATTTTGGGGGTTCCTAATGGTTCACAGCAGCAATAAGATGCTTAAGCAGTGAAGACAGTCCTTTTTGTTCTTGCAGATTTTGGGGTTTTTTGGTAGACCACATACCTTTCAGTTGTGAAATTGGTCTTGTGGATAGCCCTCCTCAGCACATGGCTCTGATTCTTTTTAGAGACACGTCTAGCCTGAACACTGAATGAGACTTTAGTCCCATGGGGGGAAAAAACAATATGTTATCATGTAACTGAGGGCTATCAGAATACATTGGTGGGGAGGGGGGGGGCTAAATTAGAATTGCAGGAGAATTGTGAAGTCCAGAAGTCCTACGTTTGCTTTGAGTTTGCAAACTTAGTAATTTTTGGCCTAGTTTCTTCTGAGTAATCATACTGAATGCCATCTTCTGTTGGTTTTATATTTGCACTTGCTTAATTACAGGGTTAAATTAATTTAACGCTTACGTGACTTCCTTGCGTGTTCTAGAATTTCATTGAAGCCAGTGCGCAGCTTACTAAAATGAGTTGTCTGGTTGAAAGATGCAAAGTTAATGAGAATCTATTATAGCAGAGGGTGGTTGGTTGTGTTTTAAATTGCAGTGCTGACTCACAGAGTGGTTGAGGTTGGCAGGGACCTCTGGAGCTCATCCGGCCCAACTCCTTGCTCAGGCAGGGACACCTAGGGCTGCTTGTCCAGCACTGTGTCCAAAAGCTTTTTGAACATCTCCAGGGATGGAGACTCTACCACCCACTTCTGTGGGCAGCATGTGCCAGTGCTTGGTCATCCTCACAGTCTGTGAGTTTTTCCTGATGTTCACACAGACTTTCATATGTTTCAGTTTGTGCCCATTGCCTCTGTCCTGTCACTAAGTACGACTGAGAAGAGCGTGGCTCAATCCTCTGTGAACACACCTTCAGGTGTTTTACATACATTAATGATATCTCCCTGAGCCTTCTCTTCTACAGGCTGAACAGCTCCAGCTCTTTCATCCTCTTCATAAGAGAGATACTCCAATCCCTTTAATCATCTTTGTGGTCCTTTGCTGGATTCTCTTCAGTAGTTCCATGTCTCTTGTATTTGGGAGCCCAGCACTGCACCCCACATGGCTTCACCAGAACTGAACAGAGCCTTAGTAAATTACAGGCCAAATGCAGTTTTGTATGTATTAGATGGAGACTAAACATCTGCTTACTGCAGCAGTTGATCTTACATAACATGCTTTAATTTTATACTGTGAAACAGCTTTCTCAATGTCACTATTTTGGGGTTCCCAGCAAAAGTGCTTAATTGTACTTGCACTGAGTTTATAGTGGCTGGAAATTCTCTTGCTCCTTTATCTGTTGCCTGGTTAGTTGCCCCTGTTATGAAAGGGAGCTGAAAATCAGTGTGCTGGGATGAGCTGGGTGTCCAAAATGTTGAAGTATCTTTTTCTTATGATTCTTGAATTGTTTCAGGGCCTTGTTAAAAACCTACTCATGCCTGTTTGTGACAGCATCACAGCCTAGAGCACCAACAGGGAGCTAGTGCTGTGCTCTGAGTTTTGTTAGTGGCATCCAAGATAAATTTCCATGTGAGATGGCCAGCTTATGGCTGCTTGTACAGGTACCTCTTTAAGATGGAAGAAATACAGTTCAGAGCCTCTGTGTAGTTGCAGGAGTATGAGTAAGACATTGGCTGAAGAGGAGATGTTTGAGTACCCGGTGGTCTTGAAGCAAGAGTCTGTGGTACATGAGCGACAGTTCAGAATCTGGTTCTACTGTCTACATGTTTATAAGTCTTCATTTTCTAGCTTTTAAGTGCTTGTTTCTGAAGACTGGTAACTTCTTGCATGGTATATGCAAAAATAAGTAATATAGGCTATTGTCCACTTGCCTGTCTTTGCAGCAGTGCAGAAACCTGCATGTTAGTGCTTCATTTACCATTCGAAAGGGACTTAAAAATAAAGATTACTGTGAGTGCACACTGCTGGATGGAAAGAAAGCTTCTAATGTTGACAGATGCTGTGCACTCTAACAAATCTGTATTGCTGCTGATGTATTTTGCTATATTCCACTTAATTGTGTTATTTTTAGGATAAATATTTCAGTACCTTGCCCTGTAAAGCTTTTTAGCCTAATGATAGTCTGTGACTGGTGCTTACTAGATGGGCTTTTCAGTGTTGCAGGTGAATGGCACTTAACCTGTTTTGGAGAAATGGAGGGATTAAGTCTGGTAGGGTATTTAGAGAATGCATGCAGCAACATCTGGCTGCTTGCAAGCTGCAGCAGGTTATGACAAGTTACTTGCATCCTGTAGATAAGCAAATCTTTTTGTTTTGGAGCCTTTCAGTGCACTGGGATGCTTGTCTCTCTCATTTACTGAGTACCACTGTTCATGTCAATATTTTGAGGTTCATGTGAGAGCAAGCTGCATTTGGGATTCCTGTGCCCTTTTCATTCTGTTACCTCACTTGAAATTTGCAAAGTTCAAGTAGCAAAGTGTGTATAGGTGTTTCTTTGGGGATGCATATATACAGTCATGTAAACCCACTGCAATATTTGTAATGCTTGCAAAGTGGCAGGAGAGTATGATTCTAGAAGTTGGAAATGGCCTGTGAAGGCTGTCGGAAGTGATGCTAGTGGAAGTGGCTTCTAGCCTGGGTTAGGATTGCTTTGAAATAATTTATTCTGTGCGACTGCCACTGAGAGGGAAATCCGGGAAATACCAAAGTCCTTGTGCATGTTGAGATGAGTGGTTGATTTCTGCACCCTGCTTTATCATACCAACTGATGTGTTGGGATTTCAAAATACCAGGAACTCCATCTGAATCCTTCTTGGAGAAAGCAGTTTGTTTCTGCAGATTAGCTATTGAGGAGAGACTGCATAGGCAGCAGACAGTTTCGCTTCCTTGTGCAGCTCTGTCTTCATACAGCCTGGGGAGGAAGAAGTCATTTCAGCTCCCAAGAGGCCAAGGTCTGTCTAGTGATAAATGTGTGACTCTTGTAACATTTCTGTGTCAGGGACTTTGAAGAAATCTGACCTCTGAGACTGAACGCTAGCCTGATGTGGAGCGAGGAGGGAGGGGATATGCCAAAGCTTCTTTCCTCACTGCTGTGATTTTACACCTATGTTCTGTTTGGCAGCATCTTCTTTATCACTGTTGATTGTTTGGCATCTTTGAATACATCCTCTCTTTCTCCCTCCAGTGCATGTACAGCATGGGAACAAGAGAGAGGAAATGGAGGCAAAGAGCTCCCTGCATTCATGAGAAAAGCCATCAAGAAGGGCTCACAGTACTGGGAGGAAGACAGGGACTGAAACTGCTTCTTAACACCACTTGGGCAGCAAGAAATACAAGAAATCAGAATCATGCTTACAGGCATGAAAAATCCCAGAGTAGCATTTTCCTGAGAGCAAGAAATGTTTTTTCTCCTCCCCTTCTGCTGTTCAGAGTTGTGTTTGGATACTGGAAAAGCTGAATAACTGAGACTAATTCCAAATATATCTTGGTTCACAGTTGTTCTGAGCTGTGGTGAAATGGGATTGCTTGATGAGTATTTCCTACCTGAAATTATCCAGACTGAGATATAACTGAGGCTTGTATTTTTCTTCCAGTGGGTCTTTACTTAGAGACTATTTCTGTAGTGACTTAGTGTGCAGTGTTAAAATGGTACTATGAAAGCTGGGCATGTGTAAAGGGTGAAGTGCATTTAATGAGTTGTGCCTGATGAATTGATTTTTTTCCCTTTTTTTTTTCCCCCCACCTCTGAATGGCAGCAGCACCAGCAGATTCCATGTAAGAATGAATGCTAACACTCTGAAAACGCCTTGTGGTGGTACAAAGGGTGCGATGGTAGAGGCTTCAAATCCATTATTTCTCTTCCATCTCTGCCTTTGTCCTTCTTTCAAGTGGATAACTCGCATATTTGCACTGACTGCTTTGGAGGGCTGGGAGTAGAAGCAACAGCATGAAACTAATGTGATGCTTTAGAATTCTGCTGCCACTTATGGGGTGTTGAATAGCTGTAATTAAATTAACCAGTATATTGATTTCACCATGCTGTTTGGGAAAGATCAGAGCAGTAACGTGAGCATTGGAGCTGCTGCTTAGCAGGCCTGAAAAGCTGCAGCCACTCAGGATACGTAATGCCAATGATACCAGTGAGGCTGACGTGGTTGGTTATTCTCTCAAAACTCCTTTGGCTTTTATGAAGTTAGCTGATGGCCTTGCAGAGTAATTCCTAATAAAACAAAACCAATACAAAGCACCTTGGCTTTCCTGAGTGGAGAGCTTGCCACAGAAGCAAACAGACACGATTTAGTTCACGTGGAACTTGGGTTTATTGTTTAAAAAATTAGTGTTGCTGTGATGGAAGCCTTTCAGAGTGTCTCAATGATACGTTATCCTTTCAGCAGTCACAGAATCGTAGAACACCAGGTTGGAAGGGGACCTTGATCATCTGGTCCAACATTTCATGGCAGAAGCATGGTCTGTGCAAGCTGGCCCAGCACCCTGTCCAGCTGAATCTTTAGTGTCCAGTGCTGTGGAATTCATTGCTTCCTTGGAGACGTTTTACCAATGACTCATTGTTCTCACTGAAAATTCTTCCTTTTGTGTCCAATTTGGAATCTTTCCAGGATTAACTTCTGCCCATTATACCCATTACCCCACATCTTTTCCATGTGACTCCTTGCAGAAAGGGAGTCTCCATCTTCTTTGTAGCTACTGTTTAAATACTGGAGCATGGTGATAAGGTATTCTGTGAGCCTTATTTTCTCAAGGCTAAACAAAAAACAGTTCTCTCAGCATGACTTGCCCAGCCTTTTGTTCATCTCTGTGGCCCTTCTCTGGACCCTCTCCAGCCTGTCCACATCTTTTTTGCATAGTGGGGGCCAAAACCTAGTGCAGTATTCCAGGTGGGGCCTGACACGTGCTAAATGGGAAAATGACTCCATTATCTCTGCTGGGATGCCCTTGTTTATGTTCCCCAGCATCCTGTTGGCTTTCTTTGCCACAGCTGTACAGTGTTCACTCATACTGATCTTGGTGTTCACCAGGACCCCCAGGTGCTGTTCCACAGAGCTGGTCCCCAGCCAGGCAGATCCCAGCCTGCTTTGTCAGGTTCTTGTTAACCTGGTCTTCTGTCTATCCAGGTCTTCCTGCAGGGTGTCTCTCCCTTCCTTTGCCCGTTTCCCCACTCAGTTTGCTCTTATCATCAAGCTTTATCAGAGTACGCTTGATGCCATCATCAAGATCACTTAGGAAGATGTTGAACAGTGTTGTGCCCAATACTGATCCCTGGAGGACCTCTGAAGTTCACATACCAGCACTTCCTTCACTGGTGGTGGGTCTGCGTTTGCGTCAACCTGGATTTTTGTTCCTAAGGCCTGGGGCTCAGCGCTGCTGGTAAAGACAGAGGGGAAGAAAGTGTTGAGAACCTCTGCCTTTTCAGTGTTTTTGGTGGCCAATATTTTCCTTATATTTCTGCTTGTTGTTTATGTACCTGAAGAACCCTTTCTTGTAACTTTTGATGTCTCTGGTCAATTTCAGTTTGAGCTGAGGTTGTGCTTTATTTTTAACTGCATCTTGGCACACCCTGGCAATGCAGTTGTAGTTCTCAGTGGTTGGTTGTCTGCTTTTCCATCTCTGGTATGCTTTCCTTTTTGATTCTAAGCAGACTCAAACACTCGCAGTTAAGCCAGGGGGGACTCCTGCTTCACCCACTTCCCTTACTTTTTAAAGGGGATGAACAGTGTTTCTGCTTCCAAGAGAATGTTCTTGAAATATCTCCCAGCACTTACCAGCCCCTTTATCCTCCATGGAATATCTTTCAGCTGAGCTCTGAGTGAGCTGAAGTTTGCTCTTCTAAAATCAAAAACCTTTGTACTAACCTTCAGCACACTCAGCTGGATCCCAGACTCCACAGGATTGTGATCACTGCAGCTGAGGCTATTGCTAACTGAGATATTACAAAGCAGTTTTTCTTGGTTTATGAGTAGCAAGTCCAGCAGTGCCTCATTCCTGGTTTGCCTGTCTAACATTTGTCTGAGGAAACAGTCCTCAATGCATTCCAAGATCTTGATGGATGATACCTGAGACACATGAGCTGCTATGTTGTTCTTCCAAGAAATGTCTGGGTATGAATGAAGTCACTCTTAGGAACTACATTCTGTTGACTTGAAGCTTACTTAAGTGACCCAAATACTGCTTCGTTGGCCTTGTTGTCTTGGTTTGGAGATCAGTAGCAGATGCCTACTAAAGGTCCCCTTGGAGATGACCCCTCTGATCTTGACCCAGAGGCATTTGATAAGGCTTCCAAAAGCCCCTGTAAGTTGACTTGCATACATTCAAGTTTCTCCATAACATAAAGTGCAGGTAACTGATGCTGTTGTACCTTATGTTGTTGCCTACAGGGATGACTGAATGGACATGTGGGTGCAGTGCTATAACTTAAAAAAACCCAAAACGTAAAATTAAGTGGCACAACTTCTGTGGGTAGGTGACATTAAAATATTGCAAATGCATGTTATTCACAAGTCCAAATGATGTCTGACATACGTTTGTTAGATGATTAGGTTTTGGCTGGGAAGATAACAGCAGTTCAGTTCAAGAGCTTTTGATCTGAAGTAATTTAATTTCAGGGTGTGTATTCTTGAGCAACTGCAGTTGACATGGATTGCTCAAAGTACATTTTATTTTTTTTATATTATAGACTTCCCTTTCAGTCACCTCCAACTCTGTATCTGTACCATTCCTATTCCCATCTGTCCCATTTCTCCATGCCTGCTGTGTAGTTCACTGACACTAGGAAGAAATTCTTCCCTGTGAGGGTGCTGAGGCGCTGGCACAGGATGCTCGGAGAAGCTGTGGCTGCTCCATCCCTGGCAGTGTTCAGGGCCAGGCTAGATGGGGCTTGGAGCAGCCTGATCTTGTGGAAGGTGTCCCTGCCCATGGCAGGGGATTGGAACTGGATGAGCTTTAAGGTCTCTTCCAACCCAAACCATTCTGTGATTCTGTAATCAGTCATCTTTTCCAGAGACTCTGGGATTGTAAGACTTTTAAAAGCAAGTATTTCAGCCTGAATTCCTGACTAACACCTATAACTGGCAGATTGTAGCATTGTGGAAAACTTAAGTAAAAAAGCAAGTAGAAAACTATAACCTGTTACTTATTCTATTAAAGGAAAGTTCACTTTTGTCATTGTATATGCTAAATATATATATACAAGGATATAGGAAGTGTGTGTATGTATATTCAGATCTTAGTATTACATTTCCAATAGTTTGCTTTTTCTAAATGAAATTGGTCCATGTGGATCAGTTTGTATTTGATTTCCTCTTTTTTTTTTTTTTTTTTTTAACTACCAGTTGTAGTTTCAGCCCAGCGTAGCTGATTGTTGAAGTGAACTGATTAAATACATTCAAACTAAGAAGGCTTACTTTGGAAAAGTGTTTACTCTGAAAAAAAAGAAACAATTCAGTAGTTCAGAGCTGATTTTTAATTCTTCTGCCACATTTTCTTGTACTCAGGCTGATGGAATGAAAATAGTGGAATTTTTCCAGCAAACATTTTCAGAACCTGTTGCTAAAAAAAGGAAAGCTGAGGATTTAGTCAGTGTTTTGGACTTAGGGTGAGCTTTCAATGAAAGGAAAATGAAAGGAGAAGAAAAATTGTATCCTTCTTCAACAAGGTGAATTGTCCATTGCTAGGAGAATCCTGTGTGTTTATGGGCTGGGATACACAGACTTGAGGAGTGAATGGTGGTGAAGGGATGTTGAAGCTTGAGGTTCATGCTTCTTCATGTGGATGTTCACCCCGGAGTGGAAATTTCTGGTCTGGCCAAAGAGCTAACCTAGATGAGCTGCTCAGGAGTGGGGACATGGTTATCTAGAGCATGTAAGCCTCTGAACAACTAGAATATTTATATGAAAGATAGTAACTTGGTTAACTGTATAACTCAGTTGATTTCATTGTCTGTGAGTCAGGAGCAGGAGTGGCTTCTGCATGAGAACTGTAGGGGTTTGATGTCACTGCAGAGTTTTTTCAGCTGCTTAAGAAGAAACTCTTTCAAATTAGACTAGCGTATTAAGAAGACAGGCACTAATTTCAGTCACTTCTGTACACAGGCAGGAATCTACCACAGGGTTTGGTAGGCAGCTGGGAGAGCTGATCATGCCAACTAGTGTTACCAAACTGTTCTTCATGAAATACTTTTTGCAATAAGAACATTAGCTCTAGTCTAACAGCAATCTCATCTAACTCTTACATTGCATGTTCATTTTCTGTCTCTTGATTATAGACAAAATCTGCCAGAATAATGTTATGATAGCTTGAAACAAGTAAATAATGAAATAGAACCCCAGGTAACAGACTCCTGAGCACTGTTGTGGTCTTTAATAAGGATATGTTATTACTAGTGCATGTTGTAGGATAGATTTGTTTCAGAAGAATGAAATCTAGTTCTTTGCATGCTGATAGAGGAAAGTTTCTTTTGTATAATGTGCTTAAAATGAGAGGAAAAAAATCAGTTGAAGCTAGACTGCATTTGCACAAGGACATTTGCAGAGAGGTGTTTTGTTAAGCGACTAGACTGACATGATTCAATTTTGTCATGAACACAAGGGCTGCCCAGCATCCTTTGCATTTGGGAATGAAAATTGGCCTCTCCCCTTCCTTTCTGAGCTTCTTCAGATGTTTTGTTATGTTAAACAGCGCAAAGAATGACAGACTTTCTCTGTGGTGCTGCTTAAATTTACCTTTTTGTTTGTGTTCAACTTTAATTTATTCTTTCAAGTTTGCGCTCAAGACTGGGAGGTACAAAGATGTGCAAGCTAATAATGAGATTTAGGGGTTGCCTGGGTAAAAGGGTGGTGGTTTTGCTTGGAAATCAGAGCAGTGCATTGGGGTTTGCTGTTTTCACATGGGTTGGTACAGGTTAGTCAAGCCCAAGTAATGAGAAACCAGATCCTTTTGCGTTCGTTGTGCCTTGTCTGTACATAAGATTGTTTAAGGAGGCTTGCTAAAGCAAAACTACAGCTGATGTTTTAAAACTGTTTCTTTAATGTGTTTTCCAAGTTTTATTTTGTTTCAAGGTTTGTTTGTGCTTTCTCCTCCCTATATTGCTGGTGGATGTACTTTTGCATTTGCCATTTATTGTTGAGTAAAAAAATGTACAAATTGGAGAAGAAAAGTTTAACCTTTTTTTTAGATACTGTCTCAGGCTGATTATGTTCAGCACGTAAGGCTTCACCTGCATCTTTTTTCTGTTCAAGATCTTGTTTGAGTAATTGTCCTTGGGATTACTCTGGTCTGTTGATTCATGCATCCAGTCTCTAGGGTTCTCCCTCTTACACACCTCCCAGTATCTGTGGTTATATACTCTTGGGTTTTGATTAAGTTTCAGGACACTAATGAGCCAGCAGTGGTTAACAGCAACCAGAGTGAAGAGGAATATCTTGGCTGCATTTCTATATCTTGTGGAAAACAAGGTGGATTAAATCAAGTTCTGGAATAAGAGAAAATTTATCACTTTGCAGTGCTCTATGCTCAGTTTTTGCACTAAACAGGAAGAACTACTTCTCTCAGGCTAAGCTTTGTTTAAATGCATCTTGTCTACACAGTTCAGTTGTTACCTTTTTTTACTTAAAGCCCACAACCCTTTCGTGATTCTCTATATTCTTGGAATAACTTCAGGATACCTTAATTGAACTCAATTTCCTCTGCATGGATTGTGCTTGGAGCATACACCTGTGTCTGGTTTGCCTAATTGTTCTCGTAGCATGTCACTATATTGCTGAGCCAGAATAGCATTTCACTGGGAGCAAAGGACGAAGAGCAGTATGACACAAGACAAAATAGTACTGATTACAAATACGTTATGGTTTTGTCCTGAGGATATAGAGCTGGGATTAATTTTACAGCTGCAGAGAAGTGAATTAACTTGTAGTGCTTATTTTACCACTAATTGCTAATAGTACCCAGGGCAAGCTTTAGAGTCCTACCCTGTGTTCTTATATTCATTGTGACCTTGGAATATGTGCCGCAAAAGGTAACAGCAGCTTTGGTATTTTTGATATCAGAGTATGTGTCTTAATTAAAAAAATGCACCTTAGTGCTCTGTAATAAATAGTTTTGTGTGTCTTTCAATTCTGTAGGTTTATTAAAACATCCAGAAAGCAAAGGGTACTTGGTGTACAAATGGACATTCCTCCTCTCACTATGTTTTGTGTTATGATCTGATTACCTTGAAGTTAATTCCACAGTGCTTATGTGTCTCAAGAAATGTGCTATTCCAGGAAGAATTACCTGCAGTTAACAAGCTGATAATCCAGAGCGGTTTGTTTTGAGTGTACACAGTTGTAGATAAGAGCAAAATTGGACCTCTGATTCCCAGAAGCAGACAGGGCTACATTCGGGAGAGTCTGTAATGACTCTTTTGAAGGATTGTATGAAAAGTTACATTTCTTTCCTTCACATTCCAACTTTTACCTGTTCATTAGGCTGCAGCATCTCTGAAATTGTTGCTTTGTAAGAATTCAGAGCACTTTTGTTAATGCTGACCTGCATGAGCGTTCATCTCCAAACTTGCAATTAGATTTATAAACTTGAGGAAGTAGTTGCTTAAACATTCAAATATAAGTGGAGTTGGTGGTACTGAGAGTTGCTTGTTTCAGTGTGTTACTTCTGGTTCTTCCCTGTCTTACTCTTCTTTCTCACTACAGGTCTTGATGCAGAGTTGTCTTATGTGAGGAATGATGTGGTTAATCACTATGCATTGTCCTTCAATCTCTTAATACCCAGCGAGACCAACAATCTTCACTTCAGCTGGCATGCGAAATCTAAGGTAAGCAGACATAACTTCTGTGTTGGAGTGCTTGATACATGATCTGCATTTCTTAGGGAATACCCACTGTTGTAATGTAACGGCATTTTTCTTTGCAAAAATTATGCTAGGGGCAAAAGAATTATTTCTATTATTGCAGGTAGTAAGTTAAGAGGATATGTATCCAAACTGTTCCTTTCTTGTTTTATAAAGGTTAATCACTTCTTTTGAAGTATTTTCTGCTTCTTGCTTCTGGCAGACTATATATGTATATATCCAAGCTACTGGCTGTGTAATCTCTTCTGGGGATGCATTGAACACACAGAAGAAGCAGCCATGAACTGAAGCCTCTGAAAATCAAATGTAGAGCAATCGCATTTTAGAGATTTCTAGAAACCTATGTTTGGAGACAAGAACCTATAAAAGTAGCATCTAGTATGTTATCACCAGGCCCTGATTAAATGGAAAGGGATTTTTATTTCACTTAATCACTAGGGCTGGAGCACGCAGCAACAGCTGTCATAAAGATTGTGTATGCTCTTACATTTTGGAGGATTTCCAGTTACTTAACAATTTTTCTCTTTTTCTGAAATGATTTGTTTAGTCTCTGCCAGATGTTCTTTTACAATTAAAGAATAATTATGAAAGGTATTTAGCATTTCTTTTTACTACTGTAGAGATTTCTTACATGTTTTCTGTTTCCCAATTGTGACTACAGGTTGAGTATAAACTGGGATTTCAGGTAGATAATCCCATGGCGATGGCCATGCCCCAGGCCAACATTTCTCTCCAAGGAGAAGTTCCTCGCACCCTTTCAGGTAAACTCCTCACTCCCCAGAAGTGCACAGCTAGTGCTGCTACTAATGATGCTTTCAGGTGGTACTTCATTTCTTTCAAAATGTGTGTAGTCTTGTATAAGAGTAATTTTCCTCTATTAAACATATGTTTACAAGCTTCTGCAACAGTTCTGATATTGCAAAAAGGGTATTATAGATTGAAACTATTAATCTGAGAGTAATATTTTTTCCTCCTTGTTCAGTGGAGGATAGATATTTTCCTATGTATATGTACACACACAAGGCAAGGTTCCTGTTCTCTTTCAATACTAATAATTAATACGTGCATGAATTTTGAAATCCACACCTTTTAATTTCTCTAGCCTATAGAGATGGCATTTCAAGGTGTGTTGGAGTTGTTAATATATTGAAGTGTTTTTGATAAGTTTAAAACTGAGAGATGCTTTGGTTATGTACCACTACTGTATGAAAGCAGACACTGAGGAGTTAGGCTTATTGTGTTTGCTCTGTTGACATAAATAATACTGGCCTATAAACTAGAAAATAAAAAGTGCCGTATTAGTTTAAGCTTTGATTCCAGTCAGATCTGCAGCTTACTGGTTGTGAAAAAAAGCTAAACTTCATAGCACTTCAAAAAGCAACAAGGAAAATTAAATCTTCCGGTTTTCTGTAGTAATGGAGGTTTCTTGTGACAGCACTTGAGCTCCAGAGCTAATGGATGGTTAATGGTCATTTATCCACAAATACAATTTTAGTAATCAGTAAGTGTTTAATGCAACTTGCATAAATTAATTACAAATTGATGCCCTTTCCTGCTTTAATAGTTGTCTGAAATTACAAAGCATGAAGACTAAAATAGCATTTCTTAGTAGCAAGTTCTTTAAAAATGTATACTATAAACATAATTTCAAAAGACCCTTATAATTTAAACGCTCTTTCACCAGGCTGTCTGAAAAGTGCTCAAACTGAATTGTAATGCAGATTTGTTGTCTGTTTGCAGTGTTTCGTGTTGAACTCTCCTGCACTGGCAGACTTGACTCTGAGGTGACAATACTAATGCAGCTCAACTTGACAATAAATTCATCAAAAAACATCACAGTATTAAATTTCAAGCGAAGGAAAATGTGCTACAAAAGTAAGGCATCAAGTTTCAAATACTAAAAAGCTTTTAGTGTTTAAAGTATGATAGGAAAAAGGAGTGGGAAGGTGTATGAACCAGGACTCAAGTGACAGTTCCTGAAAATGAATGTTGAAGGGGATAGGAAGAAACCAGGAAAAATTTTGCTTTTCAGGGATGAATGGAGACTTTTGGTAAAAGGAGAAGCTGATGGAGGAAAAAATTCCCCCAGTGTTCTGCTGTGTTGGCAGACCTGTTTACATATATAGCAAAAAGCATTTTTTTCTGTTGTGCTTGGAAGGAAGAAACAAATTCTTCAAAACTGCAGCACTCTGAATATTCAGATTGTTCTAAGAATTACCATCAAAATCTACCTAATCTATAAATTGTGATAAACTCAGAATTGGCTGTTTAGTGACTGTAAGCAGGTGTTAGTCTTTAAGACTTGGAGTACAAAATTATATTGTTAGATAATGCAGAGTTCAGAAATCCCAGATTGAATCTTTTGGGTTTTGACTTGGGAATCTGCAAGCACAATTTGTTCTTGGATTGTTTCTGTCTCCTGTTGCTACTTCCTAGAAGTAGCTTCATAGGCATCAGAAGGAAATTATCTTGTAAAGACCCAAGAACTGCCCTCTCGTTAAAAATGGCTGTGGTGGCCTGTTCTCAGGCAACTTTGCAGGATGACCACTTCTCTATTTATGTGCTCACTGTGGCTCTGTTCAGTTTACTTGAAGCCTTTGAGGACTGTAGTTGGCTTTTCAGAGGTGTGTTTGTCACTTCTGTTCAGTATGAATATCTAAGGATGAACTTCTGGAAGGTGTGGATGAAAGGGCTAGCATGGCTTTTTAGCACATAATAGTGTGACACTCATGCTGTACTGACACTATAGGAAGATCATTCTTAATTTGAAGAGTATCTCTAGGAAAATGGAGGTCTGGCTGATAATTTGCAACTTTTTTTTTACCTAGGTACTTTTTCAAAGATTCTAGGTGCGGGAAGTCAGCACTGTTTATGCATTCATAGCTTGTTGAGCTGCTGAATGTGCAGAGGAGGTTTCCATGGGTACTTCACAGTTACCTGGGTGTGTGAGATAGAGCCACTTCCTAAATTATGCAGAGAATTCTTGCAAAGATTATGTTTCTGTGGGTTCATAAGAACGTCAATGACAGTGATCATCCTGGTGACTTTTGTTCCATATTTATGAGTATTAAAATAGGCATAACCTTTTTCATTCTTCAGTTTTAAAATACTTGTGACTGTAGCATCAGCTGAGAAGGCACAGTGCCCATGGCTGCTTCTCTTACTTCTTCCTAGGATGAGTAGCATTAGACTTGAGCCAGAATTTCTTCCAAAAAGGTCAGGGTAGTATTGATTGAACATTTCAGATATTGTTTTCTATCCAGTAGTAACTGATTCTCTGAGGTCTTTGTTGTTTAGTGTCTTAGCATACACTCACATACTCTGCACCTCCTCTTTCTACTGTTTGCTGCTTTGGACTTTGGTGGACAAGCTGGAAGGTTTTTTGAGGTAGGTAGATTCAGTGGGTTCAAGCATGGCCTCAATGGACATGTGTATCAGTGGTGAAATACCTGACCCATGCGTCTTGAGTGTGATTTTTATTGTACAGTGGTTAGGTTTTTTAAAGGGAAATCAGGAGATAACTGTAGTCCTGAAGTCAGCTCACCTGTTTGGAAAAGCAGGTTTGTTTTTCCATAAATGAGGCAGTTGACATCCTGTGAAGAGCTGCAATAATAAATGTATACCAAACTTAATGGTTTTCTCTCATCTGTTTAGAGCTTGAACCAGAAGTAAAATCTCCAACATCTGATAAAAACAGCAGCAAGGCTATCTGTGAGTACTTCTGAGTGCACAACTTATTTTGGTGTACCTAGGTATTAATCTGATTTTATTTACTGTATTGGTGTGTGTCTTGGTGTGCAGTTGACTCCTGCTCTTCCAGCCTTAATTAGCATATGCATGCCACGTGCTCTGTTGGGGCTCATCTGAGCTGCAAACTTGGTTTGTCTGTGTTCCTACTGTGTTTGCAGCATGGGAGCCATGGAGGAAGGTCAAGGGATTGTGTGAGATAGAACCAGCAGGGCCAACAAGGCTATTTTAGGACGTTCTTGGGTAGCTTTTATGCTTTAGTAGGAACCCTCCTTTTGACCCAAAAAATAAATACAGGTATTGAGTGCCTTGCTGTGCCCTGCCCTGCTTTGCTGCAGCAAGAACTGTGGTGCCCGCTCTTTTGGAGGGATATCATGGTCTGCCTCTGCAGACTAGCTCCTAATGGGTGTGGGTGGTAGGGCACTGGGGGTGAGTCTGGGGACAGCAACACTGCCCTCCTGAAGTGTCAGCCTGCTGGAACTAACAAAATGGTTTTTATGGTGTTTTTTTTGTTTGTTTGTTTTTGAGAAAGGTTCAGTAACTTTCACCTTTCTCTTCCAGTTGATCCTGTAAACGCAGCTCCCACCACTTCTACCCGTGTATTTTATATCAGTGTAGGTGTGTGCTGTGCTGTTATATTCCTGGTGGCAATAATATTGGCTGTCTTGCATCTTCACAGCATGAAAAGGATAGAGTTGGATGACAGGTATGTATTCAAACTTCTCAGGTACTTTCGTGGGGCACATTTACTCAGATCTGTGGGAGTTCTGGTCTCAAAATGAGCACTCTGTAGCAGCTTGCAGTTTCTGCTCTTGATGTCAAGCTGTAGCAGTTACTACCTGTGTAGAGCTGTGGTAAGTGCCATACAGCAGAACGGCAGCAGTTGTGGGTTCTTTGCTGTTTATGGGGTGGGAGGTTTGTGGCTGCTGGGTTTTTGTTGGAATAGTTGTGTGGCTGACACATAGGGGAAGTTTGGATAGAAGCAGATCTGCAGTGACTGTCAGGATTGAAGGAAAATTTGACAGATAACTGAGCACACTGAAGATAGTTGATTTTTACTGACTTTTACAGGAGATTGAATTTCAGTTTTCTCTATTCTGATCAATTTACTAGTATTCAGTTTGGACTTGGGGTAAAGTGTGGGGATTACAATTGGTTGGTTATAAAGCTGAAAATGTGGCATTCTCCCAAAAAAGCCAAATTGGCACATGCATCTGAAGAGGACTTGTAACACGAATCCGAGGGCAAGGATGTGCAGCTTGCTTTAATTCAGAAAGGGGAAGTATTATGTTTGTAGGATGTGAATAGTGTCATTTATGAGGTTTTGAGAGACTTGTCTCAGCCTAGTAGTGTGATTAAATGTCCTCTTATCAACTCCATTGTACTTGATTTCTGTGGAGATACAAGCTAAAAATTCATCTATTGTTAATGCTCTGTGGGTTGCAGGTATTAGAGAATTTGCTCTAAATCAGTATATGGCTTTCTGATAATTTCTGTGAGGTTTGTGCAGATAGTGGGATTTAGTTCTTCGGAGAGCAATGTGATGACTTGGTGTTTTTTGAGCCCAAAATTTCTTGACTTGACAAAACCTTGGATGGGCTTCTGGGTAAGAGCTGTGGTCAACTAGTGTCGTAGCAGAGGTGCAGCACAAGCAAAATGTGCCTGAAAATCAGGATCTGGAGTTTTGTTTTTCAGAGCAGACAGCACTCACAGGAACTGGGAAAGAAACTGAGGGAATGGTTCAGTGCTTGGTTGAGAAGCTGGTTCAGTGTTATAGCTTAGCCTCAGTGTTATGTACTAGCATTCCATATCATCAGTGACTGCTTGTTGTAGTATCTAGTCAAGGAACTCGTGATAGAAGAAACAACTTTTGATTTGGTTTTGAAATGCAAGCTCAGAACATTGCTGTGAAGGGGTTCTGACTCAAAGATGATACCATCATGAGGGTTAATGACCTCCCAGGAGCAAGAGAGGCTGAAAACCCCACTCCTGGTCCTCTTAATTTTGAAAACCAGAGCTAACGAAAAATGAGGAAGGTTGTTAAACAGAAACTAAAGCCAGGCCACTGAGTTTACGGGCTGCACATGGACTATGTAAGAACCTTGTATTGAAAGTTCAGAATAAATGCTTGCATACCTATCACAGGCACTTGACAAAGTGCCAGAGAAAGTTGGCATAGCTTAACAGCAGGATAATGGAGGTTATTAAAAGCAAGAAGGCATCCTTCAAAAAGCTGATGTAGTGTGCAATTGAGAAAACTGAGAAAGGGTATGAAAATGAGCAAGTGAAACCTGAAAACAAGATTGAAGCCAAGCAAAAAGGTAGTTTTTCAAACCTGCAACAGGCATAAAAAGAGTAATTCCTTTTTCAGGGTTGCCTGCAGCAGGAAGCCAACCAAAGAAATCTATAGGGCTCTTGGATGATCAAGTTACAAAATGAGTTTCCAGCCATAAATGCAAGTTCCGCATCAGCGTTTAGTGCAGTGACCATGCCAGGGCACGTCTTTCTGGACAACTCGCTGAGAGTGGATCATATTGAGACATCTTGTAGTCGCAGCAGTGCGAACAGTTAAAATAAGCAGTAATAAGTTGCCAGCACATATTCATTCAGAAATTTTAAAGGAAGTTGAAGTGGCAACCACTAACAGTGGCTTTTAACCTTGTGCTGAAAACTGTGCTGGAACCCTACACCTGGAAGGCAGTGAGTGTGCGAATGACTTTAAAAAGGGTTTCCAGAGAGAGCTTGAGGCCAGCTATTCATCAAGAAGCCTGATGTTTGTATTGAGAATTAGTTCTAAAGAAAAAATTCAGCAGGTGCATCTGTGATTATGGTATAATGGGGAAGAGTTGACTGGCTTTCTTGGGTTTTTTTAGAGGAAGTCTTGCTTCAAAGTTAACAGTGGTCCTTTAAGGCATCACTAAGCATGTCTAAAAATCCGATGAGGATGGCTAGCACTGCTTGGTCAGTGCTCAGTAGCAGCCCAAGAAGCAAATGGAATCTTGATTATTTGGTAAGGCAGAGGGTTTTTCCCCAAACCAGTCTCTTTGTTCTTCTGGTACAGTCAGCAGAAGTGGAGAAGCTTTTAAGTTTCCAAAAAAAGGGGGGATGTTTGTGTTTGGGAGAGACATCAAAAAAGTTTATTCCAGCCCTCCCATCTGAGCTAGTAACAGGTACTGCCTTTGCCTGCCAGGACTTGTTCGCCTGTTCTTAGGCCGTTACAGCTACAACAGCTCTTTCTTTAGGATTTTGGTCTGGGAGGGTAAGACAGAAAACAGCTTTCTGTATAAGGCAAAAACTGTTTACAGCAGTGAACTGTAGGGAATACATTTTTATCTTTGCTCCAGGACAGGAACTAAAGGGCAACTAACATGCCCAAAGCGAGCAAGAGGAGATCATTCTGGCTGCAAAAGCTGGTTAAGGTTTGCTGGGTGTTATGGATGCTTCTTGTTTTTTGCTCAAGCTACTCCTTCCAAACAAGCGTATTCATTGATTCTCAGTGAGGTGTCTGTACAATGAAATTAATGCATAGAAGTCTTTGGAATGTAGTATTGTTGTTGTTTCTGGGATGATGGGAAGCTCTTGCAGTAAATATTTTGTCAGCTTGATTTTCCAAAAGTGGGGGAAAAGTACTGGAAACCAGCAAATTCTGCAAAACAATAGGAAATTGTTCACACTCAAAGGACAGAAGTGTTTAGACTTTTAAGTTTCCCGAAATGCATTTTAGTACGTGAGAGACTTTAAAAATGCCATTCTTTAAAAATCGAGCCCAGAAAATCTTCTGGATTTAACTTTGGTAAGTTAATTTTTTATTTATTCCAGTGACAAGCAGTCATGTTCATGTCCATTTTTGTTTTAAAACAGCATTAGCGACAGCAGTAGCTCGCAAGGTTTATCCCAGCCTTCCACACAGACAACACAGTACTTGCGAGCTGACACGCCAAACAATGCAACGCCAGTAACCAGTAAGTGTTAATCTAATTACAGACTCTTGCAGCAGACCCTTTTGTGCACAGCTGGAATATTTGGTGGTAGGGGTCACACTGATTTAGTATCAAGTAGAAGAGAATCTTCTGACTCTGTCAGTTTGCCTCTCAAGTTCACGTGGTGTGTGGTTTTGCCCAGCCATGCCATAGTCATTGAGGCCTCCTTAAGTAGTGGGGCCCAGGAGTCATCACATGAGCATGATCCCATGTTTTGTCCAACAGGGTATTCTCCCTGCACGTAGATCAGTCAGCCAGAAAGGCTTCACCAGTATCTGTGAAGTTTCTGTTTTCTTAATACTGGAAGGAAGCTGCCTTACGCAGCCCTAGCAAAGGATGGTATAGAGCTGGAAGAGAGAACAGAAAGTAGAAGTATCCACCTAGCTCTAGGAGGAGTTCATGCATGGAGACCAAAGCAGCTGGTTTCATCAGCATGTATTACTGATGGCTATGTTGTTCTCATCTTGTTTCTGCAACCTGCAGTGGAAATGCATGGAAAGAAAGCTTTACAAAGGTGATATATTCATGATCTCTTTTAGTTTACAGCTTTGCTTGAAAACATGAAAAAGAGCAGTGAATTAAAAGGAAAGTTGGCAGTGGTTTGTATGGTCCTTGATAGACTGATCAGGTGACTGATACTAGCTGTTTTCTGTGTTAATTCTGCAGTTACTGAAGGTATTTCTTATCTGTGGGGTGTTTACTCTTGCAGTTGTTTTCTGTCTTCTCTACTGGAGGGATGTTCCACGTCACATCACTCCAAGGAAGGGACTGGTCAGACTGTAGGGAAGCTGGATGGTGTAGGGCCACATTTGGTGTGCTGTTCCTTGGCAGTTCAGTCTCATCGGACTGACCGTGGGCCTTTCCCTTGTGCTGGCACTTACGCTGCTAGGTTGCAAGAGAGTGTGGGAAGCTGAGCCAGCCAAAACTTGACTTCTTCTGTAGAGTGATCGGTTTTTGGTTGACTTGGGTCTCTGAACTGGCTTGTAGCCTAGCTGTAAGAGAACTAAGATTGGTGTTCAGAGGGTATAGCCTAAGTGAATATGATCCCTGGAAACTTCAACTGACCCTCTGGCAAAAGGTGAGAAGATCAAGACCATACTGATGATGCAACCCTCTTCACCTTGACGAGCATGGTAGCCACTGTGCCTAAATGGCACTAGTTTGCTGTGTTTAGTCCTTGTTGTTCCAGAATGTGTCTTACTTGTTTTGGGGCACCCTTGGTAGCATATGAAACGGTAAGAACAAGTATAAGAAGAAAAAAAATTGATAGAATCACAGACTGATTTGGGTTGGAAGGGGCCTTAAAGCTCATCCAGTTCCAACCCTTCCACTAGACAACTTCCACGAGACCACATTGCTCCAAGCCCCATCCAGCCTGGCTTTGAGCACTGCCAGGGATGGGGCAGCCACAGCTTCTCTGGGCACCCTGTGCCAGTGCCTCACCACCCTCACAGGGAGGAACTTCTTCCTAATATCTAATGTAAATCTCACCTCTTTCAGTTTAAAGCCATTCCTCTTTGTCCAGTTACTACCTGCTCTTATAAAAATTTCCTCTCCAGATTTCTTGTAGCCCTTTTAGGCACTGGAGGCTGCTCTAAGATCCCCCCAGGGCCTTCTCCATGCTGAACAAGCCCAGGTTGAATTGAACAAACCAAGACTGTATACATGACATCAACAGGAAGAACAATTCTTCCACAGTTGTATTAACTTTTTTTCAGTAACAAGTAAAGTAATTTTCAAGATTTCTATAATAATTCATTAATGTGTACAGAAATATGCAGGCCTTTCTCTCTGTATTATTGTATCTAGATGCCTAGAAGTGCCAGAAGAGGGCACTGATAGTTCTCTTTATATCCTGCTGGTGAAAGGCATCTTCCTCACTCCAAGTCTTCTCAGAGTCTCTTGACTGTGGTCTTTGCGCTTCCCTGACAAGGAAACAGTGTCATGTTAATTGGCTTCAGTATATAAGGAGTTTACTTGCTGTTAATAATAAGTAGATTGCATGACTGTACATAAAATTCCTGGGTGGTATCTTTTTCCCTGCAGATGATTACATTCACATGGCTTGGTTTTGTTTTTTGTTTTTTGTTTTTTTTAATACTATTAAACCTTACTATTCTTTTAAAGATTAACATATAATGTTTTTAAGTACATGCTGCTTCCATGTCTTTTTACCTGTAGGTGGTGCTGAGGTGAAGCAATGTGCTTGTGTTTGTATTATAAGGGTATTTATATTGGTTTGTTTGGCTCTGCTGGCTCCTCAGGTTATCCTACATTACGGATAGAGAAGAATGATCTTAAAAGTGTCACTCTAATGGAAGCGAAAGCTAAAGTGAAGGACATAGCCATCTCCAGGGAGAGGATCACTCTAAAAGATGTGCTTCAAGAAGGTATTAATAGGACACTTGTAGGCTACAACACTTTATCTTTGTGTGTGTGTATATATATGTCTGTATATTCTTTAATAGCTAGATTTTTCAGAAATTAATCATGGATGACATTGCTGATCTTTATAACTGTGGTGAAGGAGATGAATGATGTCTTTGCAGGAAGAGCTGTCTCTGCATTTGGGGGGTTGGGTGGGGAAGGCAGTTTCCAGAATTCATTAGAATGGGAAGCGACGAATCATGCTCAGTAAATCATTCAGCTTGTCTGTCATAATAATCTGGTCTTTTATTTAAAGGAAAGGGTTAGATGGTTAAGGAATGAGGAAATCAGTTGTCAGTGGCAAAGTAACTCACTTTTGTAAGTTACTGCAGGAAAGAGTTTCCAACAACAAAAAACAGAAACCAAAAAAAACCCCTGAAGCCCACAAAAAGCTCAGTTGACAAATCTCACTGTCAATTTGATAGCTTCCAACTGGAAATCTGATCAGATGCAACATTTACAGCTCTGATATGAAAAATACAGAGATTACCTGATTTAGTTTACTTCGGAAGTGGTCATGCACAACATTAATCGGTTCTTGTTGATACTGAATTTGGGAAATAGGCTTAAATATTTAAATAATTGTCATTAATCTTTACTGCTGAACCTTTAAGTTTGTGTTCCCTGAGCCTCATGAGAAATCAGACTTCTGAAGCTGGAGATCTGAGACACTCATCCTTTGGAGGCAGAACTGCTAAATGTGTTGCATTGCTGCCTGGAAAACAATGGGAGGATGCTATGCTCCCTGTTTAATGTATGCCTCTAAATCTCTATGGAGGCAGCTTTGCACTCCACTCCAGTGGTGGTTCTGCAAAAAGCTTACTTTGCATGCAGGATGTGCTTTGTTTTCCTTTGTACTGTCTGCTGCTTGTAGCTGTAATGTTCAAAAGTCATCTTATGACCAGAAGTGACTCAGTGCTGCAGCTATGCTTCAGATGTTCAGCACCAAGTGATAAAGCTGCTCTAGTCCACCAGATGTGGCTTAAATGGCTGTTGAATGCGATATGGACCCAGTTAACACTGGGATCTTGTTTCTTGGCTTCCAGCTCTTGTTTTAGCCTATCAAACCCATCAAAAGTTACAGAACTAAAAGAGGTCGTAATGAACAGTTACCAGTTTTAGTTCAGGACTGTAACAGAATTGAGTCTCTGTCATCTAAGAACAAAACAGCTTCAGAGGCTAAGAAGTGAATAATAGAAATGTCTGCATAAAATTTTTGAGAATTCCTCAGTGCTGCCAGTGGAACTTTAAACATATTTTGCAGATCTTGGTCAGAGATTCAATATAAACATCAAAGTAGCTTCTGTAATATAACCTGCCTTAACATGCTGATAGTTTAGAATATTACGGTTCTGCTGTGGTGTAAAGCACCAGGTCTTGAGAGTGTGCAAAGGAAGATGGGTCTGTACGGGCCTTTTGTATTGCTGGGCTTGCACAGCACTTGATTCTGAATGTGCTTCAAGCTAATATTGTACTAGATGCAAGACAAAAATGTAGGTGTCTTAAGAAAAAACAACAAAAGCTTCTAATATTCACAGTACATGGACCTTTTACTGTTTTCTGGTGAAGAAGAGAAATGGCTTTGATGTCCAGTCTGGAATACAAACAGCGTAACCTGGGAAAAGCCTGGGGGAGAGCAAGGCAGAAGTAGCATGTTCACAGTGCTGTCTCTAAATGTTACAGCACACCAGTGACATCTGATTCCTGCTAGGATACCAGTCTTTCAGGTTACTGTTTGTTTGCTTAAAAAAGGCAAACAACCAAAACAACAAAATGCTGAACTGTGACCATACAGGCACACGGTGTTACAGTCTTACTGTGTTTAGATATTACATTGAATGAAAATTACTTTCTAGTCATACCTGCTCTTACATGCTTCCTCATTCTCTTTATTTTCAGTATTTATAAATAGATACCTTTATATCAGAGCACATTTCAGTACAAGATGCTGTCTTCCCTTTGACTTATATCTGGAAATGCATACTTAAGGCACTTTCTTGATTTCTTTTCTTCAAGAGCTGAGATAGGAAGGTTTTAGTTTACTGTTCAATAATTTGTCTTGTATATTTATGGTTAGACTGCATGAAGATGATGCACACATGGTGCCATGGTGATAGAGTGACAGAAAAGTATTGCCAACCTGAGTTGTGTAAAAACTCAATTCTGTGTGTTACCATGCTGTAGTTGTTCTTTTCCCAGCTGTTTAATGTAGCTCCTCTTCCTGCATCATTAAAATTTTGTGAATGCAAAAATGTTGGAGAGACTGAAAAAAGAACCCAAACGAACCCAACACCTTCCAGCTGAGGTGAAACATTTAAATAATGTGATACTGTTTGTTTCAAACTGTTCCATGGGTACAGGTTGGGTGAAACCAGTATTGCCCTGTGAGGATTTAAAGAAAACAAAAACAAAAAACAAACCAAAATTCCTGTTTTTGAGAAGTGCTGGAGAATTCCAGACTGGCTGGATGACAAAAGGTTGGAGCTGGTGTTTAGCGCAGTTGTCAAAGACTGAACTACCAAAAATAACCCCATCATTGGTATTGATACTTAATTTAACTCAATCCTGCTACTGTTATTGGTCCACTTTCACAGTTGTCCCTCTAAGTTTTAGTAACCTTAAACTTTCAGCAGTTGCTGCATATAGTTCTGAATCCACCTCTTGCTGGAGAAGTGTTTGGGTTATATATTGCTGACTTAATAGGACACTTGGGACTTAGGCTTCAACTGCAACTGTTCCTAAGTTTTTGCTGTGGCTGATGTGTTTTAAGATAGAGTTTTCTTAATCTGAAATTCTGCTAATGTTATCAGTGTATTTTAACCACATCATACTTACTGTATGTTCTATTCACAGGCACATTTGGGCGCATTTTTCATGGGATTCTAATAGAGGAAAAAGACCCCAGTAAAGAGAAACAAGTTTTTGTCAAAACTGTTAAAGGTATGTTCACATTGAGGAGTGTTTTTGTGTCCAGTTCTGTGGATTGTGGTGCGTGCTGAGTGCATCAAATCTGTCTTTAAAACCAACCCTCTCCTCCCCAAAATATGCAAATTACTACTGCTTAAAAAGCAAAAGCAATTTGGGTGCTGCCTTCAGCCAGAGAGAATAGAAATCTTATATGGAAGAAGAATGTGTGGTTTTTCTTTTCCTCTAGCATGTCACTGTTCTTTCCATCTGCAATCTTTTTCCTTGCTGAAAAAAGCACCTGCAGTGCATTTTTAAAACCTTTTATGAACATATGTGGTTGTACAGAAGATAGGGCATAGTTTCTGCTATCCTTAAATTTTGCTACTGAACCATAAAAATTATTATTTAGAACGTAATTTATAAAAATATACCATCCTGGTTCAAGAAATATGTTGTTGGAGTGACTTAAGTCATGATGGACAGACTTAAACAGCATGGTAAGTATAGGTGAAAACTGTATTACAAATAGCCTACATATATATTACATGGGGTCTACGTACATCCTTTCCTTCACACACATTGTAAGAGTTCTCTAGTACTTCAAAACAGTTTTGCTGAATTCCTCATACAGTAGTTGCTTCACCAGTTACTTTTGTCATTTCAGTTGGGTCTATTACTACCTTTTGGTTTTCATTTGACAAGTTCTTTAACTCTTTAAAACAACCTCCAAACCCCCAAACAACCCCCAAAACAAACAAGCAATCAGGCTTCTATAAGACTTTCACTTTTTCTTTATTTTCTTTTTTTTTTTCTTTTCTTTTTTTTTTTTTTTTTTTTTGAAGAGGGAGGTGGGAATTGGTGAAGCTGCTGAATTTTGTTGGTGTTGAATCTTTCTTCTACCCATTTATTCTCTGCTATTTTTAAGAAAAATACATTGTTTAAAAGAAGCAACCTTCTATAGTTGGTGTGTTTCTCACATAATCAGATGCTTGTAATAATAATAAAAGAAAGCTTATGTGGAGAGCCACTGAGAAAAATATTTGTGTTCACTTTAAGGGGAGGAGTTTCTTGAAGTCAACCTACTAAAAAAGAGGTTCTTAGTTCTTGAAACAATATGAAGTGGCAGTTTTTGTGATGGATGCTGTTGCAGTGACAGGACAAGGGGGAACAGCTTTAAACTGACAGAGGATAGAGTTAGATTAGATACTAGGAAGAAGTTCTTCCCTGTGAGGGTGGTGAGGCCCTGGCACAGGGTGCCCGGAGAAGCTGTGGCTGCCCCATCCCTGGCAGTGTTCAAGGCCAGATTGGACAGGGCTTGGAGCAACCTGGTCTAGCGGAAGGTGTCCCTGTCCTTGAGGAGCTTTAAGACCCCTTCCAACCCAAACCTTTCTGTGATTCTATGAACACAAGCAATGTGATATTAGCTTCCTTTCCTGCCTAGCAAATCCTTACCTCCAAATCGGTCTGGTATGGCTGAACTGTAAGGTGGGGTGGGTACCAACAGGGAAGTATTGCTTTATGGGCAGCAGGAGGGTAACCTGTGAGTAAATCTGTCTCAGCATTGAGTCAGACAGCAGAACTTGGTCTGTCCTCTGAAGCAACTGTTTGTATTTCTCCTAATGTGATTCATGGAAGGCTGGATAGTGAGGATTTGCCAATGTCACATTTTCTGTTCTTGTCTCTTGCATGTCCTCATGGGCATTCCTATATTCAGAGTGTCAGTTACTCTTGTAGTCGCAAGGTGCTTCCATTATTTCTTCAGGAGTGCCTCTAAGGTGGTATACTTTCATTCTGTAGCACTTTTCCTCCCTTTAAAGTCCAGAGAGGATTTCTGAAGAGAAGATATGCTGCCCCTTTGGAAGATGTTGGTAAGATGCCATTTAGCATGTTGTTGGTAGTTAGAACTGTGTCTACTGAAGTTCTCATAGCTTTAACAAAAGTAATAGTCCTCTTATATAAAGGCAAGTATTTTCCTGTAGTGACTTCCAGCAATTAGCAAAGGAGTGTCCCTTATTTAAGGAAATAAAAAAGTATGGATCTTTTCAGTGTTTTGGGAACTTTTCCTGAATTCTGCCCTCTTCTATTGCCCTCCCTGCTAAACATTTCTGACTATTATTTTTCTGTGATACAGTTTCCAAAAGCATTAGCCCCTAAGTCTTAGACTGAGCATGATGCTTCTCTGTTTGATGAGGCGGTCTGATGTGGGGCATTATTCACCAGGGTCACCTGAAGCTGTGATCCCCTTCACTGTGTTATTTGGTGGTTCTCTCTCCTTATTCAGAGTCAACAAATGCTACAGCTCTTGTGAGCCCCTGACCTGTTGTGAGCTAGGGCAATTTAACATCTGTACAGCACCACTCAAGTGTGATTACTTTTTGTAGCATTGGATTAAATAACAAGACAAGATCTATGAGAGTATATTAATATAGCTGCCTCCCATCGCTACTTATTACTTTACCAAAATGGGACTTCCAATCCACTCTTAACGCCGTATTTCTCCCTTACAGTGACTTGTATCTTTGACACAGTGCACGTCCTGATTTCAATAGCCCTTCCTTTTGCAGTGAAAGATTTTCTGGCTGCGGTGAACTGGAGCATGGTCTTTAGGGAGTAATGGTATTCACGTAATTGTTGTCTGTAGGGAATTTGTCAGTTCTAAAAAGGATCTATATGGACAAAGTTTATAGTAGATTTTACTGATACTAGTCTCTGAAACAATACTGTTTTGGGCAGCACAATGTTGCTAGGAAAATAACTATAAACATCCCTACTTCTCCTTACAGCAGTTCATTTGCGATGCTAATATTAAGCAGCTTTGTCTTCATACCCTGGCTGTGATAGTTGTGTGTGCAGCTGGGTCATGTAATAACTTGGGAATCTGATCTGCTTGTGGGGAAAAAAAAAGGGAAAAATGCTCTCTTAACCAGACTTTTTCCTTGGTCTCATTTGTTCTGTGACCACACACACACTGCTGTTTTGGCACAAACACAGGAGTAGGGCAGGACCACAAAAGTGAGAAGATGGGTATGAGAACTATTAAACTGACTTAAGTATCTCTGTTGCTGAAGGCAAGAAAGGAGCCTGAGGGTCATGGAAAAGAAAGAAGATAAAAAGGCTTTGTGTAGCTAAGTGCTCCAGAACTGTCTTGTTTTACCAAGTGGTGCGCTGTCGATTAAGTCCAATGCTACCCCAGATAACCCAAATTAATGGGGAAGGGGTTGGATCTTCTGGAAGATGTGAACTGAAATTTTTTCAGCAGGTGCTGAACAGCCTTAACTCTGTCAGCCTTTCTCTATGCCAGAGGAGTTCCAGCCCTTGGATCATTTTCGTGGCCCTCTTCTGGATGTGCTCCAACAGCTCAGTGTTTTACTTATGCTGGGGGCCCCAGAGCTCAATGCAAAACTCCAGGTGAGGTCCCACAAAGGCAGAGTAGAGGTGGAGAATCATCTCCCTCAACCTTGGAACTTTGTCTAGACATGACCTTTGTTGGTGCAGTTGTCTACTGTGTCACTGGATATAAGTGACACCTTCACCCCTGCAGAATAACTCCAGTGTACTGGCGTACAAGTGGCTTTGTGTTAGATGTTACCATTTGAAGCTATATTGATCCCAGCAAATTGTGTAGAGTGGTAAAGGTGATGGAGTAAGTCCACTTTAACCACTGGTCATGCCCAAGGAAGCTCAACAATTAGTGTAGATGGGACTGGAAGGCGTCCTTGTGCTATGGGCAGCCCATGTATGTTGGCTTTTAGGAGAAGACTTCTGATGTACTAGGAGAGGTGTCAAAGACGGATATTGTGCCGTTCAAGTAATGGTTTCTGAATAATGCTCACAGGAAAACCTGTGAAGAAAGGTTATGCCATAGATAGAGCAGCAGGTTCCTGTCATAATGAACTTCTTTTTCTGTTCCTCCTCCTTTGTTAGTGTGTTACAGGATCCCTAATCTTTCAAGATGGGTTATTTCCAATATTGTGGACAAAGAAGAATGCACTGTCAGTTTTCTGATTTTATATCCCAGGAAAGAATGTTGTGGCTGACATACTCATCAGACAATAGTTAGATCTGTATTTCCCACTCTAAGAGGGGTCCTGCTCAGTTCGCTTCTTTCCTATCTCCTTTTCCCCAAGAGGATCAAAAAACAAGGACAGTTGACTAGTTACGGCAGTAGCTGCAGCAGCCTTTCCCACTTTCCTTCCTTTATGTTTTCTAGCACCATGGTAAGGTGTTGAGCATTACTGTAAACCAGAAGAGTGCAAACTGAAATCAAGTAGCCTTGATTTTTCTGAACTTAGTTCGTATTCTCCCTTTCGAAATGATCTGCTCTGAAAGGAATCAGTAATACATAAAAACTGAGAAAGCCTGGATCTGCCTGCCTTTGTCCTGAGAAACTTAAAGTCAAAGAGGCCACTTAGAGAGTGAGACAACTTCTTTTGAAATCTGTCACATCTTTTATTGTAAAAATACAGTATGAAGGCAGAATTCATCTCTGAGTGCCAGTTCACTCCAGATCCCTTAGAGTTTTTCTTTCACCTAACTGTAGTGCGCTCCAGAGAAGAGTTGTAACATGCCCTGTGTAGTGACAAGGCTTCTACCTGCATGTTCATGAAATACATTAATTTAGAATGTTTTTTTTTTTTTAATGCTGTATCATCTAATACTTTAGAGTGTGTCTGGATGCCTGAGTCTTCCATTATGTGCAGCGTTCTGTGCCAAAGAGGAGAGCTCAAACGAAAGAAACCAGTAAGAAAAAGAATCTGTTAACCTGTACTATATTTGGGTATTGGAATTTGTGTATCAACACAACCTGAATAAGTTCTTTGTTAGAAAGATGAAAGACTTTGCTGGTGTTTGCTCTCTTCGTTGTGTTTCTTGCTCTACAGTAGAATTGTTTTATAAAGTTGTAATGCTTGACTTTCTAATAGGAGGTTTCCAATTACTCTTAATTTTTGGAAATGTCTTAGTTGGCGTGTTTCTCAAAAGCTGGCATTGCACCTCTTGCCAGTGGTTAACAGATCTCTCCTGCCTTTATATGGCATGAAACAGACTTTCTTGTGAATCTTATAGTTCATCTTATGTCAGAAGAGGAAGAAAACACACAGTTTTCACCATTGATTTAAAGAACACATTGTTAAATGGCTTTTTTCCTGTGAATGAGAAAATTCTTTGTAGAACAAATGGAATTGTATTATTCCAGGAACATACAAAGTGAGTTTGAGTGGTGCAGAACCCTGACTCATTTAATACATTCTAGCCAAGGTACACTTTTGTTAAAAACAACTGCTTGTGCTCTTCCAGATAACCCAACTGCTTCCATTTCATTTTCTAGCCACTTAAAGCTTTTCTTATATACAAGAAAAGAGTGTTTGAAAACAAACTACCCATGAAAAGCCCTGGAAACAAAGTCATAGTATGAGTGTGCCTAACTCTTTAAGACTTCATTGTTTTACCACCTTAACAAAGGTTTGTTCATGCCGTCATAGCTCACTGAAGGACTCTCAGCATTCTTGGCTACCTCCAACATCATACTTTTAAAGAGCTTCTATTGTTAATCTAGTTCAGAGGAGATACTCAAAGTGCACCCATAGAGTCAATATGGATCATGATGCTGTAATGGAAGCTTTGGGGAAGGACCTTACCCATGAATTCATCTGAATGGCTAAGGACTGCAGCTGCCTTTGGAGTATTTGTAGTACACAAGAGTTTTCTATTATGACATAAAACCTGCGCTTTGCAGTGCAAGTTGGTTGTTGAATTGTAAATGTGAGGAAACCTGTTAGATGTTAAATGTTGTATGTTAGAACAAGCAGAACTTAACTGTCCATAGTGTGCAAATCTGTTACTGCTCAGTGATGTCCATTTTGGCCTGCTTACAACTTAGCTGAAGGCAAGTTGGTGACCCTTTATGACTTTTCCAGTACAGTTAGGAGGTGTAGGGACAGAGATCCTGAGAACTTTGTCTATGCAAAGCAAGGGGAAAGCAATACGTAAGTGGCGTGAGTTAGTATAATAAGCTTTGTGTTAACTAAGCTGAAGGGTTTCTTGCTCGTAATAGACATAATCAATAGTATACCACAACCTCAGGCATACACAGTTGTACCCAAGGTACTATTCCTGAATTGTGTTGCATTTTCTGTTCTGGGTGGTACGTTCTTAAAATCACTGCCTTGTGAAAATATGTTAAGTTCTTGCCTTAAATATACAGTATTTAAGTTAATTGTTAAAAGTGTTTAACCTCCCAGAATCAAGAGTATGGGATCCTGTTCCTGTAGAAGAAAGTTTATGACCAAAACAAACTAAAATCAAGAAAAGAGTTGCTTCTAGTCTGTACTAAATTCTGAAGACTCTTTGTAAAGGAAGATACTTGAATTTAAAGAATTAGGGAAAAGTAGCAAATTCCTGAATATAATCTTAAAAATGCACTGTATTTGTCATGTAATCCCAATTCACTACAAAAAAAATCCAGAGACCTAAAATAGTATAAAATACACCAAAAAAATATTGAGTGGCAGCTCTGAGGTTGGTGTCCAAAGTACTGTACTTCTTAACTTAAAGATTTGCTATTCCATATGCTTCTGGGGGGGGGGGGGGGGGATATCATAATCTCTAGTACACTTTAATATACATTCAGTTAAAATCACTACTTGTATTTCAGTGTTAATCTGCTGCCCTTTAGCATTTGATAGACTTTGAAACATTAAATCAGTTATGTCTCTATTCCCCAGTTTCACTTAACATTGGCTTACACTTTCAGCTTCATTTGAAGTTAAATGGATTACTGAGCAAAGAGCCTTTTACTTGTTGCTATTTTCTGCAGCTGCTTGGGCTCTGGTATTATTGTTATGAAGGGGAATAGTAAATCATTCTTCTCTCTTCACTTCTCTGTGGTTTAAAATGGTGTGTGTATTTGTAATGTAGGAAAACCAGAACAGCATTCCCTGTTTTAGCAGTGTCATGGTGAATCACTTCCAGAACTTATTAAAATTAGGCTTGGAAAACTGTGAACTGCATTGCTTTGGAAAGTAAGCTTGTATGGTTGTGGTGTGGAAACAAACATTTCAAGACAAATACCCTTGATACCAAGATAGGAGAAATCTTGCTCTATTGAAATTTGAACAAGAGGAGGCATCGTGTCCCATGATGTAACCTCCTTATGTTGTCCTTTGTGTCTGTATGTCTTTACATACAAGAGATTTGGGTTCTGTAGAATGCATGGCTGTCTTGTAGAGCAGATGGACGTTGATGTGTGAGACTATAGCTGTTACATGAATGCCTCTGTAACCATCTGGACTTGGATATGCGCTAGAGCTGCCAAATAGCAGCAAGGTGTTTTTCTTTCACTTCCATGGCAGGCAGAAAGCCATCAGATGTACTACTGGCTCCCATGGTAACTTGTCACTGTCTGACTGTTAGGGCCTCTTGAAGTTTTAAAGCATAAATATTTGTGTTCGCTTTTTTTTTCTACGTATGAAAAAGCAGATTGGATCATGACTACTTGCATTCCTTAAGCAGTTCATCTTTCTGTTGAAGGAATGTTCTGAAAGCGACTGCTAGCAGCATTAAAAATGTCAGGTACAACAGAAGCAAACTCAGGATAGTCTGAGTGTTGAATTTTGTCCAGAAGCCAGACTTATGTCAGAGGATTAAAGCAGGATTCAGGCATGCGTTCCCTTTGAACTGGGATTGAATTCTGCCTTGGGAGAGAGAAATTTTACATAATTAATTGCTATGCAGAAGGAGCAGTAATTAAAAAGGATGTGTTGATACTAGGAACCTTTCTTAACTGAAGCTGAACATTTAGGGCAGTTCCAGTGCTACGTTCTCAACTCTTGTGGACAGTCTGTGACCATTGTGCCTGCCTACATGCTTTTCACTCTTCGATGACCTGAGCTTGTGGACTTTGTCACTGTATATTTGGAAAAGCCCACAAGTCTGAAAGATAATAAGGGTAATAGAAGCTTTGTGAAAACAGGTGGCTGTATAGAACACAGGTTGTATAAGTGTTCTGATGTTGAGGAATATTAGCTTTCAATATGAGACAGAAGGAAGCTTGCACACAAACAAGACTTTACGAATGGTCCAAAGGTGAGAGGAGTGTCAGGTAAAACATCTTTTTAAATATTGTGGTCAGCAAATGTGCTTATCAGAAGTCTTGGGCTTCCTGGCTATAGTGTTTGCAGAGCTGCTTCTGATGGGAGTGCTGAAAGAAATTGCTCTGTGTTACTGCCCACATAACCCTTGGTTATATTGCTTTTAAGATTCTGCTTTGTCTTCTCCCTGAAGAAAGAGATTTCAATGACCGTGCTGTGGTCTAAAGTCTTTAAGCTGCAATGCTGTGCTTTGCTATTTTGAGATTCTAGGAGGTCTGACATAAAATGTTATTCTTGAAAGCCATCCAGTTCATCAGGTAACCCACTCCATAGCCAGGTAATTGCTGCTTTTCATCTCTGGTAGGTAATTTGAGGTGTGGAGTGACTCTTTTCTGATACACTACCATCTAGTGAACGCAGAGCTTGATGCTCTGCAGTTGTATGAGTGCCCAGTCTTGGAGCAAGCAAATTGCTGTAGTGTCAGTGTCATTGCAAAATTTCAGATTTTTTTCCACATGGGTGTTACAATGATTCATGTGACTGACTGATGATGAGCAAAGATTTTAAAATGCAGTTTTGCAGATGGGCTTTGAGAATTTGGTAAAAATCGACTGGGTGCTCTTTCTCCCCATGAACCAGGAAGGGCCTCAGCACGTAGAACACTTGCCAGAATTGTGTGGAGAGATTAGCCTCTTAGAGTAGTGCCAAGAGCCCTGTTGTGCCTGGCTCTATACGTATAGCAGAATATCATGAGATAAACTTGCAGCCATATTAAAGCGTCTTGAAATGCTTTATCTTGCTCTGTGCCTTTGGGTGCACTTTCTCAGCCAGGCTCTTGGCACAGGAAGGATAAAATCAAGTGCTTTAAAGCATTTTCCTAGTTCCAGAATGCATTTACATCTATATCAGATAGTCTTGTTTTTAGGCACCTTCTGAAAGTTGGACCTTTTTGGTCCGAATTGAACATCTAGGATTCGTACAGGGTATTAAATCCTTCTCTTGTGACCTGAAGTGTCTGCTATTGAGTTGCTCAGGTATTCGTATGTGATATCCTTGTGAAAGTAAAATAGGTGATGGTCTTTCAGGGCTAAGAAGCACTGACCTGGCTATGCCTTACGATCGGCAGGCTTCAATTGCATGAATTGTTGAGCAGTGACATATTCTTAATCACAAAAAGTGTTTATATCTCAGAGGGAAGTTTAGCTTTTTTTTAAGGCTTTGAAGAAGCTGTGTAACAAGCCCTTGTTGTCTTACCCTGGAGCATTTGACTTAAACTCAGGGCTGTTTCCTGAGGCACAGATTTAATATATGGGAGGCTGTGGCCTCCTCAGTCATGGTTTTAAGTTGCTACTCTAATTTAAGAGGTTTCTGGCCCTGTGGGAGACTTTTCCCCTCCTCTTTAGCTGTGTGTGTGACTGTGTTCTTATCAAATGACTTCATGGGTATAGAAAAAAGGAGCTACAAAAGCCTGTGGGCAATCTTGTGTTTGATAGGATCAGTCCCCAGGTTTTGGTTTGTGTGGCTACACAAACAACTCTTGTGAATAAAATGTCCACGTGTGTGTGCTTACATGTAATGCTCGGAGATTTGATACGCATTTTTGGTACAGGATTGCACTTTGGCTCAGGCAGGAAAATTAAATCTCTAGGATTCACTTTAGTGTGTCCTTGTAAAACTGCCTCATAAAACAAGCCAGAATTGTGCCTGGCTTTGCTCTGGGACTGCCTGTTTCCTGTATGAAAAGCCGGAAGTGCTTTGGATTTTCTGGATCGCTTTTAAGGGTTTTCAGTGCAAGATGGTCAGATTCACAAGGTCTTCTACAACAAAATGTGTCATTACTGAAATCACCTTCTTCCTAATATATGAAGACCCATCTGTTGGATGCTCAAAGTGCTTAAAATGTATTAAATGTGACAGAGTCTACATGTTTTTATTGTGTAACTGAAGAAAATGGCCTTAAAAAGTTTAATTGCAATGGAGACTATTGCAGTAGCATTATTTGGGTGGGATTTTACCCCCTTTTGACTAGAATCACTCAGAGTAGTGATTTATAGCCTGTTTTGAATTGTATCTAGTACAAAACCACAATAATCAAATTGTGTGGTTGTTCTAAATTGGCACTGGTCTAAGCTGGAGGAGTACTAAACTTGTACTGCTATTGTTTGTTCTGTCGAATTTGTTGGTGTTCTGTAAGGTTTTTCTATACAGAAAACAAGGAAATAATATTGATAAGAGAGCACAATACGGATGCTGAGACTGTTTCAGTAGATAAGATTTAGATTTCCGTATATACTTGAATGGGAGTCAGTTGTCCTTTGGGTGCTCAACAACTACAGCTTAGTCTGTCCAAGCTGAAAGAAAATGAAATGTAACAGCGTCCTGCTGAAAAACACCCTGTGTCGTGGAAAGGGAAAGGCATCAGTGAGTGTTGTCTCTTAGTGTTAGCGTGAAGAGATGAACCAGATGAACTTGTTCTGTAGATTTTAAAGCCAGTCTTAAATAATCTCCAATTTAGAGCTTTGAGTTATTGCATGGTGGCTCTTATAATTAAAAGCAAACCAGTTAAGCAAGCACAGAGTCAAAAAGTGTATAAGCAAGTTAATTGGCTTAAACTCACACCCAGTAATCTCTTTCCTCCCTTCGTCATATGCTGGGTTGAAGAGATTTGTGGCCTTTGAGTTCCAGTAATTAACACACTTCAACCTGAAGCTGTGTACTAGTAGCCTTCTGGCAGTTCCTCAAACTTCTTATAATATGCTGTTACACCTCTATTTGTTAATGCTTTTTGCTCTGTATCATAGTTGGATGATTCAGCCATTCATAGAGTCACAGAATGGTTTGGGTTGGAAGGGACCTTAAAGCTCATCCATTTCCAACTCCCTGCCTCAGGCAGGGACACCTTCCACTAGACTAAGTTGCTCCAAGCTCCATCCACCCTGGCCTTGAACACTGCCAGGGATGGGGCAGCCACAGCTTCTCTGGGCACTCTGTGTCAGCACCTCACCACCCTCACAGGGAAGAACTTCTTCCTTATATCTAACCTAAATCTCATGCCTCTGTAACTTAATATAGTATCTTGGGGTTTCTTGTTTGTTTACAAGCCTTTTAAAGTCTCTCTCCTACATGTCAAATTCATCACAGAAAACAGTTGAGTGCTGTTGCTGCACAGTAGGTAGGACCTGACCTTTCTCATGCCTCTGTGTGTTGGAGTGCAAAGTAGAGGCTTCAATGACCATTACTTAAATGTCTCCAGCACTGCAAGAACCTGTTCATACTGTCCCCCCCATATGTAACTTGTTATCAAAATACAAAGAAATGCACTATTTTGATGTGTCCTATAATACACCACATCTGTAATTGTTACTGATCTAATGGCACCTTTGTGTCTGGACTTCTCCAGCGTGCTGTGGTTTTGCTTTTGGTGATCTCAGTGCTTCCAGCCTGTACAGGGTCCAGGCAGTGATACTCTTTAGGGCTTTCCAAGCACTTTCAGGGGTCAGTGCCTCTGGCCTGGAACTTGTATCTGCATTTATAACCTCATCATCTTCTTCCTTAGTGCCTGTATGCTTTTGGGGAGGCATGCCTCCTTTTTAATCTCTCCTGAGCCAAGATGGCAAAGCAGCCTTTGAAGTAGTTTGCCTTGGGATACCATTCCTTTCCCTGACTTAGGGGAACTTTCTCAATCCAGCTGATATTTTGTAGCTTGCAGGTTTTTGAGTTGCACGATTTCAGATGAACCCTTCTTAGGCAGAAGCTGTGTTGTGTCTGGAGCTGTCTTCATTTCCAGCAGATCTGGAAAGCTAAATGCTAATTTGTGTGCCAGTTGTGGTTGCAGCCTATCCATTTAGCTTGCTGTTGCCATGAGGGGGAGGCCGTGCTTTCCCTCTGGGCTTTGCGCTTTGGGCTCATCTGCACTGACCGCATTCACCACTCAACTCGGCCAAAAGTCATCTTTTTTTTGCAGGGTTAAAGTGCAATTAGGAAGGGGTGTCAGGGCTGGTGCTGGTAGGAGGGTAGGACTATGAGGAAGGGAAAAGAGCAGATGAGTTCTCTCTTCTTCTTCCTCCCAGGTCAACAAAATGTTGGTTTGACTCATCTGTAATATGTAAATTCATCCTAATGCAGCAAGGAAAACTGATTGGCCCTAGATAGGCTCTCTCCTGTGCTAGCTTGCTGCCAAGGCACACTGATGCTAGTTCTAGCATGAAGGAAGGACAGAAAATGCATCTAGGTATGAGGAGGGTAGGATTGCCAGAGCTCTGATTTACATCCCATTAAGATTCCCTGAGGGGAGAAAAAGACAACCAAAACAAACCACAAAAATATTTGTGGGGAAGGGGCTATAGGCAATACTTCTGCTTCTGTCCAGTAGATGTTCTGATTGCTGAGGGCTACTGAGGTTACAACATGCTTGAATTCTACTTGGCAGAAGTGGTTTTTATGTTTTTTGAAAGGTGGGGAAGAGAACAGCAAACACGTCCAAGGTTACCAAGAGTCAGGTGCTTCAAGTAGAGAGCAAGTAAATAAGTAAATCTAGAAATAAATGGTCTGCATCGATGTGGCAGTAAACTACAGAAGCCTATGCTGGTAATTCAGCGGCACAGTGAAGCGGTGTCTTCTGAGTACATCTGTGGCTTAGGGAAACGTGTGGCATGCTCCCCTTCTTCCAGCAGCACCAGCCCCGTGTGCAGGATGTGACCATGCTGCCTAGAGATGGCAGTTCATGCCTGCCCAGAAGCTGTCAGGAAGTGGCAAAAATACAATCTGTCAGCACCTGGAGTGTTTGATTTCCTTTTTCGGCTCTACCCCATTTGTTTAAGCAGAAATATGCCCTAGAACTTGGCTTGCTCGTTTGGGTTTTTTTTTAATTCCATTTTACAAAAGTAGGCAAACAAGTTCTGTTTGTGCTCAAATGACCTCAACTGACTTGTAAATCTGGGCCAAATACCAGTATGTTGTTTTGTTCCTAAAGTTATATCTGTGCTTCCTTTATTTTTACTTCTTTTATTAGATCAAGCCTCAGAGGTACAGGTGACAATGATGCTGACTGAAAGCTGTAAACTCAGAGGACTTCATCACAGGTAAGCTATTAGTGTTTATAAGCAAAACTGTATCCATGTGAGCTGAAAATAGTTTTGCTTAAAGTTCCCTAGGGGAGAGGAAACTACTCTTTTTTTTCCTTCCAGAATTTGGCAGTGTTTTGTATGTTTCAAATTTTTAAGCCAAAAAGAGCTAAAACTGTATTTGTGTCCCTTTAAAATACTGAATTCTAGATATGCTTCTTATTGCAGAAAGTGCTTATAAGCTTTTTTCTTAGCTGTGTGGTCTGTAGCAGTATATGGGGAAATGGGGAAAGTCTTGGGTGTTTCAAACCTCTCAGTAAAATATGGGTAGTTACTCCTTTTATAAATCCTTAGTTTTTGCAGAAGATGATGCTGCAGGCACATGTTGGTTTCTGCTGGTTCTTGCACAAGCTTAGTTGTTAAAAGTGGTGGATCTTCATGATGATACCTTCCAAAACCTAAAAGGCCTGATGAGATCTGAAGAGGGACTTTTGACAAGGGCCTGTAGCGACAGGACAAGGGGGGATGGCTTTAAACTGACAGAGGGTAGAGTTAGATTAGATACTAGGAAGAAACTCTTCACTATGAGGGTGGTGAGGCCCTGGCACAGGGTGCCCAGAGAAGCTGTGGCTCCCTCATCCCTGGCAGTGTTGGACAGGGGTTGGAGCAACCTGGTTGCGTGGAAGGTGTCCCTGCCCATGGCAGGGGGTTGGAACTGGATGAGCTTTAAGGCCCTTTCCAACCCAAACCAGTCTATAATAAGAGTAAGTAAATGTGCAGGTTGATTGTCAGTTTAGCTAATTTACTAGTCTGGTTTGTATTGTTCATAATTTTCTGCATAACACAGAGAATTACTGTGTTTAGGTACTGCCCCACCTGGACACAAGGAAATGCTTTTTTGGACTCTTGCGCGTGTATTGTCCTAGTATGGCATTGTAGCATCACTGATGGGATGTATTCTGGAAGAATTAATGACATGTTTTTTGGGGGATGATGGCTTAAGTTTTTTAAATTGATGCCTCAAACAGCTTGAGTTAGGGGCAGTTTTGCAGCTTGGATTAAAGGCTGAAATTGACCTTAAGGATCTTCATTACTGCAAGGGTGCAGATAAGAAGAAGCTCACGCTCATTGTCAATTTCTTTAGACTGTTAATTGATCTTCTTTTTTACTGGTACTGTGAAGGAAATGAGAATAGTTCATGCACAATGATTAATTCTATAGTGCATGTAGAAGTTCCTTTTCTAAGAGTTGTTCTAGTTAAGGCGTTACCTAAAATAAGGGTTAAGAGGAGTAGCAGGTTCTTGGGGAAACATACATTAAATTGAAACAAAATGAAACACTCCCCTCTCATAGCTCAAAATCAGCTGCTAATCCTCCCTTTTACAAGTCCAGCTCTTTAAAAAGTCCAAAAAGATTTTCTTCTGTACACTGCCTATAGAGCTGGGACCTTTATCTTGATCAAAGGTAGATGGTATGTAGAGTACATGGGTGTGACACCTGACTATCAGACATCTTCAAGTAAGAACAGGAAATTTCCCAATTCCCTTTGAAAAATAATTTTTGGAGACTTACTAATATGTTTTCAGGAGAAGATACAACTTTTTTAAAAAACCTTTTGTGGAAAATTGGAACTATATATGGTTTGCTTCAAGTTTCTACCATTTGATATGTTGAAACTATAGTAAGATATTTAGAAACAATGCAGCATGGGGGTTATCTGAGCCAAAAGGAGTGCTTTAAAGTGCTTTAGTGGTGGACGTGTCAGTGTTAGGCTTACGGATGTACTGGATGATCTTAAAGGTCTTTTCCAACCTAAATGATTGTGATTCTGAAATACCCATGATAAAACTCCTGAGGTACTTCTGCATTTAGAGTGCAATTTAATGTTTAGTTAACTGAAAACTACAATTATCTGTTCTGGCATTTTGAGGTGGATCAAACATGGTGTTTTGACTTTGGTTTGTTTTTTTTTTTTAACCACTGTGATGGAGCTATATGTTCTTGTATCTGTGGTTGCATTTAGACTTCCAAGCTGAGGATATATCGCTTCTTAATGTAAACTATAACCTATATTAACAGAAACTTATTTCAGCCCTTTTGGACCAAGTGAAGACTTTTGGGGAGTTCTTCCTAATGGGAAAATACTCATACAATCTTATTAAATAAATTATTGAGGGCTTCAGTTATTTGGAGATCTTGTCCTCTGCAGTTCGTAATGCAAGATTAAATGCTTTTCTTCGGTGTTGATTTTTCTCAAATTCCAGTTTCATAAACTTGGGAATTTCTCTGTCTGCCTTCCAGGAATCTGCTGCCCATCACTCATGTCTGTATAGAAGAGGGAGAGAAACCAATGGTGCTGCTGCCATACATGAATTGGGGCAACCTTAAACTATTCTTGAGACAGTGCAAGCTGGTAGAGGCCAACAATCCTCAGGTACACTCTGAAATCTGTGACTTCTTGCCTGTTACACTTGGACTTGTTTTGTCATCTGTGTATGTGCCTTTCAAAAAATAGTTGTAGTATTCACCTATTAGCTGGTGACAATGAGAGAATTGACAAGTGGGTTCCCCAGCAAGTGTTGGTCGTGATTTGTACAAGGAAAACATTCTTGGCTGTGTTTATCACGGATGTTCAGAGAGCATGAAGCTGATTTAAACTCTGGTTTGGGTAGTGCCTGGTGTATCAACCCATTTTAAAAAAATAAATTAAAAGATGTATATGGTTGTGGGTTTAAGCTAGAATGCCCAGGGGGAAATCGTGTATGGGGAAATATGAGATTTTCAGAATTTATTTTTGGTATAATTAATAGATTATCCCTTTAATTACTGTAGTTCTTAGTTTCATAGTAAGCATAAAGCACTTCTGTGCTGCTGTAGATTTGTTAATAAGTAAAATAATTGGATTTATTTAACTACATGGTAAAGGAAGCAATCTGCTGGTTTTACTGCTGCGCGTGCTCTTCAGCATTTGGAATTTTACTGTGTTTCAGTGGAACCTGTTGAATACATTTCATGAGAAGTGAGAAAAATGTTCTTGGATGAGAACATATTTTGCTTATTTTTAATAATCTGAATAAGTGATGTATGTGTAATCCCTCTTGTTAGGATTATCTTGTCTTCAAGTTCACCTTGGTTTGGCTTGTCTTTAGACTAAATCAAGCACAAAATGAAATCTCATTTCACAAGGTCAGCATTTGTCCCTGTTATGTACCAGATTTCAAGCTAGCAAGGCCCACCTACCTCTGTTAATCTGCAAATTGTGATAAGATGCTAGATTCTTTCAACTTGGGTTTTACTTGTGTTGCTGCTTAATTCAAATTATAAATCCCTACGCAGTGCACTACTAACCCTTTCCAAGAATTTCAGCAGAAATTATATTTAGAATCTATATTCTAAGGGACAGGAGTTGTCTTCCAGCAAGTAGGTATGGCTGTACTTAACTATAAAAAAATGCGACATTTGGTGTCTTTATTTTAAGATGAAACTTTTCTACAAATACCTAAAGCAAACTCTTTGAGTTTTCAGCAGTAATCCATGGCTTCTGTTCTTAATAAACTGTTCATGCAGAAGCCAGCTTATTATTGTTTTAATTTAGCATTTGGTTTATTTTGATCGCAGTTCTTGCAACTCAGTGTGTCCATCTGCATACTGAAGTTCTGAAACGCTGTAGAAAAGGAAAAAGAAGTCCAAGGTGTAAATACGTGCAAGGGTTTAATTTGTATAGGACCGTGAAGTTGTAAAAGTAGATGGAGCAGCAGCCTTTGATACTTGTTCTCAGCAGTAGATATTGACTGTTGCTCGTGCTCCGTTAAAGGTGAGGGGAAGAGTTGTGCACTAGAATACAACAAAAACACCTCGTGGGCACTGGCCTAACAGTGATAGTTGTTCTCTGCTTTTGCAGGCAATATCCCAGCAGGATCTTGTACATATGGCTATTCAGATTGCCTGTGGAATGAGTTATTTGGCCAGACGGGAGGTCATTCACAAAGACCTGGCTGCTAGAAACTGTGTGTAAGTACTCAATGAGGGTAGAGTCATTTTGCAGACAATGTTATGTCAGTAGCTAGAGCCCATGAAAGGGGAGTTAGAACTTTAAGGTCCCTTCCAACCCAAACCATTCTGTGATGGCTTTCTTCAATTGACCTGATCTGTGCTTCACAATATGCAGCTGTTCAGGTTTCCCAACTTTTGGGTTAATGGTTTTGTCAGTGAAATTGTTTTCCTCCAACCCTGAGGTGAACCAGAAATTGAGGTTTTCAAGGAAGCAGAACATCCTCATCTTAAATACTTTTGCTAGGTTTTGTCTATCACTTTTTCGAAGACTTGAAAAATATTAAAGCCCCCCCTTAAGCTTTAATAAAAACTTGGAATATCTTTGGCAGGTTATCAATGGATAGATTTTTGTATGAAGTTGCTTTTTTTCTTTCCTTTTTCCTTAAAGAATTGCTTAATGGCTTTGATAATTTGTAGATTTTTAGTTGTCAAATGATTAATAGATAGGGATGTGCTTCATAATGGTAGGAATGACATGCCAAGGTAGGTTTTGAGATAATCTTCTGCATGGACAGTGCTCAAAATGTAGAGACTGAGGTGTTTGGCTTTCAGCTAAACCAGTCTCTTGGAGACTGCCAACTGTGCTCATTCTTCATCTGCTTTAATACCTAATAAAGGGAAACAGAAAATTAGTTAGCGTTCTACCTAAACTTCACTTAACTGAAAGTATTACAGAGGGCAGTTAGTCCCTGAGCATAGTTTTACGATACCTGCAAATAAGGTCATAATTCAAATCATAATACAGTTACTTTTCAGAATTAAAGATACCCCCTCTTCCCCCTGGCCACACACTGATCTGTTAATGAGCTAGTAATGAAAGAAAAGGACAAAGAAGCAACCTTGGGTTTATACTTCAGGGTTGTGTACAAATTGTCAGTGATGCACCTTCTAATGAGGTAACCGAACTACTGATGAATATAGTCTTTAAGCTGGAATTGCCTATTAAGAGGTGATTTGAGATTTGATGAGCTCTGCTTTACCATAAACAAGCTTTCAGGCCACAAATAATATCAGTTGCTTTACCAAGATACTACTAGCTCTTATTTGGCTTAAATCTGTGGCTCTTTATTGGTACAGAGGTACTATAGCTGAAATTTAATTGATTTGAAAGAAAGAGGATCTCCAAGTGAGCAGGAATAATTTTAGGGAGTTGTTTGTTTGCTTTAACTGTGGGTGTTTGGGGTTTTTTTTTCACTTGTAAATGTTTGATTTTTATTTCATCTAAGACTGCTGATTTTTCTAGTGCTTATCTGTTGATGCAGAATAAATATGTTCTGAGCATAAATATTTTCTGTAAAACTCTAATGCCAAGTTTGCTAAATGCTTCTTTTCTTTTAAATTAGCATTGATGATGCACTTCAGGTTAAGATTACAGACAATGCTCTCTCTCGAGACCTATTTCCTATGGACTACCATTGCCTGGGAGATAATGAAAACAGGCCAGTTCGATGGATGGCTCTTGAAAGCCTGGTTAACAATGAATTTTCCAGTGCTAGTGATGTGGTAAGTGTTTGGGAGTTTATTTTTGCTTGGTTGGTTGTTGTTTTTTTTTTTTTTTGCTCCCTCTTACACTTTGTAAGTACATTTTCTTGACATTCTTCCCCTTTTTCAGCTGTACTGGATTGATAACAGTGATTTGCCCAGAACAGCATCTATACACCTGCTTCCTACTTTTGCTGTTCATAGCAGATATTTCAAAGGTCAAGCAGGCCCTTCTTGCATGGCAGAATATTCCCTTATACCCTGTTCTCCTTGGTAGCATTAGTAGGAAGGGCAGTTAAATTCAGTGAGTAGCCTATATTGGGACTTGTCTGCTATTTGAATTACTGTGATCTAGAGTCCACAACAGAGTTGCAGTCTCACAGATAGAGAAATGAGAGGAAGAATTGCTTCCCTTGACCTAGTGGCTATACTCATGCTAACAAGGTGTCCCTGCCTGTGGCAGGGGGTTGGAACTAGATGAGCTTTTAAGGTCCCTTCCAACCCAAACCATTCTGTGATTCTGCAGTCCTTGGTAATGAAAGCTGTTACAAACAATTCAGATGATGTCTGTTAAGATGCAACTGGCACGTTTTGTAGTCTTGCTTTTTGGATGTGTTTCTTTAAAATGGTTTTGCTGGCTTGAAACATTCCTAATGTGTTCATTCTCTGCCAACATTTATATCAGTCAACCAGAGCATAGAAAAACAAAACACTATTCCTGCTAAATTTTAGTTCTGTGGTTTTTCCCTCTGGAAATGAAGCTCTGTGTCTCTTTGTGCCATTTTTTTGTAGCTACTTGTGGAATAGCTACAAGAAATCTAGAGATTGCACCACCTGTGTTTTGTCACTTGAGTCTCTTGATACCAGCTAGTAAATAATTTTACTTGTACTGTGCTTGCATGTGAATTGATTGGTTGATTTTTCATCACCTTAAGCTCCTTTTGGCAAGTATTGCCGACTGAATGTGTTGAGTGCTGATCCAGCTGTCAGCTGGATGTTAGATGAAATCTTTATTTTTCTCATGAGTCCAACTTCAGAGCCTGTATTCAAAATATACAGATGACTGATTTAAAAAAAATTAAGGTTTCATTCACTCTACTCTTCTGAATCTTTGAATTTCACAGACTCTTGAGCAATTTTCTGTAGTATTTTGAAGAGGTAAAATGTCGTATAAAATTGTTTTTCAAAACTGTGGTTTAGTGTTAAATATTCCTTAGATTTGTTACGTTTTCTGAAATGTCATACCGAAAAAATGCAGTAAACGTGGGGGGTTTTTTTGTTAGCACTTAGATTTAAGTGCGCTAAGATGCAACTTAACATCTCTGCTGTGATTCTTAATTGTCCCCAGTCAAGACAATGTATGTTCATGTTGAACTTGTGTGTATGTATACAGCATTTATGTAAATCTGTCTTGATTTGTGTAGTCTTCTTTATGACTGATTCTGGTGGAACACCAAAACTTGGCATGTTCTGTTAATGCTCCATGCTGTTTCTTCTTAGTGGGCCTTTGGAGTAACGCTGTGGGAGCTGATGACTTTAGGACAGACTCCATATGTTGATATCGACCCATTTGAGATGGCTGCTTATTTAAAGGATGGCTATCGAATAGCTCAGCCCATCAACTGCCCTGATGAACTGTAAGTCATCATGTTTTTGGAGGGAAGATAAAAAGTCTATTTTGTAACTGTCATGTTAAGCCAACTTTATCGATGACAGAGACGAGTTTGCCTTTCCCTGCCTTTTAGACAAACCCTTGTGCAAGTATTTGCGTGGCATACCTCAAGGAACTTGGGCTAAAATTAAATGCTTTTTGTTGGTGGTGTTGAGTTTCATTTAATCCTGACCCAACTCTTTTCCGTACTGTGACACATGGGAGAAATGGGGTTGATCAGCAGGATGGGAGGCAAAGGGGCAGGGGTTTTTAGGGCTGCAGTGTAGGAAGCCACTAGGCAGAGGGAATCTCTCTTCTGTCAGCAGGACTGTGGAGAATTACTGTGTTTATTGGTGTTAAATGGCAGTGCTTGAGGTGTTTTTTCATAATCCTAATGGTAGAGGAGAATGCAGATGCGCAGGTACTACCTTCTGCCTTGCGTGTTCTTCCAAATCCCCTTCCTGTAAAGCTACCACAGAAACACTTTAAACTTTGCTTTTACAATAGTTGAGCAATTTTCCATGAATTACATATTTCTTCCTCATGGACTGCCTCTGACTTGTATCCTGTCCATGCACTTCCAGTCACAGCATGTTTATTGATCATTCCAGGTGTCTTTTTTTTTCTGAAGCAGTTGTTCAGCATGGTGTATCAGAAGATACAGGTTCCTTTTCTCTCTCCATTCAGCAGGGTTTTCAGTGGCAAATGCTGGTTTTCACTTTCAGGTCGGGATGGTGGTCTCCTGGTTTACATTCTCGTATCTTCTGTTTGTCTTTGCTGTGCAGGTTTGCTGTGATGGCCTGCTGTTGGGCCTTAGATCCTGAAGAAAGACCCAAGTTTCAGCAGCTGGTGCAATGTCTAACTGAATTTCATGCAGCATTGGGAGCCTACGTCTGAAACTGCAGAAGAAGATTCAATTCACTGACTGGGAGAAGGCATGGCATACATCTGCAGCTCCATGCATCACTCGGACTCGCACACGTGATGTGTATAAAGCAACACTAAAGGGAGAAAGCACTTCTTCCAAAACACTGTGCCTTAGAATGCCTTAGTAGTCTGAAGTTTTTTTTGTAAGACCTCTTGATGTTGAATATTTTCTAGATATCACTTTTGCTAAGTTAAATTGACACCGTTTTATTTGCCATCAGGATTTTTGAAGTGTAGCGATAGTGAATTTAAACACGAGATTGGGATGGACTTTGCACTCTTACAACAGATACGTGATTATTTTTTGAAGGGTATATTGAAGAGGTAGAAGAATGAAGCATGGGAAATCAGTGCAAAAACCACACTGCAGAAGACGTTCCCTGCTTCTTAAAAATGTTGAAACTGAATCTTTCTGACCAGCTCTAGTGTTTGTACTTGTATGTATCTGGAATAGCTTTTTAGTATCAACTTCTTCTATTTTGAGACAACAGCACATTGTGGTTGAAACCACAAGCGGCATCTTACTTTGTTAACCCCTTCACAAATGCTTTTTGGAAAAGCTGGTCTTCAGGATACAATATCTCCTTTTTAAAGCAGTAAGTGATCATGTAAAAGTGATTCCAGTTTACCTCATACAAAGAGCGGTAAAGGGGGTGTAAAAATGGTGCCCCTCCTTTCAGATAACAGGCTGATGTGGTTTTTTTTAAAGATGATTTTATGTGCTAAATAGAGGCCTTCAGAGAAGCGCCAAAGCAGCCCTTGTGTGGGAGTCTTTCACCTCAGACTTCTGAATCGGAGTTTCTCTTGTTCAAAAAGGTACTGATTGTTTTTTATGGGCTTTTATGGCCTGAAATGGGCTTAAATATATAAATATATATTTGTAAAGACACTTGCAGAGTAAAGAATGTTTTTCTATTACATCTAATGTGAAAGATTGGTCCCTCACATTGCCCCCCCGTGTGTTGACTGTGCAGGGTGGTGTAGTGGTGGTGGTTGCACTGGAGCTGGCGTGAAGTCAGGGTGGATTGCCTGCCTCCCTCCTTGCAGAACCTAGTCCCTGAGACTTAGTAGATTGTCCTGCTGCCTTCTTCAAATCAAATATCCATTCCACTTCAGGTTATTTTGAGTTGAATGTTACTTAGTAGGACTGAACAAGGTATTTCAGGGAAAGTATGTGGTGACCCATTGACTGAGCCTCAGGAATTTTAATATTCTACATATGTAACAAAGACATTTGTAGAATAACTTAGTGTTCCAAGTGAACTGTAGGTTGCATCCTCTACATGGTGGCATGCGGCAGGTTGAGCTTTAGCACAATGTGAAACAGGGAAAATTGCCATTTTTCTCACTCCACCTTCAGAGTAAAGCACCTGTAGCCTCAAGTGTTTGTGCAACTGCATGGTTGGGAGCATTGCCCCGACAGGCTCCGTAGCAGTTGTAGCATTTTAGGCGACTTTGGTCTGCAAGTACAAGCAGCTGGATCTGGCCATGTTGTGCAGCTGGATTTGGCTGTGTCATGCAGATGCATGGAGGTTTTTTCCTTTCCAGAGTTCTGAACCTTGCTGAAAGAATACTTTCTAATTGGCGTCTTGTGAGGCAGAACTTTGCATGGGCTTCTCAGTCTTACAGGCTGCCCCTTTGCGTTGTTAAGCTAAACAGGAGTGTCCCTCAAAATGCAGGAGCATTTTGTACTTCTGTACTTCAGTGTTACTTATCTGTGGCTGGTGAACCAAGGCTTGCTATATCCTAGAAGGAACTTTTCCTGCTGGCTCAAGTTTGGGCATGTTATGATGAACTGTGTTTGCTTGAATGAATTCAGACTGGTTTCATTTGGCTGGCTTTGGAGACACTGAGTTTGTTGGGGATAGCAGTAAGGTTTTGAGTGTGTGGGCTTTCATGGTCTTTTTCCATTCTGACCCAGGGAAACTACCTAATGTCAGTACCTTTACAATAGCTTGGTTGTTAAAGCTCTTGGTGTCAGCGTTATTCATACCCAGACCTGTGTTATGATGGAATCTACAGAGGGCATAGCTGTAAGATTTACTTGAAATTGGAAAACAGCCCAGGTTGAAAATGGTATGCATATTGTATGTGCTTCACAGCATGAAGTCTGACAGTAAGGCATAGATACACCTATCCATTTTGGAAAATCTACTTTTCAATTAAACATGCTTCACCTACAGTGTTTAAAGCTAAGATAGGCATTTTGCTAACAGCAAAACTACCTTGAGTAGATGCCTTGTATGAGTTCATTGTACCTAAAGTCCTGGAGGGAAGAGGGGCCCAAGGAAGCTGGTTAATATTCAAGGATCATCTCCTCCAAGCTCGGGAGTGATGCATCCTGACAAAGAGGAAGTCAGGCAAGAATGCCAGGAGGCCTCCCTGGATGAGCAAGGAGCTCCTGGACAAATTCCAGCACAAAAAGGAGGCCTGCAGAAGGTGGAAACAAGGACAGGTAGCCTGAGGGGAATACAGAGAAATTTTCTGAACAGCCAGGGATCAGGTTAGGAAAGCTAAAGCCGTGATAATAAAATCTGGCCAGGGACATTAAAGGGCATCAAGAAAAGGTTCTATAGGTACCTTGGGGATAAAAAGAAGGCAAAGGAAAATTTAGGCCTTCTCCAGAAGGAAATGGGAGACTTGGTTAGCTAGGACGCGGAGAAGGCCAAGGTACTCAATGACTTTCTTGTCTTGGTATTCACTTGCAAGAGCTCCAACCACACCACCCAGTTTGCACAAGGCAAAGGCAGGGACCAGGAGAAAGAAGAACTGCCTGCTCTAGGAGCTCAGGTTTGAGATCATCCAGGAGACCTGAAGGTACACAAGGCCATGGGACCTGAGAAGATGTATCTGTGGGTCTTGAGGGAACTGGCAGACGAAGTTGCCAAGCCATTATCCATCATATTTTAGAAGTCATGGCAGTCCAATGAAGTTCCTGCTGACTGGAAAAAGGGATATACAATTCTCGTTTTTAAAAAGGTAAAAAGGAAGCCCTGGGGAACTACAGAACAGTCTTCAGTGCCCAGCAAGATCTGTTTCCAGGAGCAGATCCTCCTGGAAACTATGCTAAGGCACATGGACAATAAGAAGGTGGTTGGTGGCAGCCAGCGTGGCTTCACTAAGGGCAAATTGTGCCTGACAAAGTTGGTGGCCTCCTGTGATACGGCCACAACATTGGTGGATAGGGGTAGAGCGACTGGACTTGTGCAAAGCATTTGACAGTGTCCCTAATGACATCCTTGTCTCTGAACTGGAGAGGCATGGATCTGATGGATGGACTAGTCAGTAATAAGGAGAGGGCTGGAGCGTCTCTGCTATGGAGACAGGCTGAGAGAGCTGAACTTGTTCAGCCTGGAGAAGAGAAGGCTTGGGGGGAGACCTTAGAGCAGGCTGGACAAGGCTTGGAGCAACCTAGTCTAGTGAAAGGTGTCCCTGCCTGTGGCAGGGGGTTGAATCTAGATGAGCTTTAAGATCCCTTCCAACCCAAACCAGTCTGGGATTTTATGGTTGGTTATCACTGGATTCAATGTAAGTCCAGCCATAGCCTTTGATCTCAAAACAGGAATTTTAGTGAGAAGGCATTGGGAGAAATAAATCTAATGAAAATAAGAAAAAGGGCAGGCAGCCTCCTAAGGCTGGCAGCCTGCTGAGGACTGATGTGAGTGAGGTTTGATCCAGATGGCTTCCTGGAGCCACTGTGTGCCCGATAAGGAGCCAATCTGGCAGCTGGAATCTGCGGTGCTGCTGCTGGGAAGGGAGGCTTTTACACCCTCACACATACAGGTTCTTGCAACCAGATAAGGACATTCCTGCAGCCATTCATGTGCTTCACCAGTGATGCACTTGCTAATTGCTGCTTCCTCCCTGATAAGGATGTGGAGAACATACCTTCTGTTTGGGGTGCTGCCTTGCAAATAACTGTTTGAAATGGCATTGCAGGGAGGGCATTTTTGAGGGGGTAGAGGGAGCATGTTTATTTCTGATGGCTCATCTCATTCCTGTAAGGAATGAACTTTTCCTATCCTGACCTCTAACTGTATCTTGCTTTGGAGCAGCATCTCCTGTATTGTGCTGCTAAGTAAGCACTTGCTAAGGGTTGTGTGTTTGATAAAAAGAGGAGGCTTGTATTACCATGCAGTAGCTCTGTAGCAGAAGGCAAGATCTGAAAGTAAAATTCATTGCTTTTCAAGGTCAGTTATTAGCCTGATTTGAGTCGATTATACTGCGCCTAAAACTCAGGGAACGCCTGGTGTGTGTTCTCTTGTGCTGGCTTATACTGGAGTCCTACAGCTCCACCAGAACTGCAGCGGCTGAATGCACCTTTGATAGTGCTGTCTGTGTTTGAGCCATCTGCTGTCACGCTTCCCTTGGCTGGAAAAGGCAATAATAATGTTGGGTCTGTCTCCTTCCTTTCATGGCACAGAAACTGTTCTCAGTCACATAAACAAGTGTGGCTCACTATAATTCTACGCCCAGCTCTCACTCCAAGGCTGATGTTCCAGAGAGCAAATCCCCTTTTCAAGGCTGCATGGCAGCTGAAGCAGCCAAACATAGCAGCTTTATAAAAGCTTCAAATCTGAACCTTTTTCCACTAATAAACCCAGGAAATATGCAAAGTTAAACAAAATAACTGCCCCAAGTGCATTTCTGATTCAGCTGTCAGCTTCTGTGCATTCCTAGGGTGGGAGTGGCTGAATGCATCAAATAACCCAGTCTCCTTCTCTCCCTCCCTCCTGCCCCCCAGCCTCTTCTTCAGCTCTGTAGTTTCAGCTGCTACCTTGTTTTTTCCTGCCCAGACAAGATGCACTTCATTTGAGTTTATTGGAGCCACAACACTTAGCAAGTAAGCAGAAACCTGAGCACTTGGGCTCATTAGTGAGATAAGAGTCATCTTTCTGAAACTAGTTTGTAACAGAAGGACCTATGTGGTGCTGTTCATTTCATCCTGTAAATGACAATGACAATGGCTTGGACCTGTGTCCAGAGACACTTGGATTTATATCCAGAGACATACGATAACTGTGGTGGGGATATATACAGTGGCTCCCTGATGGAAGTCACTTGGTCTGCAGCCACGTGTCCCGTATCCCGTCCTGTCCTCCAGCAGGAGCGCCTCCTTGTAATGGAATCATTGCTTGAAGACATAAGAATGGCTCCTCTTCCTGCTCAAATACCCTCTTCAGATTGCAGCGGAAGACCCCATGCATTTCATAGCCCTTTGGCACCCAAGTCAGGGGCTGCCTCTGATCCAGCAGGCTGGGAACTACTATGTTGTGCAGCTTGTGTGGGAAGGACCTGCAGCCAAGTGTGGCCACTTGGGGACCATCTTCTGGAGCTGTCCAACACCTTCAAAACCAGCATTTTCAGTATGTGTTTTTTTAAACCCTAGTTTTGTGCAGGCCCCAGGCTTGCTTGCCCATCAAAAGCTGATGACTCTCTAAGGGAGTGGGTTAGGGACGAAGGTTAGGGGAGGTGGCTCTGTTATGTTTGTGATGTTCCAGACTCTGGATTAGTTTCAGAGAAGGCTGGAAGCTGAAGTTTGAGTGTGTTTCTGCTGAGAAGCTTGGATGAAAGCAAGTAGGAATCTTCTGGATGTGCTTGAGATGCTATAGCCTGTGCAGAATGTAAATCAAGTGCTGTAGCTAATATGTGAAAGCTGTCTTCAAGGTCCTGCTTAGGACTGCTCAAACACATGCCCAGACCCTCTGTGTCTCACATCTCTCTCCAGGCAGCCTTGGTCTAAAGCTGCTGCGAGCATTTCTTGTGTCTTCAAGCCCCCTTGCCTGCAGAGGAGCTGGCTGTCTCTCAGTCAAAATGGAGCTGAGCTGGTGAGGTTTTACAACTGTCCTCCAAGCTTTGAGTTAAGGGAAACCCACAGACAGGGAAAGCTGGGGATGACCCATGCTCTAGGAGGAAAAATAAATGATTGTCCTTAGTGATGCAAACGGGACAGACACTGGCAACATCTCCCTAGGAAATGCTGAAGAACAGACTGAATAAATGGTGTTTGATTGCAGCGGGGCTTGAAGGAATAGGGAAGTGCACTGACTAAACTTGTCTTTCAGAAATGTCAGAAGTCTTCAGGAGTAAGCCTGGAGGTGGGAAGACAGCTAGATGGCTTTGGAAGGGAATATTGATAGGATGAGCATGAGAGAAGGATGACAAAAGCAGCATGAGCAGTGAGATAGTCAAATATCACATGAGAACAGGTAAATTGGCCTGATGGGGGGCTGCAGTCTTTCATGCTGAGTAAATGTGATGTTTGGAGTTTCTTTGATGCATGAGCAGCTGGACAGGACACCCTTCAGAAAGAAATCAATTCTGCTTGCTCTTGGGTGATGCACGGGACCAGCCATAAAATTACCTGAGAGCTGCTCTGTACCAACGACCAAACTTGCTTAGATCTGCAAAGTAAAAGCAGAGGAGCGAAGGGCAGAAGAAACAACCCATAAGAAAGTCCCACAACCAAAAAAATAAACCCGGCTAAACTAACATTGAATTGAATAGGGGAACTGCGTCAAAACAAAAGCAGTTCAAGATAAAAAAGAGCAAGCTGTCAAAAGGGAAACGTTCTCTGAGGTTGTGCCTGCAGGACTTCACTCCTGGTTTAAATGCTCACCAGAGAGCTAAAATCCAAGCTTTAAATCCCCCTTTTCAGCTGGCAGTTTTTACCTGTCAACAGCTAAAAGCACAGAGGAAATACTCCTGAAGTTTAGGGGCAGTTCATGCTACTGTGTGGATGATATCCCTGCTGGAGTGCCGTGAAATTCAGGCAGCTGGGAAGTGCAAGCAGGAGGGGAAGGCAGCACTGCTGCGCCCAGGAGGGGAGTGCAGCAAGGCTGTGGTGAGCAGCACCCCTTGTTTCCACTCTTCTTATAAAGCTTGTCTTGTTTGTGTGCTTCATCATGCTCAGACTGGTGAGGTCTGCTTTGGAAGGCCGAGGGGAGGGTTTCAGACAGATTAAATAGTTTTACTTTCACTTGCTTTAAAACTCCAGTTTTCTTTGAAGAGGAGGATTTTGAGAAGGAACAAAGTGGCTGATGATGGACAAGCTGTACCCTGTGTTGCAATATTGAGGTTCCCAAGAAGCAGTAATCACTAAGGGGAAGGTTGTGTAAAATTGATTGTTTTAAAAAAATATTTTACGTAATAAAGAAGAGAGAAATCTGTGGCTGAGACCTCACTGAAGTATATATAGGAGCAGGAAGGAATGGTGCAGTAGCAAGGCAACCTGGACCATACAGCCAAAGTCTAAGGGAAGAGCTGACACAGCGAAGTGCATCAGCTACTCAGGGAGGTGTAACAGTGGAAATACTTGTGTTTGCTATAGGCAAAAGGGCAGAGGGGGTTAAAACTAACTTAACCTGTGATTTAGAGATCTAGATTCATGTAGCTGCTCTGCTCCAAGCTTCTCCTGCCACATTAAATAGCTCACTCAAACTCTTGAGACCTTGGTTTGCCCTTCAGAAGGTGTTGCAGGGGAGTTGTGCAAAGGAAGAATGGGAGAAAACTGGTAGTTGCTCCCAGCTTCTGATCAGGGGGAGGAATCAGTTACTTAGTGGTAACGCAGGGGAAATAAAAAATATGAAGAGGGAATTGCTGATGGCTTCTTTGGGATTAGTGGGAGGAGGGAAACCTGCACTGCATCTCCAGGCGGCCCTTCTGTAAGGTGCCGTCATAAATTAACTACCAAATTTTGTCTCCGAAGCAAAGCAGGAGGTGATTAAAGGGACTGAGGAGACAGCGACCAATGGCCTTGGGCTCTTAAAACACACTGGGATGGTGAAAACCCGATGAGAAACTTGTTAGTAAAGCTCTTTTCATCCAAGTTTGTCCTGTCTTCGGGCAGGGTGATGTTGAGTTATGGGCCCAGGTTGTCTCAGAAAACACCATATCTGGTCTGCATGGTGGCAGAAATGTGGGTGGGAATCAAGGCCATCTCCATCAAAAAAGGCTTTCTCAGTGTCAGTGTGTTCAGCAGAAATCCCAGCTGCTTGTAGCTGTTGTTCTTGGGGGAGAAGTTAAACTTCAGGTCAGTCACTCTTCCTTCCCCAATGTTATTTTAAATGGGGATATCTTGGTCCTATCTGCAGAGACTGTTCCTGGCTTTGTTTTGGCAATCTTGGAATACAACAAAGAATGTGAGTTCTGAGAAAAGCTGTGAGCTTCAGCTCCGCTCGGCATTTGGGGAAAACAGTGTGATTGTACGTCAGAGCTAGTTTTGCGTTTCTGCAGGGAGTTCTTGTGCCTCAGGGAATCCGTACTGATACGTACTCAACTCCTCTGTACTGATGCAGCTTGAGATGATGTTGGCTGCTAGCCAGCCTCTCTCCCTCTCTGTGGTGCCAATTTTGCAGAGCATGTGACTGCACACGCAACTTGAGTCTTGGCTTTTTGGTTGTCATCTCTGAAGACTCTTGGCCAGAAGAATGTACTTGGGAGCAGTGTGAATGCGGCTTCCTAGAACCAGCAGGACTTCCCTGGGCCAGAACAAACTGGCCTCATATTAACATCACACATCTTAAAGTGTGTGCTCACTTATGCTAGGTCCATCTCTGTAGATGACTTCTTCTTGTGACAGTGGAGCCTCAGTATGATTCATAGACCTTCAGAAGAGATGCTCAGTGCTGTGCTTTCTGCATGAATTTGGATTTGAATTCAGTGATGGTGCTCGTGGGGCTGCGTGTTTTCCACCCCTGGTGGGGGTTATGCCAGCTCAACTTTTTAGGTGCGTTGATGCTTTCCCTGGAATACCTTCTTTTCATTGTTTGGCTTTAGTGAGCAAACTGTGTCAACCCTACAAGGATACGCAAGGAGTCCTGGCAAAAAAGTGAGCTAATTCTTTTGTGAGAACTCAGTGATAAGAATTCACCTTTCCCCTCTTGACCTGTTACAGTTAGGTATTTGTCTTGGGTGAATGTTGAAGTTCAGGTTGTTGTTCTGCTCCTTGTATTAACTTCCCGAATACAATCCCATTCCCTAGTACGTTAAGAATTGCTGCCCAAGTTAAAAGATTTCAGAACAGCCGTACTAGGGCAGATCAAGGGTCCTGGTCTTCTCCCCACCCGGCCCTGGTCAAAGCAGATGCATGGAGAGGGGAAAGAGTAGGGCAGGCTTGTGTAGCACATCCTTTTGAGTCCTCTTGCAGCCTTCAGCCCTTTCTAGGTTGGATGATTTTCCAAGCCAAATGATGCTTCCATTTACTAAGACATGAATGTCCCTTGTCCAGTCTTCCCTTGAAACCCTGTGCGTGTTTAACATCCCCAGCACTCTGTAGTGAGGCACTCTGCTGTTCAGCTGTTGAGCGAAGAACCATCTCATCGTTGTTGCTGCTGCTGTGAACGCAGTCCCCTTGAGTGTGAAGAGGTCCGGATATCCCCTGTAAGTCACCCATTTCACGAGGCCCAGGGGGCCATAAATATGCACACAATTCCTGGTGTGGGTCAACAGTGGGTTTACCTAGCAATGTAATGAAATTTGTCATCGACTGACTTTTTCCCTCTCTGATCCTTTCTGCACAACACTTCACACTCTGGTTCCTGCTAAGGGGCGAGCTGTTGTTTTCAGGGAGTATTGGAAGTACATTAAGTCTTCAGGGATAAATGAAAATGCTGTTTTCTAACACCTGGTTGCAGCTCTGCAATAGGGTTGCCGTTTTTCCTTGTGTAACACTCATGTAATGAGGACTGCACCTCATCAGGAACAATTATCTACACTGGAAAGCTTAAGTATGACTCCCAAACAAGTTTTAAAAAAATAAAGCCAAAGCCATTTAATAATAATAATAATAAAAAGCTTCATGACCTTGGTTGTACATGCAGAGCTCTGAGTTTTGCTACAAGAAGGGACTTGCGGATATTGTCTCTGAGTCAATAGAAGCTCACAACTCTTTCCAACCTCCTTTGTTCCTTTGGATACCAAGAACCATTCTGGGTGTGTTTCTCTAATCTTGAAATCTCTGAGCTTTAAGGAAAAAGAATTAAGTTAATTAAAACATTTTTTACATCTATTCTTATGCAGTGCTTCTGAGTGTGGTACCAGACTACATGGCTGGCTACAGGAGCCCTGATTTCTGTCCTCCTGTAGTGATCACTGGAAAAGCATAAGTCTTTTTACTATTATCTCCTCCCTAAATCTCTGCTTGCTTTGGACCAGAGCAGTCTGAAACTCCGGTGTTCAGCTTTTAGTGGATTAATATCCTATTTTTTTTAACGTGTGCTCTATAGATGCTGAATCCCAGCGGGGAAATCTGGAGCCATAGGAAGGAGAGGTGGGTGGGAGAACACATTAAGCAGCCGTCCCTCCCATGAATATATTTCCTCTTTGCAAGTCATTGATGAGGTGCTGCACAGTTACAGGAAGCTTGAGTGCTGCTGCTTCTTCCTTTATCTTGTTCCTGTGTCCTGGCAAAGTTCATCTGACATGAATGGGTGACAGGCTTGTGTTTTCCTCCAGCTCCCTGAAGCAGAAACTGTTCCTTCCCTTGCAGTGAAGACGTGTCTCCAGCTGGTCTGGGTACAACAGGAACCTTGCTGGTTGCACCCCCATGGTTTAGCAATGGTGTGGAGCAGCTGTACAGCTGGTCCTGTGCTTGGTACAGACCCCATGCTCCCTGCATGTGCCAGCCAAGAGTTCATGGCTGGACCATGCCCAAAGCTGGAATCTGGCTGGTACCTACATACCACCTCCTCTTATGTTCATCCTGGCTGTGCGCTCGTGGGCAGAAACCTTGTTCCTCAGCCAGGAGCAGCTTCTCCTTTACCACTTTGAAAATTAATTGGAGCTGCTTTGATCCAACATTGATGCCTGGGAGGTTTCTATGGGTAAGAAAGGTTTCTTGGCTCTCTTATCCTTGTGTGATCAGGTCACTGCAGGGACAGGGCCCAGATTTGGTGACCTGGTGTTACTGCCTATGACAGCCCACCACAGCTCTGCAAACAGCAGAATGGAAGCTACAAAGCATAAAACTGCAAAATGATGCTTTTTAGCATCTCTTCAGATCTGCTTTTTTACAAATTCCTAGATCTGGAGTCCTGTCCTTACGTGAACATCAAGGAGCTGCAGCAAGTTTCTAGCTCTGAAGGGCCGAAAACTGGGAAGCACGAGGGAGAACCTTAATTCCACCCTGACATAAAAATGCTTTAATTTGTGGGAGTTTTTTCCATGTTGTAGGAAACATGTTCCATGTTCTCAGTGACTTGTGGAGCAGATACCGGTAACACGTAAATCCTTCAGGATCACCCTGGTTGCTTGGACAGTGCTAGCACAGGAAATCAGGAAATTGTTCCTGCTCAGTGTTTGACAGCAAGAATTCTGTAACCTTTTGATACCATGTAGTGGAGGAAGTGGTTTTCAGTGTTGATTTATTGCTCAGACTTGGTGTTGGGTTTGTGTTATTTTGGTCTTGAACATTTTAATTTCTCAGTCTCAGGTTTTCATTCTTTGCCCATAGGAGATGCTTGCTCAGGTCACCCATTTTGCTCAGGTGGTGTGTCTGTCAGTTGTTGGGAAATCCCACAGGAGCTGCAAGGTACAACTCAGAAGTCACAGGAGAAGTATCTGTGTCTCCTTGCCTGCAGCAGGCAATGCTTGGGGGCTGCATGTCCTGGGATGGGGGGAGCTTGTCTTGGGGCTCTTTGCTCAGAGGATTTTGCGGTCAGGGAAGGTTCAGAGCTACTCCTCCTTTGGGGAATCCACCCCTAGGATGCTTCTAGCTTGCTGTGCCACTACCAGCAATGAGGGCCAAGCTGAGCCCATCCCAGGGGAAAAGGAAGCCCTGCAGCAGCTCACCATCACTATGCCTTGTAGAGCAAAGCCCATGTTCCCCAGCTGTGCCTGGAGCCGTGAGTGGGTGATGCTCTAAGTGATCCCTAAAGTTAAATGAGGAGGAAAAGGCTGGAAAAGGGCTTCCCTTTCTCCCACCCCACTGTGAAAGCACATTATCCAGTACAGTGAGGAGCTGGCATGTGCAGTGCCCACATGTGAGACCTGCTGGGCTGATGGGAGGTGATACAAAGCAGCGTCTCCCTGACCTGTGAATCCTCTGCAAGGTTTGGCTGTGGGAATCCTACCACCCACCCTGGGATTTGCTTCACCAAGGATCTTTAGGGCAAATAACTTTGTAATTGAGCCATGCAAAGCTGTCAAATTAGTTGTAAATGCTTTTTGCTTGTGTGGGCCCTTGGTTCACCCTCCTGTCCCAGGCAGATCCAAACTTGTTGAAGCCCTTTGGAGAGGGCAGGAGCAGGGGATGTCCTCGTGTACCTTGAGGCCACACCATGCAGGGCACTGTTACCCTGCTGGCTGCATCCTGGTCCTGCTGCAGAGGGTTTAGTGCCACCAAAGGCACTTGAACTTGCTTGACATCTTCTCAATTTGCATTCCCTTTGCAGTCTGTGCCAAGCAGCTGTCCCTTTGTACCCAAAGTCTGTCAGGCTCCAGCCCTGCAAAGCCTCCTTGCTTGTTTAAACAAAGGCAGGTGGCTGATGTGGTGGGTGAAGGAAGTTCTAGCAGTGCTTAGCAGTCAGCTGGAGGAAATACAGGTATGGGAACTGTAACCTGTATGGTGAGGGCCTCCCGAAACACACCAGCTTGCTCGCCAGGTCCTGGGGAGGGGCTGGAGCAGTGACCCACAGAGCAGTCCCACACGCCCTGAGGATGATGCTGTGTGCCCTGGCCAAACAGAGCACCGCCTCTGTGGCAGCCTCTGACATAACAGCCCGCTGGAGGGTGACGTGGGGACAAGAGGGCTTGCAGGCTGACGGCACCTCATTCCTATGCTCCCAGGACTGTCATGATCAGGAGTGAAGTCTTACATCATTCTCTGTTTGCCCTCAGCAGGTGTGGGAGTCACCAGAGATCGTCTTGCTTTGCTTCCTTAATGTCCCAGCACAGCACTGGGGATCCTGACCTTGCTGCTGCATCCAGGGCTCATCTGCTGCTCTAGGACCATCATAAATTGGTTTGGGTTGAAACCACGGCTTCTCTGGGCACCCTGTGCGAGTGCCTCCCTACCCTCACAGGGAAGAACTTCTTCCTCATCTCTAATCTAAATCTGCTCTCAGGACCAGAGCAGTAAGGATGCAGCAGCACTTTCTCTATGTCAGGTCCTGGACCATCCCATAGCTCTCCTCATGTCAGGCTAAGAGCTGGGTGCAGTCGCCTGTGCTGTGAACACAACCTGAGAAACCTCCATGGGAGAAGAGGGGGCAGTGGGACAGTTTCCAAGGACGCAGCACAGCAGTCCCTGCTCTGCAAGGAGCCCATGCAAAGCTGTGCCCTCCCAGCACCTCCCCAAGCTGCCTCATACTCTCCCACCATGCAGAGAGGTTGTCAGTGTTCCTCCTGTCAGAGGGATGCTCCCACCTGGCAGCTTTCTGGACAGCCCTATCTGGACTCAGAAGAGCTGACAGATGTCAACTGCATCAGCAGTCCAGGCCCAGTGACCTCCCCGATGCGTCACAGCAGCCTGATCCTGCACAAGTAGGTAGTGCATGAGATGCGGTGCTCTCCTGACGTCACTGTGGGAGGGAGATGGGGCTCACGTCAGCAGGATGGTTTCACTCTCTGCTCGAGGGAGAGCTGCAGAACACCCTCCCCATTAAATTGTTTGGTGACTGCTTCATTTATTTGTTGACTAAGATAAGCCAGGAGTGAGCTCACCAGAGTGGAGACGTTGCTGTGCACGTGGGGTTTTTACAACTATGCAGAGGACATCAGGCTGTTGCGCAACTCCCGGGTGAATGAAAGCAAACTGTGTTCCTTCCTCTTTCCTTCATCCCTGCCTGCACGGTTTAGTGGAAACACTGATGTTCTGAAGTTATTTTTATTCATTTCTGGGGGGCCAAAGTCAGTGTTAGCCACAGGCTTCTGGTTAAGCTTTTTCCTGGAAAGCTGCGCCCTTGGAAGAGGAGGGCAGCCCAGTGAAACAGAATAGAATAGAATCTTAGATAGTTGGGGTTGGAAGAGACCTTCAAAGCTCGTCTAGTCCAACCCCCTGCAATGAGCAGACATCAGTGAGACTAGACATCTGCATCTAGATCAGGTTGCCCAGAACCACATCCAGCCTGGCCTTGAACTCTGTCAGGGATGGTGCATCCACCACCTCTCTGCGCAACCTGTGCCAGTGTTTTACCACCCTCATTGCAAAGAGTTTTTCCCTCACATCCAGCCCGAATCTCTGTCTTTTAGTTTAAAACCATCACGCCTTGTCCTGTCACAACAGGCCCTGCTAAAAAGTCTCTTCCATCTTTCTTATGAGCCCCTCTTAAGTCCTGAAAGGCATGAAGGTGGCAGCTCTGCACATGTGCTTCAGTGGAGGTAGCGGTGGCATGGACTGATCAGGGCTGAAATAGATCCATCTCCTGGCGCCATCAGGAAAACTTCAGCCTTCAGATGGAGGACAGCTTGGATGAGCTCAAACCACTTGTATTTCTTTAAAAGACAGCAAACCCAGTGGGAGACAGATGAGGAGCTGGGCCTAGGAGAAGCTCAGATCGCACTGAGGCCATGCAGGGTGGGCTGGGGAGCAGCGAAAGTCCAACCGCAGTGACATGGCACCACGGTTGTGGTGGCTATTTGCCATCTGCCCTTACTGGGTTGGGACGGAACCTGGTGTTTACTGAGTCGCTGTGTTAGGATGAGTTGTCTGGTCCCTCCCTGTACTGCCTCTATACAGGGAGGGGTCTCCAGCCAGGGAGTCCTGTGGGAACAAAAAGTCCTCTCCCAGCACCAGTGGTGGTGGAAGATGGTCTCCTGGGGTGCTGAGGTCCTTGCAATGACCCAAAGCCCAGCCAGGAGGGCAGAGCTGGCCTTTACGTGGTGGTTCTGTGGGCACAGTGAGTCTTACTGGCTGTTGAGTCAGCATTGTCAGTCTCTGTCGCCATTCCAGTTCCCAGGGGAAACCTGATGGGATGGAGTAGCACAGCGCCAAGCGGTTAAAAAAGCTGTGGGTGGATATGGGCACTTCAGGTTGGTTGTGCAGCAAAACCCTCAGGATATTTCTGGCTTAGGTTGGAAACATCTTGACTGGACAAAAAAATGTGGTGCCATCTCAATTATAGAATCCCAGACTGGTTTGGGTTGGATGGGACCTTAAAGCTCATGCAATTCCAACCACCTGCCACAGGCAGGGACACCTTCCACTAGAGCAGGGTGCTCCAAGCCCTGTCCAACCTGGCCTTGAGCACTGCCAGGGATGGGGCAGCCACAGCTTCTCTGGGCACCCTGTGCCAGCGCCTCAGCAGCCTCACAGGGAAGAACTGCCTAATGTCTGATCTCAATGTCCCCTCTGTCCTGTCACTAATGATCTACAGAACAGTCTTGTCCGAGCCCTTTCTGCAGGGAGGGTGGTGAAAGCCGCTGTGAGGGAGCAGAGCTGGCAGAGGTTTGTCCACCTCCTGCCTGTGCACACTGTGATGCCAGGGGCCACTGTGTATGTGGGATGACAAAGGCAGCCTGACTTACTGGTGCACACCGAGCCCAATGTGCCTGGGGCACAGCAGAGCTCTTTGCAAGGCCATCCATGTGTGAGTCACCCCAGCACCACCCGCACTGAACACTGACACTTGCAAAGCATGATTCTGGAGGAGTGGTCTGCTGGGATGGGTCACAAAGGATAATACAGGGGTTTGCAGTTGCTTGGTGCTTGTTTCTCTCTTCTTGGTGGGGGTGATGTGAAGCATTTAAGGTGTCCCATCAGCCATGGGCGGTTACTGCAGGCAGGTGGCAACACGTGGTTGTTATGGTCTGGACTTTGGGTTGCTTGTTCTATATCAGCCTTTCTCGTCAGAGCTTTCTCCTTGAGTGGTTGCCTTCAGCACAGCCCCTCCTAACACTGATGTGATGGATGCCCTTGCTTGATGAAAATAGAACAGTGACCTCAAGGGTTTTCCTTTGAGAGTGTCTTGAGGGAGGACAAATGGGAAGGACTAACAGGCCATCTACTCCCCTCCCATCCGGCCATGCTGGGCCAGGCCCTGTGATAAGGTTGGGTGAAAGGCAATGCATGCCAGGAGGTTTGGCTTGAAGGGCATGAGAAGGTGCAGGATGCAGAGTTGAATCTCCTGAGAGCAGGGACTGATCCCGGGGAGGAGAAGTTCTGTATGCCTTATTCAACCCTGAGGGCACTATGGTGTTCAGGGCTGCTTCTTGAATACCATGTCTTCCTTCCTTATAAGCTTAGGGTCTCTGGGGCAGGGTGCTCTGGGTTTAGTCCAGCTGAGCTGCTCTTGGCTCTGCCCTGCCCTCCTCCTCCTCAGGGCAGCGTGGGCCAACCTGCGTCACTGCGTGCTGTCACCATCATTAGTGGCAGGACCTCACCAAAGGGTGTTCCCATGGGAAGCATGAGTTATGGGAGCCCTGGCCAGCGGGAGCAAGGAGAGAGACACTGCAGCCTGGCTCTTCTGCTGCTGCCCCAAGGGTCTGGGGTTCCAGCCCAGTGCAGAGGGAGGGGGCAGGACATGGACACTGGCTATCCATGTCGATGGACATGCTGTGCCCATGTCTTGCCTGGGTGAGCCAAGTTCTTTGCTTGTGAATGTGGTGAGAATCTGTAGACACACCGAGGTGGGAGATCTTCCCAGCAAGCAGGGCAGGAGCCTAGCAGGATTTACAGTTCATGCTGGAACTATCAAATCCTGGTTTATTCATGTTTCTGGGCACTGTAGGTTGTTTCTCTTTAACCTCAGGTGCCCTCCTGGGTTTGCTTATTTGGAGTTGAGGTCGGGAGGAAGGCTGCTGCTCTGCTCTTTGGTTTGGGTTCAGCTTTGGTTACAAGGATGTTTCTGCCTGTCCACTCTTTCAGTCACTGAGGGCTCCGAGCTCCAGCCAAGTCCAGGTCAAGCCCAGCCTGGGAGCGGTGAGGGAAAGAGCTATGATAGGCAGTGCTGGGTGACCTCTGTGTTTGCAGTTCTCCCGTCTTTGTTTTGGTAAAAGACAGGTCCCGCCACCCCTGCCGGCAGGAATGGGAGGGTTATTGTGCAAAGCCAGCACCACAGGACTAGGAGCAGCTCCTATCCTGTTTTCAAGGCTCCAACTGCTCTCCAAAGCCAGTGCCAGCCCCACCACATCCCATGCTTTCCCTGATGCCCAGGCTCTCGCCATGGGTGAGGACTGTGCGTCCTGCAGATGTCCATCTGCCCTGGTCCAGACCCTGGGGGCTGAATGCCTTGAGGTCTTACGTGGAGCAAGGCCTTGGCTTGAGCGCAGATGCACCTCTGCAAGAGGCAGCATGTCATTGTCTCTGTCCCTGTGCTGGGCAGAACAGGGAGGGATGGCGCCGCGGGCCTGTTCCCAGCACCGCGCATCTCTTGGCACACAGGATAACCTCTTACGTGGGCTGGAGCCACGAGCAGCCAACACCAGGGCTCTGCCTCTTCCCAACCCTGCATAAGGGCAGGGGTGCCCTCGCCCCAGGGGGGGTCCTGCTGGGCATGCACAGTGGGGGCTGCTTAGCCCTGCTGGCTGCCTGGGCATGACTTGGCCCCTGCCAGGGATCAGGTTAGGTCTTGTGTCCAGGTGCAGGCGGCCGGGTTGATGCAATGTGCCTGTTCCTGCTCGGCGGGGAATGTTGCTCACCTGCCCGGGGAGGCACACGCGCTCCCATGGCTTGGCACCACCTGCCAAGCCTTAATCTCCATTGTTTGACAGCTGGTGCTCTGCTGACGTCAATCCCATGGCTCAGGGGGCTTTTGGAGGAGCAATGGGCAAGTCTCCGCATACGTGTGCTTGCAGGCTTAGCGCGAAAACATTGTGCTGAAACCACAGAGAGGGGAGAGGAGAAGAAAGGAAGAGCAGGGTGCAGCTCCCAGGGACGCAGATCCTCTGCTGCATGGCCCAGCCTTGGGGGCTGCTGGTTGACTCACGCCCAGCTCTGCCTGGTTGGGCAGCATCCCTTGATGAAAGGAAAAATGCCACCTTATGCATCCAGCTTGCTGGGAAATGCTGCTCAGTTCCCTTCCCCTGTTCATGCTGAGGGTCTCTTTGTGCCCAATAAGCATCTCGTCTGGTTTTCTCGTCCCTGTCCTGATCCCCTTCAGCCAGCTGAGACCGCGGACATGGGCAGCTGTACTCCCTAACTGATGGGTAACTGCTGCTCTCCTCTCATTCTCCGGTCATAGTCTCAAGGCCTAAGGTAGTATCACAGAATGGTTTAGGTTGGAAGGGACCTCAAAGCTCATCCAGTTCCAACCCCCTGCCACAGGCAGGGACACCTTCCACTAGAGCAGGGTGCTCCAATTCCTGACCAGCCTGGCCTTGAACACTGCCAGGGACGGGGCAGCCACAGCTTCTCTGGGCACCCTGTGCCAGGGCCTCACCTGGCTCGCTAAAGAACTTCTTCCTCATATTTAATCTAAATAATCTCCCCTCTGTCAGGTTAAAGCCATTCCCCCTTGTTCTGTCCCTACAGGCCATTGTCCAAAGTCCCTCTCCAGGTTTCTTGTAACCCATTCATGCAGTGGGAGCTGCTCTAAGGTCACCCCGCAGCCTTCTCTTCTCCAGGCTCAACAAGACCAGCTCTCTCAGCCTGTCTCATAGCAGAGGTGCGGTTTTGTCCCCTCCTGTATTATACATCATTAAAGAAGCTGTTCAGTCCTGTCTGGATTGCACCAGCTCTGGGCAGCACTGTCCTGCCTCAAGGGACCATTTCAGGGTGATCCCTGGTGCCCAGGTCTCACATAGCATTGGCCAACTTGTGCTCAGCTTTGCTGCTTTTCTCCCAGATAATAAGTTTTGGGAGCAACACCCTTGGTCTCCTGTGGGCTGATTCTTCCTCCATGCATCGGCAGATATAAAGGGTGCACTCGCCGCTCTGGGGAAGACTCAGCATCTGTTGTTGCTGCTTGCAGGAAGGGTCTGGCTCCAGGTCCTATGTGTCTGTCTTTCAAAGCCTTACTTAGCTTTGGAGCCTGGAAAAGGCTCTCTGGGGAATCTTGTCATAGAGACCACAGCTTCCAGGCTAAGTCGCCGGCGCTTCTGCTTCCACTTGTGACCTTAACAACACATCCTGATGGCAATTGTTCTCTGTGCTGGAAATCCTGTCTGCCCTGCTGCAGGACTTGTGCTCCCAAGCAGCTTGAGGTCTTCGGTCAACGTACTCTAGCCTTCCCGCAAGGGAAGTCACTCTCGCCCTACTTCTCAGTGGCAGCCACCTCTCTGGCTCCACACCCTGGGCTTGGCTGCTTGGCAGCAGTAGCTTTAATGTCCTTAAATATTCCTCATTAAAAAAAATAAAGCCAACTAGGGTGTGAGGAGACAAAAGAGGAGGAAGCCAGGAATTGCCATAAGTAGCTTTGAAGGGAGTTTTGTTTTAAATTCATTTATTTCCTGGCTTAGAAAGCAACTTGGTGGAAACTGTCTTGAAGCTCAACCTGGGTCATGCCTGGGAAATGGAAACCCTGCAAGCCATTTTGGGTCTGTGCTTATTGCTGAAAGCCCATGGCCAGGAGGGTCAAAGGACTCTGTCAATCTGCTGATTTGGCTTCTTGAGCTAAGTTGTTTTCTTTCCTTTTGCCCCACAGCCCTATAGGATAGTGAGAAATTGTGTAAGTAACCATTGGAGCACATTACTTAACGCCTTGACTGAGGTTGCCTTTTCGCTATGTTTGCACCACTGGCATTGGTCTGTGTTCCTTCCTGATAACACAGTTTTGAGGCCTTGGAAGCTGAACTTGGATGATATCCACCAGGCAAGAGTTTCAGCAAAGCATTTGAGTTTTGAGATCTCTGGGGAGACAGATTGACTATTTCTTGATCCAGAGAAGGGGAAATATCAGAGGTTGCGCCATGGTGAGTTTTTCTGGAGAAAGCTGAATTCATCAGTGTGATGAGTCAAATGCTGTGATTCAGCCTTCCCCCAACAAATGAAGCATCCAGAAGTATGCGGAAGTTTCTCTTGCTCGCAGTTCTGGTCCAGAGGGTACATTTGGGCTGTATAACTCATTTTGATACTCTTTTTAGACACAAAACCTGCATTTGATCACTGGAAAAAACTCCTCTGATCGCTTTTTTTAAAACAAGGAGGTATTAAGGAAAACAGCTTGCAAGTGCTTAGCCCTAAGAAAGATAGCAAGAGCCCATGGCATCCTCTTGTTCATCACGTCGTCTTCTTGCCCAACCCCTGTGAACTATCCAGCACCCCAAGTATTAGTGGAAAACCCAGTAGCTAATGTTCTAGCAATCTCTCCTACTTAGTATTCCAGCCAAGGCTACATGTGTGCACGTTTCTGTAGCCAGGGAATGAATGCTGGGTGTAGGACATGCTCCAGCTGCCCAGCCTGGGCTTTGGAGACCCATGACCAGTTCTGATCATTCAGAAAGCAGTTTGATGAGTATCTCTGCATAATTAACAGAAGCTTTGCTAGAAACTGAACTGAGAAGACTTATGGGAAGTTACGTGCAAACCTTTAGCAAGACAATGCTTAAGAGGTGATGTTTTGCTTAGGAATATTAATAGAAGGTGTTGCTTTCTGCTGCAGACCTGACTTCACTGCTCCAATGACACCGGTGTTGGGAAGTGCTGTGGTTTTATCCATCACTTATTAAATTTGCACTCACTTGAAGCATCAGGGAAGCTGGTATGAGAAACTGAGCAATCACATTGAAAAGATGCAGCCAGTTTCGTGGCATAAGAGTGAAGGGTGAGAAGGGAGACCAGATAGGTGTTTTCAAAAACACACCAGTAAGAGATCAGTTGGTTTGGCTTTCTTTTTAATCCTTTTCCCTGGATTTTAGGGGCAAGGTTGTGGTGTATGCATGCTTGGCCTTGGCACAGCAATGACAGCTTGCTCCTGTTTTCCTGGCTGCAGCCTCATGAGACCCCCATGTTACCCATGGGGGAAACTGTTGAAGGTCAACCCAGGTCCTCTCGTCTGTTCCAATCCTTTCCAAGATGCTTCTCTTCACAGACAACCAGGGGCTATGGTTCTCTTCCTTAGCTTTAACACTGCTGCAATTGCCTCTTCATCTGTGAACCTGTATGGTCTTCACTGGAATCCTTGTGAGCCCACTAAGAAGTGGGATCTGTGCTTCAGGTTTTGGGTTTTTTTGGCTCACATTTTGAAATCTCCTTGAACATTGTAGGGGGTAAGCTGCTGCTGCTGGTGCAGTCAGGTTTGCAGAAGCTAAGGTGATCCTGGACTGTTCCCTCTCCAAAACACCCCCAAGCCTGGGTCTGGGCTGAACCTACACCTTCCCCAGGAGGGCTGCCAGTCTTGGCTTGATCACCACATGGGAGGGAGAATCATTCAGTCACTTCCACTGTTGAATGGCGGGGTCTTATCACGATTTGGCTTTATCTCCAAGTCACAGGGGAAGATGCCATTTCCCTGGAAGCTGGGGACTGGGGATCCAAACCCTTCTTTGAAACACTGGCTGCTCAAAACCCTCTGAGATGCCCTCAGATCCACTCCCAAAGGAGCTTCCCTCTCTTCACTGGCCCCAGGAGCCAGGGAGTGTCTGGCTGAGAGTGGATTGGGTAGCTGGGATTCAGGGCACTGACATGGAGGGTATTTGCTACAGCAGGCAAGCCACTGTGCCCTGCAACACGTGGTAGCCAGCCAAGCCCCTCTTACCTTGGGAGAGGCTTCGTTAGTGAGTGTGCGTGGTGTGCATGGTGGCTGTCCCAGATAAGGGAGTGAAGGTTTTTGATTGCCAGATGGAAGTTGTTGTCTTTTGTAATAGTGTTAGAAACCTGATGATTTTTTGCTATTTTCACCCAGATTTAACAGGGCTTTGTCAGAAGCAAGTCAGCATGAAGTCTTGCATAAGCTCATCCAGCAGTTGGTAAGCAAGTCAGGCAGTAGAAGGATCTTGGAGCAGAAATCAGGGAGGGAAACCAGAAGAGAGAAGAATGGATGTGCTGAGCTGGAGCACTGGCTCCTTCCCTCTGCAGGCTACAAGCAAGTGTTGGGGAAGATAATGCTTCACATGTGCATGGCTGCTGTGGAGCCCCCGGGAACAGACAAGGAGGAAACCACAGGGCATCAGCCACAGTTTGCATGGTTTCTATTGCCCAGATTGGGTGAGATCAGATCTTCCCTGTGAGGCTGCTGAGGCCCTGGCACAGGGTGCCCAGAGAAGCTGTGGCTGCCCCATCCCTGGCAGTGTTCAAGGCCAGGTTGGACGGGGCTTGGAGCACCCTGCTCTAGTGGAAGGTGTCCCTGCCCGTGGCAGGGGGTTGGAACTGGATGAGCTTTGAGGTCCCTTCCAACCCAGACCATTCTGTGATTGTATGAGGAAGCAGTGGCTGTAAGGACAGTGGGATGGGGTGTAGGTGGCCTTGGGGGGAAGGAGGAATGGTGCAGCTGGAGACCTTTGGAGAAAGTGGGGCTGCAGGAGGTCCTGCCCCAAACCAGCCACGTGTGCTGGAGGGTGGCACCTTTGGGCTTCTTTTGATTAAAAATCGTATGTTTTCCACAGAAGGTGGTTGTGAAAAGCCTGAGATGTGAGAATCTTCCTGATGACTGACAGCTTAGCTTGGTGCTCCTCCATTTCTGCAGACCAGGGGCTGGCAGCCCTCTGGCCCTTTGCTTATGAGGAAAGGCTTTGCCCGTGAACTGAGATCATCTGATAGAACTTACTGATTTAGTACAAATTACTCCCTTGCAGCTTGTTGCTCGCATGCGTGCCTGTTCTGGGGAGTTTTTTCTAGCAGAGAACGTGTTTTGGGAGGAATCTGCTTCCTTTAAAAAAACCCAACCAACCCTTCTCTTCACCCCCAAATCCAGCAGCTTTCAGGCAAAAACCAAAAGGTGGGGGTGAAGCTGCACCCCTTGCTCTACCCACCTCCCTTTGTGTTTCCTAAGCCCATGGAACTGGGTGGGGAAGGGAGTTCCCTACCCCCAAAATTTAAGGATCAGGTTGGTTGTGCCGACTCCGTGCCAGGCAGTTTCTGTAAGGGAACAGTACGTGAAAAGCCTCTATGAGAAGCTCTAATCACCAGCGTGACCGACATGAAAAGTTGCCTCTGGAAAAAGTACTTTCTTCCTGCCTTTTAACAGCCAACTGCAGGGTGTTCCTGGTACAGCACAAATATTTTCAACAGGCTAAATAATTATCTTTAATTAGTTTTCATTAGGGTGATGCCAATCCACCCCTCTATTTGGAAAATAGCTTAGCTCCTGAAATGGCTTGGAAACAATGAAGCAGGGAAGACACCGTGCTCGTGCTGCACTCATTTCCATCCACCACAGGAAAGAAAGGGACCACCAGACCCTGTGGGCTATGCAGTGAGTTTCCAGACTCTGCAAAGCAAGCTGAAGTGAGTTTAAAATAGTCGGACTCTGTGATTTGTTTTCATTTTCACTTCCAAAGCAAAAGCTAATGCTGGGATTGCTCCTTGTCTTTCACTTCCCAGAGGCAACAGCATCATAACCCCGGTCCTTCAGTGATGTCTTCTCCTGGGCCACATGCCCACGGTGGCCTGTGGCCATCAGGACCACCACAGTGGCAGAGGTGAGCCTGGGGCAGCAGCAGGGGAATCTGCATCTCCTCCTGTGCCAACAGGGTGCAGGCAGTTCTTATCACATCCCTGTGTGTCTTCCTGGCCCTGACCTGCTCCATAAGCGGAGGAAGGATGGGAAGGTGATTGCCTGTGGTCTGTGTTAAGTGCCATCACAGGTAACAGCCTGGCATTATCAGGTTTTTGGCTCTGGCATGCAAAGCTCAACGCGTAGGTGAAGTGAGCATTTCAAGTAGTGGGGTGTAATTGGCTGGTGCGCAATGCTTAACCAAAGCACATCTCTGTTGCTCCATCTCCATGTCAGGAGTGCACGTGCAGCCCCTGCACATTCTCCACCAGCTGGGTAGGATATAGGCAGGATCGGGCCAGACCAGGTCCAGGATCACATTTCTGGATAGGGACAGCACCAGCAGACACTGGGAGGTGGGACCAGAAAGCACCGGAGCCCCATGGCATGTAGGCATGGAAGGTACCCACCCTGGTCATGGAAAGCCACCAGATGTCCTGCTGGGGCGACAGAAGGGCTTTACCTCTGGTATCTGTGTTATCAGATTATATTAGTTATATTAGTGCACCATCAAGCTGGTATGAACGCAGCTGTTGTAGATCTTTGCTCCTCACTTGCTCTACTACTGTGTCATGGGTTTCCATTTCCATTTCCACCTTGAATTCGCAGTGTTTGTTTCCAAATGATGTGTTTTCACACTGATTTCCCTGAAGTTCTGGGGTGGTTTTTTGGTCTCATTTCTGCTATTTCTGCATATACCCACCTCTTGGTCTGGTCCCGGTCCAAACCCTGTCAGTGATAAGGGGAAATTCCCCAGTCAGAGGAAACCATCCCAGCATTCCAGGCAGACTTTCCACAGTATTTTTAATGAAGGGCACACGCCCTCTGAGCCCGATGAGTGTCCTGTTTACCTTTCCTCATGGACTCTGCAGGCTGCAGGAGAAGGTGGGAGATGTCCTGGCATCAGCTGCCCTGAGAAAAAGGGGAATTACTCTGGGAATGTTTGAAGGAAGACCCTGTCCTGGCACTTCACTGAGTCAAGAGGATGCCAGCAGCACAGGTGAGGCTTCCTGGGGTGGGGGTTGCAAAAGAAGGTAAAAAACACATGAGACTTGGCAGTGTGTGGTGGGGAAGGCTCTACTGTAATGAGCTATGGCTCTTCTTTCTCTCTTCTCGCTCTGTATATGTTGGGTTTACTCTGTGTCATAAGAGTGTGTGGATAGTAGTGTTCTGTGAATAGCAGTAGTCCAGTAAGTGCAAAGGGACTCCATGCTGCAGAGGAAAATGTTGGCATGGGGAACCCATCAGAGGTATCTTGTGCTCCTCCAGGCTGGAGGAGGCAGGGAAAGGCTGTGGTCTTGTTGCCTGGGGTGCAAAGTCCTCTGCAGGAATGGGAAAACAGCCGAAAGCGCAGCCTTTTCAAATCCTCTTGGGCTGATGACCTGTGAGGAGGATGCCAATTTCTTCTTTCAAGCATATAACACTCACTTTCCCAAACCTCTGTCTCTGGACCATAGCGCAGCAGAGCAGGGCACAGCACTACCCTGCGGCCTCAGGAAACCCCAGCTGCTTTGTCCATCTGGATGGCATCATCTGCAGTGCAGGGAACCTGCTGCCTGTACCCATCCCAGATGCTTATTCAATGGCTTGTGTTCACACCAGGCTGTAACCTTCCCCCTCTTTCTTCCAGATATCACAAATTGTTAAAACCCCTGTAGTTTCTACTTATCCCCAGCTTTGTATTGCACCCTTGGTGTCTCCTCTGAGAGTTTTCCTGGCCGACAGGACAAGTCAATAACTAGACTGGTTTATGTGCCTGTCCTTGGGTCTTCCCCCACCTCTTGGAGGGGCAGCAGCAGTCAAGGCAGGGTATTGAATCCTAACTGAAGACTATGCCCCCCAGGTTCAGGCATTGAGTGACAGTCCTTTCACATCCCACAGCTCTTTGCACTGTGGTATCTGCATCTGCCTCTGCCTGGGCTCTCCACCAGCCCTGAAGGCCATTGCTCTTCTGTTGGGTGGGATCAGGATCTCATGCTAAACATAGCAGGGATGGAGGCAGGCGCAGAGGGTCAGGTATGGGTTCGTCTGAAAGGCATTGGATTTTGCAGCAGCCCAGCAAACCAGTCAGGATTAGTGCTGACCATGTGGTCCATTGCTGTCCTGAAAAATCACAGAGAGCCTTTGACAGGCAGTGGGGATGATGGAGGCTGGAGAAGAGCTGCTGGTTTTTAATGGGATTGTGTTTTCTGGCTCAGAGCTTGCCTACACAGCCCTACTCTCCTCTCTGGAGGGCAGGAGCACAGCAGCAGGTGCCTGGGACTCAGCCGGAGCTCAGCATACACCAGGACCTGCTGGGACCATGCACGTGGTGGCCAGAAACAGCAGACACATTCCCCTTCTCTTTCAGCAGGGATGTTAATCTGAACTCATGCTCCGTGCCAGGAACCTCTGTGGGAAAGTGAGCAAGGAACCTGCTTTCTGCTGCTTGGATGGACCAAGTGACATCTGCACTGTGGTTTGTGGAAGCAGAGGGGTTCTGGCTTAGTCTTAATTCCTCGTGGCATCTTCCTCTCCCACCGCTTCTGCCTCATTTGTGCCCAGACTGAGTCTGAGTCGGTGCCGTTCATCTGAGAGCAAATCTCCTGGTGGGACTGGAAAAGTAGTTGGGTCTCCAGGTGCTTGTAAGACCCTCAATACAAGGGCCTCTGGGGATGGGAGGAGGTAGCCTGAGTCATGAGAGAGGAACTGCTACTCCACCTATTCCTCTCTTGGTCTAGCAGGGGAGACAGCCCAAGCCCAGAGATCCAGCCTACAAGCGATGAGTCAGCCATTGTCCAGAGAGTCTCCACAGGACAAGCATCATCACATCTTCTTTCCTTGGCTGTCTTCTCAGCAACTTCATCCTTCAGCTGGCCTGGCAGCTTCTTCTCCTGTTTTGCTTGCCGCCTCCTGGTCGCAAAGTGCTGTCGCTGGAAGGGGAAGTGTTGATGGTGCCTCTCAGTCTATTCTACCTAATTTTAAACCTTTGTAAAAGGGTTTCCTTTTCTGTCTTCGTGGTTTCATTGTGTTCTGTTTTAAATTAGGAATAAAAAAAGTCACGTGAGGAAAGCTGTTGTCTGATGTTTGTTGCCATGGTGAGGTGCGCTATTGTGTGATGAAGACCTTGTGCCAGAACAGCCCTGTTCTACTGTTGGTCATCCTCTCTGCAAGGGACAGGTTTTTCTTTCCTACAGCAGTCCCCCAAAGGAGCGGGGAGGAGGCAGGAGTGGGATGGGATGACACGTTTCTCTTCCCAGTTGAATGTTTCCAGTCAAGAGGCTCCTTGAGAAGTGTGCCGGCGCACAGATAACACAGACATGTTTCAGGAAGCGGTTCCCAGAACTGGCTTGACACTGCTGTGACCTGGACCGACTGCTGTCCTTGCAAAAGAAAGAAAAGTGAAGCCAGGGGTCAAACAACAGGAACAGGCATTGAGGAAACGATCCCTTGCTACAATTACTGAATTTGCAGGATAACATGCTGTTCAGGGTGAGTCACTGCTTTTCCTTTCGTGGTGCTGAGGGGAGCACGAGGCTGTGGGGTTTCTGGGCATCATGGAAGAGGGGGTCTGGGCCAAATAGGGTGAGGACTTCAGTGGTTCCTCACCAAAAGAAAGACGTAAGAAGTAATGGCTTGACAGTCCCCAGTGACAGCATCCCAAAGGCTGTTCATGGAGGGCTCAACAGCTGGCCCCAAAAAAGCGCATTGGTGTCCATGTAGATTTCCATCATTCTTGCCAGGCATTGACCAATCTTGCCAGATGAAGCTAATCCTTCTAAATGCCAGCTCCATGAGGAGATGTGATAAAAGAAGGGAACTGCAGAAGGACTGTGAAATTCTAAATGCTGATCAAACCCTGCTAGTGCAGGCATTTGCCTCTGCCATTCCACCCATATAGTGATGGTATGTGGTCCTCCTTTCAGGTGAGAAGCTCAAAGTCTCTTCTCTAAAGAACAGCAGCTCCTTTGCCTCTTTTTTTGCCTGAGGTGCAGAAAAGCCATTTAAAGTGCCACTTCCAAGGGAAAACAGATCCCTGAGCTGTCAGCTCTCTCTTGAAATGATTGATTTTGTGTCATCTTCAGTGGATCACCTTTGACCACATCCCTTTTTATGCTGGAGCATACCTCCTCCTATGGTTTCTCAGGCTCCCAGCTCTGTGTTTGCAATGTCTCCGTGCAGCCAACCAGTGTGGCTCCTATTAGTTGAATCTCAGCCATGCCTTTAGCTCTGGGAATCAAACATAGTGGCAGATCCTTTACCTAATGTTCAGCTACAGATGTAAACTGTAGACTAGGAACACAATGTTCCTGATTCAAAATGACTAATTTCCAAGCTGAGACAACTCAGCCCCATCAGGAACATGATGTATCTCTTGGTCAAAGGAGTTCTTTCAGGTGGGAGTGCTCTACCATGGCTGTCAGAACCATTTACTGATTTCCCTGTAAAAACAATAAATATTTGTCTCGTTTTCTAGGGTGAAATTAAGCAGCCATCACAGAGGCATACCTGGCTAAGAAGTCAATCAGTCATCTGTGGGGTGGCTCTGAAGCAAGCACCAGTGAAGTGTGAAGGCACGCTGTGAGTATCATCAGAGCTGACAGCTCTTCACCAGATCTGTTTATTTCTTGGTGCTCTGCTCTCTTGTTTGTATGTCCATCAATGATCGTTACTCTTCTTGGAGCAGCTATTAGTAGTCAGGTTTCTCCATTGATTTAAATGCAAGCTGCCCTGGTAATGTTGAAACCCATGATGTAGAGGACTGTGTTGGCTGGACTTGGTCCAGGGATGTGGTGGATGAGTTAGTCCCTCCACCAGCCCTGCTGCAGCAGAGACAGTGGTCCACAAGGCACAAGGCAGTCTGGGAGCAAAAGCATTTTCTCCATCAGTCTGTTCTCAGATAGATGTTAGAGCATGACTGCACTCACCACAGCTCGTGTGTTCTTCAGGGAGGACCTGGTGCAGCTTCTTCTTTGGCCTACCAAGAGCTTCACATGCTGGCCAAAACCTCAGCCCTGTGGTTAGAAAAGGAAAATGAAACCAGAAAAAGAAACCCTGCTGTGTCTTACGTCTCTGGTTCTTCATGAGTGCACCTGGGAGGGACAGCAGCATGCCAAGGCTCATTCCTACAAACCCCTGCTCTGATGAGAGGTTGCTTAAAGGTTGGACAGGGCTTGGAGCAGGCAAGTCTAGTGGAAGGTGTCTCTGCCCATGGCAGGCAGTTGGAAATGGATGAGCTTTAAGGTCCCTTCAACCCAAACCATTTTAGGATTCTATGATCCTCTTAATGTGGGGTCACGCCATGCTCAGTGGACTGTATCCTGCCATTGATGTTCATTTAGAGCATCCAGACTGAGAGAAGTGGTCGCTAAAGTGAGAAAAGTGCTGGCTGTGTGAACAGGATGGGTTTGAGCCTGCTACAAATAGACCCCAAGCATCAACCCAGCTTGGGAACCCCTTGGTTTGTCCTTGCAGAATAGAGGAGAACAGGAAAGAAAGGATCCTGTTTCCAAAATGTATGACTGTGGAAGCTTTTTTTTTATTTTCACATATTAAAAAGAAAAAAAAAAAGAAAAAAAGGCACATTTTGGTTCAAACCCCCAAATTTTCGTATTCATTTAGAATATCGGGGAAAAAAATGGTTTCAGAGTTGTCAGCCCCTATTTGAAAGGAAATAGCAGCAGATTACTTTGCTCTGAAATGATGGTTTATTAATGTGAGCTAATCCCATAGTACTCAAAAAGCCATGATCTAAAGGAAATGCTTTAAAATTGTGGAAGGGAAATGTTGCAGTCAGCCTGAGACTGAGACTTTCTTCTGTTGATGATGCTTTTCAAGAATAGGGCTTTTTGTCTGGATTTGAGATGGGAGTGGTTTGAGGCTTCTCAAACCCTCCAGGTACAGGAAATCTGAGACTACAGCAAAGGAGGACTCCAATTCCTGAATTGTCATCTTTTATTCCCCTTCTTTATGGAAACCAGACAGGATTTTTGACTTCTCTTCATTCCAGTGCTCCTCTGGTAGCTGCACAAAAATTACAACAGGATCTCTTCGCCTTTAGCAATCTTACACCAGTGCCCTTGAGCACAGCTCTCATGGGGACTTGCTCCCATGCTTGTCTCCTCCAGTGGCCTGTGCAGGATGTGTAAAGAGGCAATGTCCTCCCGTCAGATAGAAATTAAGAACTTTAAAATCTATTCCCAGGCCTGCTGTTTACCTATTTTATGTATTGAGAGGTCTTGTCCCATTTTAGTACCAGGTTTTTTCTTGCTCATAGCCTATTCAGATTATAGGTGGATTATTTATTTATTTATTCACCTTCCCTTGAGGTCTTATTGCTCATACAGACCAAAATGGATCTCACTGGATGTCTTGCCCCTTCATTTTCCCCATTAAAAAGGGTGTTTTCATGGGCTGTGCCCATGGTGAGTACTTGGATTGTTCTATGATGGTTTCATGGCTGTCCATCACCCTCAGTCCCTGTGTGTTGGTGGCGGGTTGGGTCCCTCCTGCTGAAGTGGGAGTGGTTAGAGGAGGATGGAAACTCTGATGAGATGATTCCCATGTACATCAGCAGAAAAAAAATGTCATTTCCATTGGAAAATATTTCAAGGTGTTTCAGCCTTTCAAGATGAAACAAAATCTTCCCTTGCAAAATGTCAGTTCCAGCCATTGTTACAGTTTGACTTCTCTGTTCCAAGGAAAACAAATGCATTTTGACTTGAAATGGCTAACGCTGATACCAGCTCAGAGTCAGCCCTTCCCTACCATGCACTCAGAGTTAGGAGAGGATCTCATCGTGATGCAGACCCTTCTTGCTGTTTTTATTCCAGCTTCTCCAAACAGAAAGTTTCCAGCACCTTTTGTACAACTGGCATTGTTGCTTTCCCTCCTGCCCTGGGCGATGCCTGGGTCATCTCTTGGGCTGCACCCCGAAATGGAGACAGAGCTGCCAGCATCAGCAACCTGGATGTTGAGCTTCTAGATGCTAAATAACAACGCTGGAGTCAACCCTATGGGGAAAAGGCACCCTACAAAAACATATCAAGAGATCCAAACTGCTTTGGGCATGCAAAAATGGGTCTGTCAAAACCAGTTTCTAGTAGAGCTGTACAAAACACATGTCAGCAGGGGCTGGTGGCTGCCAAATCTTACAACCGCCCCTGCCTTGCGTCCAGCGTGAGGAGGACAGGTTTTATTAGCTTGTTTTTGGTTCGCTGCTTATTGAAATTCAGGCTGGTTTTATTTAGTGGGTTGGCCCTTACACAATGACAGCCAAACCACACGCGCACGCTCCCATAGCATCGGGAAGTTTGGAAGACTTCAAACCAAACAAGGAGGTTTTATGAAACATCTAAGTAATTGGAAAAAAATAAAATTAGATGATTATGCAATCTTGTTGGCACTCGTGTTGCCATCATCATTAAATAAGTCAATATATAGGATAATAAAAATGTCTTGCTCCATATTAGTGGAGACTGAACCATTTTCCTTGCAAACACAAATTTCTCATTCTGTATTTAACAGTGCTTCAGGACTTGTAGCAGTATGAGCAGAGTCTTGTGGCCAGATATTAGGAATGAGATGTGCTGATTTCACTCTCTTTTATCCTCTTTTTATTGAATTTAACCCTTTTTCTTCAAGACAGAAGTAGACAAACATCCAAACTTTGTGGTTTAACTGTCCTTACCACAACCTCAGGTGAGGATTGAATCAGAGCTGTGATCACAGCACAATGTTTGGTCTAGCTCCTTTCATGCAGTGGGGTAATATTCATTAAAGCTTTTGTGAATTTAATTTAGTATTTGTTTATTTATTTTAAATGACAATTCACGTGATAGCTGCCAGAGCACTCTGAGGTCTTTCAGAAGTGGCAGAACAGCTAAATAAAGTCATTTCCAAGGTAAAAGGTCTATATACCCAGCAAGCATCGGCTCTTCGAGGAGGTGAAGGTTTCCAGTGGGATGTGACAGATGTAGGCACATGGGTCTCTGAAGCTCGGAAACCATGAAGACCATTCAGCCCTTCTGCCCCTCCTGGGAGCTTTTCCGGAGACTCTGTAGTCACATTGATCCCTTGACAGGGAGCAGAGACTCGTCACCAGGAACGAATAAGATAAGAGGATGCCACATCACTCACAGTGAGGCATCTTTCGCATCGCCTGCCAGACCTTCACAACAGGAGGAGGCTGAAGCATGAAGTCTCCATCAGCTCTGTTCCTGGGGAGGCCAGTGCTTCTGGACTGCACCCAACTGAGAGCAGTTGTTGAGGTAGGTGATGCTCAGAGGTCACCACCTTCTTCTCTGTGCTTCTTTCTTTCCCCACCAGCAACCTTCTGGATAGGACTGTCCTTGAGGTGCTCAAAGTTTGATTTGGTCACACATCTCCCCCTCACCACTTAGGATGGCACCTTTGTGGACCTCAGGGATTTAACATCACACCTATGAGCAGAAGCAGGTGTTGGTGCTGCCAGATGCAGTTTTCTTGGTGTGAAGTAACAGATTTTCCCTGCAACTGATTTCAAGGCACGGGAGAACCTGGGAAAGGCTGTCTCTCTCAGGTACGGAGGTCTGTGGAGCAATCAGGGGTAAGGAATTTTACAAACATATTTGAGACTCTACCTTTCTAGGCTGGAGAACCTTGCTTTGGGGCACTGTTCCTGAAGTGTTTACCAACTGTGAAGTTTATTGGCAGTGGGCAGAGTTAAATTAGGCTGTCTCATCATGATCACTTGAAGCAATTTCAAGGAAACGCAATCCTGCTTTGAATGGCACAGACAGATCCTTGTCTGCCTCACTTAATTGCTTTTACTACAGGATACTGATGCTTTAGATTGCAAATCCTTCAAGGCAAGGACTTGTCTCTTTGTTCTGGGTTTGCAGAACACATCCTGCAGCAAAGGCCAGGGATCTGACCAGACTACAAACATCTGGTTATTTTGCATACTGTACTCAGAGTGCCAGGAGGTCTTTATAGTGGTGGCTGGAGGGTGTAAGGGTTGTGGAGTCCTTGCTGGCACAGGTCTGCTGAATGCTGACCCCTGGCATTCACAGCAATCATGTTGCATTGAGTGATGCACATCATCTTCCATCCCTGCAATTGTTCTTGTTTATGGTGGGACAGAATTTATTGCATATGCAAATGTCATGCAAATGACTAGCTGGGGAGGGTGTGGAATTAATAATCTTAATTCCAATCTTCCAGCTCCTCCTTATACTAACCATCAGAGTTTCTCCTCTGGAATGTGCTGAGCAAAAGGTCCCAGCATCCCCAAACTTTGGGGCTGGCATCTTCAAAAGCTGTTGCAGAGAAAGGAGAGGTGGAAAAGGTACTGCAGAGAAAGAAGAGTAGGCTGGGCCAGCAGGGACCCACCAAAATAATCCACACATAGAATCATAGAATCATAGAATAGTTAGGGTTGGAAAGGACCTTGAGATCATCTAGTTCCAACCCCCCCTGCCATGGGCAGGGACACCTCACACTAAACCATGCCACCCAAGGCCTCATCCAACCTGGCCTTGAACACCGCCAAGGATGGAGCGTTCACAACCTCCCTGGGCAACCCATTCCAGTGCCTCACCACCCTCTCAGTAAAGAATTTCTTCCTTATATCCAATCTAAACTTCCCCTGTTTAAGTTTGAACCTGTTACCCCTTGTCCTGTCACTATAGTCCCTGACGAAGAGTCCCTCCCCAACATCCTTGTAGGCCCCCTTCAGATACTGGAAGGCTGCTATGAGGTCTCCACGCAGCCTTCTCTTCTCCAGGCTGAGCAGCCCCAACTTTCTCAGCCTGTCTCCATATGGGAGGTGCTCCAGTCCCCTGATCGTCCTCGTGGCCCTCCTCTGGACTTGTTCCAACAGTTCCGTGTCCTTTTTATGTTGAGGACACCAGAACTGTACACAATACTCCAAGTGAGGTCTCACGAGAGCAGAGTAGAGGGGCAGGATCACCTCCTTCTACCTGCTGGTCACGCTCCTTTTGATGCAGCCCAGCACACAGTTGGCTTTCTGGGCTGCGAGCGCACACTGAAGCCGGCTCATGTTCATTTTCTCATCGACCAACACCCCCAAGTCCTTCTCTGCAGGGCTGCTCTGAATCTCTTCTCTGCCCAACCTGGAGCTGTGCCTGGGATTGCTCTGACCCAGGTGTAGGACCTTGCACTTGGCATGGTTAAACTTCATGAGGTTGGCATCAGCCCACCTCACAAGCATGTTGAGGTCCCTCTGGATGGCATCCCTTCCCTCCGGCGTATCAACCGAACCACACAGCTTGGTGTCATCGGCAAACTTGCTGAGGGCGCACTCAATCCCACTGTCCATGTCACGGACAAAGATGTTGAACAAGACTGGTCCCAACACCGATCCCTGAGGGACACCACTCGTTACTGATCTCCAGCCGGACATCGAGCCACTGACCACAACTCTTTGCGTGCAGCCATCCAGCCAGTTCTTTATCCACCGAGTGGTCGACCCATCAAATTGATGTCTCTCCAATTTAGAGACAAGGATGTCGTGTGGGACAGTGTTTAACGCTTTGCACAAGCCCAGATAGATGACGTCAACTGCTCTGCCCCTGTCCATCAGTTTCGTAGCACCATCATAGAAGGTCACCAAATTGGTCAGGCAGGATTTCCCCTTAGTGAAGCCATGCTGGCTGTCACCAACCACCTCCTTGTTTTTCATGTGCCTTAGCATGCCTTCCAGGAGAATCTGCTCCAAGATTTTGCCAGGCACAGAGGTGAGACTGACTGGTCTGTGATTCCCTGGGTCATCCATTTCCCCCTTCTTGAAAATGGGGGTTATATTTCCCTTTTTCCAGTCGTCGGGAACTTCACCTGACTGCCAGGATTTTTCAAATATGATGGTCAGTGGCTTAGCAAATTCATTTGCCAGCTCCTTCAGGACCCGTGGATGCATTTCGTCAGGTCCTATGGACTTGTGTACGTTTAGGTTTTTAAGATGGTCTTGAACCATCAGGTCATCTCCAGTATAACTGAAGAGCCTTTAATATATTAGAGCAGGGATTCAATTGATGGTGAGACTCAAATGGCCTAATTATAAACAAGACTCACTTAGAAAAGACAGAGGAAAAAACAAACGGCTGTTTAAGAGATGTGACACTAAATACCACCAGGGTTCATTTAAAAGCATTTCCTCCACTCCTATAGACTGTAGGAGTTCACTATAAGACCACTTATAGCACTCTTAAAAGTGGAGAGAATTTCTGCTTTCTTCTCTGCTGCTTTTAAAGACTCATCCTGCCAAAATCAACTGCCTCCTAGTTTCCAGGCTCTGCAATCACTCTCAAGGTGCAGTTGCAACTGTGCAAAGCTTGTCATTTATTCTTCAATAAGGCACCTTTCTCCTCCCATTGACCTGCATGAGGTTTTACTGACTAGGTTTGCATGTGGGATGGAGAGCACAACAGAGATGCATAACGTATTTATTGGTCACCAGTGCAGACTGGTATCTTCTGCTTCAGGTTAGGTGGTTGTGGGCAGCCAGCCATGGGGAGGGATGGTTTAATGCTGACATGCACCTCTGCTACCATCTTTAGTACAAATTATCTGCTCTCCCATCCCTCCTTGACTTCACTCCTAATCTCTGGTGGTGGCCTTGGCCAAAGGGTAAGCAGTATCACATCCTGCTCTTGCGGCTTCGCTTTTGCTTGTCCAAAAAGCTCCTCCGTACATGCCTCTCCACCATGAGGACTGTGGTGAGCCCTCCCCGAAGGCCGGACCACCTCCTCGGGTGCTGCTAAACCACCTTCCCCTCATGCCCAGGAGCAGGTCAGGCTGTGAGCCAGCCAAGCCTGTTCTTCAGGTACGGCTGCATACCTCCCTCTGACCAGTATTTCTGCTCCAGATCAAATACACATTGCTGTAAATTAAACCCAGCCTGTTATGGCCTGTAATTTCCATTGCAACCACAGGCACTGGCAGGAACCGCTGGTGCACGCTGCTCACTCCATCCCCTTCGGTCCTCATCCACCACCAGCCACACCATCAGCCATGGAGAATATATGGGGTTTCTAGGGTGTGGGTTTGGCATGTTGATCTGCAACCCCAAGGTCTGGCTCTGGTACTTGCGAGTCTGAAACCCTGCAGGAGCCTGGGGACTTCATGTTTGCTTCTGCAGAGGCTTGTGGTACTGATGTGCAGTGAGTAAACTGGAGGCTTCATGACTCCATAAAGTTTGTGTTCAATCTGTGTGAGGTTCCCAAGTAAACAGGGGGATCACCTTTCACTGTCTTCCTAGTCCTGCTTGCAACAGCACTACCCACAAAGCAGGAGAACCGGCACATCTCCAGCAACAACCTCTAGGGCTGTGCCTTTTATGAGCTGAATGTAGGGCTCTGATCCTGCTTTTGTTCTTTCCTCTCTCTTGCAGAGCCTCTCCAAGTCTTCCCAACACAATGTGATTCTCTAAGTGTCTGTCCATCCTCACGTCCCATGGTTGTCCTTGGTGGTAGGAACTTCATTGCTGCTACGTCTGAAAAGACGAGAAGTTCACTTCGATCACATCTCACTTCTTCCTTCTGCTGAGCCAGGGAGTCCTGAGGTCCACTCCTTTCTCCAGCTTCTAGTTTTATCCAACAGCAGAGGATTTCCCAGGCTGGGGGAAGCATACAGGCTTGCTATGGGCTTCCCTGTTGCTGCTGGATCATATGAAGCTACCATAGAGTATGGAAGGCAGCTGAGTCTTCTGGATCCACACCGCTGGAGCAAGCGAAATAACTTCTGACCTAGCAGGAACCAGATTCCTTGGGATATCTAACCACACAGTTCACATTTTGACAGCTCAAGATAGGAAAATGAGCTCCTTGGCCCATCATTCCCTTGTGGCTGGGGGTGTCTGGCTCCGCACTATGGATCCTTCAAGCAGGTTTGTGTAAAATGAAATGCTGATTGCAACAGTATTTCATTGTCCTAAGTCACTGATAGGGAGGCTGCTTGGAAAGAAACACTTTCCTTTAAGAAATACGTGCTGGTCCAGCTTCAAATATAGCAGGAACTGTCCTACTGTGCATGCACAGCACAGGGGGAAATCATCTTCCATGCTGAGATGCAGTGTGTCTTCATGTAGTCTTCCCAAGGCCAGGAAGATCTTCTCAGTTGAGTCTCAGTTGGATTTGATAATCCTTAAGGGTCTCTTCCAGCTCCAGGTGTTCTATGCTTCAGTGTTGGTGGATATATACTGCCTTCTAAAGCCCAAAGGACATATAATCTTTGAGAAGAACAGGAATACTGTGAAGGAAAACTGAGATGTTTCAGTACTTGACAGATTGAAACCAGATGGTGAAGCAGACCTAGTGTGGTCCTCACCTCATGAAAGCTTCAATCCACTGCTTGGTGGAAAGGGGTAAGGATGATGATGCAGGGAAAGAGAAGAGCTGTGGTCATGTTGAAAGAGTGTGGCCCAATCTCCTCCCCAGCAGAAGAAAAGTGGCTTCTGAGGGTTCTGATGCTCTGCGAACAAGGTGGGCTTTGCCTGGTAGCAGAGGGACCTGCCTCAGTTCCTGCAGAGCTACACCAGTGTAAGTTTGGTCTGCCCATGGGAAATGTGCCCGGTGAGCAGATTTCAGTTGATGGCTTGTTTTGGATGAGGGGAGATGGCAGGGTACAGATTGAGCTGGTGGTGTACATGAACAGCTGTGGGCCTGATTCACCTTTGCTAGTTGAAGTAGCTGGATCCCACTTAGTTATCATCAGTGAGGTCTTCTCCTTTCAGCCAATGTCTTGGCCAGGGCGGTGTGACTGCTGTAGGAGGAATGTGTTCCAAAGGCTGAGAAAGAAATGCGGCCCCAGGAGCTGCATAAAATGAACCAAACCCTGTCAAGGTGTGATCTTTCCTGCCAGGCACTTAACATCAACCGTATCACACTAACAAAGCATCATGAGAAGAATTTGAAACCAAACTCTCCTCCCCCTGTCAGTGCTGCCATAAATCACTTTCATCCTCTGCACTTGTCTGCAGACTGAACTGTTCCTTGCCAAGGCTGTAACCCTGCGGGGATGAAAACGCAGATGTGAGTCCTTAGAAAGAGGTAAGAGTCCCCTGTTTTCTTGTGTGCATCTCATATTGTTACTCCTGTTGTACCATCAGTTTTCTAAGGTCTGTAATTTAAAAGCAATATTGGTAGAAGAGAGCTAGAGCTGAATTTGTGTTCAAGGGCTGGAATTTCAGTTCCAGCAGGATAAAAGCTTGGGAGATGTCAGTAGTGCTCTCTGATAGTCCCATTGCCAGGCAGGGCAGAGGCTTATTGGGCATCACACCTTTTCCCTGGTACGTTTTTCTGCATGGAGACAGATCTCTATTGAAAAGCTGAGGCTAGTGTCCGAAACAGCTGCTGTGTGGAGGTGGTTGTTATAACAAAGTGAGCATCACAGATCTCTGCAGAATAAACTGAGAAGACAGGGCCATTAGCGAATGGGTCAGGCAGTGCCTGAAAAATGAGCTCAGCAGCACATCGGGCTCATGGGGAGGATGAGAGGTGAGCAGAGGACTTGTTGATTTGCTTGAACTTTTCTACTGGTGAGGCTGAAACTCCGTCTCTTGCCATTGAGTGGCAATAAAAAGGGCTTGGCTAACTCTGACAGGAGAAAAGGTTCTCTTCACATTATGTCCTGACCCTACATCTGGTGAATTTGGGGATGAAAGTGGAAAAAGATGGGAAAACAGGATGCCTTTTCTTTTCTTTTGCCACCCATAGGCCAGTGATACCTGCCTGTCCCTGCAAGTGGTGCTCCTGGGACAGGGTTCAGAAGCAAGGAAGCTGACAAGCCCAAATGAGCTTTTTATATCTTAGTTATGCACATTTTCATGCTGCTTTCAAGCCCTGTGCCTGGTCCTACGGGTGCTGGAGCCCGAAGATCCTGAGCTGGGGGTCCTCTTAGCAGGACAAGGAGGCAGGGAGCGCCCACGGAGACTCTCCCACAGGTTCAATGCACCCTCTCGTGGCGAGCAGCTATGGTGGGTGCCTGGGCAGGGTCTGGGTGTCTGTGGGTGCCTGCTGTTTGGGACTCGGCTCCTTGGCATCATAGCTGGGGCGTGCCATCCTATGGCAGTGGTTCAGGGAGCTGGTTTCTCTAGGCTCAGGACACCCCAAAGCAGGTTCCACCATTTCCCATGCGGTGCCCCCACCTCCCTCTCCCCCTGCTTTATGCAGGGAAAAGCAAGAATTCGTACAAAATACTCCAAGCTGGCTTTCCCTCAGCCGGGACCAACCTGCCATTTTCCTCCCTGTGAGGAGCCTGCAAAATAAATCAGTGCTTTGCATAAGCGGAGCCCTGGGAAGGTATTGCTAAAACATCAGTGCTCAGGAGCTTCACAGATGCAATTTTTAACACAAGAGAAAAGCAGAAGTTTTTTTCCTCTGTAACCCTTTAACCCAGGGAGGGATTTCTATGGCCACCCGGTTTCCCCCCCTCCCAGCGCCCGGAGCCAAATCTCAGCTTGCCAAAAGGTGCCTCCCCTTCCTCTCGCCCCTTCAATACTAACCCCCCCAGTTGTTTTCCCTCCGTGAGCGCTGCACTGCTGGTGCCAGTGCCTTGTCCAGCCACGTCCTGCGCCTTTGGGCAATGAGCCGGGCAGAGGGGAGCTGCGGGTCAAGGAGCTGGGTGTCCCCCAGGGGTGGGCACGCATTGTCGCAGCGCTGCGGTCCCCATTCCCAAGGAGCCCTTGCTCCCACCTGCTCCGTGCGTGCTGGCTTTGCTTCCTGTGACTTTAAAGTTCCCTCGGTGCACAAAGGAAAAGAGGGAGGAGAAAGGGTTTCATCATCACTCCCGAGAGCAGACTTATAAAAACTTTGCGCTCACGCTGCCTGCTTCACTCACGGGCTCACAGGGTTTTCGGCACAGACTGTGCGGGCTGCGAGGAGCAGGACAGACCAGAGAGGGACGGGACTCCACACACAGCATTGCTATTTGGGGCTCCCCGGGAAGCCCCCACGATGGGAGTCCACCCTGAAACCAGCAAGTCCCCAGCTGATATCCCCAAAAGCTCCGGCACCTGCTCCCGGAGTATCTTCTGCAACATCAAGGTAAGCAGCAGTGCCGAGCAGGGATGCGCCTGCTTCCCTGGTGGCGAGGGAGGAGAACACTTGCACTGAGAGCAACCCCAGCCCATCCCACGGGTCCTCGCATTCCCAATACAAACCACCAGTAAAACGAAGGGTGTTTGCTAAGATGCAGAATTTGGAAGCCAGCTCCTTGGGCAGAGCTGGATAACTAACACTGCTGAGGTGTGTCCTGCTTGGCACAGGAAGGGCTGGGGGGCCTGGCTGTGTTTCAGTGGTACCTGGCACATCGTGCGGGTGCTGTGTGGCGTGGAAGTGGCGTGGGTAGCTCTCCGTGAGCTGTGGGGTTTACCCACGGTGTCTGGTGTACTACGCTGTGTGCTGCTGCTTAGGGAATGATTAACCACATCCTGGTGCGAAAAGAAAACGCTGCCCTATCATAATGCTGACTTGCTTTAAAAACCTTGGTGAGGAGGGCTTTTGGAGTGACAGAAGCAAAATCTCGGCAGGTTGAAGTGGGTTTTCTGGTGCTGGCTGCCTGGTTACTCACCTGCCCCTATTAGCAAGAGCTGTCATCCGAAAGCTGGTTCTTGCCTGAACTTCAGGCTCTCAAGCTCACTGCCTGTATGGGAAGACACCAGCCCATGGCCACCTCTTGTGTTTTAAACCTTGCTTTTACACCATCCCTCACCCTGTCTCTTTTTTTGACCCATGCAGCACGTTTTGGCCCCTTTAAGGTGGGCACCAGGACTGCTGCATGTGCTGATTCCTGTCCCCAGGACATCCGCCTGCCAGCCAGGATTTCCCTGGGTGGGGGAGATGTTCGTGCCTCTCTTGGCAGTACCTCTGCACATCGGCATTCAAAGCAGCTGAGTGCAGGTTTGGGAATGGCAGCTCCCAGGGCTTTTGCAGCTTTGGGTACATGAGAGAGGGGACACTCTCTCCAGGACCCCTTCCTGCTGCTGCTGCCAATTGTGCCCAGGGCTGGGGTGTGATTTCCCACTGGTGTTCTTGACTATGAGTGTGGTGTTTGCTACAAGGAGGGGTTTGTCAGCACTTCCCAGCTAACTGTGTTCCAAGGAGTGTGCAGCCATGGGTGGTTGTGGTCCGGGATGGGTTTGGGGTTTATTTGCCACCCATCTTTCCTTGCCTTCCACGAACGATGGCACTGCCTGCTGCTCTTTGAGCTATGCTTGTTTGTGGCTGGTTTCTGGGCAGCAAAACTTCCACCAAATCATGGTGGGGGGAGCCAAAAAGTCCTGTTGGGGTGCTGTGGGAATGCTGTAAGGTATCATGGGGCTGCTCCTCCTCCTACAGTCTCCCAGGGCTGGAGGCATCATCCCAGATGATGTCTTTCAGCCCTACATCCAACTGTGCTATTCCAGCAGGTGACTTGATGGCCCCTTTTGGCTGTGAGCTCCAGGAGGAAGAGTTACCCTGTGTAATTTAGGGCTGCCTCCAGCCTACTCTAGAAGGAACTGGTGACCTGACCCTCCTCTGCTGGAGGTGCAGAAGGTGGCCCTAAAGCCTGCCCCAGTAATTACCATGGCTCGGAGTGAGTAAAGTCACCTCAAAACCCGAGCCCTTCTTGCAGTTCATGCTGTTTCCTGGAAATGTGCACAGCTCCCTTCAGCTGTGTGCTCACAGGGCAGCGTGCAAAAATATCCTGGATCTGGATGAAACATCCCCAAACTTGATGCCTTTTTCAGGATGTAAAACTTCAGGGTTTGAAAAAAAGCCCCAGAAAATACATATTAACCCATTTGTGTATCCTGTAGGCAGGATGCGGGCTATGGGTGCCCCTAAGGGAACACCAGTATGTGAGAAGAAAACCACTTCTGTTTTAAAAAGTCAACAGCCCAACACTGGCATTGTGCAAGTGTGTTAAGGAACAGTTTGAGCTCTATTGAAACATGCTTGTTGGCACCAAACAGATGATGTGTGCCATCTGGAATGGTGGGGAATCAGCACATCCATCCCTTGAAGAAAAGTGTTTGCTTTTAAGAGCAAATGTATATAATTGACAGGCAGTGATGTCCCCCACCGTGTCCTGAGCTGTTCATTCTTCTTCTGTTGTGACATTTGTGTCGAAAGTCTGTATACATTTAAAAAAGAACTGCTTCCAGGTGGGAAAGCACTGGCCTGTGTGCAGTTGTCAATCCCTCCTCTCAGCCCCTCCTGGATTAATAGAGAATCTAAGTGTCACTAATGAATTTCCAGGTTTGGCAAGTTCTTTTGTTGTGAATGGGTCATCAGAGGACAAGGCATACAGTAAGCATCCCGGTTTATATGGCTTTATAGCTCTTGCTTGTTACGAGAAGCCATTGGCGCTGCACATACAGTATTATCTAAAGTCTTCATCCGGCACCTAATTGTGTGGGAAACTGCTGGCACCATCCCATACAGAGACAGGTACTCTATAAAGGAATTTATGTTAATAAGACACAGCATCCTCATATAACCAGTAGCAGTTTCTGACAGAGACAATGTTTCCAGCACAACAAAATCCCCCAGTTGTAGCAGGCTCCAAGTCTTGATCAAGAAGTTCATATTTAATCCATAAAGCTCACATGCCAGGATCATTTTTGGAGTGCCTTTTGCATGGCTGGTGCCAAAAATAACGAATTGCTTTGCTACGTTAACTGTCCTGCTCTTCCTTGCTCCCAGCAATGGGGACCACCGCCTCCCTGCAATGTTTCCCGTTGCTCTTGGGGTGTTTTTCAGCCCTGGCCCCATTGCTGCTCATATTCAGAGGTGTGGGATCATGATGATGCTGGAGAAAAGGGAAAGGTCCTGGTGGAAAGCAGTGGAATTATAGAATCCTGGTTTTGATTTGAAGGGACCTTACAGTTCATCCAGTTTAACTCCTTGCCACAGTGAGGGACACCTTCCACTAGAGCAGGTTGCTCTGAGCCCCGTCCAACCTGGCCTTGAACACTGCCAGGGATGGGGCAGCCACAGCTTCTCTGGGCACCCTGTGCCAGTGCCTCAGCACCCTCACAGGGAAGAGCAGGATGGGGATGGCAGCTCTGGGGATGGATGGGGTGCAGGGAATCGCTGCTTGGGATGCAGGAGCAGTGCAGAAGCAGGTGCCTGGGGAGCACGCAATGACCTGTGGATGTGGCCACTGGCTCATATCTGTGCTCTGACACAGCAGGCATTTACAGCTGATCTCTGTACCCTATGGGAATAGGGTTGGTGGCAGTTCCTTGTTGCTGCTGTGGAAGTTACTCCCTGTTACATGTAGGTATTAATGACTGTAGTTAATACTGCAATTACTCCAAGTGGCACCAAGGCTCCGTCTACACTGATATTTAAGGGCACCGCCTGGCTCAGCCAGCCGCGTGTTTGCTGTCTGCACCGTATCTTGTAGCTGGAATAAACCTGGTCATTGTGCTTATGTTTTTGAGTGCTCTCTCAGATGTTGCTTGAACTCTGCTAGAAGCTGGCTGTTTATCTTGAATCACCTTAAAGAGAGAGAGCAGAATGCAAAAGGACCTCGGGTTTTGGAGCTGGGAGGTTGCTGCTGAGCACTGTCCCCTAGAAGAAGTCTAGAGCATCTCAGTAATCCTACAGCAGTGGTAGACATGGGTGATGATGAGCAAGAATATCATCCATTGAATTTTGAATTGAACTTTGAAGTTCACCGGAGCTTCCAGGCTTGTGCTGACTGGCACTGGGATTTTGGGAGGTTGCAGTTGTGCTGCTTGGCAAATGCAGGATGAAGCCAACCTTCGGGTGGATGCCAACACCCGGCGGCACTGGGGACATTGAAGACCTCAGAGCCTAAAGGAACAAAAGAGATTCGAAAGGTGGAGAAGTGGATAGTTAGTCTTTTTGATGCCCATGCGTGGCCCGTCAATGTGCCTGGGTCCAGAGTCCTAACTGCTGTCTCCAATCATGTTGTCCATGCCCATCTTGCCCTTTCAGACATCCACGGAAAAAGGATTATATCAAAGCTGTTATCTATCTACAGCACCTCAGATACTGTGGCTTCTTCATCTTTATTGTCTCTCCCGTGGTTTTGCGCTGTTTTTATTGATAGCAAATTGCTTCTTCAGGATCCCCAGAAACACGAAAAGGAGGAGAGCTTTATAAATATCTTGTTGCTTAGCTGAGTTGGACTGGTTTCAGCTGGAAGCCTGTTAGCTGGATTGTGCAGGGAAGCAGCGTGAAGTGGTTGGGAGCGCAGGCAGGGGGAGGCTTTTACCCTGTGACTGCCCAACATGGAAGAGGAAACAGGAGGATAACAGAAAGTTTTTGTCACTTAGGTCAGCTGGAGGGAGTCCAGGGAGAGATTTGAAAGCCTTAGGGGCAGATTTAAATTGGGTGTTATATTGGGATAGGGAGAGGAATGGTATGGAAAAATGTAGGGAGGCGGGGACAGCAAGATCAGGAGGAAACTGTGGACTCTCAGAGTGTGTTAAGGCTTTAAATCATCCCAGGGTGAAGATGCTGGGGCATGTGGTGTGCAATGGCCAGGAGTGGGGAGCTCTCACCTCACTGGGGGGCTGAATGCCTTCTGCAGAAGAAACGGGAGCCTTGCCTTGGGTTCTGAGGTCCCAACAGCACCAGGGCAAGTTTTTTGTCCCTTCCTTTAAAGGGACTAAAGGCATTTGCTGAGATGAGTGTATTTCAGAAGCCTGGAGATATAATAGTTGTTATCTCATGTCCTGTTGGAAAAGAGTGTGAATTGCTTTTCTTAGCTGTTAGCAAGAACAGGAGATTCATCATTGGTCTGAAGACGGTATGGCTGTAGGTTTGGAGACGGAAGCATCAAGAGGAGGAAGTAATTGTTGATTAGGGCAATTGGCTAAAGCACAAAAATCAAAGACTATTCCAATACTGGGCGCTGTGCAAGGAAAGGTGGCAAGCTGGATGAGTATTTGTAAGTAGCAAAGAAGCAAGCTGGGTCATTAGAACAAATGGGGTTGCATGGGGAGAAGGACCTGCTATGACCAGGGTCTTCCAGTGTTCCTGGTGATGGTGATGGCAGCAGAAAGCAAAGGTTCGGTTTGGATGGATCTGACTCTGTGTTTATGTCTGGTTTTGGTGGAACTGGGTTTCAAGAGGGAAGAGCTGCTTGGCCTTCACCCTCAACACCAGCAGCGGGATAAGGAAAAAGATGGGGAAGAGTCAGACAGTAAAACGGGTTGGAAAGTTTAGTGGGATCAAGGTCTAGGAGACATCAAACAAGATAATTTTATGAGGGGCGAGGTGGTTCTGTGCCCAAATACAACCAAGGAGTGGTCAGCGTAGATAAGATTGCCATGAGCAAAGTGGGAGAGGAGTGTCGCTGATAGGGAGCAGGAGGCACGGCCAGGGTTGCGGGTGTGCGGGAGGAGTGTTTGCATACTCTTGTGGGTCAGGGAAAACACAGCCAAGCTGAAGCTGCCTTCAAGGAAATCACGGCTGGATCCTGATGTACCATAAGGAAGAGAGAGCTTTGGGGAAAAACTGAAAGAGCAAAGAGCCAGCCACAGAACCGACCTGCGCGCTCAGTCTGGTGGCAGGAAGAAGGAAGGCTGCTTAACAATACACCTCGTAGTTTGCAGGCAGGAGGGTTTTCTCTTCAGCAGCTTGGGAAGCAGCAAACCCTTGCACCCCACATGCTGTGGGTATGGTCTCAGCTGTCCTTCACAGCCAAACCCCTCCATTCTGTCTGACATCTGCAATGCACACCTGCATGTTAAGGCAGGGACATGTTCTTATGTCCTGGAGCACTCCCTCTACAACAGCTGAGCAAAGCAGGGCTTGCATGGACCTCGCAAGGGCATCGGGATACGGCGTAGGGAAATCCCTTGTGTACACTTGTTGCAAAAAGAGCAAACATTGTCTTTGCATTTGACAATTGAGGGTTGTAAAGCATGGATTACTTGGCAGCAGACAGTCATCACTGCAACCCATAATCTGGGCAGTGGCGTGCTTCAGGCAATCCCCAACTATATGGTAACATTTTTATGCCTTCTTTTCTTTCTTTTTCCAGTAGAAATATAATTTAAGAGCCAACTCCTGCCACTGGACCATACTCTGGGCTCAGGGATGTACTGTGCAGCAGAGGATTTGGTTACTCCTGTGGAAATGTTGGGGGTTTTTACATCTTTCATAGTGCTTTTTGATGTATAAATCCAGGCAGCTGCACGTAGGAAAGAGATGCCAAGGAGGGGTGTGTTTCCATGTACATGTCTGTATACTTTTTATTTCCAGCTGATATATTTCTTTTGGACTGAGTGATCTCAGCCGTTCTCCTGCAGGAGGATCTCTTAGTGTAGTGAGTGTTGATTATATACAAGCTCTAAAATAAATAGCCTGTCTTCCATTGACTATTAAGATTTTGGGGATATTCGTATTACTTCCCAAAGTTCCACCCTCCTGTCTTTTTTTCTCCCCCTTGGAAGCTCAGGAGAGTGAAGTGGAAGAAGCCTTCACAGGTGGGCAGGTTGGGGTCTCCTGCTTGGGGTACAATATTGCTTTGGCCCTCTGGAGCCCAAAATGTAACTCTAACAGTACTGTGCGGAGAGAAAGAGCTTGCATAGAGACCTTACTCCTAGGCCTCTCCAAACATTTACTCCAGACAGATTCATTTTGCACCTTCCTGCAATGACTGCTCTTGGCCCCATCCTACCTCACTGTCATCAGTCACAGAGGAGCTGTTTGACAGGTTCTGTGAGGATCTCCACTCCTCTTTACAGCTCCCCAGGCAGCTCTTGTGTCCATCTAATGAATTAATCATAAAGTCACAGACTGGTTTGGGTTGGAAAGGGCCTTAAAGCTCGTCCAGTTCCAACCCCCTGCCATGGGCAAGGACAACTTCCGCTAGCTGTTGCCCCCACAGCTGGACGCAGGACTGCAGGTTTAATTAAGAACTCCAGGAATTAAGCCCTGTCCCTTTCCATCCCTGCCTTTCCATCCATCATAGCAGTGGTGCTGCTATGGGAAGGCTGTTGGGCACAGGGGTTAGCATAGATGCATGTACATGAGAGCCGGAGCCAGGAGCTGCCAGTGCTTTCTCCTCACAGGTGAGCAGCACCATCAATATTTTCGCCTTCTCTATCTCCAAGCAGGGCTGCCAAGTAGAGGACATTGAAAAACGAGGTAGGGATGACTTTGGACATGAGTGCCAACACCACAGCATGAAGCTGTGGAAGCAGAGCAAGGAGTTAACCCTCAAGTCACTCCTCCAGGTGGCAGAGAGGAAGGGAAAGTGACCATATCGCACATAGTAGCATCTTCCCAAGCCTCTGGTTCCTGAAAAGCAAAGCCAGGCTCCCACCTAGAGAAGTCTCCTAGATCCTGAAGGAGTCTCCTGGAGGCTCCATAGAGGTAATTCACTCCTTTGAAATAAAAACAAACCTGATTTTTTTTACCTGGCCTTGGGTCTGACCCGTGGCCAGCACATGCATGCTGGGGTTATCAAACATTTCTTGTTTGTTTTGTGGGTTTCTTTCTTATTTAACCCAACTTGCCAAGCATTTTATTGGCTGACTCAGTGACCAAAGGATGCTCCCCCAGCATGCCCCCCTAAAACCCTCTTTTGAAACAACCCACCTTTCAGAATAGGCTTTTATAAAGTCCGGTCTCTGTGTACCTGTTTGGTAAGGCCAGTGACAGTGTTGACAGTGCATTATCTTAAGTAAGCAATACGGAAAGAGAGAGCCACAAGATAAGGGAATACACCTCACTTGACCCAGTATATGACATGGGGTAGTGCAAGTGCCTGCTGCCTACCAGCACTGCCAGCAACACTGCCTGCTTCCAGTGCACGCATCCAGCCCCTGGAGCAGCAACCTCTCTCTGACCATAAAAGCTTCTGATTCCAAGAACACCCACCTCAAAGATGGTTTACCCTCTGGCTCTGGCTTCCTCACCCTTGTCTGCTTTATAGGTTCAGCACAAGGCTGGGAGACCCCCTCTCTCCTCCCAGAGCCTTCCTTTATTCCCTGCTAGCTTCAGGGAAGTGCAAAAGGTGCAAGTGGGTTTTTGAGGTGGATGCAAGGGCTGAAACATCATCTTAGACATCTCCCATATGCGCACCAGCCACTGTGGCCATACCTGGCATCTCACAGGGATGCCTTGGTGTCAGTGTTGGACCTCAGCCTTGCTGCTGCATCCTCACACCTGGGGGCTGCTGGCAGCCCAGCCTGCACCCCTCTTAGCCCCACCAGGTTGAGTACTTGTTGAACACGTCTCCTCTGGAAGAGGTTTTGGTTGGGATTGATTGAATAGCTGCCAAATCTCTGGTTTGAACATTGAGAAATGTTGTCCAGACTGGAGGGGACAGTCCCCTCTCTTTCTTACCAAAAAGCATTGACCTGGGAGGTGCCCCATGAACTGTGTGTCTGTGAGAGACCTTCCCCCATGTGTTCGCTTCCCTTTTAAATGAAGTACATCTTGGAAAGGAGTCAAGTGTCTTGTATAAACAGCCTGGAGTCAGGATCGGTCAGGTGCTCCGAAGGAAATGTGGGGATGATTAAGAGGGGATTTTGTATGTGTGTGTGTGGGTGTGTGTGGGTGCACGCCTCTGGCCTCTCTGTGCTGCTCCCTGTGATTGCTGCTTGCCTGCAGCTCCAAAAATACACCAGGGTCTGATGGGGGCATCTGCTCTGGAGGCACTTTGTATTTGTGGGAGCGTCCTTGACTCCTTAACCTTCGTCTTCAGTGCAGTTATGTTGGCTTTGCATCAGCAAAACCTCTCTTCACATGAGCTTGGCTCTTGTTTATAAACCCCTTCTTCGTTAAGTGTAATGGAAGATGGATGATAGCAGCTCCATCCCCTCCTGGTGTTGCTCAGGGAGTGCATGCAGCCAGCGCAGCTCATCTGGTGCTCTCTGCAGCTGGAAGGGACCAGGTCAGTGCTGCTTTCCATTCACCAGCAGGCTGTGGGTGGTCAGCATGAACACAGGGGCTCCTTTCGGGGAGGCTTCCAAGTAAGCCCCTCTCCCAGCTATTTGTACTTAGAGCCTCCAAGGTTTGGGAGGTTGGTATTTTAATTAGAGTTGAATCTGCTGAATGCAGGGGAAGTCTGAGGTCAGGCACATCTCTCACCTCCAGACAGTCAAAGTACATCTGAAAAAGCCAAGCTCCAGTTGTACAGTCCTGCAGCAGTCACCCCCCAAAGTCTTTCTCTCCCCACATCACCACTCTCCAGCTGTTTCTCTCACCATGACCCTCTTACAGCAGGCAGCCCCAGCTTGCTTCCAGGCATTTTGGAATCCATGGCCCTATTTTGTCCATCCCCAGGTTATCACCAACGTGTATCACTAGGCCATCTCCTGGCTTCTTTGACCACAGCTTGTCCCTCTCATTCCTTGCCCTCCATCCTCTCATAAAGCACAGCCAGTGCTGGTTCCCCATGCTCCTTCTATGCCTCTACCTTCTCCCCATCCCCTGTCAACACGAGCATTTCAGGGAGTCAGGCTGCTTCTCCTCATCTTACTTTCCTGCCAGCATCCTCTCTCCCCCCACCACTTCTTGTCTCGCCATCTGCCCTGGGATTAGGCTGCCATTTGCTGCACTAAATTCAGTCTCAGTGATCCATCTCCTTCCCTCCCCACTGGTAAAGAGCTTTGCTTCTCCAGCTAATGCCTCATAATGGGAGAACTTTTCCTCCAGCTGCTCTGCATCTCTGGTGTCCTGGACCTCCACTGTTTAGCCAGTGCCTCTTTATTTGAATGACTTAAATAGGGTCTGGCCAGAGATACAGCCTGTCTGGACTAATCACATGGTGATCCAAGGTCAGGATAAAAGGAGAAGGTGGTGGATTCAGCTTTCACCTGTAGGACTATGTGCTAGGATGGGTATTTTTAATGTAGGAGTTGATAGCTGGAGGGAGTAGAGGTCATTCTGCTTCAAGAGTTTACTCTCAGATGTTTCACTTCCACTTTGTCCCAGTTTGGGAGAGTTTCCCATGTTACACTCCACGTCATTGCTGTGCGGCTTTATACTGGGGCAAAGTCCCAGCCTGGGACTTTGCCCTCTCCTGCTCAGCTGCTGTGGTGGCAGATGCCTGCCTGATGCTATCCTATCTGCTGACACCCCTCCAAAATGTGGCTGGGGAGTTCAAGATGGCAGCTTGTCCCTGAGTCCCTTCTTCCCTCTTATTTTGTCTCCAAGTTGTTCCCAGCCTGCTCTCACACTACCAGGGCTCCATTTCCTCCTTCATCTCCATCTTCTTCTCCCTGACTGTCTGTCAGCATCTCTCCCATCTCTTATGCTTTTAGATACCCGTCTGTGTCCTCTTCCTGGTGCTGTTCTGCCTTACTGGAGAAGCTTCCCATAAGCTCTCTTCTTCCCTATCTTTGAAACAAATTCTCTTGCTATTGCTGGAGCTGGTTCTGCATCCTCTCTGCTCCCCAAAAAACCACTTCACCCACTTACAGCATTTGTATCCCTTGTGTTGGATGGACAATTTAGCTCTTATTCTGGGTTGAGGATTTTTTTTCCATACAATGGGTCATGGCTCTGAGCACTACTGCCTCTTCACATAAATACTAATACTGAGGATTGCTGCTCTCCTAGCCAAGGACATAAGGAATTTGTGAGCCCTGCAGTACCTTTGATCCCACATTCATCATCTTGGGCTTCCCGCCGCTATCTTTGTGAGACATGCTTCCGGTATTCAGCAAATATTTGATTTCCTGTAGATTTAAATTAAAAGACCTTCTGCCCTCCCCCCCCCCCCCTTTTTTTTAAATGACTTTAAGATACCTTTGGCACCGTGTGGATGCGTTCCATTCCAAGAAAAATAAAGGAAAACTGTTCTGGCTAAATATAGATCAAAAGACACTTGTGAACTGCCTCTTGCATCCCTGGCTGAGAGCACTTTCCTCTCCCAGGCCACCGGGGCTCTTTCGACCACTCTTCTGCCCTGCCCTATAAACTCTCTGTATTCGTTCCTCTGCTCCGGGGAGGCTCTGCCTCCCTCCAGCTCAGGTTCTGGCCCGGCTCACAGCCTTGCTCAAGGGAAAGATGCTGGTTTTAGACTACTACAGAAGTTTTCCAGTAGTGAGGCTGCATTGTGCATACTTCATGCTTTCCCCCTGCGGCTTTTAAAGCCCCTTTTCAGGTTTATCTTGCAACACGCCTTGGAGCAGGTTCTGTTAATTGGCTTTACAGCTGAGTGGATTCAAGATACCAACTGGAAATACTGGATCACAGGTAGTCTAAACCAGTATAGCTCCCTTTCAGCTGCCACATGGCAACCCCAGGCTTGGCTCTAACATGGAGCACAAACTGAGTCAATGCAAAGTCAAGCCTGTCTCATTTATCCTTGTACGACACAGGAGGGACATGAAGCTGTTGGAGAGAGTCCAAGGGAGGCCACAAAGATGCTCTCCTCTGCTATGGGGACAGGCTGAGAGATCTGGGCTTGTTCAGCCTGGAGAAGAGAAGGCTCTGGGGAGACTGTAGAGCAGTACAATGGGTCCTCCTAGGGCTCTTGAGGGTTGCACAATGGTTGCCACAGTGCAAATACCAACGTTAATAACGGTAAAACAGAGGAAAGCAAAACCAGAACTCATTGTCCTGTCTTCTGACCGCTGCCTCACTCATTTTGCAAAGCGAAGTTAACCAAGGACTGAGCCCGTCAGTAGACCTGTTGCATGTCAGAGGTGCAGCCATGTCGGTCAGCTTGAGTCCATGTGTGCACGACTGTCAAATCCCTCGCATGGGACATGGTCACCAGCAGTTACACACCAGCGGGGCACTGTGTACTAACTGGGATGGGACTTTTCCTTTGCCCGCAGGTGTTTGTGCTGTGCCACGGGCTTCTCCAGCTCTCCCAGCTCCTCTACAGTGCCAACTTCAAGAGCAGCCTCACCACCATTGAGAAGCGCTTTGGGCTCTCCAGTCTCTCTTCGGGTTTCATCTCTAGCCTGCATGAGGTAACTGAGTGAGAAGCTTGTGTGGGGGCCCTGAGGGGTGACCAGTGCATGTTGGGGGGTACCTTCCCAGAATAGGGTCTTAGGGTTGTTCACACCTTGGCCATGCCTACATGTTCTGGATGAAGCAGCTATTGCTGTGCACTTGGACGCCTCTTCACACTTCACTTCTACTGTACCATATGGTGCGAGGTTGAGCATAGGGTTATGTGGTGAAGACATGGCCTTGGAGAGCGGCAGCAGAGAGCAGGTTGCTTCAGAGGAGACCATTTCACATGCATCTCCAGCAGAGACAAGATGGGAAGGCAGAATACATGCAATGTGATTCTTCTCCCTTCATTACAGTTCCTACAGCTTTTGTGAAGAGCATTTTATTGTGAGTAGTATCCACACAACTCTGTGAGCAATTTCAAGTGGAAGTATCAGTTTTCATAGGTTTCTCATTGGCTTTAGGAATGAACCTGGTCTGAGTCATTCCAAGCTTTCTCCAAAAGGAGACCTGGTCCAGCAGTCTCTCCAAGATCTAGCCTTTTTCTCCAGTGCTCCCAGCTCCTGATGGCCTTATGGCGAAGGACTGACTTTCACTGGTACATTGCTGAGCTGGCTGAGTATTTTCTCATAAGTACTTTCTACTCACTGACTCCGCTTGAAGAGGTTTTCTAGTTCACTTTGTCATGAATCGTATGCTTTCTGGTAGCTCTTTAAGGCCAACTAGGAAAAGACATGCTGGCAGAGCCTTTCTTGTGAGGGCACAGAGAAAGAAGTGCTTGTGGGCAACTCACCTTCCATGCAGCTGGTCTTCTCAAATGGGATCCTCCACCAAGAGGCTGACCACTGGGAATCCTCCCAGGTCCTTGTGGAAGCAGATGCCTAGGTCTTACCACAACAATTACCTGCATCTGTGGTTTAAAAGACTGGTTCAAAGCCTGTTGACAACAATGAAGGATTTCCCACTGATTGAGACTAGGTCCAAACCATGCAAAGAAAGACACCTGGTATGGACAGTTGTAATATTGGTAATGATGGACTGGCATAATTAAGCTCTGCAGAGTGTCTCAAAGCTGTAACCCATGTGCTCCTTATCCACTAGAAAACATATATATACTTACAAGAATTAGTGCCTGGAGAAGTAATACCAGAGCAAACATCATGTAAATCAGTCTGTTACTGTGAGAATATAAAGGGAAAATGGCTGGAGTAGGACGTATGCCATGCTGTTAAAGAATAACAGCTTGCAGACAACAGATACATCTTGATTTCTTTGCTTTATAAGAGCAATTTCTGTGCTTTACTCCAGCTCTGTGTGAGCTGCTCTGCCTGTCCAGGACCACAATCTTTTTGCTTGATGGGTGCAGCAATTTCACCAACATGAACTGCAGACAGACAAACAAGGGAGCCTGTGTAAACATAGATTAAAAGTATTCTTAGCCATACATGTCGAGGTTAAAATAATGTCCAGCTTGTCCCAAGCTGTCTAAGCCCATGTAATGGTAATTTTACACTGTTCATCCACTTGCCTGAGTAAGCTGCATGTTTTCATAGCTTTTTAGCTGATCATATCTGCAGTTGAAAATATCCAGAGTTACAAACATTTGCAATGAGCTGAACATTGTAGCTGGGCTTGTGTCTATTTAGAGTCATGGGAATAGAGGCAATATGCTTCATTTCTGACTCTGTTTGGGGGAATTATTATTTTATGCCCCACTCTATGGGGGAGGGCAGGTTGTGGGTGCTGAAAAAGCCCCAACCAGATCACAGGGAGGATGTGTGGATGACTGTCAATGACAACAAAGGGTGCGCATGGGTGACAGAAGCCAAAGAGCTGGCCTGCTGGCTTCTGATGAGAAGCAATCACTGCCTTGCTGTGAGTGTGCAGGGTGGGTATGCTCTTGTGAGGGTCAAACACCACATGGTAAGAGAGCTCTTACACAGCAAAGGGGGACCAGTTATAGGGTCTTGACCTCCTCCACGATGTCTTCTAACATCCCCCCTGTTTCACTGTGCCCGCTCCAGATTGGCAATGTGGTCCTCATCATCTTTGTCAGCTACTTCGGCAGCAGAGTTCATCGCCCGCGGGTGATCGGTTTTGGGGGGCTGCTGCTGGCGCTGGGAGCATTCCTGGTTACCCTGCCCCACTTCCTATCAGGCCCTTATGAATACACTACACTCAGCACTGGTAAGTGCCTCCCCCTTATCACCATGAGTTGTCCTAGCACAAATCCATCTCCAGCTGTCCTGGGCCGGGTTACCTGTGCCTACCTGAAAAGGAGGGCTGTATCCACGCAAGGTTTGGATGGAAAGACTTAGGGCAGAAATTTCCTATTTCATGCCTGACTTCAGCATAGCTTTGCAATTCCTTCTGAAGGCAATAACTGCATTTGGGATCCCTTTTGCCTCTTCTGGGCATGTGTTCCAGCCGTTGTTTCAGGTGAGGAGAGCTGTAGCCACGGTAATGTACTTAGATTCCTCATAGATGCTCCTGGAGGCCTCCAGAGGGAGCAGTCTGTGTTTCAAGTTCAGCAGGCAGGATCTCCTTTCCAGGCTGCTCAAAGCCCCATCCAACCCGGCCTTGGGCACTGCCAGGGAAGGGGCATGATGACAGCACTGTTATCAATGATGAAATGTCATTTAACTGTCAAAAAATAACAGCCAGGGAGAGAGTGTGAAAACAACTGTGAGTAGAGAGTGCTGCTGATGGGGCAGCAGATTTGGGATACCCTGAAGCCCTAGGATGCAGGAGATGCTGGTTCTGCTGCTGATGCCCTGCATGACTGTGGACAAATAGTTCCACTTCTGGTTCTTTTGGGGCACTGTTCCATTTCCTGAAGGGACTCAGAGGCTTTGTAGTACCTTGCTACTGAGGCTTTGTGCTTTTCTGAATGCTGAGCTGGATTCATACCCAAACAGCTCTTGCCACGTCAGTCTCGTTTGGATGGCTCAAGAAGTTAATAGCTGTGGCACTGCAGATCAGTCACAGAGGTATTACAGCAGGAGAAGTGAGGTCATCGCAGGGCTGCTGAGCAGTGTGTGGGTGATAGAGCAGAATTAAGATCTCCTGTACCCAGCACCTGTTCTGTCTATCCAGTAAGCCTTATGATCTGTCCTAAGAAGGTTTTTACGGGTGTAACTGGGCAGACTTTGGGAACAAACCAGTGCGTATGACAACAGCTCATTTTCTGTGCAGAATGCAATATGCAGAAGAGCCTACATCACATGCCACAAGGCTGGCTTTGGACTTCCCAAAGCAGCATCAGCCCCTAAATCCTCAGGATGCCAATGCCTCAGGCTCCTAATGGCTCAGGAGTCTTAGCCTCTTTGGGGATTGCCACTTCTGAAAACCCTAAAGCATACTGGCTCTGCACCAAGTTGTTCCCCCCATACCTGTGCCACTGAGGGGGATGGCAGTGGTCGCAGCAGTGCCAGCAGGGAAAGCCTTCCACTTCTGAGTTAGAAGATGCTTTCTCCTCCTTTTGAGCCTCATCCACTGCATCCTAGCTTGATACTCTGGGCTCAGGGAGCCTTGGCTGAGCCAGGGAGCTGCTGGGTGGCCTTGGGCTAGTTGCTCCCTTTAGTTAGGTCCTGACTTTGATGCACCGTAATAGAATGCAAACCGCAGTTACAGTGAGGACAGAGCTGTTCACAGGTGCCTCACAACCTCTGCTCCCACCAAAGGGTTAGAGATCCTCTGGCTTTGTTCTCCCCCATCAGCTCTGGGAAATCTGGCGCCACCATGGCTGATGTGTAGCCCAGGCTCCATGACATGTTATTAAAAACGATGGCCCAGTGTGGGGCTGAGAGTGTGCCAGCACTTACACAGGAATATGAAGACCAGCTCTGTGCTGGCTTGCAGCCGCCTCTCTGCTACGCAGCCTCATATGTCTCAATGTTTTCCAAGTCAGCCAGTTTGGAGAGTGGATCAGGCATCAGATGCCAAGTTTTCTGACAGCTTAAGTTCATTTGCAGGGGTGGGAACTGGTTAGGTTTCAGGATAGGGGCTTCTCTTAGCATGAAGGAAACAAGTCAAAGGAGCAGGTATTATCCTGCTCCCTGCCCGAAGCCATAGGTGTCTTGGCCCAGTATTTACAGCCCATGATGTTCCTGTTGTGGTTAGAGTTTGGATGGAAGCCTTGAGCAGGGTGACATGTCTGGACAGTATGAAGATGTGAGGCCCTTGCTTTGGAAGGAGGTGGGCTGCTGAATGGAGATTCAGGGGCAAGATGTCCTGCTCAGGGCAGCCAGGTTGCCCCAGAGAACCTCACTCTCTGTGCCTGCCCGGGTACCACAAGGGACCAAAGACCAAAATCAGCCGTGAGTTATTAGGTTTGTCCTCACTAAACAAAGAGCAGCCTCACTGTACAGCACACAACATGGTGTGAGGCTTCTGTGGCTCTTGCTTTGGCTGCAGTATAATCTTCATTAGAAAATGAGGCTCCTTCTGCCAGGCAATGTGAACCCTTCAGACAATGCAGCTTCGAATGGACTCACACAAGGGTTTTTGTTATGACCTGCTATTAGGAATGTGCTCCTGCACTATGCCAATGGAAACCCCTCATCACCTGAGAAATTTGTGTCTGTTTGCTCAGAAGCGTAGAAAACCCACAGTTATTACCTTAATAAAAAAAATGTGCTAGGAATGATGAGCTAATTATAAACAATAAAGAGAAAAAGAGAAAAGCCAGAGTGGCGAGAGATAGCACTGAAGTCCAGGATTTAATCCGTTTGCTCCATAATGCTTCCTTTCTGCATGAAAACCAGGTTTTTTTCATCCGTGAATATTTAGGCTTTCCCACTGGCCTTAATACCTTCCCAAAGGAAGGGAAAAGTGATAAGAACTGCTAAATAAAATGAGCAGTCCATCTGGAATCCATCACTGTGTTCCGACTCAGCAGCTCTGGGAGATCCCCAGTGTTTAGGGATTTATTGTGGGAGGAGGCAGGGGACGTGCTCAGGATTATAATGCTCACTCTTCTTCCTTTCAGGTAACAAAAGCCAGGTCCAAGCTGAACTCTGCTATGCAGAGAATAAGTTTGTGTGCCCGAACACCACCCAGGATCCCCAGAAGGAGGCCAGTAGCATATGGGCAATGATGGTCATTGCCCAGCTACTGGCTGGAATCGGGACGGTCCCCATCCAGCCCTTTGGGATATCCTATGTAGATGACTTTGCAGAAGCAAACAACTCCCCACTGTACGTTGGTAAGTGGGACCAATGCCGTATATTGTTTTGTTTCCACTGGACCTTAGAGGTGAGATGTAGAGGTGATAGGTAGAAATGCTTTTCTGGAGCAGAACCTGCAGACAAAGGTTGAGCAGCCAGTGGGACTCAGATGAGATCCTCTCCATTAGAAGGTTGGGCTGTGTCCCCCTCACCTTCATAGTCAGCTGTTTTCTGTAGGGTTATATTTGTGGCGTGGGTATTAGGAAGCTGAAGAATCAGGGCAAGGAGATGAGATGGATGCACTGGGGCTTCTATGCTGCGTCTGTGAGAACTCATGTCATCCATAGGGGTAAAGAGTAGTAAGGAAACCTCATTAGAGGCCATCTCCTGCTCTTACTGAGCATCAGTTGATCATGGTTTAAGCAGAGATATGACAGCCTGCAGAGGCCAATTAACCCAGCTTTTGCATCAAGGCTTCAAAATTGACATCTTTGCCATGGGATCAGTGCCTGCCTATGGGGACTCCCAGCCTCAGGACTTCCTGACTGCAAATAGGTGCTGGCTTCCATATTAAATTGCTCTTTTTTCCCTGTGAATGGCAAAACCAGTAGCACCATCTGGTGCTGGCCTGCTTATGCGAGTTTTGAGCTCAGTCCATCAGCTATTTAAAACCCCAATTCTTCCTGGTGCCAAACAATGTCCTTAAAGCAGCCAAAGGCGTCAGAGTGATTTAGGAATCGAAAGCAGATGTTCCAAAATAAGGTAAGCACTAAAGGAGAAGGAAAGCCTTTGGAGTTAGACTCCCAAGGATAGGCTTTGGACAAGCACTGGAGTGCTTGGCAGGGTCTCCAGATCCACCCAGGCGTGCTGCGCTCCAGGCTCGTGCTGGAAAGGGCTGCTGCTCCACCTAGGAGCTCTACAGAAAGTCTCCCATGTGGGTAGTACTCATTCCTCTCACCTCAAATATAGTAGTCTGCACTGGCAAAAGGAGGGACAGAGCATCCTTGTCTTCCCTCTGCAATGAGGGGTCTCTGTTTCCAGGACCTCTGAGTGCACTTTGGAATCCCAAACCCGCAGGTCCTGAAGATGAATGAAAATGGAACTGGCTTGTTCTTTGTAATATAGAATATCATATATAAATATGTATATGCATTATATGCAAACATATAAATATAAATTGCGCATATATATTTTTATATACATATTAAAAAATACACATATATATGAATATATATGATTCTGTGATTCCAAATATATAAAAATATTATATAAAATATATTTTATATATTTATACACATATTCCACGGCTGGGGCTCTGGGAATCTCCGTGTCAGGTGATATGGCTACTGAGTCTGAATTTCATCAGTCTTGTTTTGGTTCAGGTCTTAACATCTTCCTATGAAAGGGAACAGTACTGTCTACGTATAAGGTTAAATACTCCTTCTCTAATGACCCTGCCCTTCAATACATAGGTTTATGTTGTAGAAACAGAAGCACTGCCTTGCCCAATTTGGGGGAAAAATAAGAAAGCTTTTTAAACAGGTGCACAGCTGGGGCATAGCAGTGGGATCAGGTGCTTTCATACCCAGTATGCTTAAAGGCTCCTGAACAGCAAAGTGCACAGGAATGGTCAGTGCAGTTCAAGCAAACTGTCTCTCTTTGAACACCGTAAGAAGGTTGTGCAGAGAGTTTCTTTCAGGGAGGAAACTTAAATCCTTTCATTCCAAAGAAGTCAAAAGGAAATATTTTGACCTCGCAGGTTAGGTCCATGTCATCTGTTGTTTGAAAGGGATAGTTCAGCTGAACCAAGGCGGATCTGCCGGCCTTTCTGCTCTCAGCATTTTCCACCTCTCCTGAAGTTTGCACCAAGAGTCTTTGCTTGGATCTAAGGACTGAGAAGGCTTTGTTTCCTTGGACTCCTGTAGGAGATAAAGGTTGCCTGCTGGAGCCCAGAATGCAAGCATCCTGCTGCTCTCTGTGGCTTCCCCTTTTGTCACAGTGAATCACGGATATTCACGGTGTAGCTAACAGCTTCCAGCACATTGGCAAAGCCTTGATTACAGCAAAGCAGAGGGACTTCTGCAAGCAGCTGCCTGCCCTCCTCCTAATCCTGTTAGATAAACACCATGTTCAGTATTTGAGCAATGGGAATCTTCTTATCATCTGTTGCTTGATAAGAGATGGGTTTGTCTCCTCTCCACGTTGTAACACCATTCATGCCTCGTATAGTAAGACAAAAACCACATGGAAGTTACTGTTCCCTTCTCACACTGGCTCGGCTCCCTCTTTTCAGCCATCCTCTTTGCCATTGCTGTGTTCGGCCCTGCCTTTGGATACTTGCTGGGATCTGTGGTGCTGCGGCTCTTTGTGGATATTGGGAGAGTTGACATTGGTGAGTATTTCTCAAGTAGTGATGGCCCTCCTAAAAGTCCTCTGTGAGCCAGAAGGTCACTCTGAGAGAGAGCTTCAGCCACCAGTCCTGTGACCCACAAAACAGCTCCCCTGGAAAGAGCCCTAGTACCTTTCTCCACTCCATCTCCCCATGAGGAAGGCTATAGATGGTCCTGAAGCAGAGCCCTGTGGTAGGGACATTTCAGTGTCCTACTCATGGGGCTGCGCTGAAACATTGGTGGGCACTGTTGGGGTCTACCCACTACTACCGTGCTGAGGAAGTATCACACTACCCCAGTATGGTGGTGGAGAGGAGTAGGGACATCTGAAGCATTCAGGGATGGAGAAGGCAGCGACAGGACAACCACTGCCCTATGGGTGCATAGGAAGGCTTGAGTCTACTGGTCTGCCTCCCTACCAGTATCTGCAAAGAGAGGGATCAAGCCAACCCCACAACAAGGCTTATTTCCTTTATCTGTGGTGTGTGCTTATTATTTCTGGTAACTTAATCACTAAAGAATTCTCCCCAGCTCCATCATTAACGTGGCTTTTTCCTGTGTTTCCTTAGAGAGATCAGAGCTCGCCTGACATTTTTGTCCGGTGCCTGATAAGAATAATAAATGAACCTTGGGCAGGAAACAGCAAAAAGCCTTGGCTCGCTCCCTGCAGCGGCAGACAGATTTAGCAGCCTCTGCCTGGTCGCTCCATGATGACGTCCGAGCTCCAGAATGGAGTGGTCCTGTGTGGGGAAGCGGGGTGATTGTTTCAGTGGGGTGTGGGCTCCTCTCCTGCCGCACCCTGGCACAGGCCTCCCACCCGGAGACTTCTGCTGATTCCTTTCCCAGCCTTAATGTCCTGACGATGGGGAGATGCAGTCCTCATGCCAAGCCAAGCAATCCGTCAAGCTTCCGTGAGCATCGCTTGGCCCAGCTGAAGGATGTCTGCACTGGAGACAGAGCGGCTCTCACCTTCTCCTCCTTTTTCCGGAGAAGGCGCCTAGAGTTTCATCCACTTGGAAACCAGGGTCATTAACAGCACTCTTCTGCCGGCACGGGTCTTTCCCTTGGTCTCTGCAAGCAGAGAGTGACCAAGCCTGGAACAATGGGAGTGCAGTTTGTTCCAGGAATGTAGCTGTGCCCTTTCCCAGTCGCTGTCTCAGCTCAGCATCCCTGGCAGGCAGCATGGTCGAAACTTACCATAGGCCCCAGGCAGAAGAGGATGGAATCAGGCTCCCATAGTTGCCGCCTTGCTGGCTGGCTCAATGGGCAAGAGTTGAACATGTGCCATGAGCATATGGCAGTGCTGACTAAATCCATCCTACAGTCATTCGGGAGGCTCAGCACAGTTCAGATGGGGGGTGGTGGAAAAGGATCCTGGCCAGGGGAAAGGTGGCAAAACACAACCAGGGCTGGGCTTGCTACCAACACTGGTGGGAGCTTTGACCTCCATCCATTTGCTCTTCCTTCCCACTGGGCAGACCCTTGGACTGTGCCCACATGGTTTCTGTGCCCCACCAGTCCATATGTGTATGGATGTTTTCCCCTTTCACCTTCATATGTGCAGGAGCAAAGGTCTTACGGCAGGTCCTTGTGTCTTGCAGCTACTGTGGCCCTGACACCAAGGGATCAGCGGTGGATTGGAGCCTGGTGGCTGGGGCTGCTGATCTCCTCAGGCTGCTTGGTGCTCACATCCATTCCTTATTTCTTTTTCCCTCGGTACATGCTGAAAGGACAGGTGAGACCTCATCTCCAGAGGGTCAGAACATCTTGATGGCTGGGCTGCGCCCATGGACAGAATACCTGTCCCCAGAGGAGAGGGGTGGGAGGGAGAAAGGGAACCTTCAGCCCTTCTCAGATGTGGTTACAAATTCTCACAAGGGAAAAGTCTGGTTCTGCTGGTGATGGCTGTATCCACTGCAACACCCTTGGCAAGGTCATGCAACCCTGATGCCAGCGTCGTCATCATCAGTGACAGCCCCTGCTCAGAGCAGCGTGGCATACATGGGAGCAGCACTGGGTTAAAGCTGGGTGGAGAACTAGGGATGTGTGTGTATGATAAATGGGATTTTCCTTTGGGAACAAATAGCAGAAAAGAGACAGATTTCCCATTAAACCACATTTTTAAAGATGCAAAATTATTAAAATGTTTCATTTCAGTGTTTCCAAAGCCAAGTGCCACTGGTTCAGTTTCAAAATTGTGTAACCATCAGTTCTTTAAAGGTCAAAATCAAAGCCAAAATGTTTCATGATTATAGGTAGAGGACTCTCCAGGCTTGAGCTGACCTGTGTCCAACCTTCATTTTCAGACTTTTTGCAGGTATCTCATCAGGGTTAAGGAGAGAAAAGCTTTCCAAGTCCTTAAAACGTCTTGGATCAGGACCAGCTTTTGCCTTGCAGCTCTGCTGAGGAGCTGCAGTGATTTTTGAGCTAATTCACCCCTTTGGTCTAATGGGGGTCAAATGCATCTGGGACAGACCCTGCTCCTCTTGAGCCTTGCTGCGTGCCGGGATGGTGCCAGCCATGCATGTCTTCTCACCATGGGTTGCTGCTCTTTCCTCACTCCCCAGGACTCGAACACGGAGGCCGGCATGCTCAGGAAGATGGAGAAGGGGATGGCTGAAGAAACCTCCCTGCTAGAGTTCATAAAAAGTAAAGGACTGGCTCATAAAGGCGAGGGTGAACAGGGCCTCAGGCCATGCTGGGTGGGTGGAGATCACAACACTGTTGTTTTCAAGCTGAGGGTGCTTCTTGGGAGCCCCTGAGCCCATCCATCATGTCACGTGGAGATGCCAGGGCCAGCTCAGGCACCAGAATGGCTGTAGGATTCCCTTCCCTAAGGACTGTGGGAAGATGGACACAGCCTCCCTCTTGCCATAAGACAGTGGGGGCCTGAATTGTTTCTGAAAACTGGTTTGAGGCTCTTAAAATGGCATGAAAACACTAGGTTTAACCCACAGCTCCAGGAGAGGGCATGGGACTGCCGGTGCCACCAGCCGCTGCTTTGGGAAGGTCACTGCACTGCAGCTTACCCTGGTTTGTTTATGCATAGCTGGAACAGGCTTGAGTAGGGATGTCACTAACAAGACCAGTTTAATGACTTTTTTTAGCTCCACTATGGTTTCTTTCCAGCTAAAGCCCCTCCCTCCTTCCCTCTGCATCCACCGAAGTCATATCCTGGAGCTGTCAGCTCCCTCTGCCTCATTGGGCTTTGATGAACAAAGACAATCTCGTCTTTGCTAGAAGGGGAAGGCTCATTAGGGACCAAATAAACAGAGCTGCGCCTGGGGAGCCTGGAGTCAGCCTGCCTCTGCTGAAAGGGCAGGGGGACATGATGTCCCACCAGGAAAATACACTGTGTTCGTCGGCAGCAAGAGCCAGACCCTGCCCTTACACAGCCGGCGGAGCTCTGCCAAAACCCCTGAGGCTTTGTCTGTTTGCGCCACCCGAGGGTACGGGCCCTGCTCCAAACAACTGCGCTGTGGCTGCTAAGTGCTCCAGATGCTTGTGAGGTTGGAAAGCATGGGAGGCAGGCAGTGGGTAGAGCTACTTTCCATCTCGCTTCTCAGGGCACTTTGGCCACAGTCTGGGCCACATTAGGATGGTTTTAGACATCCCTTGTCTAAAGTCATCCCCATGAACTCACTGGGAACAGCCTAAGGGTGTGTGTTTTTTTCACAGTATGAATGGCGGATGTGAGGATCATATGGCTGAAATACATTTTATCTCCTGATTCCCTGTAGGATTCCCAAAGATCTTTCTCAGGCTGCTCCTCAACCCCCTCTTCATCCTCCTGGTGCTGGCGCAGTGCAGCTTCTCCTCCGTCATCGCAGGTCTGGCCACCTTCCTCAACAAGTTCCTGGAGAAGCAGTACGGTGCTTCCTCCTCGTACGCCAACTTCCTCATTGGTGAGCAGCCACCGTATGGTAGAGAGCACACATCAGCAGGGAGCCACCCCCCCGTATTCCCCAGGCTTTTCAAATCCTACAGGAGGAAGTCATTGGAAACTTATTCTCAGATGAGACCTAGGGATCACCTCAAGGTGGTTGGTGACTTTCCTGACCTGATCTGTCTGCAGAAGGCCAGGCTGTCTTGCAGCTCTCAAAGACCCTCCACAGTTGTAGCTCACATGGTGAAGCAGCTCTGGATCACTCAAATGCTTAAAGATCGTATAGTCATAGAATGATTTGGGTTGGAAGGGACCTTAAAGCTCATCCAGTCCCAACCCCCTGTCACAGGCAGGGACACCTTCCACTAGAGCAGGGTGCTCCAAGCCCCTGTGTCCAACCTGGCCTTGAACACTGCCAGGGATGGGGCAGCCACAGCTTCTCTGGGCACCCTGTGCCAGGGCCTCACCACTCTCATAGGGAAAAGCTTCTTCCTCATATGTAACCTGAATCTCTCCTCTCTCAGTTTACAGCCATTCCCCCTTGTCCTGTCATGACAGGCCTTTGTAAAAGTCTCTCTCCAGACTTCTTGTAGGCCCCCTTTAGGTATTGATGTTGCAAGAGCAAGCAATTACGCACCCAGCTTGATTAGCCAAGTTCCTGAGGCTGAGGTTTCTCATAGGTGCCAGCCGCCTTGGGGTTTGGTCTGTTGTGGGTAAAGGTGGGTCTGCGGGTTCTCCCAACCACCACTATGTCCACAAAGCCACTACTGCCACCCACTGCCCACAGAGAGGTGCTTGGCAGGCAGGACCCTCAGCTAATGCCTTTGTTCTTCGGCAGGAGCTGTGAACCTGCCCGCAGCAGCACTCGGGATGCTTTTAGGAGGAATCATCATGAAGCGCTTTGCCTTCTCCCTCCGGGCCATTCCCCGGTTTGCTGTGGTGGTGCTTGTCTTCTCCATCCTCATCTGCCTGCCCATTTTCTTCATGGGCTGCTCCACCGGACGCATCGATGGGATCTATGCCCCTAGGTAACTGCAGGTGATTCAGTTGTTCCCAGCTCATTTTTCCTCCAGCTCTTGACCTGTTTATCCATGGGGTGGGATACATGCCAGTGGATGGGAAGAAGCAGTAGACATCACTATGCTACTGCTTGCTCCTTGTTTGCACTGCCTTGAGGAGATCTAAGTGCTATACAGCACCGAGAGACTGGGGGGAAATTTATTCCTGATTTTCTGTACTGAACAAGCAGGGTTTATTTTTTCAGTCTGTATTTCTAGGGAGAAATTAGTAGTATTAGTGCTCCTGTCCACATTGGCATCTTGTGCGCTCCCTTTGTTCCAGCTGGCCATCACCTTTCTCCTCACCAGGGTGGAAACTTTTGGCTCTTGACATGTCTTTTTTTAAGATAAATATTGCACTTACGCTCCACCCCAGGATGAAACTCCACTCCACCAAGTGCATCATGCTCATTTCCCAATGCACTGCCAGCAAGGGGCTTTTGTACAGATGTTTCCCTTTGCCAGCAGTAAGCCTCCTGTCCCAGGGGCACTGTGGAGGGGTGAGGAACAGGGCAGTCCATGTGCTTCTCCCACTTAAAAACCACTTAAATAGCCATGGTGAAGGAAAGCAAAACACTCTGCAAATGTGTATGTGCTCTGAGATCCGCAAGGCATGCCCTATGAACTCAGGAGTGTATGGAAGCTTCTGAGGCACTGGCATCCCAAGCTTTCTGTGTGAGAGCAGGGCTTCAGATGTGAGGAGACCCCTCAGCTCAAGATCAGGTACTGCAGATACTGCATTTTGGGAGGCATGTTGGCCTTACAGTGTTCTCTTGACACCAGTGTCAGTGTCTTAGTTCCTCTGGGACACACTAGTCTGAATAGGTTTTGCTGGTATAACAAGGAGACAATTGCATGGAAAAAGAGGTTGTTTCCTTATATTATTTTGAAAACCTCCCCCCCTGCAATGGCAGCAGTGCATAAACCCCTTTTGCCTGGATCCCCAGGTAGCTGAGGACTATGCAGATGGGTTAACATGAGCTCTGCCCCATCCCTCCATGCCCAAGAGCAGGTCCCTGATGCCTGTAGAAGGCAGACTGTGCTGCTCCAGCGGATGCATTCCCTTGGCTATTAAGGCAAGACAGGACAGATAATTCAGTTTGTCCTCTTGACTTTCATGCTGTTGTCGGGCTTGTTTGGAAATGAGCCCACTTCCAGTTTCTGTCTAAATGGTGTTTCCAGCTGGGGCCGCTTGCACATCTGTTTGTGCAGTTCTGGATGAAGCCCAGATGTATTTCTCCAGGCATTTGGCTGTTTGGTTTTCAGCTGGGAAGGGGGTGAGTGCTTGTTCACAGACATAACATAATTACTGCTAAGAAGTTCAACGTACACTTGCAGAGGTACCTGCAGGGGATCAGGGCCTGGCAGAAGGCCAGCCTGCTGCTGGCAGTGTCCCAGTGCAAATAGGATCAGGGAACCTGGTCAGCCAGTGAGAGGGATTTTATGTCCTTTATGTCCTATTTCTTCATTTTTGATGATCTTCTTTTTCTCCTCTTTTTTGGCAGTACATTGAGTTCCCAGCAGCAGGTTAAGACGCCGACGGGGTGCCACTGTTCTGAGCACATCTTTCACCCAGTGTGTGGAGAAAACAATGTGGAGTACATCTCCCCCTGCTTCGCTGGCTGCACAAACAGCACCACTGATTCCTCCACTCCCAAACAAGTGGTGAGTAAAATAAGTGGTTTGCAAAGCAGAGCGCATCTTGCTCGCTGGTGACAATGGAGGCTGCAGCAATGCTGTAGGAACCTGACAAATGCAGTAACAGGGTAAAACCTAGTAGGCAGGGAGGTCTACCAGAGGAGCTGAAGTCCTGAGAGGGCACGATAGAGAATTGCTGTCGTGCCTTGGGATTCTGCTTGGAGAAACAGGGATGGAGACACATCCCATGGCCATGCCTTAAAACTGGATCTGATGCTCTCGTCAGTGATCTGCAAAGTGATGTGGCCTGGTGCATCACTAAAACTCTTGCTCTTGGCTTTGGGAGTTCTATGTTTTGTTTTTTCCAAATGTTTCCAACAGATCTACAGGAACTGTTCCCTGATCCCTGCAGGGAGTGGGCTGTCCTCTGCCAAGACAGGCTCCTGTCCGCTCAGCTGTTCTCACATGCTCCTTCCTGCCATATTCCTCATCTCCTTTGCTGCCCTGGTAGCCTGCCTGTCCCACAACCCCCTCTACATGATGGTTTTACGGTAAGCAATGGGCAGAGGAGGTCACAAGGGACAGGGAGAGCCCATGATGTAATGGGTTCCCCCTGCTGGGATCAATGGGGCCTCTTTAACATGCAACAAGCAAAGAAAGATGCTTCACTAAACGCAGAGCCACTGCCTGCTCTGACCTCCCATGGCTTCTCTCCTCCAGGGTGGTGAACCAGGATGAGAAGTCATTTGCCATTGGAGTCCAGTTCTTACTAATGAGACTGCTGGGTGAGTGTACATAGCCTAAGGGGGCTGGGGAAAGGCAGCACCATGCTCAGAGGCTTGCTTGAGCCCCAGGAGGTGTTGAACACTCTTGGTGACAGCAAGCAAAGCATGCAGGCAGGGGCAGCATGGGCAGCCTGACTCCATCTTCTCTTCTCCAAAGCCTGGCTGCCAGCTCCGGCCATGTTCGGTGCCCTCATTGACTCCTCCTGCATCTACTGGCAGAAGCAATGCACCCAGCGCCGGTTCTGTGCCTACTACAACAACGACTTCCTCCGCAACAGGTACCCCTGCCATGTGTCCCCAGCAGGGATGGCCATGGGGATGATCCCCAGCTCAGCCTGGTGCCAGCTGGGAGGTGCCACCTCCCACCTCCAGACAAGGCATCTCCCTGCTCTTCTTCCAACAGATACCTGGGCCTGCAGATAGGCTACAAGGTGGTGGGCACTATCCTCCTGGCCCTCATCAGCTGGAAGGTGAAGAGGAGTAAGGAGTACAACGTGCAGGAGAAGGCAGCAGGGCTGGTGTAACCCACCCGAGGACTGACTCCACACCCCCCATTACCCACTGCCAGTTCTTTGTCTCTTTTGGGTTTGTTTTTCCTCCTAAGGGAGCAACTTCACCTTAGCAGCTCTGAGCTCCTCTCCTGCAGCCCATGACAGGGCCATCCTCCCAGCGAGGGATGCTCTATGCCAGCCCCATCCTGGGACCAGCTTCTCCCAGGCTCTCCAGCTGCACCTTGCCCATCGCTTTGGAACAGGAGGCAGATAGGGACTGGATCACAGCCCCATTCTAGATACTCAGAGAAGTGCCTCCCATGGGCGATGGTCCCTGCTCTGGTGTGATGTTTTCCAGCCAGGTAATGCCCTCCTGGCTCGGATGGGAGCAGGGGAGACAACTGCCAACCCTGAGTCTGCCCCGTGTCCCTCCCTGCCCGTACCCCTCGCAGAGGTCAACGTGGACACTGCACACGTGAAGTTATGTGAAGTTATCACCAGGGGTTTATGGGGGTGGGGAGGGGGGTTTGTTGCTCTTTTATTATATTTTTTTTCTAAATAAAGGTCACTTTTCCAACTGTGGTGCTTTGCTGGTCACACCCCCATGCCCCAAGAGTTGTCCCCATTGGTGGGGGTGTCTGCTGGTCACATCCTGGTAGATGCTGAGTGCATCCCTTACTGGCCAAGGTGAAGAAACGATAGCAGATGCGGCATGTGTTCCTCCACATAACTCCACAAGCGATGAGGGGCTGTACAGAGCAGGCAGGCTATGCCAGCTCCCAGCCCTCTGCACCCTGCCTACACCATCCATTTGCAGGCATGAGGGGACATGGGGAGCTTCTCCTCAACCCACACCCCCAAGTCTTTCTCCTCAGGGCTGCTCCACCCAGCCTGTGTTTGCACTTGGGATTACCCTGACCCAGGTGCAGGACCTTACACTTGGCCTTGTTGAACTCAGTGAGATTCACATGGTCCCACCTCTCCAGCCTTTCAATGTCCCTCTGGATCCCATCCCTGCCCTCCTGCATGCTGACCGCACCACACAGATCAATTATCTAACATTCAGACTAAGGAGTAAATACACACCCCAAAACAAGACAAACCTAAAGCTCTGTGTGTGGATAACACATTACTTTTTGATAATACAGACCTGGCTACCAAGCAGGAGGTTGATCTCCAATATCATCAATGATGAGCAGAAGGAAAGCCCCGGTTCACGCAGATTTGACACAGCTGAGAAGAATCAAGGCAAATACAGACAAAAACAAGTCTTGAGAACAAACACTTAAGAACAAAAAAGTTTAAGGAATATTTTTAATAACTTAAAAGCAATCACCGCCTCGTGCTACCTTCCCACTTCACTTGAGCAGAGGCTGGTGCTTGGCCTCTGCTTTTCAAGGATGCAGGTGTGTCTTTGCAAGCAAAATAACTACACTCAAAGAAACAGCAATACTGTCACTTCAGCATCATGAATTCAAAGCAGGCAGTCTAAAAAGGATCTCCAGCTAAAGGAGTTCAAAGCATGACAAACATGTTCCAACAATATTCTGGCTGCAGGAAATACAACATAGTTTGTAAATATAACCCTCCCCACCTCCTGCAAAGACAGTAGAAGAGTCACTGGGTTCAAAAGACTAGAAATGCTTTGTTACGAGTACAAGTCTTTGCTGAAGACTGTTTTTGCTCTTCCCAACAATATTAACACTTGGCAATGCTACAGTGAGGCAGAAAATGCCCCGGAAAGCAAATGAACACAATAGATCAGTTGAGTGATGAAGGGAGCATCAAAACAGAGCAGAGGAGCCTGCAAAGGACAAAAAATTCTACCAGGAGCCAGCCACTCTTTCCTACCCTAAAACAAATGGGGATGCATCAAAAACAAAGGGGATGTGTCAATGCCATAGGACCTCACAGTGTGGAGAGAAATCATCCTCACATAGGTGCAGCACAGAAATGACACCCCATCAGAGCACAAAGCTCTATGAAGCTGCTGGGCAAGGCAACTGTGTTTTAAGGCTGATCAAGAAGGGGAAGCTGAATGCACAGCTCCAGGCTCTTGTCTCACACCTGACTACCACCAGGGCTGTGGGAAGATCTCCCTTTGGATAGCCAATGCTCCTTGCCAAAGAATGGGAAGTAGGAGTGCAAATGCCTCTTGGACAGTTCAGAAGCATGCTGAATGAGAGCCCTCCAATGCTCCAAGCAGCCTCCAGAGCCATCAAGACAGCTACAGGCATTCCATGAATCTTCCCTGCAAGATTAACAGTTGAGATCACACACACAGCAGCCACTTTGGTTTTAGACACCACAGACAAATGAAAATTAATTGAGAAAAACATTTCTTTCCCCTCTTTGTTTAGCATCTTCCTCAGGAGAAAGAATCACACTACCTTGCTAGCAGCAACTTGACTTGCCCTCTCTTTGCCATGACTGCTGACTAATTACACACAAAAAGAGATCATGCGGCAGAGCAGCAGACAGTCAGGGGACTGCACAGCAAATGCTTGTCATGCCACATCTCATACGTAATGTAGGTATGAATGTGAAAACCTGCCCAGCTCATGGGCAAGCTAAGACCCTGCTATAAACTGTCGCTTGGAGGGTATGCATACATGTCTGAAGTAAGAGAAGGAGAAGCAGAGTGAAACAAGCTTTTAGGACATAGCCCTCATTAAAGAAATCTCCCAAGAACTGTCCAACAGTGGAAATCACCTGAAGATACAGGCACCGCAGCTGGACACAGGCAGAGCACAGTGACAAAGGCAGAGCTGCCAGCCTCACTGTGGTACGTGGTAGGCCACTCCAGTCCTGCAGAAATGGAACTGCACCATTTTGGAAGAACAGCAAGGTACGAGACACAGAGGAAAACACCATTTTATACTCAATGATTGCCTGAGAGTCTGTGCACTTTGCCAGGACAGAATAGGCGATGTGAACAGTGCTCCTAAGCAGCGAGAGGCTGGAGATGGAATTCCGAATCAGGAGGCGATCGGCAGCTCTGAGAAGCAGCAGGGTAGCACTGCTAAACCAAGTAAGAAGAAAATAAGCAGACTCCAATCTGTAAAACTCACCTGGCAATGCACTCCTTCCTGATTTGCTTGGCAACTACCAAATGAAAGCTTAAAGATTAAAGAAACACAGAAGCTCAGATGGTCAGCATCCCAGAGCAAGACAAAGGAAGAGGGGAGAGAATAAAAACGCTGCAGTGTGGAGACAGAGGAAATCACACCAGCAATTGTGTCATGTTGCTCACAAGCCCATGAGCAGCAGAGGAAGTTACCACAATGCTGATTTCCAGGTTAACTTTCCTCTTTCTAAAGCAAGAACATATTTGAGTGCTTCAGGCCCTCTTTTTCCTTTCAGTGCCCAAGTGTCCTGCCTCTCCAAGTCTTTCCCCTCCAGCCTTGCTCTTCTCCATTCAGGCAATCTTGGCCAGCCATTTCTCAAGACCCTCAAAGTCAGCATCTCCCTCCTCTCCCTTGCTGCCCCGAGCACTGCACTCCACGAATTCCACCTTCATGGGTAGCTGGGAGAAGTCGAAGTCCTTGCCCTTCTTCCCCAGCTGGGCAGGGCCACCAATGGCTGAGCCATCCAGACTTGTGGGGGCTGCAGAGCGGGTCACTCGTAAGGTGTTGCTGCAGACAGAGGAAGGAAAGTGTCGAGAACCGTGAACCAGGGAAACATTACCTACAGCATGGCTGCTGAGATGTTTTGTACCCAGCTCTGTCAGCAGGACGCCAGTTACACCAAGGGTAGAAGGTCTCATGGCTCTATCCTGTGAGGCACAGGCAGAGGCAGGCACTTTGGCTGCTTCTTTTAAGTACCTGCTAGAAAGTACAGGTACAGAGAAGCAGCTTACAATATAGCACAGTATATAAGCCACTTTCTCCTCCTTCCACTTCCTCTTAGAACTTGAAATTAGCAATAGATCATATATTGTTCTTCCCAGGTTAATGTCCTTCCTAGGGGATGGATACAGAACCAACATGGGGTCCCAGACTCCTGCAATGCCTGTCAGAACTCTCTGCTTTGCATGCCAAGCCCTTTTGAGTCAGAGCAGCCCTGAAAAAAACCCAACTCATGCCAGTACAACTCAGCAGAGCTACTGACATCTTCACACCACTCACAGAAAGTCTGACATCTGGAACTAACTCTGGCTGTACCTGAGAGAGGACAGAGTCCTAGACAGGGAAGGTATTGATGAATTAGGTATGGCAGCTTTTAGGAAAGGACTGGGATGCTGTTTCCCCAACCCACAGCTTCTAGGAGGAAATACACTGTCTACGCCTACTACTTTTTTGCATGATTTAACAAGGAGCAATCTTCTCTCATCCTGGTTACACCTAAACAGACAAAACAGACTGCTCATTTTCTACAATGAACTTAGATGCAGTTTAAAAGGGAGCTCACTGAGCCCTGAGGTAAGAAACAGAAAGAAGAGAGAAGCTCGCATGGTTTAAGATCCGGTTTCATACTTACAGCTCTTTTTCCAGCTGCTGTTGAATAAGTTTTGCTGATTTTGCCATTGTGACATCTAGACAGAGAAAAAAAAAAAGGAAATCAGCTCTTTGGTTTTATGTGTGAAATCAGAACCTGGTACTTCTTCCTAAAGGCACAGTAAGGCACACTTACACTGTGCAGTCCTAACAGCTACCAGGACAAAGACAGCTGTGTCTGCACTAGGATAAGAGATGACAGAGCTTGGGTTTGCAGGTGTGACTGGGAGCAACACAGAACCCTGATATAATGCAGGGAATTAATTTCTTCTTGCTGGGCAGTAAGCTGATTCAAAGAAAGGATGGTGTTTGATGTCACAACGACAAGCCCAGCACTCTAACCTGTCCTGGCATTATAGAGCTTAACACAGCACTTTTTAACCTATGGCGAGTAGAGCCTTGAAGGCGTCAGGAAAATTGTGAAGTAGTGCATGAAATAACCAAGAAAACCAAACCTGAGAGTGCGCAAAAGCTTCAGATTGCTATACAGGGATTCACATCTCCACTGTAAAAGCCGTAGGGATCTGAAAATCTAGTCCTTTCCAGTAACTGGATGTTCCTGACAGCCCAATGAAGAGAAAATACATCATCTCACCAGCTAAATGCCTGTATGATTTTAACACTGAAACTATGAAGTGTGTACAAATTATGTGCACATTAATTCCATTTTTGGCTGCCTGCTGATTCAGAAAGACAGCAAGTTCTGTACAAGCAGAAAGCTACCTGCCTTATTTCAGCTCATCTAAAAAGCTGTAGCTCTTCTAAGTGGTGCTTCTCTGCAAAGCTATTAGGTATACCTGGCCTAAGAATTCTTCCAGTGGTTGGTAGAAATGTTCCTGCTGAGCAGTCCAAGTTTAAAACTAAGTTCCAGCCTTCATTTTGCTGAAATCCCAACTCAGAAATTCAGCATCTATGGCATGAACCCCTAAGGTTCATTCAATTCAAGGCCTGAATTCAATGTCCAGCCTACAAGGCAGCACACATACCTTGCTTATTGCAAGCGATCAGGAGGGCGGGTGCATTTTTGAGCACAGTGCTATCAACCAGGACCTGGTATAGGAACTCTGCCACATCCTTCACCTCCCGCTGAAAGGCCACACTATCCACCACAAACACGATGGCTCTGGAGGAAGGAGGGAAGAACATGTGCTGGGTATGAAGTTCCACAACCATCTTCCCCTACAAGTATTCCAGCCTGAGCTAACGTATTTGTTTCCACATATGATCTCATCCAACCCAAGAGCAGGTTAGCAAGCGCTGTCTGAAATGCACCCCATGTCCAGCCCCAGCAGAAAATCATCTCCTCTCTGCCCCAGGAATATACCACATCCCTTAAACTCCCCACTGCAGTTGCTTTGCCTCCTGATGCACTACAGACACAGGTAAGTGGGAAAGCAGAACAATAATTAAGCCTTGCTACTCCATCACAAAGCTCTGTCCCTCAGGGCACCACCACAGAGAGGGAATCGTGTCCAGCTCACAGCATCCCCTGCACCATCATTTTCCACCCCTTCCCAAAACATTACCTGCCCCCTCCTTCCCCGCCTATCTCCTCCAAGTTACCTGGCTGCAGCCTTGAATCTCTCCAAGAACTGAAGCCGCAAACTCTCATGGCCTGGAAGGTCTATTAAGGTGACGTTAGCACTCTGAGGACAAAAGCAAGAAGGCATTAACAACACTTAATCTAGGGGCACCTAGATCCCCAGTGATCGCAGACTGGGGAAAACCAGTCTGCTAGTGGGTTCCAGTTAGCCTGGTGTTGAGGCAGCAGTGGGTGAGTGAATCCCTATACCAGGCAGAAGCACGTAACTCTCCCCATTATGAACCCATGTACGGTTCACATACACACACAACCAGCCCAATTCTGACAGGCAAAAAAGATGCTGAGGAACAACGTTCACAGCCAGGACTCAGTAAGGAGGGCACCAATACCAGCAAACCATTCACCGTTGCTGAGAGGACAGAGCATGACCACAGAGAAAAGAGAATGCTCAACCCCACTACAACTACAATGCATGCAATGCGAGCGCCAAAGCTTCATCAGCACACCAGCAGATTTACACCATCCCTGGAGTGACAGCATGTAGATCTTTGTGCAGCAAAATCATGAACTCCTGTCCTGCAAGTCCCCAGTACAGAATACCAATCTCTTAATCAAGTTATCTGTTCATGCACACCACCTACCCTACCGCAAGTCTACCTAAACATACAAAACTTTACTGGGAATAACACAAAAATGCCCTTGCAAGAGATTGCTTAAATTGAAAGCTGCAAATGTTTCCCTTTCCACAGCATGTCAGCCACATCAAGGCCATTTAAGAGCACAACTGCCTCTCTCACACTCCTGATCAAGATGGGGCCAAATAGGATCATGTCACTATTCTCAAGATGATGCACATCGTTCTCAAGAGGGGAAAAGAACACTACCCAAGAGCCCACCTACTCACTGCTCTTAGATTGTAATGGAAACCTTATCTACTATTTAAAAAATACAAATAACCAGAAAAGCAGCAGTCCACCTTGCAGCATTCCCCTTCCTCTCCCCCTCTAAACACTTGTCTGCTCAATCTTAGAGATATAAAAATTACCATGTACTTCCCTTCACTAAATTTTTAGCCTCTTATTATCAACAGTTACTGAAGATCGACACAAAGAAGCCACAAAACCATCCTCTACTTAAATTCCCCAGCACGTATCGTGCTGCCAGCTTGCTGCTTTCACTGCCACATGTGCACCCAGCACAAGAAAGAAACACTTCTGAAATGAAATTGCCATAAACTGAAACTGATTAGGTCTGCAGCAGTCCAGCACCTGAAATTTTGAGACCATGTGAAGTTCAACTGGAAGGTTCTTCTTAAGCCTGCTTTTAATTTCAGATTTTCTTGGGAGAAACTGAAATTACTGCCAAGCAAACCAACCAAATACGACAGAACAATGTTCCCTTACGCATCTCCCCTCCTGCTTCAAAGCACAACACTGTCCCCACAGTGCTGCGTGTTTCATTCCACTTGTAAAAGTAGCTCCTTTTCCTCTTCTACAGGAAAAACCACCACACACTGCCCCCCTTTCAAAACATGATACACAGACCTTTGACAAGCAAATTAAAAAGCACCTGCAGAACTGAGGAGCCCCTAATACCTCCTGGTATTTTCCTGCCTTCTCAGCTCTGATCGCTCAGAAAAATCCTACCCTACACTCAGACTAAACCTGAGACTGATTTTGAGCTGGGAAGACTGAGCAGCACAAAACCCATCAAGCCAGGTTTAGCACAGAGACCAGAAAAAGACAGACACCAGTTGCTGTAATAACTCTTCACAAGTTACAGCCAGAAACCTGCCTGCTCACCTTGTCGTTGCTGACTCTGTAAACTGCAGAGCTGTCGGTTATCGAAGTCTGGGTATCCCGGTATCTGCCTGTCAACAGCTGTGGGGAAAAAAAGTCATTTTCAGGAGAAGGAGGCCAGAGGAACACTGGCACCGCATTCCATCCACTCAGAAAGTGAAATGATCTGACTTGAGATATCCATTTCAATTTATGTGCATGAAACAGTTTCAGGTTTGGGTTTTTTGTTTTCCCTAAAGAAGACTCATTAAAAGAAAAACATAAAGTACACTGTGTACAGTTCTGGTGTCCCCAACATAAGAAGGACATGTTGCTGTTGGAGCAAGTCCAGAGGGCCACAAGGATGATCAGGGGACTGGAGCAACTCCTGTATGAACACTGGCTGGTAAGACTTGGGCCTGTCGGACATGGAGAAGAGAAGCTGTGTGGAGACCTCATAGCAGCCTTCCAGTATCTGAAAGGGGCCCAAAAAGGCGCTGGACAGGGACTCTTCTTCAGGGACTGCAGTCACAGGATAAGGGGTGATGGTTTCAAACTCAAACAGAGGAAATTCACAGGTTAGATATAAGGAAGAAGTTCTTTACTGTGAGGGTGGTGAAACAGTGGAACAGGTTGCTCAAAGAAGTGGTAAGCGCTCCATCCCTGGCAGTTTTCAAGGCTGGGCTGGACAGAGCCTTGAGTGACAAGGTCTGGTGGAAGGTGTCCCTGCCCATGGCAGGGGGTTGGAACTGGATGATCTTAAGGTCCTTTCCAATTCAGACCATTCTATGATTGCTAAGCCCGGAAGGAAGACAGTGTGCCTCCCAATCTTTCACCTCCGCCTGCTCCAGGTGGGCAGTTCCCCGCCTGGGGCTCCATTCGCAGCAGCTACCAGCACCCCATTCCCTGCTCACCCTCGCGAAAAGCAGCGTCTTCCCCGCGTCGCAGAGGCCCAGCAGCAGCACCGCCTTCCGGCTGCTCCTCCTGCCCTGCACCAGCCTCCAGATCACTGCGGGGGAGAGCACAGAGTATCTCAGCCCTCCGCGGGCACCGCCGCCGCCTCCGCCGGGTGCTGCCGGGCAGGCCCACAGGGCGCGATCAGCGCGGGGAGGGGGTACACAGACCCGCGGGGTCCGTAACTCACGGAGCGTGACGATAACGGCGATCAGCGCCAGGAGGACGGAGAGCACCGTGGGGTCGGGCGCCAGCAGCTCCCGCCGCAGCGCCTCCAGATGCGGCTCCAGTGTCCCCGCCATGGCTCACACGTCGCCTTGGCCGTCCCGCTTCCGCTTCCTGCCCCGCGCGAGGGCTGCCGGGGGGCGCGCGGGGCCATGGGAGTTGTAATTCCTGGGGTACCGGGTGCCGTAGAGGAGGAGGAGGAGGAGGAGGAGGGAGGAGGGAGGAGGGAGGAGGGAAGCGGGAAGCGGGAAGCGGGAAGCGGGAAGCGGGAGGAGGGCTGGGGAGAGGCACAGGGCTCTGTGTGTCGGACTGGCCCTGGAGGTCAGGGAGCACGTTGCCTGTGCAGCATAAGGGGAGTTCATGCACGGGAAGGCGCTGGGCAGCTCTCACATTCCGAGAGCGTGGAGGTCCAGGAGGCGATTGCGCCCCTCGTCCTTGGTTTGAGACTCTAAGCTCCTTGAGGTGTTTGGCCACATGTAGGTACCCGGTGTGGTTTTGGGCTGCCTGTTTTGGACTCCCTGTTTCAAGCTCGGAGCAAGCAAGACCGGCGGCGACTGGAGACTCGCACTATGGGAGAGGCTGAAGAACCGGGATGCGTTGAGATTGAAGAAGAAATGGCAAAGCGGGACGAGGCAAGGCGGACCCCGGCGGACCTCACCCTCTGAAACACACCGCCAAGGAAAAGGGGCTGCCATGGCTCGCAGGGTTCCCTATCGGCTGGCAAAAGCCTGCGGCACTCAGGATTCCCATGTGGTCTCCCATCCAAATACTAACCGAGCCCGGCCCTGCTTGGAGTTTCCCTGCTTGGAGTTTCCCCCCTTGCAAAGTTTCTAAAATCATTTCAGTACTTTAATTCTAACATTTATATTTTTTTATAATTATATATTATGTATTTATAATTTTATTCTAATATATTTATTACTTAGTGGTGGGAATCATTGTATGTTAGCGGGAGTCTTCGGGGTTGATTCTTCTTTATCATGTTGCCTGGCCACAGCTTGGATTGTCATGCCATTAAATGCACTGTTGCTCTGTATTTGACTTTGTAAACAATAGGAGATCAAAGCAATTATTAAAAAGATTATCAACATACCTAATGTAGTGCTAATCAGTGATTTTATCCATGAACTCAAATTCCATCCTAACCTCTTGAAGATTTTATCTCTCCAACTTTCTTGTATGTCCTATTGAAGCTTTTAGTATTCTTTTCTGCCTTTACGAGTCACATTCAGATGTGTATACAACAGTGATCAATTCTGTCTTTCAAAAGTAGCCACAAACCCCATGCTCTTTAAGAGCATATCCAAAGCCATTCCGTTTTCTAAAGCCATCCTTGAAGTTGCCTGTAATTGTAAATTCAAGTCCTTAAATCCTTTACTGGTTGCATTTGCTAGCCTTTCTACTTGTCCTGTTAGTTGACAGATGTATTCCCTGTTTTCCTGTATTGCTAAAGGAGTCAACAAATACTCCAAAGCCCAACCAGCTTTCACTCCAGTTGAAGGTTCATTCCATTCTTCCTCTATTTCTGACCTCTTCACCCATTCCAATTTTGAATGTTGTAATGCTCCTCTAAGAGGAGTTCTTTTCCAGATTGGACGTGGAATTGGCATGCCTCATGTTATTTGTCTTCCTTTACCAGCTAGAGGAAATCAGTTGTCCAGGTCCCATCACTCATTGTCCACACTAAGTGTCCCGGGCTCCGGAGTGCAGATTTCTTTGCAACTAAGTATTGCTCCTCTTTTGGATATGTATGTCTCAATCAATTTGAAGTCATTCCTAAGGCCCCTACACAAACATCCATATTTTAAAGCAGCAGCTAAAGGAGGACTAGCCTGTATCACCATATCAGTGCTCTTACAATTATATACCTTTTTACGCTTCCACCAAGACACTCAGTTTTCCTTTTCTTGCCATGAACTACTCCTATCCTTTACATTTGGTCAGGTTGCAAAAGTCATTCCACCCCAAATAAAACACCAAGGTGCCTCAGCCGTGTATTCAAATGGAGGTAAAGTGGCCATAGTCCGCCAGAGTCCCAGTTTGCCTCGCTCTTTTGTATCGGACTTGTCTCATTGCATTTCATTCCATGATCATTTGACTCCCATTTTTCTTTCTTTGTTCATCATAGGAACACCATCCTTCAGTCTTAGATCTCCCTATTTTGGTAAAAACATAATTTAACAATTTCTCACCGTCAGCCGCACTACCTGGGGATTTCCATTGTTTCCAAATGGTTTCCGCTTGTTGCTATGCAGCCACAGGTTTTTGTTCACAAGGTGTGGTTTCATGTTTTCTATAAAGATTGTCAGATTCACAGTTAAAATTTCCCACGGGAGTGATTCACCCACTGCTCTTGGAATTGGGAAACAAGCAGTTATTTGTGACACGTTTTGCAAATTCACAAACTCTTTCATTAATCCTAACATCAGATTTTCACTCTGGGTTTTTCTTGGCAAATAGATCAATTGGTCTGTTTCTATTTGCCTTTTATTTCTTATTTCTTTCCTCCCCATTTTTTCCTGGTTCACTTGACATCTCATGGGGATTAAGGTCTGGAATTGGAGTAGAATGCCATCCCAATTTCAGTAGATGTCCATGTGTTACTAATTCTCCCTCTGGTTTAGCTTTTACCACAAAATTGGCTCCCACTAACATCCAAATCCGTATCTGTTCTCCCCAGCTTTGAAAAGGATACACAAAACTAGACATTTCAGAGTCGATTTTGAGGTCTTATCATATCCCTGTCAACAATTTTCCATGATGGTGGGGCTTTCTTCACCCTTGTGTAGTGTATCCATGCTTCCAGTTCAGCTCTCTTGATGGCAAAAGGGCCAATGAGAGTGCCTGAGACCATTCCAATTTAGTTTCCTGACATGTTTTACTAATCTGTCATGCAGCATGGGTTAAGCATCTCAAGACATGCTCTGTTCCACTTAATAATCGGAAAGTCCTCTGAAAAGTCCTGGAGAAGCTCTCAGACTCTATCATCTCAGTAACAAATTTCATTGTCAGTCTCAACGCTGCTGCCAATGTATTCCTTTTATCACCACTGATAACTTACACTTTATGCAAGAGACAGGGGGTTCACACTTATCTCTGTGATGCCATGTAGCCTTCTGACAAAGTGCATAAAACTAGTAATGCATTTTAAAGTAAAATTACATATAAACAGTGTGGGTAGCACAAGAACATTTGATGCTGCCTTCTCTCTTGTTCTGTGAGAAGACAATAAAACAACTTCTGTAAGGAAACTTTGGGCAAAAATAAAGTGCTGTGAAAAAGTCTGGCATGGACTGCAAGTCATTGAATCACAGTATCATAGAATCACAAACTGGGTTGTGTTGGAAGGGACCTTAAAGCTCATCTAGTTCCAGCCCCCTGCTGCTCTCCTAAGGGCTGCTCTCCATCCATTCTCTGCGCAGCCTGTGTTAGTGCTTGAGATTGCCCCAACCCAATCTTAGTAAATAGATTTATCTTTTATATTAATTAAGAAAGCATCTGTAGAAAGGACAACTCCTCTGCAGTCTGGGTTGTTTCAGAGTGATCCTCCCAGCCTATGAATATGTTAAGATTAGCCTGTGATTTTAAAACTGCCTCTCTTGATTTAACTAGGTTTGCATGTGTGTGCAGGGATGGAGATGAAAGAGGAGCTGCACTTTGCATCATGTGCGCTTGAATTTTAGGCTCCCATGAAGAGGCACGGAAATGCATTGGCAGCCAGCTACCAGGGTCATTTATTCCCACACTAAATCCCAGTTTCTTTACACCTTCCTCCACAATCCCCATATCAGAAGACACCCAGTGTGGGTGGTGGGTGATGGCTTGCGAGTGGTGCACCTTGAGGAGAGCCAAACCTCCTTTTTTTTATTATTGATTTCTATTGATTTTCCACAAGGCAGCCCACCAACCCTTTCAACTTCCTTCAGGTAAGGTCAGAAAAGACAGAGGTTTACCAGGTCAAAATCAGCCTAGTCTGAGACTGAACATGAAAGGAGGACAGAGCACTGGAACAGGTTTCCCAGGGCAGTTGTGGAGTCTCCTACGTTGGAGATATTCAAGGCCCGGCTGGACAAGTTCCTGTGTGATGTACTCTAGGTTACCCTGCTCTTGCAGGGGGGTTGGACTAGATGATCTTTTGAGGTCCCTTCCAACCCTCAGGATTCTGTGATTCTGTGACTCTGGATGTATTTGCCATTTAAGAACTTTAGCTGAGCTCTGGTCACAGGCAGCTGCTCTAATGCTTGGTCTCCGCATCTCTTTCTGAAGATCCTGATGCAGTGTGACACACAGCTAAATGGGGAGAAACAGCTGCTTTTTGTCACTGGATTGAGCACTGACATAAAGCTGGAGGGGTGCTTCTGACGGTGCATGTTCTACCAGCACAACTCACCCTTCTTGGGTAAACCTACAGCACCATGTATTTAATTTTATCCTTTCCTAAAACAATAAAAGCTTGCAGTTTTCAGCCTGATCCTGCCAGCGAATGGCTTCACTGTTAAGCAAGGAGACTGCTGTCTGACCTTGGTTGATGTTCAAAACTCAGAACAGGACATCTCTGGGCACACACAATACACCTGGGTGTTGCTTTAAAGGTGCTTAAATTGACCTTGGGTGTATCCTGTGCACGGAGTAGGTTGCTAGGGGAGTCTGATAAGTGGGGATAGGAGTTTCAGAGTCCATGAGAGCTCGTGGCACAAGAATACCCTCCCTCTGCAAGCATAGGCTTGCTTGGCAATGGCTGAACAAAAAGAAGTGGAAACCCAGCAGAAAGCTTCACTCAGTAAGTCAGGAGGGTGCTTACAGTAAGAAGTTTGCCTTGGAAGCTGTTGCTGGAGCTTAATGAGAATTTCCTTGAATCTCTGAAACAGTGGGCAGTGATAGAGTGGCTGGTTTAACAGGAGCTTGTGGTCTCTCCTAGTAATAAAATAGAGTTTAGAAAGGAGAGGAAATACTGATGTTTATCAAGGAAAATAGATGTCTGATGCTGCCATCCAGAAATGTTGCAAGATCAAGTTGGATTTTAAGGAAGTTTTTTGTATCCCTCCTAAAATGACTCTTAGAATTATGCTTAGAAGTTTCTCACTGCAATCATAAAACCCAAGAACAGGTTATCTGTATTCATAACAGAAATGTTTTCATTTAATCTTTGATTTGGAGCTTAGGCTCCCTTAAACTCCTTATGCATTCAGTGCCCTGTCATGGAAACAAGAGTGAGAAAAGCAAGTTGCCCACTTTGTATTCCATTTCGGTTTAATACTCATCCATGAGAGGAACACAGCTTTCTCCTGTCAGATCTGGTGCTTTTATTCCACAAATCAGGTTCGTTACACCAGCGTAACAGTCCTGAACCCAGCAGGTCTCACTGCAGCACCGTGCAGGGAAAGATGGGGAAGAGCAAAGCTGGAGACAGGGCTTAAAATGGCTTGAGGCAAAAAAGCAGCAACGATGCTGGTTTGTCATATACAGACTTCTGCCTCACGGGTTTCCTGGTGTGCTCTTACCTGATCTAGATCTAGTAAATTAGGATATGCCGAGGCTTAGGACTGTCATTGTCCAGGTGACAAAACCCCAAATTCCTTCATCTGAGTCCAAGACAAACCTTTTCTAGTGCCCTTGTGCAATGCTAATTAAGCAAGGTCCGTGCTGGTTGGGTTTGTTAGGGTCCAGGTCTTCCCTATGTGCAAGAGGGTGGTTACTGAGCCCCTCTGAGATGTCTATATCTGCATAACTTTGTATCCCAAATCTGCCTTTGGTTTGAAACTGGGAAGCTCTTCTGTCTCCTGCTGCAGCCCAAGCAAAGCTGAGCCAGCAGTGGGGAACAGAAACAGGAACTGATTTCAGATAGCTAGTTGTCATGGTTTAAACCCAGTCAGCCATAAATCAGCCACACAGTCTCTCTCTCTCACTCCCCCCATTTTCTTTCCCCCGCTCCCGGAGGGATGGGAAGGAGAATTGAAAAGAACGTAACTCCCACAGGTTGAGATAAGAACAGTTTAATAACTAAGGCATAACACAAATCACTACTGCTACCACCAATAATAATAATAACAAAGGAAATAACGAGGGAAGAGAATACAATACCACCCACTGACCGATACCGATACCTCGCCCCCACCCAGCAGTGAAGTAGCCCTTCCGAGTAACTCTCAGTTACCTCCCGGGCATGATGTGCTGTGGTATGGAATACCTCTTTGGTCAGTTTGGGTCAGGTGTCCTGTCTCTGCTTCCTCCCGGCTTCCCCTCTCCCCTGGCAGAGCATGAGGCTCAGAAAGTCCGTGGTCAGACTAAACATTTGAGCGGTAACTAAAAACATTGGTGTTATCAGTGCTGCTCCCAGGCCGAAAGTCAAAAACACAGTGCTGCAGCAGCTACTAAGAAGGAGAAAAAATGACTGCTACTGCTGAAACCAGGACACTAGTGTTAGTGTCAGGAGCACAAATGCACTTATTCCTGAGGCTGGGAAACCTTCCTCAGGATTTCCAGGAAGGAAGCGAGCGTGTCTGCAGGTGGTGCATGGAGAGCTGTGGGAACTCACAGTAGCTATAGCACATTTCTTCCATGACCACAGCATTCTTGGGACCTGGTTTCTTGCCTAGGACTAAGTGTGATTTTATGGCTAGTGGAACACCTCGTGCACAGGGAGGAATAAAACATGTAAGAAATGGCTTCTGCCTCCAACCGCTAATTAACTGCAACCAGACTTCCATCCTTCTGCAGATCTTCTTGTCCAAGTAGAGATTCAAAGGCAAATGTCTATGGATTACACAGCTAAGAGATGGAGCTCTTTCTTCTCAGGGTACATGGCAATGCAAAGAAGTCTTCAGTGGCATTAATACTTTTTTATTATTGAAGCTTGAAAAAAGTCCACTTAAGTGAAATATTTTTCTAGCCAAGTATTTCCTTTTCCCCAGCTTTCCCACTGTGCTGTTTCACCTTTCAGTCCCTCAGTTACTGAGGCACAGTTTGGGCTGACCTGGAGTGCTGTAGAGACTTCCACCTTACTTGGCTGTGCTACAGGAGAAGGGAACCAGATGACAAATGTTAGAACCACTCATGATGTGCAGAACATCTTGTGTTCCTGAGTCCCACGAATGCCTATGCATCGAATTGCATTCAAAACCACACAGCTTCAACCCTAAGAGCAGGGTATGGTCATATGCCTTAATGAGGTGGGTTTACACCAGCATTATCCCAAGTTTGCCTGTTCATACAGAGAGGACACTAACAATCCCTTCTGGCAGGTCCAAATAAAACTTTGGACCCTTGGGCTGTGCCCTTGGTTCTGCTCAGCTCTAAGAGTTGGGTGAAGATTTGCCTCTGCGAATTATCTCTTTTTTTTGGTTGGTTTTTTTTTCCCCAATAAATGAAGGCTGTGGAAAATCACAGAATCCCAGACTCGTTTGGGTTGGAAGGGACCTTACAGCTCATCCAGTCCCAGCCCCCTGCCACAGACAGGGACACCTTCCACTAGAGCAGGGTGCTCCAAGCCCCATCCAACCTGGCCTTGAACACTGCCAGGGATGGGACAAGCACAGCTTCTCTGGGCACCCTGTGCCAGGGCCTCCCCACCCTCATAGTAAAATCTTCTGCCTAACATCTAATGTAAATCTCCCCTCTGTTATCCCAAAGCCATTAAAACCATCTCCCACTGTAAGTGTATTAGCAAGAATGATACTGTGGAAATTTGACCAAAAGCACTTAAAGCTGTCTGTAACCAGATGAAGGTGATCTTGGGCTGTGTCCCATTGGACAGGGACCACACAGCACCTGCAGGGACCTTCATTGCATGGGCAGAGGGACCAGGCCTCACTGTTCCTGACTGCTTTGTGGAAGCTGTGGTTTCCAATATTAACACAGATCTCTCCCAAAGCATATAGGGAGGCAAGAGGGGAGAGAAGAAAAAAACCTGTTTCCATCTGCTGTGCTGGTATCTTTCCCCTCTGCTATTATAATTGTTCTCATCTCTGAGAGGGCTTGGAAGGTGCCAAATGGGTAATAGCAAGGCTGTTGTGCTGTGCAAGGGAGAGAGAGCTCTGTGGCTCGAATGTGCCCCCGAAGTTCTCACAGCATCCTCTCACACTCATCTCTGTCCTCACAAGGGTGGACCACATGATTTGAGTTTAAATCTAAATTCAGTTCTTCACTTGCCTTTATAAATATAGAGGGCTCCATCACTGTAAGGGGAAGTCTTGTGATCACTAAAGGGGGTTAATGATTAATTTTAAATATCAGGATATTAAAATTCATTGTGGTTGTTGTTTGCAAAAGCTCAAGTACCAAGTGTGGGTATGAACAGCATCTCTGAAGCATTGGTTCATCTCTGCAGCAAGGCTGGATTCACACAGGGTGGCCTGGGCAACATTAATTATATTCACTTTCCTCTCCTCTGGTCTCTTAGTGTCTCGTTTCTTACAGTCTCTTCCCTTATATTTTTTCTCTTCTCTTAGATTCTCTTAGATTCTTTTCCTTTAGATTCTCCTAGATTCTCTTCCCTTATATTCTCTTATAGTCTGTTCTCTTAGATTCTCTTATTTTCTATTATCTTCCATTAGATTCTCTCATATTTCCTTCTCTTAGATTCTCATCCTTAGATTCTGTTAGATTATCTTGGAATCTCTTCTCTTATATTATCTTATATTCTCTTCTCTTAGATTCTCATCGATTTGCTTCTCTTTTGTTAACTTACACTCTTTTCTCTTGGAATCTGAATCTCTCAGAATCTCTTCTTTTGTATTCTGTTAGATTCTCTTGGAATCTCTTCTCTTGTATTACCTTACATTCTCTTCTCTTAGAATCTCTTAGATTCTCTTAGACTCTGTAAGAATCACTTAGAATCTCTTCTCTTTTATTCTCTTACATTCTCTTCTCTTAGAATCTGATAGAATCTCTCATAATCTCCCAATCTCTTAGAATCCGATAGAATCTCTCATAATCTCCCAATCTCAGAATCTCTCAGAATCTCTTGTATTTCATTCTCTTCTCTTTGATTCTCTTAGAATCTCCTAGAATCTCTCAGAATCTCTTCTTTTGTATTATCTTGCGTTCTCTGTCCTTAGCATATGTTAGAATCTCTAAGAATCTCTTGTATTATCTTACATTCTCTTATCTTCGAATCTCTTAGAACCTCTCAATCTCTGAAAATTTCTTAGAATCTCTCAGAATCCCTTCTCTTGTATTATCTTACATTCTTTTATCTTAAAATATCTTAGAATCTCTCAGAATTTCTCAAAATCTCTTAGAATCCCACAGAATCTCTTAGAATCTCTCAAAATCTCTTCTGTATTATCTTACATTCTCTTAACTTAGAATCTCTCAGAATCTCTCAGAATCTGTTGAAATCTCTTCTCTTGTATTATCTTACATTCTCTTCACTTAGAATCTCTTAGAATCTCTCAGAATCTCTTCTCTTAGAATCTCTTAGACTCTCGTCTCGTGTATTAGCTTACATTTTCTTCTCTCCCATTTTCTTCTCTCAGTATCTCTAGGAATTTTTCAGACTCTTAGGATCTCTCAGAATGTCTTAGAGTCTGTTAGAATCTCTAAGAATCTGTGAGAATCTCTGAGAACCTCTCAGAATCTCTTCTCTTGTATTATTTTACATTCTCTTCTCTTAGAATCTGTTAGAATATCTTATAAGATGTTAGAATCTCTTAGAATCTCTAAGAATCTCTCAGTATCTTAAAATCTCTTCTATTATCTTACATTCTCTTCTCTCACAATCTCCCAGAATCTCTCAGAATCTCTTAGAATCTCTTCTCTTTTATTCTCTTACATTCTCTTCTCTTAGATTCTCTTAGTTTCTCTTAAATTCTAATTGATGCTCTGTTACTATTTTACATTCTCTCCTCTTAAAATCTCTTAGAATATCTTAGACTGTCTTCCCTTGTATTCTCTTAGATTCTTTTAGATTCTCTTGCATTCTCTGGTATTCACTTATATTCTGTCATAAGAGAATGTAAGAGAATACAAGAGAGATTATAAGGGAAGAGAATGTAAGAGAATGTAAGACAAGACAATATCAGAGAACATAATAGAAGAGAATATTAAGAACGGGAAAGGGACTCTAAGAGTCTATAAGAGAAGAGAATCTAAGAAAAAAATGTGAGATGATACAAGAGAAAAGAATCTAAGAGAAGAGAATGTAACAGAATCTAAGAGATTATAAGAATAGAGAAGAGAATGTAAGAAAAGATAAGATAATGTAAGAGAAGATAATGCAAGAGAAGAAAAGAGAACGTAAGATAAGAGAAGGGAAGGGAATATGAAAGAAGAGAAGAGACTCTATGAGAAGAGACTTTAAGAGAAGAGAAGGCAATATAAGAGAAGAGAAGAGACTTGAAGAGAGGAGCCTCTAACAGAGAATACAGGAGAATATAAAAATGAGAAGAGAGAATGTATAAGAAAAGAGGAGCCAGTGGAAGAGGAGACAATGTAAGAGAAGAAAAGGGAAGGAAATATAAAAGAAGAAAAGGGAAGAGACTAAGAGAAGAGACTTTTAGAGAATAGAAGCAAATAGAAGAGAATGTAAAAGAGGAAAAGAGAATGTAAGAGAAGAGAGGGAATATAAAAGAAGAAAAGGGCAGAGACTGTAAGAGAACATAAGAGAGGAGAAGAGAATGTAAGAGAAGGGCAGAGATTCTAAGAGAAGAGACTTTAAGAGAATATAGGGGAAGAGAATGTAAGAGAAGAGAGAATGTAAGAGGAGAGAAGAGGGGAGAATATGAGAGAAAAAAAAAGGAAGGGAATGTAAGAGAAGAAAAGGGAAGAGATTAAGAGAATATAAGAGAACATAGGAGATTATAACAGAAGAGAACAAAATGTAAGAGAAAAGAGGGGAAAAGAATATGAGAGAAGTGAAGAGACAATAAGATTATAAGAGAATATAAGGGAAGAGAAAATTAGAGAATATAGGAAAAGGGAAGGAAAGCATATAAGAGAAGGGAGGAGATTCTAAGAGAAGGGAAGGGACTATGAGAAAATATAAGAAGGGAAGAGAATCTAAGACTGAGAGAATATATAAGAAGAGAATACATGAGAAGAGAATATAAGAGAAGGGGAGAGATCTTAAGAGAAGGGAAGAGATTATAAGAGAATATAAAAATAGAATGTAAGAGACTACAAGACAGTATAAGAGAATATAAGAGAAGAGGCAATAAGAGACTAAAAGAATATTAGAGAAGACAAGAGAAATGTGGCCCTGCAATAATAACATCCTGATTTTTTTCATGACAACTATTTAATTTTATTAAAAGCAGGAATCTTCTCTTTAAAAGTATATAGACTTTTCTGTCATGGAGCTTTAAAACTTTGCAGCAGTCACTAAACTGCAAGAGGCAGCTGCGCAAAGGGAATCCTTTTCCCAAGGTGAACAGCTGAGCAGTGATCTGTTATAGCCACCCATCAATATTAGCTATGCAGCGACACTAACGCCATCAACAGAGTAGATAAGCTCTGTCAGCGGCCACTGAACAGGAGGGGATGCTGTTGTGTGCGGGGAATGCAAAGGCAGATTCTCAAAGTGCTTGCTGGGTGTGCACTAAGTAGCAATTACAAGAGTTTTCCATTTGCATCCCCAGCAGCCTTTCCTCTTCCTCCCTTGCCACTTTGCCTTGCTTCACTGCAGGATCCAACGACCTTGTCCCTATGTGTCTGGGTTCATCAGCACACTGTGTGCTGGGCAGCATGCATCATCTGCAAGGCTGGGCTTCCTAGAGTCTCCGTGATCACCAGGGTGCGACAGAGGCATCAGTATATATGGGTCTCTGGGAACGTGCTTTTTGCCTGCGTGGTCCTTTCTGTTATGGTATTTTCTTGAAATCAGGGGGTTAAATACACATCTCTGTCCCTGTGGATGGTACCCCAGGCTGCCAGGAAAGTGAGTCTGGAACAGACTGTGTGTATATGGTCTATAAGCATCTCCATCAGCTATGATACATTTAAAGTCTTGTCACTGTAAAATATTTAGCAGATAATACCCTTTACTGAACTAGAAACCTGCACTAGTGCTGCATGCCTGACAGGCTTGGAAAGGTAGGTAAATCTGGGGCTATGCACATGAAAGCTCTACATCCAGCTGTGGTTCAGGTGTCATTTTACTTATAGGTAAATGGCAGAGCAGCCTCAGGGCTCCTGCTAAGCTCAGGGGTCCATCAGTTGCACTAGAGGAGCTTTGCTTTCAAGATGTGACACTTGCTTCTCTGATAAATGACCAGTTCAAGCAGGCTGAAATAAAAGCCGGTTTCCCCAGAGCTGGGTGGTGTTCACACGCGGTACGTGTGGTAGCAAACGTTCAATGTGAACCACATGCCAAACAGACCTTAGTATCTCAGATAACCCAGTTTCCTCTCCCCGGCTGCATTAAAATGTGTTCCCCCAGGTGAATGTAACCTCATGTCAGCAAAGCGCTTTAGCTCAAGGTACTGAAGACGAGCTTCAGCAAGGGCTCAATCTCACCAGACACACCGAAGAGTGTGAGGGCGAGAAGCTCTTCCCATAAGAGGGAAGGATGATTGCAGCTTTGGTGGGGGGGTTTACAAAGAGCTGAAGAGACCCTCAGCAGCTGTAGGGAATGCCTGCACTCCCTGGGGTTCAGAATCGCAGAAGGTTGGAAGGGACCTTCACAGCTCATTGAGTCCAACCTCCCCTGCAATGAGCAGGGAGGTCTTCAACTAGATCAGGGTTGCTCAGAACCACATCCAGCCTGGCACTGAATGTCTCCACCACCTCTGTGGGCAGCCTGTGCCAGTGTTTCACCACCCTCATTGCAAAAAATAATGCAGCAGACCTGCAGCTTGTAGTTCTCCCTCGCTCCAGCCCTTGCCCTCTCCCTCAGCAGTGCAGCCAGAATCTGGCTCCCATTAGCTGGCTCCCATGGGTAGGACAGAGACTCTATGATCCTCTGGTGAGGTTCCTTTTTTCCATGCCTTCTACTCATGGGGCAAGAGGTTAACATCTGATACAGTCTGCAGATGGTGCAGCTTTTCTTGGGGCAGGTTTTCTAACTGCAGCCAGTTAGCTGCAGAAGCAGGCTCTCAGAGGCACTGGATTTTGTGCTAGTTAAAGAAATCCGTTTGTCCAGTATACTTCATCCTACATAAATGTGAGGAATTAAATTTCATCACTCCCCATCTACATTTCTGTCTTCCAAGGCAATCTCAGTCAGGCTAGTGGGCTTCTCACAGCATGTACCATATGCTTCCACAAGCCATCACTGTGGGCCCATCAACATACTAATTCCTAATAAAAGCCAGCAGCTCTTCCATGCCTGCCTTCATAAACTGGTTGGGACCAGCTGGATTACCCCAGGATCTGTTCCTCTGAAGCAGAGAGCCTCATCAGGCCTTTTTGTCTTGCCTTTTTATTTCACTGTGGATCAGAGTCAGGCTGCCCAGCTACATGTTTGTTTTCAGGCCAGCAGCACATCAGACGGAATACCAAAACACATGTTTCTAAGTAAGTCAAGTCCTAGATTCTCTTACAGAAAGCAAGTCTGGAGTCCAGAAAGCCTGGAGTCTCCCAGTCCATGTACTTAGAATGTGTTTTAAGAGTAAGCATCAGTCACTGCCTGATGCAAATGACTGAGATACAAGACAGCGATTTCTGTTCACACCTTCCATCTTACAACCGCTGTCTTTGGTTTAACTTTTTCCCCCTTCAGCTTCCCTGACATAAATATTCTCCCTCTTCCAGTGTCCCAACTACATGGGACAACTGTCATCTGCTGGGGAGATAATGGAATAACCTGGGTGAAGCAAAAGCACAGAGAGTACAAAACAGCTGTTGACTAGGCTTTAGGGCATATTTAATCCGTTTTGCTTTGGCAAACATTGAAACAAATTTCTCTAGTGGGCAGCAATAGCCTTGAGTGGCAATAGCCTCTGGTACTGTCCTACGGCAAGAGGTACTGGGGAAGGAATGGGCTTAAGTATTGAAGAATCTCAGGAAACTCGGTTAGATTTCAGAGTTTATTTTTTGCTGTGATGGCAGCAGAGAAGGGTAAAATCTCCAACAGCCACTTTTAGAGTGATGAGGAGGGGCAGAGAAAGCAGAGAAGGTAAAGAGCCCTCTGCAGGTCAGTGTTTGGTGCTGAGGGCACAAGAGGAGTCATTGCTTGAAGTTTCCTCCCCCTCCAGCAAGGGTCCTTCCCATCTCACTACTTGTCCTCAAGGAAGGTGCACACCTGGAGGAGATCTGAAAAGCGAAAGGACAGGGAGAAGTTCAGATCCTGCCTTTAAACACCCTCATCCCAACAGCCCACACCCACCCATGCCAACATCATTGTTGCCACATCCAGTGTGCCACAACCGCCCCATGTGTATTAACCACAGATCATACTGAACACACACTGATGGGACAGGGTGGGTTCTTTCTGTCATCTCTCAAAATGTCTGTTTTCTAAAGGTGAGTAAAAACATTTGATCCCTGTTGATGCCAGAGCAGCAGACCCTAAGACTGTTTCCAAATCATTCAAGAAACTTTGAATAAACTATACTGGCAATTTCATGAGTTATCCTAATTTTGCTGTAAAATAATTAAATGGACAGCTGCAGAATAAACTGTTCATGCCTGCGAGGCTAAGAATTGCAGTTCTTCCTAAGGCTGTTACAGGTACCTGATGGATTGCAGGTATTGAGGCTAGAAACTGAAGCGTAGTACTGATCTCCGAGGAATTCCTTGTACGTTGTGCCATCACGGAGTTTGACCAGACACTTGGTCAAGTCTTTAAACAGAAGGTCCTTGGTTTGAGACTGAAACATACTGAACCTTTCTTTCTCAATTCCTTTTGTTCCAAACAGTTTCTGAAATAAAGGCACAAAGAGGTAAGTGTACATAAAGCATAGAAAGCTGGCAAGATCCAGCTCATACAAGCCTAGCTCTTAGTCCTAGTTCTCCACCATCATTCTGGGGAGTCCCCAGCCAAGCTCCAGAGGTTTAGGATTGAATACTGTGTCCGTGTGGTTAGATGGCGGATCTCAGTGGTAGGCAGAGTTGTGGCACAACTGTCAAAACTATTTTTTTCCATTTTAACAGGTCACTACATTCAGAACTCATCAGCAGATGCTGCTGGTGAGTTCTGTGCCTTAGCCATAAGTCGGAAGAAAAAGGAGCTGACTTCTCAAGTGCCTCTGAGCAGACCCTGATGGGTGCGGGAAATACTAAGGGTTTTAGTGTAAAATCAGAGCTGGTTCATCCTGGTTACATTTACGGCAGTAGCTGTAAGGCTCTGTGTGTGCAGGAAGGCTTCTGTCTTCTTCAGGGCTCTGCCTGACCCAGCTGGTTTAGAGACCTCAGATGAGTTTCTGAAACACACCTGCAAGAGCATATCCTGAGAAGGAGGAGATAACCTCATGTCTCACAAGCACAGCATGGCACAGCAACCACCACGATGCGGCTGTTACCTAAATGCATATTTACTGAGGTGGCAGAGGAGACAGAGTGGTTTGGAAGGGATGAAGGAAGGGGGAGGCTGAGGGACAAGGCTGTCACCTTGTATCAGTAAGTTAAAATCTTCACCTTGCACTGACTCGGGGAACCTCAGAGCATCGTTCCTCTAAAACCACAAATATGCTGCATAAAAACAACCCCAGAACGTTTCCAGCACTGCCAGTGCTACTGACCTCTTGTCTCTCCAGCAGCTCACGGACTTTCTTAGCTTTCTCAGGACGCGTGACCACACCATGGGTAGGAACCCTGGCCAGGTGGCAGTCCCTGTAATCCATGATATTTGCCCGTCGCCCGTCAGTGCACAGCAACTCAAATTGGTCCAACTTCAGATTTTTGGCCCAGTCTTCTTTATTTTTGCCTTTAAAGAGAATTGGTTTGGAGAGTCAAAGATCTCGTGTAGCAGAAGAACATCAGCCTCACAACACCTAAACAAGGCATTTGTTCCTGCTGGAGCACTGCTCAAAGGTATCAAGGCAGGAACCTGTGGTTATTATTCAGGACCACCTGAATAACATAGATTAAATGATAGCTAGCAGGAAAGTGTCCCTGCAAAAATGCCTGGGAAAAGCCATCACAGGCAGACAGCTCCTGATAACACTTGAATTCTGCCTCTCCTGCGGGAAGGGTGAGGTTGACAAGACAAGCAGGTAAAGCCTCCTACTGTGTTCTGCACTGGGAACAAAAAGAATGCAAGCAGGGGAAGGCAGCCCTGCCAAGACCCGTTCAACAGAATAAGCACGTACCATCAGTGTTTTCCTCGACAATTGAATGCTTAATGAAGGCCACATTCCCTTCCTCGACCAGACACCTGGGAAGTACAAAGAAAAGCAAGTGATGTGGGTGCTTGAATCCTGGCCCTTTCCTGACAGATTTTATTCTGGCTTATGTCTTATTTTGTAAGATTAATCTCCGAAGACAGGTCTCTAAGGAGCCATGCCATGGATATTTTCAGGTTATGGAAAACAGAGTCTTTGAACACATTCTGGAGAAAAACATGCGTCCTTCTCACATGAAAAGTAGCCAATTTATTTTATTGTCAGACAGAAGCAGTATGGCCAGGTTCAGAATTTGCTTTGCTTTCTGCAATGCTGCCTGAATGCTTTAATTGCTTTGTAAAAACACTAACTTGTCCCCAAAGGACTGCAAATCCTGAAGCAGGGTCTCTTTGCTGTTAGATGTAAATGAAACAAGATTAATTCTCTTTTTAAATTCATGTCCCACATGTATTACTTAGACTTGACCTGATACTGAGCAGCTATGTAAGAGATGGTGCTGGGGCTGACCTCTGGTCTCTGCACTTTTTAGAAGATGGCTCATTTTAACTAAGCCAAACAGTGTTGTAAACAGAGAGGGTCTATGGGCAGCACTGTTTGTGTGTCCACATCTTTTACACTCCTTATTTGCGTTACAAGTGAAGCACTGCTGCCGTTGTAAGAGGTCTGGCCAAAACGCTTGTGTTTCTCCAGGTTTGCATGGAGATACCAGGATCTTGGTTTTATAAAATGGGAACATTTTATATAAGTTTGCATGAAGCTGCCTAAGGAAAAAAAAACCATGTAGCATATGTACAATATTACAGACATATGCGCCTTCAGCAGTGTAATGGAGGAAAAAAGGAGGTCAGCAGATTATCTTCAGTGTAAGGCTGTACTCTGTATGTGATCTACCCATAACTTCTGTCATTAGCCCTACAGTACTTGGGAGCAGCCTGAATGTTTCCACCACCTACCGGAAAGCTCCAGTATATCCATAGTATTTCTCATGGGTGCTGGCGACGCACTTCTCCGGTGGAACCCCTCCTGAGCCCTTGCAGAGCCGGCAGAGGCGGGAGTTAGGAGGAGACCCAGGAGCACAGCCCTCGCTAAAGTATTCATCTGAAAGCAGAAATAGGTAAAATATTGACTTTTCCTTGCACTGAAAAGCTGGATTTTCTTTTAATAATATGTTCTTGTGCTGAATTTGTATTATTGGTCATTGGGAGCTGCAAACAGGCTGTGAGAAGGAGCACAACTCAGTGGGCAGCAAATCGCATGCATCCAGTTTTCACTATGAAACTTGTGTCATTATTATTGACAATGAAATAGGGCCTACAGCTCAAGTGCAACAGCCACTATCTGGCAAGAGAAGAATGTTTTTGCTGCAAACCATTCTCAGGTCACCCAGAGCCAGCCCAAGCCTCCAACAGCCTTTATAGGTTGTCAGAGGTTCATTTTGCAGCATTTGCCAGATCTCTGGGGGAAGAAGGGAGAGTAGAAAAGCCAGGCAGGAGGACGGAGAGGCTGAGTCTGAAACTCACGAACACTACGATCTTCTTGCAGTTAGATATTTCCTTTTAATAACGGTATCATTGATTTGCCTTGGTGGATAGTATTTCCATATTATTTTTGTTGGACTCCCTGTGAATCTCACTGATTGAAAGATGGATGTAGAGGTTGATCTTGTGAACAATTTGTGAAGTCCCAGAGTAAATGCATTTACTCCCTTATTCTCAGGCAGTCAGAGCAGTTGCTTTATGTTTTTCGAACAAAGATAAGTCTCTGTCCCCTATTCTCAGCCCTTGCCCTCCCTTCTGAGCTTGATAAACCCATTCTTCACCCCCAGTCCACACCCTCCAAAAGGACCGGGACCTCCCTACCTGGGGCAGCCCTATTCCCTTTTTGGGAGTACCTTTTGGGCTCCTGCAAAGGGAAGGGGAGAGATGTGAAATCTTACTCTGAAGCAGTTGCCAACAGCCTAAACCTTTGCTCAGTGAAACCTTAAATAACAAAGTCTTCTCCATTTCCCACCTCCAGGTGGGTATCTTCGAGGCATAAGAAACTTTGAAGTTCAGCTGAAGGATGTGAAAACCTTTTTGCAAGCAGATCCCCAGCTTGAACGAATGGAGCAAAACTCAACTCACCGAAATTGCAGCTCCCTGTCCTGTTGTGAATCAAGCCCATGGGGATGTTCCAGCCAGCAGTTCTCCCGACAGCAGTGTGGCATGACTTCTTACCCTGCAGATTGTTCCATGTGATATCACCATCAGATTTCTTCACAACAGCCACAGCAAAGTAGGACGCTTTCAGAAGATAAAATAAAGGAGAATTAAGGACTGAGCTGAGGATCCCACTATGCTCCCTTAGGAAAACATTGGCTCCGCTTAGGAGACGGGACCTACATGTACACAGTGGCTCTTTGTGTGGAGACTGGACATTTATTCTCTACTCATGACTGCATATATACTTTTCTACTTATACCTACCAGGACTGTTTTCTGTCCCTCTGTTGGCAGTAATTACCTGGTTCTCCTTCTGCTTTGTAGCACTGACTGTCATCTGATGGAAGGAAAAAGAAGATAGTAGATAAAAGATACGGCAAACCAAAAAACAGAACAAAAGCAGTGCTTTTGCACCAGCCCATTCCCCACCGCCACAACCCAGAGGGGCAGCCCGGGCTGTGCTTACCCTCATAGACTTCTCCCATCACTGGCACCAAGCCACACACACCAGCAGTGTAGACAAAACCTCCATCTAAGCTGATAGCATCTGCTTCACCTTTCTGCAATGAAAATGGCACAGCAGTCAAACAACCCTGTATGTCCCCAGAAATCAGATTGTAAAAGCAGCACTTGACGTAAAGGAGAAGGGCTTGGGGCTATGGTGAAGTAGAGGCCACCCGTTAGCTTATGGACAGGCAAGGTCTCACTGATGTAGAGCGAGTTTTGATGCTCACTTGTGCTTGTAACCACCTGCAGCAGCAGCTTGCTTCACAGGCTTACCTCTCCTAGCACGCTTCCTTGTCAAACAGATCTCCTCATCTCACCTGTCTTTTCAAGTTCACCTTTTATACTGTTTTCACAGTACCAACCCAATGCCCTGAGCTGCCACCAGCGTCCTCATCTGTGCTATGGAATCACTCCTCTTCTAAACAGGCAACTGTTTTTCTCTGTATTTTTCAGTATTTATATTTCACCTTCCTTTTCCTGATAAAAAGTTGCTTCACAGCAGAAAACTGATTTTTATTTAGGAAACCTCAAGAAAGAACACGTTCAATAGTTTTATTTTCTTTTTAAGAACGTTAATTGGTGAAAAACTAGTCAGCCCCATTCCCTGTGATGAGGGTGGTTTCTACCCACTGGTTTTTCTCACAAAGCTCCCACTATTTTAAAATCTAGCCCTGTCTCCACCCCATCGATTCCCAGGCTGAAGGAAACAATGCTGCTCTCCATCTGGAAGGTTCACAGGGAGAAGAAAAAAGCCGTACCATGATCTTAATGATGCAGTCCCTGGTGTTGTCTGCCACGATGCACTCCACATCCCCGTTGCTCACCACACTCCAGAGGTCACACTTGCTCTTCTCATTCTTGCCTACTGCACACCACCGTGTCTTGTTTTCTCTGCGGTTGGGGTTCAGCTGATCTGTAAAACCAGTGGAGGAAAACCAAGGATAAGCTTAGAGCCCTGGTGAACAATAAGGCTACAAGCAGGCTACTTTCTGTTTCTTTTACTCAGCCATGAAACCACCTGTACACACCAACCTGCTGCTGCTGCTCACTGCAAAAGGTTCTTGCTTAATAAGCCCTGGGCTGGTGTGAATAGAAGGGATGATTCTTGAGCTGAAGGGTGCTCAAAAGCCAATATACAGGTCAGAAAGGAGAACTTCCGCATAACACAAACCGTTCATGTAGATTCGTGTCAGCTGAAGCATCACAATCACTAAACCACCATGCATTAATAGTACTTGGTATTGCCACCTATGAGATATTTCACATTTCTCCAGACCTCACAGCCCAGACAACCACAAGACTAAGACCAGACTGAGCTGGAAAAGTACAACCTAGTTATGTTTACGCGAGTGGCATCTGAATAATCTGTTTTGATGCTACAAAGCCCATGCACACTCTTCCATAAAAGCCACAGTGGCTGAGCCTGGCACAGAGATCTCTGAGCAACTCTACATTTTAAGTGGGTTTTGAAGGTCATTTGTGGGATGTTTGACTTCCAGAAATACAGGTAGGACATCAATAAAAGCTTGATGAGTCTAGATGGAAATAAAGCGCACTGTTTCCCTCAAGTGGCCAATACTGGACCTGGCGTCCTGGGATGTTCCTTCCCCTTCCATCTCAGAAACAGCTTTTCTAAGCAGCAGTTTTGACTATGCCAAATCTCTATCACCAGCTGAATAGCCACGGGCAATTTTTGTAATCATACTGAAGGGACAAGGGGTGGAGTGTGTGTAAATTCTCCACTTTTGTTGGTGCGATCATGACGTTACTTTGATTTTGGAATCAACAAATTCCTTTTGTTAATGTAAGTGAAGTTTGTGAAGATGGTGTGATTTTAATGATAATACCTTTCACAGGAAATCTGCAGAGGATACTGTCTGTCTTTGAAATAATTGTGTTCCTTTTGCCTAGGTGTATTTGTTGATGCCATCTCTTCAGCACAGCTCGCACTGACACAACATTAGTGTTTCACATCCTGCCTACCTTTCTGAATGCTCTGGATGGCAGTGTAGTACTCAAAGCCCAGGTAGAGTTGGGAATCCATCAGTGCTGGGATACGCTTCAGCTGGACAGCAGAGTCTTTGAAAAGCAAGTCTTTGAGGGCTGGGTCCTTCTTGCCAGGTGGCCCAAAGAGGTGGAAGGAGCTGCTTGTGCCCACACCAAATCTTTCCTGTATTGAGGGAAAATAATCTGCAAATGACTGTACCAAAGTTCTTGGAAAGCTGGAGAGAGCAAGCAAAGTCAGAGGACAGAAGCAGGGATTCTAGGGGAAGGAAAGGACAGCTTGACAATACCTGAGCTTTTGAGAGGAAGTTCCAGATGTCATCAACCTTGCTATCATCTCGAGCCACAACAGCATGAGCAGGAACCTTGGCCCAGTGACAGGCTTTGTAGTTGTCCACAGGCTGACGGCTGCCATCCAGACACAGAAGCTCATACTCATCCTTCTCATCTGGGGCATTTTCTTGAGGAAGAGAGGAATTGTGAGTTGTATCACCATGAAAACAGAAAAGCCAGCCCGGGCAGCTTTGTAATGCTACCAGGTTGCTTTAGATAGATCTTGAAAACCTTCAAGAACGGCGAATGCGTAGCTGTCCTGGGTAACCCGTCCCACTATTTGATTGTCCTCAAGGGGAAAACATCTCCCCTTCTATCTGGTCCAAACCTCCCTTGTTTCCATTTATTATTGTCTCTCATCTTTCCATTGTCCACCTCCATAAAGATCTTGGCTCCATCTTCTTGCTAGCCTCCTTGTAAGTACAGGCTTATAAGGACAGGCAGGCTGCTCTGACGTCCCCCCAAAACCATCTCTTCCCCAGGCTGGTCAAGCCCACCACACTGAGCATCTCCTCACAGGACAAGTGTGCCTGCCCCATGACCATCTTGGTGGTTCACTGAGCTCACTGCAGGTCCTGGGCATGCCAGGCCATCTTCCATCTCCAGGAAGTTAGTGAACTCTTGCTGTGGGCTGAATGCCCTCCAAATTCCCTCCTGGAGTTATGGGTGAGTGTAATTGCATACACCCTCTCATCCTGTGTTTGCTGTGATAACAGTACAGCTGGCCTTGAGATGTGTTACCAATGATAGTATCATTGAACTTAAATCAAGCAGATTTTCCTTCTTCAAAGAAGAAACCCCAAGAAGAAAAAGTGGACCCCACCATCATCATATTTCTCACTAACAAGGAAGAGTCAGTCCACAGTGTGCAAAACGGGTTTCTAACAATGTAAGGAGAAGAGGTTTATGGCAAATGTGGAGAAGAATGAAAGCCTGCACTGTGTAGACTAATTGCAGGATAGAGTAGCAGCAAGAGGTTGACTAGAAAGGAGAGAAACAAGTGATCTTGCAGGCCTACCTTGAACAGTTGTGTGTTTCACAAAAGCCACATCTCCTTTTCCATCTTTCAAACAGCTGCAGGGGGGAATAACAGAAGAGATGTTAAAAACCAGACATTGTAACTCCGTATCTACTGTTTCTGCAAATAACTGCAGCACAAACTGCAAACACAGAGCAGTGGTTTTCCTCCCAAAATCCTATGCTGGCAGGGAAGAAAATGTAATGGCAAAGTAGTAATGCTCAAGAAGCTCAGTTAGACTTAGCACAATGCTAATGCTGTTTATTCTTAAGTCTGTGCAAAACCATGTGAGGCAGCTGCCTCTGTCATCTCCCACTAGCTGCTTGACAGTTATTACTAATTGGATCTTTAATTACCAGCACTCCCAGTTGTGCTATAAATTCAGTTTCCTCAGGACCCCTGATTACAACACAGCCCTCCCTAGTATAACAAAAGCTGGTATGAATAACAAAAACAGGGCGAGAATATTTCCCCAAAGGAAAAATAACTTTCACTCACTGAAAAGCTCCAGAATATCCAGAATAAGGCGCTGTGCGGGAGCATTTGGTTTTGGAGTCCCCCTTGCACTGACGGCACAGTTTTTGTTCAGTGGTGGCACCAGGCACGCAGCTGGCAGAGAAAAAATTGGCCACCGCTATGGATGAGAAAGAAACAATGGTTACTCTAAGATCCACTTGTACAAGGACCTGGAAGGGAGGGGACGCACAAAGAATGCCAATGACTCTATTCCTCCGTGAGCCATCTCTGGACCTCTATAGAAGATCAGGCAACATCGCTTTCACTGTACCACCAGCTTAACTCCAGCCCATCTCTCCCACTGATTCCCACCTCACCTTGCTCGATGGAGCCTGAGTCTTTGCCTTCCCACTTGATGTCTCCCCTTCGGAGGAGTGTCCCAACAGGGATGTTCCAGCCAGCAGACCTGCCCAAGCCTGTGTGGCATGAGGTCTTGCCCTGCAAGTCGTTTATTGTGAAGCCTGTTCCTTTCTTCACGACTGCCACAGCATAGTAGCTGGTTGTGGAGCCTGCAGTGTAGGTAAAAACAGGAAAGCAAGGAGATAGTGGGATTCAGGAACATTTCAAATCCTGCCAAACACCCAGTTTCAGAGAATAAAGTGCTGTACTTCCAAATAATCAGCAACATAGTCTTCCCATTTTCTTAGGGGTGAACTACTCTGCCAATATCAAACCAACACTGAACCTCACAACTTGCAATGATAAGCAACCTGGAAATACTATCAATCACACACAAAATGCTTTGCCACTGGGCAGACATTAGACATGCCAGTAGTTTTGTAAAGATGCTTCAGCAAGTCTTTTTAGCAAATCTTCTTTGACAAGTCTTTTCTCCAGTGCTGTTGCCCACTGAAGCATACCTGTAAGCCTTGCAAGACCAAAATCCCACATTTAGTCTTCAAAATTACACATAGTCCATCACATGCTACATATGAATAAAATTACTGAGTCTTAGGGGCAGTAGAGACCACATCTTTTGATTTAGTATCAGTAATTTCTTAGCTACCATGTTGGAAATGACTCTTCCACATTGCTTTGATCCTGAATATCATGTTGAAACAGGCTGAGCTCCAGGGCAGAGGTCAAAATTGGCTTCAGTAACTTCCATTGCAGCCAACATCAATAATGGGGCACCCACCACCCTTTTCCCTCTGGGATCTGGGAGCCAGGGCCAATATTTTGGGCACTCAACACAAACATGGGAGCTCTGCATGGAGAGGATGGCCCTTGAACTATCGGTTTGTTACCACCACTTGGCTTAAAAATACTGCATGAAAATGTACCTCCACTTTGTGCGTAGACCTCAGCGACAATGGGCTTCAGCTTGTAGGGGGCAAGGCCTGCCTCAAAAACTTGACCGCCGTCCAAGCTGATGGCATCTGCTTCATTATTCTAAACAAGAAGAACATTTCAGTCAATAAACAAAGAGCAGGGACAAAAAAAGGAGGGAAAAGCCCAGAGTCTCCCTTGGATCCTTGTGGATGAGTCCTTCTCTGCAGGGGGATCACGAGTAATAACCAACGATCCAAAGGAAACTCCAACCTTCTCCAGGTGTAACAGGCTGCTGAAACATCTTCACAGTGCCCAGCACAGATGCTGCCCACTCACCGAAATGGCTTTTATGCAGTCAAGGTATGTTGCTTTCTGCAGGCAACTCAATGCAGTGTTCTCTTGTTGCATGTGGTCCCTTAGGCTATTGCATTTGTTCTCTTCTGCTGAGGATATTGTGCACCATCTGATGCTGGCCTTGGGGGAAGCAGCAAAACACAGGGCTGTGGAAAGAACCAGAAGTAGTCTCAGAGAGGTAGAAAGACAACAACTGGAGAGAAACAGCATCTCTGTGAACACAAGATCTCTGGTTCCCTGCAATCATGGCTGAGTGGTGGCCGGACTCAGGATCTCCCTTGCACATCTCTTAGGTAATTTTTTCTTGCCTGATGTGTGCACCTTCAAGGACACCTGGGAGAAGCATTCCTGTCTCTATGTAATGGATGTCCTGCACAGAATAATGATTCAAGCAGCTTGGGCTTACAGCAACATCCACAGGAGTAGGAGGACAAATCCACACACTTCAATAGCAATCAAAGTCAAGACTTTGCAAAAACAGAGGAAGAAAAGTTGTGCACTGAAGCAGTGTCTTTAGAAATAACCCCAAAGAGAGAGCAACTCTGACCTGGCCAGACTGTATTCAGTACGTCATCAACTTAGTACATCACAACTCAGCACATTACTAAGTGACCTTGGCAGCTAGATGATCTATTTAACTGTCTATATCTGACCTCCTCCACTACACTTAGTAACAGAGATGCCATACCACCGCCACAGTCCTCTCTTCTAAGAACCCCCCAGTCAGTAAATGCAGCTGACTGGCTGCTCTAGGAGACCAAAGCATAGCAAAGACCTCAGGTGGAGGTCTCACACCCCCTTCAGTTGCAGTTAAAGTATGTGGCCAGCCTGTGCTGCACACTTCACCCTAACTCTGTCCCTTTCTGGCAGGATTGTGCACACCAAGAGGTGTCTGCACAGCTCACTCTCTCCAAATCCTTGATGGCACATTTCATTCAAACAGCTCCATATTAACCTGTGCCACAGAGCTTTTGGGCAACCTCCTGGCTCCTTCTATGCAGGGGAGGAGGAGGGATTCTTCACTATTAATAAGACACTGCATGCTAGTACTCAGCAAAGGTGCTCGAAGACTTCCTGATGCCAGCAGCACAGGGAGCACTTCCCACCAGAAGACATTTATCACCACCACACTTTTTGGGGGATGCCTACAGCAAGAAGAGAACCCCTCTTTCTAGGCAGTGGTCCCCAGGTCAGGTGTAGATGGCAGCAATCTTCCCGTGTCTACCTGCTCATTGCCTGCCAAAGCTGTAAGCATAAAGAGAAAGAATGTCTTCAAGCAGAGCCTGCTTTGCAGCAGCACAATTTAGGCATGAGATACAGGGGAGCCAGAGCAAAGTGCAGCCACAGCAGCGGGACAGAGCAGCACAGGAGCAGAGGGGGGAGCGTGCGGAGTCTGTTGTATAAGCTCTATTTTATTATCACTGCCTTAAGGTTTAGCCCAACACACATGCAGGCTTGGCAGGCAGGTCTCCCTCTGGTTTCTCCCACTCGCTGGCTGACAGAGCTCCTCTCCCTACTCCTCTCCCGACACAGCAGTGGCTGAAGGATGACTTTTCTGTTTGCCCCACGACAGCAGAGGTGTGGAGCCTCTCCAGAGCAGTCTCCTCCCTGGTCATAGATGCCAAGCATCCCTTCTCCTTGCCAGCTGGGTGCTCAGCAGCTTGCTGTGGAGAGCTGCAGACCTCTATGGGCTGGCCGAAGGAAAAAGCTGGCTGTCATTAATGCCCAAAATACCGTCCTTGTTGACAGAGATCCACAGCTGCCGAAGCAAGGATCGCTTTACATCCTGGCTTATACTTAACCGCTGCCTGGGTCTGGCACGTGCTGCAGCTCTAAAACAGCCTCATCTAGGGGAGATGCCTAGGGTCGTGGGAGGTTTTGACTCTTCCTTTCCCCCAAAACTGCTTTCAGCAGGCACTTACCCACTATCCCAAAGGACAGCACAGTGGAGAGTATGAGTTTCATACTTGGGCAGGGAGTCAGGTGCCGCGGAGGAGATGCAGTATCCTTGGTCACAGACTGTCCCCTCCAAGTCTGTGATGGCTCTGGAGCTGCTTTCTCCCCCTTTTATAGAAGAACAGCCCTGGCTGTGTTTGCAGAAGCAATGACCTAACACTGTTTGTTCTTCCTTGTTTCTCAATAGCTTCTAAATCGCCCCCCTCCCTGGATCAACCCATTTTTAGGAAGCCTTTCAATTTGGCACTGAACCCTTCTGCAGGCGGGAGTCAGAGCAGGGTAAGGTGCTTTTCATTTTCCAAGGGGCTTCAGATGGAAAATTCCCAAGTTGTGACATCTGAATTCCCCTGCAGGCTGAAACGCTGTAGGAGAGGCTCTTTTTGTGCTGGCCACCCCCTGCCTTGCACAGCGGGGTCTCTCAAAGTCCCTGCTGGATCCAGCCCTGGGTTTTTCATGCTTGCCAGTAACTGCTGCTGTTGTGCCTGTCGCCCTTTGCCTTGCAGCACACTGAGTGCATTGGCAATGGGGTTGAAAGGCAGTAAATGATCCTTCCACATGATCTGGCAAGCTCATTGCACAGGCAAGGAGGGTCAATGGCAGTGAGCAGTGAGTTCGATAGATGCCCTGCAGCCACCAGGAAACATCACACTGCACCTTTGTTAAGTTCTCAAGATGAACCTAGTAAGAAATGCTGAGATTCGCAGTCACTTTCCTCTCCTTTTCTCTGCAAAACCTCTCCACCTGATTGTACCATTCGTGATTTATCTCTCCGCAGCCAGGACCAGTGGGGCATGGCTTGGTTTACAAAGGTCTGCCTTTGTGATGCTGTCCCAGGCTCAAATCTGTCTCGAAAAGGCTGTCCTGACCTTTGCTGCAGGCTACAAGACCAGCTTCTGGTTGACTTTGGCACACGCACACTAAATAAGAGTCCCTGTACCACATCAGTTAACCCACAAGTTCTAACAGCATCCCTAGACAGCACTGGGGGCTGGTCCACCCACCATGCCCACCCAACACAAGCTACAGGGGTGCTGTAGGAAGCCCAGCAGTGAAGTCCACCTCCCAGGTTGGCTTTCAAGAGCACCATCCTCCTTTTGTGATCTTCTGGATCTCCTGCACAGGTCCATCCTCTCCCACAGCCCACACCCTCCATGCAGCAGATCCATGGGCTGGCCCATAACAGGCTCTTGGCTAAGGTTGGCTGGAAGCAGCCTGCGTTGCGTTAGAAAATGCACTTCTATTCACACAGCAGGTCCTCTCTCTCACTAAATACACACACATGCTTCTACAAGTTCTAGCTAGAACCACGCCTCAGTACCTGGGTGCATGGTTTTGTGCAAAAAGAGAGCTCCTTCCATGATCAAATGCATGTATCTGGCTAAGCTGAGATTGAACAGCAAGGGCCAATTCTTACTAATGATGGACATTCTTGTTATCTTTCAAAGTAAAACATCAATGCTCTGGCTCATGCAAGCTGGAGCAGCTTTACCAGAAAGGACAGAACTACACCAGTGCCTTTCAGGCTTTGCCCTTGTTATCCAGAAAGCATCAAGACTTCTATAGCACATCTTCACGAAACAAGCTGAACTATTATTACAGATCATAAGTTTGTTGTATTGCAACACTTTGGATCCTGACTGTTCTGTTTTCAGAAAGAGGATGCTGCTAAAAATGACACAGATGATGAAGAAATACAAATTAGCACACCCTCTGGCCAACCATGGGTCATTGGTGATGGTGATAAACACATCCAAACCCGCAGGAAACAACAGGGCTCAGCCCCATCCTAAGTAAAATTGAAGGTAAAATAATACTGCTTGTTTCTACATCTCCCTTATTACTGCAACCCTTTATGTGCACACTGTGGTTTGTGGTTGAGACAAGGCTGGAGTGGAGTTTTGGTTGTGTCCTAAGGAAAGGACATTTGTTGTAATTGGGCTGGGATAAAGTTAGAGATGGCACAACAAGCCGTCTGGGATAGGGCTTGGCTTTATCATGGTGCTGGCTGTTCCCCATGCAGAGCTCATCCTGGAGCCAATGCAGCTGAAAGGAGGCTGGACCCAAGCTCTGGCTGTGTCTGCATGTGGGGAAAACATTAACTGAGGAGAGAGAAAGCTTAAAGTCAAGGCACCACACTGACACAAGCATCTCACCTGACTCTTTGGAGCAGTTACTTCTGTAGAGGTGCTCCTATCCAGCAGTGGAGGCCTTTGGAGATAATGCTGATGTTCCCAGGTGTCACCAGGCTGGCAGATGTGTGATGAGACCCAGCTCACCTTGAGATATTAAGGATAAAAAGCACTGAAAATGGAAGAAAAGGAAAAAAGAATCAATTGAACCTTGAGGAGGGATAAGCTGAGGGCAGAGGACAATATACATCCCCTGGGACTTTGGGCTTGTCTATAAAGTTGACTTGTTTCCCTCTAGAAACATAAATTTCTAAGTCTGTGGCCTGGAGAAGGCTGGAGCCTGCCCACGAGGACATAAGCATGGGCAGCCACAAGAGCTGAGATCAAGTTCTTGTCCTGTCCTGGCCCTACAGGTCACATTGCAGCAGGTGAAGGCAAGAAGAGCAGCCTGATGGGAACCCATTTTCCTAGATCATCTTCCCTGCTCCTTCGTCAATAGCCCAGGGTGGCACATAGGGCTGAGATTAGCACTGAACTGTCAGTCGTGCCCATCTCAAGAGATGGGAAAGGATGCTGCTGGGTGGCGAATGGATGGAGAGCAGCCCAGCAGAGAAGGATCTGGGGATACTGGTGGATGACAAATAGGACATAAGCTGGCACTGTGCAATTGTGTGGTCCAGACAGCCAAGAGTATCCTGGGCTGCATCCAAAGCAGCACTTCCAGCAGGTCACAGGAGGTGATGAGGTGATCCTGCCCCTCTTCTCTGCCCTGGTGAGACCCCACCTGCAGTCCTGTGTCCAGCTCTGGGGCCTCCAGGAGAAGAAAGGCATGGACCTGCTACAGCCAGTCCAGAGGAAAACCACAAAGATGGTCAGAGGGCTCAACCCCTCTGCTATGGAGAGAGGCTGAGAGAGCTGGGGTCATTCAGCCAGGAGAAGAGAAGGCTCCAGGGAAACCATTCTGTGGCCTTCCAGTATATAAAAGGGGCTTAACAGAAAAGATGGAGAGAGACCTTTTACCAAGGCTTGTAGTGACAGGACAAGGGGCAACAGTTTTAAAATGAAAGAGGGTAGGTTTAGACTGGATATAAGGAAGAAGTTCTTCCCTGTGAGGGTGCTGAGGCTCTGGCACAGGTTACCCAGAGAAGCTGTGGCTGCCCCATCCCTGGCAGTGTTCAAGGCCAGGTTGAACGGGGCTTGGAGCGAACCTGGTCTAGTGGGAGGTGCCCCTGCCTTCCAGGCAGGGGGTTGGAATTAGATGAGTTTTAAAGGTCCTCTCCAACCCAAACCATTCCGTGATTCAATGTTCAGGTACCTGAGAGGGATAGGGAGAAGTCAGGGGGCTTCTGCAGGGTTGGCTTACCTGGTAAGTGTAAGGGTCTAAGGGAATTCCCAGCCCAGTGCCGGCTCTCTCCTGGAAGAGGGGGTCATTGTCCTCTGGAGCTGGGTTGGCACGGGGCTTGCAGCAGCTGTAAGATGCACCATGGGAGTCCAGCTCTGCAACCACATTCATGGCTGATGGAGGAACTGGGACCAGCTCTGCATTCCCCATGGCTCCCAGGGCCTGAGAGATACCTGGAGAGCTGTTCCAGTCCTTCCAGAAACAGGCTTTCAGCCCCTGATCGCACCTACGGGTCAATTTTGAGGCTGTGCTCGAACTCCAGAGTCATTGAGGTTAGTTTATTTTTTCAAGGAATGCCATAAACCAGTTTCCTTGCTAGTTAGGAGAAATACTTGGTGTCAGGTTTTGACTGTGTTGCAATATGCTGTTTTCTACCTGAAATGAGCTGAACTGGCCACTGGAGAGTGGGAGCTGATCTTATTTGAACCAATGTTTGCTCCTAAGTATTGCTTAATTTCTAAACCACACACAGCAAACAAAGAGCTCTCTGTCCATTTTAAGGAGCTCTTCCCGGCATGGAGCACTAAGCCCAGCTGCACACTGTAGCCCCTTGTCCAGAGCTGCTTACCATGTCATGCTATTAAAGGATTGCATTTTTAGGTTGGAAACTAAGGTCAACTCAAAAGCCAAGTATCAGCAGCTCGACTCTTTCTGCCTTGCACAGCATCTCTGCAGGACAGTGCCATTGCCCTGCATCTTCTCCATGCACATCCCCCCTCCAGCAAACACCAACCGGTCCAGCACTGATGAAGAAGCAGGTTTTCTTGACCTCCTCTCTCAAGCAAATCGTCATTAACGACCCAGCCCCCTTGCTGAAGTCAGCAGTGGTTTCTGCTCCGACAGCTAGCGGCCCATGCAAAACTCACCCTCTGGGATATGCAATTAGTGCTGTTCCTCCTAATGAAGGATTCCTGTTTGCTTAATTAACCCAAAGGTTAACAGGATTACCAGCAGCTCTGTGCAACCTTGGGAACTGTGATATTCTTGGAGGGCTTCAGGAAGGGAAGGCAGAAAGACGTGTGTTAATCATTCCTTCTGAAGACACGTTTGTAAATAGAGCGGCCGATAACATTCACCCTGCTTCCCGTGTATTTTCCAGAGATCTGTGGGAACAAATCAGTAAATACTGATAGCCAGGAAAGAAAGGGCAGGAGTACCAGCAGCCCTGCATGGCCACAGTGCCCTTGGCTCCTCTCCCACAGGACCTCCAGGTGCCGTGCCAGGGCACGCACCAAGTAGTTGCACAAGTCCTCTGTCCATAAAACGGTTATGTCCAGCTCCATGGGACATGCCAGGCGGTTTTTATGAGAACATGTACTCGCAACAAGATGCTGGACCATCCAAGAGGATGTGGCTGGGTGAGAACAGGAGAACAAGTGGCTTATTTCCAGAGGAGAAGGGAGCCATAGCTCACATGAGCCCCCATGCACACATCCAGGGACAAGGGAGTAGGGATGTGAGCTGTGATGTTGCACTGCGATCACAGAGCCCAGGTCACCAGGATGGGGCAGAGACAAGACAGTGGCAGAGCTGGTCAAGAAGACCCTATGGTGAGAGGGGAGCAAGGGTGAAGAAGGTGAGCCTGGAGTGAGCCAAAGCCATTCCACCCCAAGACCTCACCAAACTGGGTCCTGCATGTTTGGCTGCCAAAGGAGCAGGGGGACATTACTGAAGCAGGCAAAAGAAACCTCCTGCCAGATGCAGCCAGCTTTGTACATGATGCAGAAGGATGCTGGTGATTTGGGTGGTCCAAGAGTGACTCTACAGGAGCTGTGGGCACAGAGCTGCCGATGGGGTCAGGCAGAAGGGCACAAAGAGAAAGCAAGGGGAAACACCAAGGGAAGACTTGTGAACTGGTTTCATGGAGCAGCATCGGCAACAGGAGCCCTGGGGCTCGCAGCACTGGCCGGCTGCTGGAGCAGCTCTTGCTGCTGGTTGTGGCCCAAGGAGCTGGGGCTGAACCTCTTTTCAACCTCTGCAGCCCATGGGCAGCCCAGCTGGGCTGGCACAGCCTCGCACTGCAGTGCCCAAAGCACTGCATTCAGCTCTTGGGTAACCATGCTAGCCAGAAATGAGATTTGGACATTAAATGAATGGGAAAAGGGTCAGCTCACCAGTAGGTCAAGCTGAACTCTACCACTTGCTGTTCAACCCCTTTCCAGTTAGTTATTTCATGGTAATTATTAATACCAAGCTTCTGTCTATATGTGGGGCCTCACAATAGCTAATTTTTAAACTGTCACCACCGTTACACACTGTTACATGTGTCCTGGTTGAAGCCACCTTCCCATTTAAACACTCTTAAGGCCAATACATTTCCTTGCTGATTAATAGTGGTTGCTTTGAAACCACAAAATAATCTGTTGACCAGCATTCCCTTCCACTTCATAGTTTTAAAGCAGCATTAAAGGGAATTAATGAAAATAAGGCTTCAGAATAACAGCAAGGCTTAGTCTTTACTGGAGACCCTTTGAACTCTTGTTAAATTAATTTTCCTCCTGCTCTCGAGATTTTCAAACACATTTCTGGCAGCTCAGCACTCGTGAGCCATGCAAACATCTCATCCTTCTCAGGTCAATAGCTAAACTATGACACCAGTGACAAAATACCAGACCCAGGACCGGGCAGGACATCTCTTCCCTACCAGTGCCGGTAACCACCATACCCCCAGTGAAACACCTCCCCTGCCTACAAGATCTCTGAGGACCCCACGAGCAAGGTTGACCTTTCAGTTCCCCCTCTCCCTCCCAAGTGGTAGAGGAATTTGTTTCCTGGTCACTGGTTAAGATGTTCTCAGAGATAAAATCCAGAGACTCCTCCCATCCTCACCATTCCACTCCCTGGTCACCTGGGGCTGGAAGGCACTACTGGACCCTGGCTCTCAAACCACCTTGTCCTTTCCAGTAATTACTGTTTTGCAATGTAGAAAGTAATAAAAGTCTTGGGACTAATAAGAGCTCTGGGAGGAGCAGAGAGGGGGGAGCAAAAGACCAAAAGCCGAGCAGATTTCAAACCTCCTCCTGGGGGCTTTTAGACTCTTGTGGCATTTTAATCCTCTTGGCATTTCCAGCTACAGGGATAAACGAGCAGAAATCCTGGGCAGAGGTATGGGGGGCTTCAGGGCACATGTCTGGCTGGGGCTGGTCCCAGGGTGGGGTGGTCAGTAGGATGCAGCAGTCATCTCCCACAGCCCCACCCCAGCATCAGCCACCAGCCCCTGGCCCACACACTCTCCTCATGTGGATACCTTAGTGCTGGGAAGATGGTGGCAAAGCCCAGCTGAAGGGTGACGTGGCCCTAACAGATCCTGAAAGTTGTTGCAAGACTAAGGAAGGAACCAGAAAAACTTCTTGTTTCAGGGGCTTTGCTAAAAGTTGCATCGTGTGGGGAAACATCTCTGTGCCCTGGAGGTGGGATGATTGGTTATGGTATACACGAAGGGTGCTGTATGGAGAAACAGCTTCGTGACGCTAACCTTCGAATCGCAGTGGAAAAGGAGAACAAACTCCTGGGGAGTCTGGTCACTGGTAGTGACTGAGGGTCTCAGCATGGCCATGTCTATAGCCTTGCAAGACATGAGATCTGTTGTTCTCCCCTCCATCAGCGGTGGCGATCAGCCCTCTGATCACCAACACCCTTCTCCCAACATCCATGTCTGCCAGAAGCATCCACTGCAGGCAGAAAGCCCTGCCATAGGAAACCTGGATTAACACCACTGCCAGGGTGCACCAGGACCACATGTCGAGGGCAGAAAGAGGGAACAAGCCTTGGAGAAACACTGGTCAGCTGTGCAGTGCTGCAGGAGACACCCCTTACCAAAAGGCGTCACCAGCTCTTAACGTCCTCCCAGATTTTCAACATCACCAGGAGCCTCCAGCAAGAATCTTCCAGGATGCTCAACCCATCAGTCCCTGTCCAAGCAATGCTGGAGAAGCACTGGTCCCCAGCTCCACCACAGCTCTGCCTCTGCCAGGCCACGGCCCTGTTGGTCCATACCCCAACCTACAGGCAGACATCCCAGCCACACATTGGACATGCCTATTGGTCCCCAGGTTCTGTCCCATCTTGCTACTGTCTCCAGGCCTGATCCCAGCCTCAGACCTGCCTCTTCACCACCTGCTTCCCAGGGGATCTGGACTCTGGGCTGATTCCAGCTGCCACCCCAAGGCCCATCCTGCTCACCTTGTATGGAGACAGCAATGGACAAGTCCCGCCATCTGTGCCATCATGTTGGGCTCCCCATCCTTTTGGGAACAATCAGCTCTTGTAGTACCCTGGCTTGTAGGAGAGAACACAAAGCTGTTGCCAGTCTAGACCAGGGAATGACAAGCAAGATCCTGATTCTCTTGTAGGGCTCTGATCCCATACTTCAATTCATTTACAGTCTACTTGATCCTGGGCAATTGTTTTTACATGCAGCAGTAACGATTTTTCCACCAAACCAAACACTTCTACTGAGCACTGTCTCTTGAAGGATTCCACAGCCCTGAGCTGTATTCTATAAACATGCCATAGAGAAATAACATGAACAAACAGCATGAAAAGCATTAAGATGATGTTATTACAAGGAAGATATTTGTTCCCCTTGTAGTGGGAAATCCCCAGGAAAAGACCAGGCTGGCCTTTTGTCAAAGGACATCAGACTTGCGTAATAACAGCAAGCTCTAGGGAAGCTGGAGCTACCAACCTGCATCTCCTTGTCTACCATGGAGAATGCTAGCATAAGAGCACAGCAGCAAACAGTCTTTCAGGGGAGAGTTTTACACCAGAACAATCAGCTTTTTGCTCATTTATGTTATATCTAATAGTAATACTTGCAGGCTCTGTCTTACTTGGTCTTTGTCTGAGCTCTGTCAAGCTCCTTAAGACAAAGGACTTAATAAATTGGAGAAGCCAAAAGAAGGGGCCATCTTGGTCTGGTTTAGCCCTCTACAAGTTAAACCTGAAGGTAGAGATCTTCAGAGGCCAATTCACTCCACTACAGCAGAGATAAAACAAAGCATCTCGTGGACATGGTACTGGACATGGTGGCTTGGGGAGGTTATTCCCACCTTCAGCAATCAAAGCTGAATTCAAGGGTTGACTGATTGCAAGTCAAGCTGTCCTTGCTTTAGGGAGAGATGCAGATGCCTGGGGCAATTCAGGGTTAAACCTACTGTACTCACAGATGTCCTAGTACAGGTTGCTGTTTTGTCCATGGTGCAATTTCTCCTGGTCACAGGTGACCGCCTAAAAATAAAGGAGTTGGGGGTGGAAAGGTAGCAGAGAGAAACACGGAGGATATGCCATGGCCAGATTCCTGCCCCCTGGAATGTCCCCCTCTGAGCTCAGGGCTGTGACCAGCTCCTGTCCCAGCTCATGCACTGCAAGCACACAGGGTCTTGGCTTGAGGGTACAAGCCAGAGAGCAGTCCCACCTCAAACCTTGGAAGTAATCATCTCCTGCAGGCTTTCAGCAGGGTGCTGAGTCTGCTAAACTCACCTTCCTGCATCTGCAATCTTCAGCATCAGGGTGCTGAGCCAAGAAGCAAACTTGGGCACAAGACACAGCCCTCCTCTCCATGATCAGCAGTTCTGTCTGCTCATACAACTTGACCTGGGACTGCTTTTTGACATCTAACACGTAGCAAGACTGATTGCCACTTTGAGGAAAGATCCCACTGTTTTGGTTAATTTTTTTTGTTAACTCAACCCTTTCCCAGCTCACAGTTGTCAAACTCTCTTGTTCATGCACCTCTTGGTCAGGGACTTGGATGGTGAAAGGGAAAGCAAGGGATATCTACATGGTTAGCTAAGGGTAAGGAGCAATGTAAAGATAGAGAAAGGCTTTGTGCACTGTCTCTGGATGTTGGTCCATCCAAAGGAAAATAATGGTCCCAGACCGGCTAAGGAACATCTGGAAAGAGACACATCCTGCACCAACAGAAAGAAGATGGCCCAAAGGTCTCTGAACACTCTGAATATATCCATTCCCTGGGGCACAGGCACTGTTGTGAAGGGGCGCCATGCCAATGCCTCCCTAGAGCTACCATGCATGGGAACACAGAGACCACCCTCCAGAGATGGTCTTCACACTCTCCAAGGCTGGTGGAAGCCGCTGCAGCTACACAGACATCATCAGAGCTTTTCCATTCCTTGTGCTCTGACCTCATGTCTGTAGTTAGTCCCAGGCCACTTCAAGCCATACATACATCTATGGCTTCCCTCTTTTAGCATTGAAAGGCCAATGCTAATCAGCCCAAAATGCTCCAGCATCTCTCTCCTGAGGCTCAGTTCCTCATCTCTTAACTTCTTCCCAGCCTGGACCTGCATTCTCCTTATTCTGGAATTGCCTTTTTGAAGATGGGGTCAGCAAATGTGAAGATGGCTCTTCCTGGGATGTGATGTCCATCCACAGGCCCCTCCAAGGTGTCCTGCAGGCTGCCCTGGGTCAGTGTATTGCACAAAATACAGAGGATAAGCATGAGGAAGAACCATAAAGCAGTAAACATAGGAATAAACAGCCACAAGGAAGGTCATTCTCTTGGCCCACAGTAGAGAACAGGATCCAAAGCCAAGGCAGTGGAGGTAAGAGGGGCACAAGTTATAATAAGTGATCCTCAGAACAAAGTTCAATCAAACTGTAGCCTAATGAATCCCCTCTGTGCAAACAGCAGCTGCTTGCTCAGCAAACACACCTACCCCAGCCCCGGCTGCTGCAGCTTCGGGCAGGAGTTTTGGAGATGTTTTAACATCTCCAAAGAACTGGTATTTGGACCATTTATGGTACTGCTGTGTGTTGGTGGGGAAGAGTGTACATGCAGCCACAGTGCACCCCATTCTCCTCGCTGAACCACCATTATCAGTCTTCAGAGGTGCAACCAGGAGTGCCCTTGCTCTACTGGATGCAGGAGAGTCTACCAAAAGGATCTGGTAAACACCCATGTCCAAATACACAGCGCACAAGGGGCTTCATTCCCACCTTCAGCTCCTTGGCTTTCTGTAGCATGGTGCGTGCACAGCAGTGTTTGTTCCTCTGGGGTAAATGTGCCCTCAGACCCCACGGAAGAGAATGAGCTCTCCAGGCCTAGGAGCAAGATGAGCAAGGACATCAGAGTCATCAGGGCAGGAGTAAGGAGAGAAGGCCAAGAAGACTGTGCAGGGGCAGAATGCCTGTGCTCAGCTGTGCAGGAAGGAAAGGAGCTGATCGTGCTCCTCTTCCTCGCCACATCCCCAGGACTGTTGCATCCACTTCAATCTTCTTTTCTCCTCCTGCCCCACCGGTCTACCCAGAGCACCCCCTCTGGCTCTTGAGATCACAGCACAGTTCTCTCAGGCCCCGACCCTATCAGTCTCTGATGAGTCACAGCTCTCCTCACACATAGACTCTGGACCCCAATCTGTCCCTTTGAACCTCCGATCTGCCACTGCCAATAAGAAATGGCAACAGCAGCCTTGGCCCGGCACGTAGTGCTGTTTGCATAGCCCTTGCTCAAACACAATGGCCAGAGCTGGCTCTGCACGGTGCTCTGCACCTCCCCACCATCAGTGCTGTGACCTCCCTCCCACCACGACTTGCTGCCTTAGCAGGATTACAGTGCCACACTGTGCACCTCCATCTCTGCTTTAGTGCCTGCGGGAGCTCACAAGCAGGAGTTCATGGTTCAGCTGCAGAGATTGAAGGCTCACACTCCATCCATGACTCAACTCATCACTCCTCAACTCACCTGCCGTGTCTCAAGGGGGCACCGACATCCAAGTCAGTTACTGTGGTTGCATGTGATAATCAAGCATAAACGTGATGCAGTATTGTACAGTGGGGAGCTGTTGGTCTTGGAAAAGACAACAGTAACTTGGCCACTGTTCAAGCCCTGGATTACTTCTGTCAACACTGTCCTGAAGGCAAGAAGTGATGGGAATGTGGTTTATCTGCAACATTGGTGCCAACTGTGGCAGAACCAAGCAGAGAGCTTGAGAGCCCCAGGAAGAGCCTGATCTACAGCTGCTGCCCTAAGCAAATGCTCCTCATTTACACCTTGAGCTGTGAACCCCACAAAGCAGCACCATTGCCTGCAAAAGCAGCAAAAATAAATAAACAAATGGATAAATAAATAGATCCATCAGCAGGCACTGGGTCGCCAAAAGGAGCAACTCCCCTTGGAGAATATCTTCAAGTTCAGAGTCCTCCTGGCCAAAGGGAAAAGTGGCAGATCCCTACCTGTTGTGTACATTACGCATACAACAGAGAAGGTAGGAACGGAGCATCAGCTCTCAGCTTTCCATTCCTAGCTGAAGGTGTCATACACTTGCTCATGCAAGCTCCAGGGACCAGACCAAGAAGCTGGTGGGCACAGCTCAGACCTGAACGTCTTTCTGTGGGGATTTCATTTAATTCACAGAATGGTTTGGGTTGGAAGGGACCTTAAAGATCATCAAGTTCCAACCTCACCCTGAAAAACATCCTGAACATGTCAACAGATTCCTCTTGCACAACCAGGGACAGAAAATGCAAATCTCAGGGGCTTTTTTCCTTACAAGAAGTAGCTCTGATCAGGAAATACTTTGCTGTGCCTGTTCTGTGGGCAGCTACCTGCGATTGCCACGCTGCTTTGATGACCCCTGCAGGGACAAGCAGTAAAAAGCCCTGAGTTTTTAATCCCTTCCTCACCTAGAAGAGCTGTGCTCTGAACACGGGCACTGCAGGTTTTTAGGGGACACTCAGTTCCTCCGCGGGGGAAAGCAAAGATTTAACACTCACAGGAAGCTCCCAGATTTTGAGGTCCTTGTACAGGGAGCGATGACCCTCAGTAGCATCCAGCTGCAGTTGCATGTGAGTGGTGGAACCAGATACAGAATCTGCTGCATGGAAATCGCTGCAAAAGAGACAAATATGAGTGCACACACATTGCTGACAGCACAGAGTGATGCTGGGCATGTCCAAGGACATCTGAAGTTTCCCATCTTTCCTTTGCTTTTGACACACAGAGGTCCTCCATCCCACCTAAAACTCCTACATCTCTGGATGGCTGTTTTCAAGCTCATCCTTCTACATAGCCACATAGCCAGTTCTTTTTCCCATTCTCTGGTGGGCACCCTTTCTTCTCCAAGTCCCTCAAGGACACTAGCACTAGCTCTTTTGTTCTCCTTCCTGATGGGAGTCCATGATCAAATTCTCAACAGATCCGACATAGCCTCATACAAGGACTAATACTCTTGGTAATACTTTAGGAGGAGGCAGCTCTGCTGTTGTGATTTAAAGGAAAATACAACTCCGTGACTTCAGCATCCTTCCTTTTACTGAACTGATTCGCGCTCGCATGCAGCTGGGACTTGGAGAGAGCAGAACAAACTGTCATGTCCCTCCTCGAAGACAAGAAGAGAAGACGGAAAGATCTGATTTAAGTGTGGACACCTCCTCCAACACTGACTGCAGCCCACACAGTAATTACATTTCGTCATGGCTGCAAGTATCCCGAATGTGAACTGAACCAGTGTTTTAAAAGATCTCAGACAAAAGGCTGTTAAATGAGTATCAAATGGCACACACCTTGCTCTGATGCCCTGCTTGCAGGGAGCTCACAGGAACGCTCTGTGGTATCTCTCTATGCACCCTCCACCACTGACAACATTTTCCTTCTTCTGATCTCATTGTCAAAGGCAGAAGTCAGGACACTGGTTGTGGCATAACCCTGCAAAGACATCTCAGCCGGCAGGACAGGTATGTAAGGGATACTCCCCTCGGAGACCCAGCAGAGCAGCCCATCTTGGCCATCATCTTCAGATGATGACCCTCAGGTTCCCTCCATAACCCAAGGAATACCCCTCAGTGAGTTTTGAGGCCAGGGTAACCTGCATATCTTCACCTCACAGTCACAGGCCGTGGTCGTCGTGGGGGATTTTAACTTCCCTGATGTTTGCTGGAAGGACTACTCAGCAACCCAGCCACAGTCCAGGAGGTTCCTCCAGTGTATGGATGATAACTTCCTCATGCAAATGGTGGATGAGCCAACCAGGAGAGGAGCGCTGCTGGATCTCATCCTCACTAACAAGGAGGGGCTGGTCAAAGTAGTAAAGGTTGAGGGCTGCCTTGGTTGCAGCGACCACGAGATGGTGGAATTCAGGATCTTGTGTGGTAGGACCAGTACAATAGCAAGTAGAATTGCAACCCTGGACTTCAGCAGGGCAAACTTTGGCCTTTTCAAGCAATTGCTAGGGGAAATCCCATGGGCAAGGCTGCTTGAAGGTAAAGGGGCCCAAGATAGTTGGTTGGCATTCAAGGATTGCTTATTCCGAGCTCAAGATCAGAGCATCCCGACACGTAGGAAGTCAAGGAAGAGGGCCAGGAGACCTGCGTGGCTAAATAAGGAACTGCTGGGTATGCTCAAGTGGAAGAGGAGAGTTTACAGGTCACGGAAGGAGGGGCTGGCCACTTGGGAGGAATATAAGACTGCTGCTAGAGGATTTTGGAAGGCAGCTAGGATGGCTAAGGCCTCCTTAGAATTAAATCTGGCAAGAGGGGTCAAGGACAGCAGAAAGAGCTTTTTCAAATACATAGCTGATAAAACTCACACCAGAGGCAAGGTTGGCCCACTGGTGAACGGGATGGGTGCCCTGGTGACAGAAGATACAGAGATGGCAGAGTTATTGAATGCCTTCTTTGTCTCTGTCTACTCTGCCGGAGGCAGTCCTGAAGAGCCCTGTATCCCTGAGACCTCAGATGAAGTCAGGTCACTGGAGCAGTTTGCCTTAGTCAATGAGGAATGGGTTAGGGACCAGTTGAGCAATCTGGACATCCATAAATCCATGGGTCCAGATGGGATGCACCCGCGGGTGCTGAGGGAACTGGTGGAAGTCATTGCTAGACCACTCTCCATCATCTTTACCAAGTCTTGGGAAACGGGAGAGGTGCCTGAGGACTGGAGGAAAGCAAATGTCACTCCAGTCTTCAAAAAGGGCAAGAAGGAGGACCCGGGTAACTATAGACCGGTCAGCCTCACCTCCATCCCTGGGAAAGTGATGGAGCACCTTATCCTTGATGCCATCTTAAGGCATGTCAAGGATAAGAGGGTTATGAGGGGCAGTCAACATGGCTTTACCAAGGGGAAGTCATGCTTGACCAACCTCATAGCCTTTTATGAGGAAATAACATGGTGGATGGATGATGGCAGAGCGGTGGATGTGGTCTACCTTGACTTCAGCAAAGCATTTGACACAGTCTCCCACAGCATCCTCACAGCTACACTGAGGAAGTGTGGTCTGGATGATCAGGTAGTGAGGTGGACTGTGAACTGACTGAAGGAGAGAACCCAGAGAGTTGTAGTCTATGGGGCGGAGTCCAGTTGGAGGCCTGTATCTAGTGGAGTGCCTCAAGGGTCAGTACTGGGACCAGTATTATTTAATATATTCATCAATGATTTAGATGAGGGAATTGAGTGTACTGTCAGCAAGTTTGCTGATGACACTAAGCTGGGAGGAGTGGCTGACACGCCAGAAGGCTGTGCTGTCATCCAGCGAGACCTGGACAGGCTGGAGAGTTGGGCAGGGAATAACTTGATGAAATATAACAAGGGAAAGTGCAGAGTCCTGCATCTGGGCAGGAACAACCCCAGGTTCCAGTATAGGTTGGGGAACGACCTGTTAGAGAGCAGTGTAGGGGAGAGGGACCTGGGGGTCCTAGTGGACGGCAGGATGACCATGAGCCAACACTGTGCCCTTGTGGCCAAGAAGGCCAATGGCATCCTGGGGTGTATTAGAAGGGGGGTGGTCAGTAGGTCGAGAGAGGTCCTCCTCCCCCTCTACTCTGCCCTGGTGAGACCACATCTGGAATATTGTGTCCAGTTCTGGGCCCCTCAGTTCAAGAAGGACAGGGACCTGCTGGAGAGAGTCCAGCGCAGGGCAACTAAGATGATTCAGGGAGTGGAGCATCTCCCTTATGAGGAAAGACTGAGGGAGCTGGGTCGCTATAGTTTGGAGAAGAGGAGACTGAGGGGTGACCTTATTAGTGTATATAAATATATAAAGGGGGAGTGTCATGAGGATGGAGCCAGGCTCTTCTCAGTGGCAAACAATGATAGGACAAGGGGTAATGGGTATAAACTGGAACACAAGAGGTTCCACTTAAACTTGAGAAGAAACTTCTTCTCAGTGAGGGTGACAGAACACTGGAACAGGCTGCCCAGGGAGGTTGTGGAGTCTCCTTCTCTGGAGACATTCAAAACCCGCCTGGACACATTCCTGTGTGACCTTATCTAGGTGTTCCTGCTCTGGCAGGGGGATTGGACTAGATGATCTTTTGAGGTCCTTTCCAATCTCTAACATACTGTGATACTGTGATACTTTGGGGCAGCTGTTCAGTACTTAATGTCAATGCTGTAGCTTTCCTAGAAACCATAAAATCTCTCCTGCGTTTTGCTCTGTTTTGTTTGTTTGGGTTTTTTTTCACCGGATGAAGCATGGACATTTATCTGGGTGCCCTGTCATGCTTTTCATAAATAGGAGGTGGCATCAGACCATGAGGTCCCCACCCTGTTTGCCTGATGATTTGTTTCAAAAGGCATTTGCTCTGTAAACAGCTGCTCCACCTGGTTTCCCTTGGCCAACATGGCTTTTCTAGCCAGGCTCCATCTGAAAACCATTTCCACTTTTCTGTTGCAAGAACCAGACTTCTGTTGCAGAGCCAGGACTGGACGCAGCACTTACCCACTCTTCCAGATCAGATGCTGCTGCACAGGACTCCTGCCATGGAGAGTCCGAAAGACATCTTTGGCCATCCCAGGTCAAACACAGCTTCCTGAGCTCCAGCAGCCTCCTTTCGCACTCTGCGCAGCATTGGTGAGGCCACATTCGCAGTGCTGGGTCCAGCTCTGGCCTCCACAGTACAAGAGAGAGGTGCACTACTGGAGCCAGTACAATGTAAGGCCACAAAGGTGATGGAGGGTCTGAAGCATCCTTCATATGCGGGCAGGCTAAGCGAGCTGAGGCTTTTCAGCCCTAAGAGTAGTCTCAGGTGGATGTACATCTCATAGCTGTATATAAATATATCACGGGAGGGAATGAAGACAGGGGAGCAGGGCTCTTCTCAGAGGTGCCCAGTGACAGAACAACAGGTAATGAGAGCAAACTAAAACACACACGATCCACCCACAGGGGCTGCCTCTCTCCACCTCTGCTGAGGACAGCCCATAGCAGCTCACACTTGGGATGCCCACTTTCATTTCTGCTTCCAGACACTTGCAATCAGATCAGCAAGTCCTCCCCATAACATGTGACCTGGTGTCTTTGGTGAATATGATATGAACAGCCATCAGAAATTGTTTGGAAGATCCTGGATCCTTCAGAGCCCTGAGGGATCTGATCTAAGGTCAAAGCCGCTGTAATACATACAGGTCTTCCACTGTGGGCTTCAGAGGCTTCAAGACAATGTCCTGGTTTGTGAGGGATCACTCTAATCTCCCAGAGGTCTCTGGCAAAGAAACAAAACCAACCAAAAAGAAATGGCAAAGCCTGTTCCCCTGGTGCATGGAGATGGATTTGGTTGTTCAAGGGCTTCTGATAAGGTGACCGAGATTAAAGAACAAATAAGCGTATGGTTAGGGCCAAAGTCCCAGTGCAAGCCAGAAAGCATACAAAGCCAGAAGCAAAGAGGCACTTCTCACCTAAACACGAGCACATCCAGATGTTCTTCAGCCTTCAAGCTCCAGGCAAGCTCCGCCTGGTCCCCTCTGGAACATGATCCCCATGCTGATGGGATTCCAGCAGCTGCAGCAGGTCAGTACTGGTCCCACTGTCTTTGCTTTGCTCCCAACTTCCCAGCCAGACACATTTGCTCCCGTTAGCCTTGAGCATCCTTTGAGAGGGAGCTGCTGCAGAAGGGCAGTTCATTGGAGAGCAGTCTGACTGCCGTGTCCCAGGAGAGCTGTGGAAGTTATTAAAAATGAATTTAATGGACATGCCTCACTGGCTCCAAAGTGGCACATTAACTACATATCAGTTCAGGTAGGCACTAATGGACCGGTGGCTGCCCAGCAGCGGAAGAGGAGGCCCGGTGTGTGATAGATTTCAAAATGACTTGGAAAGCAAACTCTGGCCTTGCTGATAATGTGGTGTGCTGGATTTCCTGGAGAAAGTAATGCAGGAATTATTGTGGGTCATTTTATGAATAGGTCTGTCTGGAAACTGGTCTGGAAAGCAAACAGCAAAGCGGCACAAAGAGTTCTCTGGGGGTGGGCAGCAAAGCTTGTCCCTTTCTGAATTTCCACATCACCAGATCCCAGCAGGAACAGACAACTTTGCCTTTTGAGTTTCTCTTCCAGAGACGCACCAGGTCATGCCCAAGAAAGAATACAAGAGATCCTGACCAGGATTACATACCACAACCGGACCTCCTGTGAGGTCCCCATGGACAGGCTTGTGCTTAGGAGAGCAGGTGAGCTGAGCAGCAGCAAGTCACACACGTGACAATCAAGCAAAAGGAAACAACCAAAGAGGAACAAGATGCAGCCTGTCTGGGCACTCGCACGAAGAGTCTCTGGATGCTCTCAGGCAAGGGTGGCCCATGCCCTGCAGCAATAGGATGTCCCCTGAGCCCTCAGCCACCTACCCTACATCACTGTGCCCTTCCCAGATTGCATCTGCCATGGTTGGCCTGAGAGAAGGAGAGGGGAGCAGCACCAGCCCTCGGTTCCAACAGCAGAGAGGGATTTGATCCCTGCAAATGGGGAGCTCCCTCACGGCTCTCACCCAGCCCTGGGCTCCCAGATAAGCCAGCCGAGGCAGACAGCAGGGGTGCAGGATGGGCGGAGAGCACCGCAGCCCCACAGCAAACTTGCGGTTTTGATGAGGTGGACAGGGAGAGGCAGCGCCTGCCTGTGCCGGGGTGAGGGGAATGGCTGCCTGCCTGCCTGCCTGCAAGGTCAGGGCCAGGAGGAAGCTGGGCCCTTTTGTCCCTCAAGAAGGCCAAGGTCTGGGGTGGAAGTGACTTATCTGCCTGGTGTGCATTTCCTGAGACCCATGGGCACGGGTGAAGGGAAAGCAGCATCAGCAGGGTCTTCTCCACTGATGCCAGGAGACGTGGGGAGGCTGGTACTGCCAAATTCAAGCACTGTTGCACAGCCTAAGGCCACTGGTCCTCATGGCACACATCACAACCACACATACTCTGTTTCCACCACTGCCCCAGGAGTCTGGTGCTCAAATATGAGTGGGACCAACCATGGCTGGGATGAGCCTCAAGGGAAAGGATGTGGAGGAAAAGCCTGGTCAAAAGGCTGGCTGCAGACCTGGAGCAGCAAGTGTGGTGAGGAGGAATAAAGGAGGGTGCTGGGGATTGCTGTAACCTCAGCCCAGGGTTGATGGAGCCAGCTTGCATAGGAGAGGATTATCTCCATGGCATGAGGTATGGCCCAGACTGCACAGGGTCTCAGCAGCACAGACCTACAGACTGTCAACACATAATCAAGAGCTAAACACTCATAACCACACCATCTCTGACTCAGCCTTGTCAAGACATAAAAGCAGGATGCAAGGAGGGAAAAGAAGGGACAACCACAAAGAGCAGAGCAGGAGGACACTAGATGTCAATGTTGAACATCAGCAGCCATGGGTGACACCAGGGAGTAAGGCAGGGATGCAGACACTGGTGGCACGGGCCCGCCTGCAGTGTCCACAGCCTGCCCACCGCTCTGCCTGATGTGGCAGGTATTTTGGAGGAGGCAGCTTGCTGCCAACAGCCCTTGAGGCCAGGGCCATGTAACTGTGCCATTCACTGGAGCAGAGGCTGGTCACTCCCTGGGGCAGGCACCAGGGAGCAGGTCCTCTCCTGGGAGGGGCTGCCGGCCACAGGCACACAAGCCAGGCTCCGGGTGTTTGCTTTCCATTCTCCCGGTGTGCCGATAACCACCCGCTCCTCAGCTGAGGCTCCAGCTCACCATGCTCAGATTCAGGAGATACTTGACCACGTAAGTGGATTTTTAACTTATTTATCCGTTTAAGTAAAATACTACTTCAGTAAGCAAAATTGTGTTTCCATCCTACCTAGAGGTCATCTCCTTGTAGGTTCCTCTGTGCTGGGAAATGGTTGGAGATTGAAGGGATGATGGCAATGGGCAGAGGAGTGCTTCTGCTCCGCATAAACGCAGGGAGGTCTGGGTTGACGGGGCTCTCTCTTTGTGTGAAGCTCTAAGGGCAGCACTGCTCCCCTGCTTGCTAGGCAGGAAAATAACAGTCACAGAATGGTTTGGGTTGGAAGGGACCTTCAATCTTCCAATCCCCTGCCATGGCCAGGGACACCTTCCACTAGAGCAGGTTGCTCCAAGCCCTGTCCAACCTGGCCTTGAACATTGCCAGGGATGGGGCAGCCACAGCTTCTCTGGGCACCCTGTGCCAGGGCCTCACCACCCTCACAGGGAAGAACTTCTACCTAATGTTTAATCTAAATTGCCCCTTTTTGTAAGGCCTGAAACAGCAAAGGAAGAATAATGCAAAGATCTTGGTAGGGCAAGTAGGATGCTGATCCCTCCTGCCTTGGGTCAGGAGAGGGTCCACCACTCTCAGCTCTGCACACTCACCTGCAGAGCAGATGAGTCCAACCAATGAAGGCATCTTAGGGTAAGGTACACTCTTCCACAGCCTCTGTTTTGGAGAGGGTGGACAAGGAGCAGAGAAGGGCAAGGCTTGACTTGTCCTTTTGCTGGTTTTTTGCGTTTCAGGGCAGGACAGCTTTTCCACACATTGTATCTGCAGCCACAGCTGGAGCAGGTGGCAATCACCTCCAAGGGCAGGTATCAGACAGCAGGGAAAACAAAGATTCACTGTCTTTGTTTATAAGGATACAGTGTCAATATTTCCAGGCCAGGCAGGGCAGGGAAAATGCAAGCGGTGCCTGATCCTGTGGCCAAAGAGGGTGCTGAGGCTGCTCCGGTGAGGCATTCCTGAGCAGCCAAGGCACTGTCAGGTTATCGCTGTTTGCCTTGCAGTGTGATATTCATGTCCCAGCTGGAAATTTCCACTAGACTACACTGCTCGAGCACAGCTCTGAGGTGCATTGGTTATCACTGCCTGTGCGCCCTTGCCACCCATGGAAACGCCACCTCACCTCGAAAAGCAATGCAATTAAAAAGCCTCAAGGCACCTTTCCCCTCTGCCTCACATTTTCCCTTCCTACGACTGGCCTGCAATGTCTGTCTCCTTGCAGGAAGCTGAAAGCAATATACAGGTGCCAGCCAGGTGGACTCTGGGTCTTCTTCAGCCTCCTCGTCCTCTTCTTGGTCATGCTTCAGGTTGCGGAGAAGCTGCAGCCTGCCAGGTAGGTCACAAGCAAGATTGCAAACCTGCACCTCATCCTCCAGCCTCCCACTGACCACTGCTGTGGGCTCAGAACTGCCCTCCTGAAAACCACCCAACAGTGTTTTCTTTAGACAGGAGGGGAAGTTCTGTGATTCCAATTCCCTTCTTGCACCCAAGGCAACCTCCCAGGGCAGTGCTTGAGTCTCATACCCAGCAGCAATAACACCCACCCCAAGAGAGATGGGTGAACATGGTTTGGGCTGCCTGCAGGGGGGTTCGCTGGGCTGCAGAGGAGCCGCCCTCTTTCCATCCTCTGCATCTCAGACTTGTGCCCTCCCTGTTACAGAAGCTGTCAGTGCGAGCTGGAGCGTGCCCTGCAGCAGACCACAGACCATGGCCAGAAGCGGCTGAGGGATGCCCTCCAGACCCCTGACCTGCTGTGGGAGGATGGTTCCTTGTCCTGGCAGAGAAAACCTGTGCCCGACACCACCTTGACTGAGGGCACACAAGACATTCTTCAGACTCAACCATACCTCAGCCAGGAGACCCCACTGGAAACCAGCCCAGGCAGCCAAGAGGAGCACTGGACCTCGCCACCTGTGGAGAGCAGCAAGAAGGTGAAAGTCCAGCTGTCACCCATGAGGCTGAAATCCCAGCTTCCTGGCCTGAGAAAAGCAACCAGAGAGGGCCCTTCTTCAGGTCTTCCTGGGGGAACCTCCACCGTTCTGGGAGCCGCTGGTGCTGTCACCAGCAAGTTCATGATCTTTGCAAACAGGATGACCACAGAGGAGCACCAGAGAATGTCACCACCAGGAGCAACACAGGTGGTGGTACAGAGCCAGCCTCAGCCTCAAGCCATAGATTCCCCCAAAGACCAGTGGGGCACCTCACTTAAATACACCATGACAAATCCTGCTAAGCCTCCACAGGCAGAGGACTTCCACAAGACACACACGGAGAGGGGATTATTCCCAAGCCGGACAAAAGTCCCTAAGGTTGAGGAGGTGACACTTGGAGACCAGCAGGGCAGAAGAGTCTCCTCTCAAGGGAAGAGATGCGAGCCCAAGACTGACATTGTTTTCTTGAAGGTCCACAAGAGCGCCAGCAGCACAGTCATGAACATCCTCTTCCGCTTCGGTGAGACGCACAACCTCACCTTTGCTTTCCCCAATGGAGGGGGCAACCAGCTCTTCTACCCGCGCCACTTCTTGGCCAGCTTTGTGCAGGGCTTCTCCCCCTGGAGCCCCCAGCGGTTCAACATCCTCTGCCACCACATGCGGTTCCTGCAGCCAGAGGTATGGGCAAAGCCATTGATGCCTTAGGAGGGGGGAATGGGGAAGAGAGAGAGAAGATGGTGGGGAACAAGGTGGGACACCTGTAGAGCATGTAGACTTCTCAGGGAGGAAGCTAAAGAGAGGCAGGATTGTACCTTGCCTATTACAGGCATCTCTGGAGAGCTTCCATAATTAGATCTGATGAATCATTGTGCTGTGACCTGAGACAAGCCAGGAGATAGCAACTATAGCAGTCAGCTGCTATCATCTTGTTCTTGTCTGGTGGGCCCTTGGAGATGTCTCACCTCACAGATCTGGGGAAAGGCAAGGAGTTAGAACATAACTTAATTCCCAGCAGGCCACCCAGCTGCGGAAGCATGCAGTAGGGAGCTTTAGTCACTAAACTCCCTGCGTACCTGTTCTGGGGCTCCCACAACTGGCACAAATGCTCCTTTGGTGAGCTGCACCCCAGCATCCCTCATCTCCAACCTCACCAAGCGTTTCTGCTTCCAGAGCACGGGAGTGCGAGCGAGCAGGTCCCTTCTCCCTGCCCTCCCTTTGAAACCTCCTTTTCCCCCTCTGCAGGTGCAGAAAGTGGTGTCCAGCTCAGCTGTCTATTTCTCCATCCTGAGGAACCCTGTGCAGCTTATGGAGTCCTCCTTTGTGTACTACAAGGGCACATCAGCTTTCTCCCGCGCCCGTAGCCTGGAGGAGTTCCTCAGCCAGCCCTACCATTACTACAACCCTGCAAACAGTGACAGCCACTATGCCAAGAACCTCATGACGTTTGACTTTGGCTTCAACCCCGATCGAGAGGTCTCTGCTGAGCGGGTGCAACTCATGCTGAAGGCCATTGAGGCATCCTTTGACTTGCTCCTCATCTCCGAGTACTTTGATGAGTCCATGGTGCTGCTGAAGGAGATGTTGTGCTGGGACCTGGACAGCGTTGTCTCCTTCCCACTCAACATCAGGGACAGCAGCACCAAGTCGCCCCTGCCAGACAGCATTGTGGAGAAGATAAAGGACTGGAATAGGCTGGACTGGGAAATCTACATCTACTTCAACAGGACCTTCTGGGAAAGGATTGACAGGGACATTGGCAGGGAACGCATGCAGCAGGAAGTAAAGGCACTTCGGGACAGGCAGGCAGAGCTGGCAAGGACCTGCCTGCAAGGGACAGGCAGCGTGGCCCCAAAGGACATCAAAGACTCTTCCCTGCGCCCACTGCAGCATGGCAATGCAAAGATCTTGGGCTATAACCTCAAGCAGGGCTTGCATAAGGAGATGGAGCACACATGCCGGCGGCTGGTGACCCCAGAGCTGCAGTACAGCAGCATTCTCTACAAGAAGCAGTTTGCCCAGAAGCAGCCCCAGACCCAGCAGCCCAGTCCCTCACAGCAGGACAATGCCCTGAAGAACAAGCTGGAGGGCACCCAAAACTGAGCCTCCTTGTCCCCTCCAGGCACGGTTCTCCAGCTGTCTTTGCCAAGGACAGCGAGGCACCGGCCCACCAAAGCCCCTGCACACCTCTGTCCGTGCAAGGCCGTGCATTAGCTCTTGGGTGCTACTGGTGCGGAGCAGGATGGGCTGCAACAGGGGGTCCCCAGGGGTGCAACGTGACACAACTCTTCCAGGGTAGGCCCTGAGCAAACAGGGCAAACCCCCTATTGGCAGCTGAGCCCTTAGAGGAGGTGGTGCAGGGCATTGTGCTGCACAGCACTCACTCCAGCAGTAAGGAGCAGAATCAGGAGGTCAACCCAAGTTCTCAGCCCTGCTCTGGATATGGCAGCAGTGCAGGACCAAGCTGTAAATCAGAGCTGTGGAGCTTGATTTACAGCTCGGGAACAAGTTTGTCTGCCTTGCAGCAGCTCTCCTCCACTGTGTCTTAATGCTACTATTGTGGAAAAGCAGCCTCTTAATTGAAAATAACAATGCTCACCATCACTCCTATGGAGTTCCCTGCAATTACACCAGTCTGCCCAGCAGCCCAAGAAACAGGCCTCAGGCACCTGAAAATGTCCTGGGGAAAAAGAAGATTAAAAAGCAGCATTTTCTCCCTGGCTCTGTGGTTCACCCTGCTTTGGATGCTGCACTCCTACACTGCATTTATAGGCTCAGCATCCTACCCTGGAGCTGATGCCAACCCCGCAGCATCAGGCCGCAAGTTAAATACCCCTGCCTCTGGGAGATGTCTCGTGAGCATCTCTGCAGCCGGACATCCTGACCGACCGCTCTGGAGCCGCTATTCTGTAGGAATATTCTGTGCTGTGCCAAGGGCACAATACAAGAATGGGCTGTGGTGGACTTGTTAGCCATACTTTTCACAGCCTACGCTTACCCTTGAATCAAAAGCAGAGCCAGCAAATGAGTCTGGATAAACAGAAGCCCAGGCTCAGGATCTTCAGCATGCTTCCCAATCCTGAAGAGGCTCAGTAAAAATCTACAGGAGGATCTGAGCATCCCAGACTCTCCCTTGGCCAGCATCAGAACATCAAAGGTTTTGGTTTCCACCCAAAGGCACTTTGTTTCCTGCTCACAGCTTAACTAGGATAAGAAACAGACCATGCTCCCACTGCTCTTCCCCAGGAGTGACTGGGCAGTGCTGAGCATCCACCCCGGCACAATGCATGGGCATTGTTCTGGGGATGTTTGCCAAATGGGTTTTTGGTGTTGTTTGTTCCATAAAGTTTTATGTCTGAGGCATACCCACAGATCACTGTGTTGTAGTCCCTTCCCTCATTTCTCCTCCTGTGACATGGTATGGTCTCACGGTTTGCAGAGGCCCAGCTCCCCTCCTTTGGGTTCCTTGGTGGTCTGCAGTTCACCCCAGAGGGCAATCCCACAGGCAAGGGAGATGAGCAGCCCACAGTCAGCATAGCCAGTCTGTCCCCCTCAAACCCCACAGAGGACATAAGCAGGGCTGCAGGGAAGAGCACAGCTGACACCAGGTATCAAACCTGCATTTTACACCTTCACTCTGGCTTTTAATCAGGTGCCACTTTGCTATTCACTGCTTGCACCTCAGTAAATAGAAGCAGATCTTCCCTGCTTGAGTGCCTGCTAAGGTGATCCATGGCAGGGACACTTGTACAACCAAGAACATTGCATCCCCAATCATGCACACTCCCATGAAAAACACAGACTGCCCGAAAGAGCTGTGACGCCCCAAGAATACATTCAAGCTCAGGAACTTTCTGCCCAGAGAGATCCTGCAAAGCTGACTTGTTTTCTGCAAAATGCAGGAGCTGGTCATTTTTCACCAGTTCTTCCCTGTGGAGAGAAGCCCAGATTTAGAATAGATATTAGGCAGAAGCTCTTCCCTGTGAGGGTGCTGAGGCCCTGGCACAGGTTGCCCAGAGAAGCTGTGGCTGCCCCATCCCTGGCAGTGTTCAAGGCCAGGTTGGACACAGGGGCTTGGAGCACCCTGCTCTAGTGGAAGGTGTCCCTGCCTGTGGCAGGGGGTTGGAACTGGATGAGCTTTAAGGGCCCTTCCAACCCAAACCAGTCTGGGATTGTATGATTCTCGGCAGTGTCTCAGATGGTATCAGATGTGTTGACCACCCTCCACATTGCTCAGAGCACCAACATCACTCACCCAAATGCCAATCACAACATTTATTTTCATTCCAATTTCCATGAACTGTAATTTCACCTTCAAGAATACTCCACGTGGACACAGAAAGGAGCCAGGGACGCATTTGTTCACCCACACCAGCAGGTACTGGCTGCCCAGGTCTCGTTTTTAACTACACACACTTTTTGCACTGTATCTTGATGCTTTACAGCACATGAATCTCAGGCTAAGCACCATGTCCACAGGGGAGTGGGGTCTCCTCTGGCCAGTGAGCTCCCTTGCCCTGAAGCAGTTTAAATTCCTCTCTAAGAACTGCCAGATTCAGCCTGTTCAATTCAAGGATCTCAGTTTAATTCAAAGAACATCCATTTTTGACCAACATCCACATTTAGTAACTTGAAAGATCAAGCCCACTTCTTCCTCATCCTAAGTTTCCAAGGCAGTTACTGGCTTACGCTTGTGTTTTTATGGCTGCAAGTCGGGTTATTTCAAGCACTCCACAATGCAATAACTCAGGAGTTGCTCAAGCCTACCCACGGGATGGTCCTGACTTTCTGTAAGCTTCCTGGCAATGCAAGACAACCAGCAATTTATGCAAAAGTATTGGGTTTTTTTTCCCCCCACCAAGCTAGTCATGCAGTCTCAAAACATTCTGGGCTCTCCAGGGAGACTTTCAAGTTATTCCCAAAGGAGCTCAGGGATTCTGATGTCCTGCAAGGCCAGCTTGGCTGATTCCTTTGCGATGCTTTCGAAGTATCTCACCCTGAGGTAGGGAATGAACGGGCAGGATAGATGATGGGTGAGAGGAGAAACCTGTTCCCAGGAGAGGGGCTGCAGGAACCTCTTTGGCCCTCATGCGTGGCTCAGGCACAGGGCTTGGAGTTGCTCTTCTCCCCTTTCCTCTTCCTCTGCAGTTCGTTACCCTCCACGTGCGCCACCACCTTTGCCTTGGGTATCTTGTATTTGCTCTTCTGTCTGTAAAGGAGGTTTTTCTGGAAGAGTCGTGGGATGTTGCCTTGGAACAGCAAGAGGGCAGTGAGCATCCCTGAAACAAGAGCATGGACATCTGCTGTGTGCTGCACCAAGCACCTCCACCCTCCCCATGGCTCAGCAGTGATTTTCAGGTCCTTCCCCGCAACCTTCATCACGACCAAAAAGTAGCCCAGCACCACTGGAGTCCCCAGTGACACCTGACAAACCCTTGCTAAATTACTCTAAGGAGAACTTAACCATTATGTCCTTAATGTAACAAGCAAGGCTTGTTTTGACCCAAAGATAAGAGCCGTAAACCACAGCAGAAGTCTTCTGTCTCAGCTTTCTACATTCAAAGCAATGCTTACCCAGCTCCCTGTGGTCATTTGGAAGCTGTGGACAACCTCTACAGCATAGCTCAGGCTATTGTTGCCCTAAAACATCTTCATTTCATCTCCCCCAAACTTCGGCTTTGGGAAGGGTCTTCCTGTCTCCCAGGTAGAAACTCACAAAATGGACAGCAAAGAGATGACTCAAGTGACAGGGAAGGAGGACAGAGGAGGACACTTGGAAATGGCAATTCCCAAGTTCAGTGCTTTGCCAGGAATAGCTTGTGTTATGTCCCAACATTTCTGCCTTGCACATTGATCCCCATCCCTGCCCCTTGGCACCTCCCCAGCAGATCTCACCTGTGAGGGGCCCCAGCCAGTACACCCGGGTGTAGTCCCAAAAGCTGCTCCCAGAGCAGTGAAAGGTGACGGCGGTGGCCAGGGCAGGGTTGAAGAAGGCCCCTGTGTATGGTCCAGCTGCATGGGAAGAGAAGCATGGCCAGCAGTCTCAATTGCATGCTTTGAAAGACTGACACAGCTGGGCCAGGAGACCCACGACCTCTCCTGCCTGCCAGTAGCTGCATGTCTTGTACCATGTAACAGCAGCACATGCGGAAATCCCACCCTTGTCACCCAGAGCTTTGTGGGAAGAGCTCAGTGCAGGATCATTTGAGGAAAGCAGTCCCAGTCTTGGGACAAGCTATGGCTTCTCATGTTCTAGCGTTTCACCTGCTGCCTAATGGATATTCCCCAAAATAAGTAGAAAACAAACATCTTGATAATTGTTACCTACCAAGAGGTAACAATTTCACCTGAAGATGAAAAAGGAACTGCTCCTCCCTGGCAAATTAGGTATATTTGCAAATGACTTAGAAAAGCAAGTGCTGCTCACCTGTGTAGCTCAGGAAGGTGACAGTCACTGCCAGTGCAGGGACCCGGTACACTGGGTGACTCTGTCGCAGCTTGAGAAGGACAAGGTGGAAAACGAAAGAGCAGCAGCCTTCTGCAAAGGCAGCATGGTGCAGAGCAGTGCGGATGGAGGAGCTGCACTCTGGTGCTATCAGGTTCTGGATGAGGTGGAACTGCGTCAGCTCCCAGGACCAGTAGAGCTTGGTGACAGCCCAGCCCATGCCCATGCCTGCACCCTGGGCCAGCAGCTTGGTAGCAGTTGCTGCTAGGCTGGACTCAAGGAGCAAGAACTCCTGAAGAGAGACGGTCGGATTGGCGGATGCTCCATCAAAAGAGACACCATGAACAGCGAAAAGGAGGAAGAGCAGCGTAAGGACCACGTCTGGACCAAAGCCACCACCCCATGGGCCAATCTCCACCAGCATCCTCAGCTCAAGGCAGCTCATGCACAACTGTAATGAGCCAGCAAGTTCTCTGGCAAGGCAGTCATATGCTCCAGGAGACAGAAGCCTCTTGGAAAGCTGCCTGAGCACCTGGCACACCCCAACCACCAGTAAAAAGAAAGCAATGGAGACATTCAGGCCAGCCATAGCAAAGGCTGTTCTGGGGGAAAAGACCGGACCAAACCCCAAGAGGGAGCAGGGAAAGCTTCTGCACCTCCTCTTTATAAAGCCGCATGTAAGTGAACGTGGCGCAGCCTGACAGGCTTGGGAAGCACTGCACATGCTGCCCAGGGCAGTGCTTGCTGCCACGGGGAGCTGAGGAACTCACCCACAGCTGGATCAGCTGCAAGTGTCCCAGGAAGGGTGGGATGGTGCGGGAAATGTCATGTTACCAGGAACTCCCGGTTAACAGAGCATAAACCATTCAGTATGTATCTTCTCGGGCACCAGCAGTGCTAGCAGGTTACACAGGCCCCTCTCACTGCCCCCATCACAGGCAAGGAGACAACAGCTTCTATTAATGCGGTTTTATTTCCAGCACCTAGCCATTTATAGAATAAACTGTCAGGAGACACAGGATTGAGGCACGCAGAACCATAGAACAGTGTGGGTTGGAATGGACCTTAAAGATCACCTAATTCTATGATGCAAAGTACATTCTCATCCCCTTCCTCCAAACACAGCTGTGACACAGAAAACACTGTGGCATCCATGGTAAAACCGGGGAAAAGAGAAAAAGCCCAGCATCTCTTCCTTCCCACAGAACAGGTTTTTTCCCTTCTCCTTTTCAAGCATTCGAAGAGTTGGACCGCAGGAAGTAAATGTTCAGAGGTCTTCAAAAACTATTTCCCGTCCGTTGCCTGTAATTCTGCCCACAGCACATCCTGCCATTGTGGGACACTTATCCCAGGCTGGAGAGAGGAGCTGGAAGCTGTTGCTTGTAAGAGTAGTTTTATGGGATTAAATAATACCAGTGACAGATACACAAGCAGCTCATTTCCTATCTCCCTTCAGTGCTGACAGGAGAAGGGGGGATGCTGCAAGCTCCGCTGTGGAGCACTGCAAAGGCAAAACCCCTTCAACAGCCTATGTAGCTTTGTACAGCTGCTCTTCCAGAAACAAGACTGTCTAAAAACTCAGATACTGCCACTGAAACCCACCGTTCCATGGCTGGAACATCAGTGTCTTTTCTGAACCAAACTTTGCTTTCAGAGCTGTCAAGAACTACAACAGCTTAAAACGCAAGTGTTTTAAAGGGGTTTTGGTTTTCAGCCATGGGGTAGGAACAAGCTGGCATTTCCACAGGTAAGTAAACACACACTCTCCAGAAACACTGGAGGGTAACAAAAGCTGAACAGAAGCACCCTGGCTTCCTCACACCAGTTTTCACCCACAAAGAGGTGACAGCCACAGCTGAATAGAGCTGTAAGGTTATTTAAGGAGAGTTTTACTGTGCAGGGGGGCAGACAAGAGCTTTCCAAAAGCAGGCACCTGTTATCAGCTGCTGCGGAAACCCAGCAGCAGGTTTCCTCCCACAGGCAGCCGGATGAAAAGGGCTCAAGGAGAGGCACCAGTTAATTGTGCTTCATGAAAAAACCTGAATCCATGGAACAAGCATGCACTGGGAGGCAAAAATGATAAAGAATCGTCATCCTCCGCTACAGATACCTTGAATCCAAGGGACACATCTGACCCTGGTAAGGTCACCCCTGAACCTGGTATGGGGCATAAAATGCCCCCGGCTGCTCCTCCTCGAGAACATTCTGTGGAGATGCCTGGAGTCACAGCAGCACCTTCTCTGTTGATCCACATTTAAACCGAGCCGGATTCATTATCACAAACCCTTCAGGAAACACCACAAACTGCAATCTGCACATTGAGAAACATCCGTGCACTGAGACACATCCGTGCATTAAGACATACTGCCTGCTGTTCCACTCCCATCCTCCTTGCTTCTGGTCCAATACATCTTCTCCAAAGGAGAAATCTGGTGGCCTTTTAGTGTCCAAAAGAGAATGAGCAACCATTAACTTCCCAGTGGGCAAATCCCACTAACACAAAAAATAAACAAAATAATAATAACAATCACTCCCTACATGCTGTTTCAATAATCAGGTCAATAAGTAGACAGGATTTGAAATGAAGTTACAATGTGTTGGAAGATATTCCCCCCTGCTCGCTGGTGGACAGGAAGGGGAAAAAGCAGTATCACCACTGAACTAAGGGAACACCAGCATGAGAAGCTGCATCAGCACTGCCCTCCTCCCTTGTAACAGAGCACAGGTAGAAAAATTACAGTCAGACAGATTCATTGTTCTCATTTCTCAGCATTTCCACTGCCTCAAAAGAAAATCCTTCTTTAGGCTGGAGTTCAAAGTAGGGAAAAAAATCCCTTGGAAAAACCTGCTTCCTCCACACATCTGGAAAGCAGCATCAAGAATGGAGCTGAGCTCAGCGCAATTGCAAGTATCTTCCTCACATCACTCAGGATCGCTGGTTATACGGAAAACAATCTTCAGAGCAAAATGCAAGTTATAACAATAGGGAAAATGCAGCTGCACAAGTCCCTGGGAGCAGGCATTTGCAGGCAACTGCTGTGCTCACACGTGAGCCACATGACTCAAGCTGAAACACAACCACCCTCCTCAAGGCACCGCTGTGAAAACACGTATTAGAAATGAAGCTCCTCAGTTTTCAGCCATGCTGGTTTTAACCAGTGTTCCTGGCACAGCACAAATAATTGCGTTCAACTCACTGCAACCAAATAGCCCCGAAAGGGAGAAATCGTTGCCCCTCACCTTCACTATGTTAAAGAACAATGTTTTAAATACCCCATCTTCAATAAATGGATCCAAAAAATTAGGGCTGCTCTTGGTTTTAGTCTAGGCCAGCTATGTGCAAGGGATGAGCAAGCTCACACAAGATTTAACACTATTTCTCAAGCAAAGACTAGCAACTTTCAACTTGTGTAAACCACACTGAGCCAAACTCCTGCTCTCCTTCAAGCAGCACAAGGACAAACACACAGATAATCAGTGAGTTCCACCTAGGCACCTTCTCCCTCTTCTTGTCAACACTTCCCCCCACAAATTAAATGCAAAATCACTTAAATGCAGTGTTAGAGAACATCAGTTTAAATGCATCAATTATATAAAAGACAAAGATCTTACAACAAATTAACCTGAAGTGACAGTGCTTTGTGCAAAACAACATTCTCATGTCTGGTTGAAAAGACTTCTGAAGACGAGTGGTTTCTCCATTTCCCTTTGTCAGTGGTATGAGCAAAGCTTGTACAACATGCAAGAAAGGGGAAGAGAAAATTTCCCAATACTACACAGGAAACACACAACATGATGAGTCCTTGACATTCTCAACCCCAAAGTAAATGCATTTAGACGTCCTTTTCTTTAGCTAGACTGCCATGCCAACACACCATAACACTCTTGTTGTTTCAATGGAAAACAGAAGCAACCCTCTGCAGCCTAAACAGGCACCACTGCTCTCATCCCAAGTCCTAGGTGAGCTGTCAACACGCAGTATCCTTGCCCCATCAGGCTCTATGGCTCAAACTGCTGATCAGCAGTGACAGTGCAGACCCAGTCTTCCAAGCAGGCACCCGGATAGCTCAGTCCTCACATTTCCTGTGCTGTAATGTTTATACACAGTATAATGGATGACATTCATGGTGCAATAAAGCAGTCTTGCTCAGATTAATTCCCCAATACCACCATATTGCCACAATCATGGTTTGTGACTGGCCCATGAGTCCCACCCCAGTCACTACCAAAAGGCTACCTTACAGTGAATGGATGGTGGAGATGCGACTGTGACAAACTAGGCCGGCCTTTGCTTTGCTCCCTTTGTAAGTAGGGCAAGGAATCTCTTTCCACAGTGCGTGAAAAGGGTGTTTCAGAGCTGCTCCCCTTCCGCCAGCAACCTGGAACACTTTGTGGGAGTCAAAACATTCCACCAGCAGTGGCAGCAAGGAGAGTCTGCAGTTATCCCAAGGCTAGTACAGACTCTGACAAGTAATAGTTTTAAAAGAAACAGGGCAGACTAGTATAGCATAAACTTATATCCGTCATCGTTAAAGCATTCATAAGAAGTTTAATTACAAATACATTCTGTTAATCTCATTAAGACATCTAAACATGCACTCTTTCAGCTACTCTTGTCTTAGAAGGTATAAACTCATGATGGGGAAGACCCAAATGTTTTTTAAAGTTTATTTCTAGCCCTGAAAGAACAGTTATTAAACAAAGTCAACAAATACAGTAGTTAATATTGCAGTAACAATTAAATAACATAATGGGATTAAATTACATAAAAGGCAACATTAAAATCTGAAGACAGTTAAAAAAATAAAAAGAAAGCTTGCACCTACTTCCATTTCCATTGACAGCATGAAGAACAGAGGGAAAAACAGACCAGAGACATTTATTTTATTCAACTCTAGCTGGAGAGACCTTTAACAACCTCCTTGCACCCTCCCCAGCCCACCCACTATCCCCTCTAACAAAGGGACCTAGGCTCCCCCGTCTGCTCTAACCACCCCTTTGCACTTCCCTGCACCGGAGAGCTGGGGAAAGCCTACAATTAGTCTCATTAACACCTAAGGCAGGTCAAAGTGCACATTCCCAGCGCCATGGCTGCTTTTAGTGAGAAGTACAGTTTATTCCATGGTAACAAGAAAACCTCAGGAATCACACATTGCCTGCATACGTGCATCTCAGCCATTAGCTGCCCAGCTCCATATACCAAACTAGCCACCCCCCTGTATATTACACTTCATACGTATCACATGCATATCTGATTCTGACTCAGGATCTTACATGGGCACCCGATAGTGAGACGTACAGGAAATCCCAGACTGCATTCAGATGCACTCCTTCCCTTATCATCATCTACTCAAACTCTGTCTGGTCTCTACCTGTCTGCCTTAGTGATACAGCAGAGTTGAACAGCCCTGCAGCAAGTCTTAGGGACATAAATCTGCTCCCATCAGGGCAAAAAACTCACAGTTTGCATTTTTCCAGTCTTGCAGACACATCCAGCTGACATCCTTAGAAAAGCGATGCCCAATCCACTAAGACACAAAAGCACAACCCTCTTGTGGCTCTCCTCTCCTGCCAGCTCCATCTCTGACCCTGATTTCTGGCAGCATGGGGGTAAGAAACCTTACCACATAACGATAAAGCTGCTGCGTGGGGAAGGAGAGATGGGGACACTTCTCAAACTCAGAGCTTAACACCTCTGCAGGTCACACAGCAAGTGCCAAGGTATGTTCTGGTAAGTGCTGGACTCGGCCAAGTTTTGGGTGCCAAGATGGCTGAAAGTTTGGAAATCATCTCCTAAGTAGACTATATTGGGCAATTTTAGTAACACGTTTTAAACCATTTTCATTTAGCAATAGAAGTGAACTAATAAGGTAAAATTACTTACGATTTGTTTATTTCTATTTAAAAAAAACCCAACAACAAACCCTAAATTTACCACAAGTTATTTTACTGTCTAGATTGTGCCATCAAAAGAGAAAAGGAAAAAAGAAAGAAGAAAAAAAAGTTCCCAGTTTAACTCTGGCACAAGGAGTTTCACAAAGTCCATTGCCAGCAATGGACAAAGAAGGAATCATTGGTATGACAGGGTTTTTTCTCTCAGCCAAGCCTCCTCACTACTTCATTTGATCAGGGAGCCAGACACATTCAAACCAGGGGCATCGCCATTACAGTGTTTACAGTGTCTATGGCTCATAATAGATTTTGCCTGGGAAATGCATCTAGATTTCCTTGTCTGGAATAAGACACTTAAGTTTAAAGCCAGAACTCTTCTTAGGCTTGTAGCTAGAGGAATTCATTCCTGTGATGGAACAAGTAACATAACTTACCCGACTTAGAAGCGTACTACCATGCCTGAGCAGAACACACGCTGAACTGTGATACTGCAGTGCCCTGCATAATAAAGGTATCTTGTTGGTACCACACCAATGCCCTGCTTCCCCTCCATCATCAACACAAACAGCCTCCAACTGCTCTCAGCTGGAAGGTGGTTCTGCCATACCTTGGCTACCAGTCCCCAAAACACAGTTATCTCTATCACTATACAAATACTGAAATTATCTGAAATGACCTCTATCTTCTGCCAGCAACATTTGTAAAAGTGTGCAAATAATTTTTATTCAGGGTCCTCCACCCCATACCCAGCTGTAACCTTGCCTGTCCCAGGTCCTGCCCTACTGGGAATGCAATAAAACCCCACTAAAGTAATGGTTGTTCTTTCACAGAATCATTTGGCACTTTGTTACTACAGTTAGCTCTTCGTTAAACTGTTGGAGAAGTTGAAATGCATAGACTGTAGCACTAGAAGCAGCCACAGGATCTTCTACACTTGTCTCTAGTAACACCTCAAGAACTCAGCTGCTCAAGTTGGTCACTGTTCTTCAGAGGGAGACACTTTTTCTTGCATTGAATGTTTAACTTCAGCCATTCTAGCTGGTATAATGTCTTTAGGTGAGAAAGGGTCAGTGTGACACATCACATTTCCTCAGCCTCGAACTAGCTGGTCAAATAAGCCCCATGAACATCTGACAGCACCGATCTCCCCTCGCAGCTTTCATCTTCTCAGAACAGCACTTTGGCAATTCCAGGTGTTCATAATCCTCCATTTGAATCCTATTTAAAAATCCTGTATCTTCAGTGTCCTCAGATTTGATTACTTGTTCTTCTGATTTCATTAGTACAAATGAAGCACATAAAAAACTGGGAAAAATAGCTCTAATACTTAAACTCTGACAACTCCATAGGCTGATGCATTATTTGCTTGGGGGAAAAAATACAACATATACAAAAATGTATTTGATACAAAGAAAAGAAATGTAAAATAAAAAAGTCAAAGGCACCAGCATAACTTCCAAAGCCCAAGTCAGAGCACAGATACAATACATTTTTGAACCATCCACCGCACTAAGCACATTATCCCTTAAGCTTCCGGCCAACAATTCTAATGGGAAAAAAAAAAAAAAGAGCAGACAGGAAGACAGCTGGAATTTTTTTCTTGCCCTGACTATAGCTGATCATTTGATCATAAATAAAGTATCTGACCCCTGCCTACATATCCATAAACCGACATCCAAAGACTTGACCAATCGTTAAGTTTCTACAAAGAGGCCACATCTTTGATTAAAAGTCCACAGAGCACAGGCACATAAGAAACAGCTGAATACTTGTCTTCCTCCTCCCTCCATATTCATCTTAGAAGTGAAAAAATGTTTCAATACATTACCATGTTTTAAGTAGCCGAATCGCCAATCCTACAGTACTCTGACAACTAATCCATAAATGAAATGACAGGCAAGATGCACATTCACATTTGTCACACTCACTGTGCACCTCGTCATATGGGAGCTTCACTAGAGTGATTTAAAAATAAACAGGTAGAGGGGAGGAAGAGAAGTGTGAAAGAGATCAGCAGGTAAAATTACTACTGCTCTCTGAAAGCTTGAATCTGTCATTCAAGTATTGAAAGTACCCAGACAATGGGGTACAATGAATGGGAGCTGTTACAGCAAAGTCGTTAAAAACCCTTAAAACCCTGGGCACGGTAAGTGGCATTTCTAAGCTGTCTGGGGGGAAATAATAAAAGAAAAAAAAAAAAAAAAGGCCAGTAACAGTAATTCAGTCCTCAATTCCTTCTGGACCCCAGACAGGGATCTCTGGAGTCACCACAATTTATTTTGGGCGTCTTCTGGATGAGAGTTTCTTCCCTTTCGCAGACGTGTGTTGTCCCGCGTCCCCCCCCTCCAATCCCTTCCCTCCCCCAGAAGTGTAAAAATTTCATATATTATAAAGATTTGTAAAATACAAACGAAAAAAGGATGAAGGCTGTGGCAGTAATGTTAGCGGTTACTCTTCATTGCTTCTTTGGCTGCCAGGATCAATGGCGTCAAGCTAGAGAGAGGTTTGGCCAGTTTCAAGAAGGGATGCTGCCAGGAAAAGAGAAACACAGTGAACTACTGAAAGACTTGGTTTAAAATGCCAGTAAAAGCCATGTATCTACACAGCCCTTTTCATTTTGAGATATGAAAAGCAATGCAAATGCTGCCAATACCCAGCTCTTGAAGGGACAAATTCAGAGCTCCTTGAGCCTGCAGAAGGGCTTTTTACAAGGCTGGGTAGCAACAGGACAAGGGGGAATGGCTTTAAACTGACAGAGGGGTGATTTACATTAGGTATTAGGACAAAAAAATTCTTCCCCCTGAGAGAGCTGAGGCCCTGGCACAGGCTGCCCAGAGAAGCTGTGGCTGCCCCATACCTGGCAGTGTTCAAGGCGGCCTGGATGGGGCTTGGAGCAACCTGGTCTAGTGGAAGGTGTCCCTGCCCGTGGCAGGGGGTTGGAATTAGATGAGGTTTTAAGGCCCCTTCCAACCCAAACCATTCTACGATACTATGATTCCCAAAAGAGCCTAGGCCTTTCCTTTTCCAGTAATTCACTATAAAGAGGTTTCCTGATCAAAACATCTCTCAGTCCCATTCTGCTCACTTCAATGGCTCTATTACAGTAAGTTCGTAAATTGCTGGATGCTTTAGTAGTGACAGAATGAAGACACACATTACTGATGGAAAGACTTCAAAGTACACAGTACAATCTTTCATGACTGTAGCTCCTACCAACTGCTATCCATCAGAGTACTCAGAGGAAGACATGGAAAGAGAGGGCACCAGTCTACAGCATGGTTTATCATAGGATAACGTGATTTCTGTTTCTCAGACTGTGAGAAGAAGCTGACCCTCACCTGTAGCAATTCTTTGGCTGATCCTCTTCTCTCGACATCCATCTCCAAACATCGGTTCAAGAAATCCCGGAATATTGGCGACAGTTTCTCAGGATTCTGCAGCTCTGGTGTGCCATTTGTTGCTATCAAATATAAAGCCTGTAAAATATTGTAAAGATCTGGCTTGGTTATACAAGACACCAGGTCATCACCTGTTCTTGCTAGTAGCAAAATAATGGTCCAAATCTTTTAGCAACAGATACTTATCTTTGCAAATAAAACATCAGATTCTGACACAAGCAGCATTTTTCATAACCTAATGGATTTATTTTCCCTAAACTACCACAGAAGATCAAGTTCAAAGACCAGTGTTTAAGTTACAAGCAGGTACTCATCTTCTAAATAGACAAATTCGGGATAGGGCTGACAGCAAATTCAAGACAGCCATCTTCCTTGTGGAGGAATTTTCTTGCCCTGCTGAAGCTTTTATTATTCAATTCATTTTCTTTTAATGAAGATACTATTAATGAACAATTACTGAAACCATTCATATGGTAAACACCTGCAAACAGTTATAGGAACATCCAGACTTCTTACCCTCAGGGGGTTTTCGTTGAGGTACGGGGGTTCTCCTTCTACCATCTCAATAGCCATGATGCCCAGAGACCAGATGTCCACTTTAGGGCCATATGCTTTCCGTGTGACCACTTCAGGAGCCATCCAGTAAGGAGTTCCAACCATAGTGCTTCGCTTGCTCTGCTCTGGGGTGATCTGAGCACAGAAACCGAAGTCGGCTGTAAGGTAACAATTGTAAAAGTTAAATTGGTGCACTCCAAATGAGTGGGTTCCTAGAAGACTTCTCTAATACTACACATACATTTTACTCCTCTACACTTGAGCAGGGTTTGGGGGGTGTCTCTCCACTACATTCTCCATATTACAAAATCTGTCATACAAGATAGATACAAAATCTGAAGGTGTTTAAGCAGGGTAGAATTCCATGGAATGAAGATAAAGCTTTTTATTCTCTGGAGCAGGCACACAAGTATTACTCTGCAGAAGAACAGTTTTTTGCCCAGTCCTTCCTTCAAGGATCTTAGACTGGCAACAGCCAGAAAAAGTAATCAAGCAGAGCACAGAAGGCAAGTATCCTGCACATGGTATGTTATACAGCCTGAACTAGAAAAAAAAACAAATCCACAAACCATGGCTTCTGCCCTGCTAAACAGATTTTATTTGTGCAGCTATTGAGTTCAACATTTCACACAATAGGCCACCAAATACAGGTACTACAGCTGACAGACATAGAAACAAGGCTTCAGATAAGTGAAGTGCTAGTCCACTCAGCAGAAGGAACCTGGACAAACAAACCTTTTCACAAGGTTAACTACCAAAGAGAACAACCACACTCAAGAAAACAAGAAAAGTCACCTATTCCTATAGCCTTCAGGTGCAGCAGCAATGCATGTTCCATCATGTTACTTTATCCAGCTGCAGCACTCCCACTTCCCAGGCATGTAAAGCATCAATAAGAACACAGTTAAGGCAGGAGACAGATATTACTTTATCATTGACACTAAGTTTGAGAGAGAGAGAGAGAGAAAAAGAGAGAGAGAGAATTTAAGATTTTGAAAGTGTTATGCCAAGCAGTGCTAACAAAAGAGCCACAGTCAAGAGAGTGTTAAGTTGTACCAAGAGGACAATTTAACAAGGAACTACCCCCACCCTGATTGTCAAAATGCTGCCTCAAATAAAACAAAAATATATAAATTGAACCTATAGGAGTCACTGAGTTCCATCTTGGCCTTTCTTAAGGTGTCATACTCCACATAAAGCACAGCTTATTTCAATGAACACACCAGAGAAGAAGCAGCAGTGTACATCTCCTGACCTACCAACTAGGCCTTCAGCACAATGCCACCAGCAAAGAAAGAAAGACAGGCAAGATGCAGAACCAACCAGCAGTGTGTGTAGATATGCACTAGTGACAGGCAGCCTGGTATCTCTTACTTCTTGTCTCTCAGAAGCCAGGCTCTCCCAGAGAATGAGAAGAGCTTGAAAAGAAGGCACAACTTCCTCCACCCTAAACAACTGCTAGAAGCAATACAATCACACAGCCAAAGAAGAGCTAGTCTCAACAGTGATTACAGTACCTCCCCTTCATATAGGGCATTTTTACAGCTGACTCATGTTTTCTCCTGTCTCTCCTTCCACCTCATCTTCCCCCAGTCTCCCGGGGCTGATGCTTCCTTACATAGGCTGCTAACGTTGTCCTTTTGCCACTCTGCTTTGACTTGACAGCTCTTACATTTTTGAGCCTTCTCCAGCTAACTCTTCCCAGCTACATCCTCTACCATAACTATTCACTTCAGCTTCTGAATCTACACAGCTTATGCACAGGTATATCACATCCTTAAAAAACATAAAACCTATGCAGGCGAGCAGTGCATCCAACAATGCTCGTAAAGCAAATCAAGTTGCTCATCTTTCCTCACACTCCATCTCAAACAATATGAGCCTGCAAACAAACTAGACTAAGGAATATTAGTGAGATACATTTTCATGGCATTTCAAATGCCTACCCAACTGTAAAAACACCATCCCTTAAGTCTTTGGTCACTTCATGCTTTGCACATTCCTACATACCAAGAAATAAGATAATGTACCTCTCTCTCAACAATCCTGACAGCTTCTTCAAGTGGTTTCACATTTTTTTTATTGCCACACATACATTTACACATACCAGAAACTGACTCACTGTACACAAGTCTATGCATGCATAACAATTACCTGAAAAACAAGCAGTTTCTTTTGTCATTTCGTGATTATATTAATGAAAGTGTGTTACACTTTCAGTCCAAGAAAAGGAGACCCAGAACTGGCAGAGCATTAAGACTAGACTGCAGTATAAATGGTTAATAATGTACAATTTTCTTGTTAGTGACCTTCTAATGAAAAGGGCAAAACATTAGAAGTGAGTCATTACAACTTGAAGAGACTACCAAAAGTTGGCTGCAACTTTTGTCTTGCAATCATTCACATCTTTGCTTCACTGTACGGTGCCAGTTACTTCACATCTACCAACGTATTCATGTGGCAACAAGTTTGCTTCAACATCCTTCCGGTCAAATATGTTCACAGTCTTAGTGTCAGGGCCCTCAGAATTTCAATACCTGCTATTTGGGAGTTACACATTTTATAGCACTCAATGAATTTCTATTGCTCATAGTCAATAAAAATTCACCTCAGATTTCCTTGCCAGCTTTCCTACCAGTTTATACTCTATAAGTCCAAGTTTAGCAGGAAAGGGAAAACAGATACTTTTTTCCATTTTCTGGTACTCACTTAGTTTAACAGATCCATCCATTCCTAACAGCACGTTGTCACTCTTAATGTCTCTGTGGATGACCTGGTTGGCATGTAGGAACTCAAGCGCTTGCAAGCACTGGATGGGAGAAAAAAGCAAAAGAAAGGAAAACAAAACCAAATCAAGAAAAGATATTCAAGCAAATGGAAACTCAATTTGTGTATGTGAACACGAATTCAAAAGCAATGCTTATACCCTTAGCCAGTGCAGAGTAAAGAAATACAACAGTTATTATTTTAAATAACCAGCAGAGGAAGCTCTTGTGCTAAAAAATATCCTCCAGGTCTCATGAAGTCAAAAATCATTTAACCATGGAGCTTCTCTTATAGCTTAACACAAACCCATAAATTAAACTCATCATCACTCAAGAGAGTCTCAAAAATCCCAGATGTTAATTTTGGTACATCCTATGAATTCTACAAAGGAACCACAAAGTGTCATGTGAGTGCTTTTTACCCTGAAGTCTCACCGGGTGGAATTGGTGAGACTTCTTTCTCAACATGCATTCAAATTCTCTTACAGTAAAGGCTGTAAAACATATTCATGATTCAAGTCACTAATATTGGGTTTGCATTTTCTTAGATAAAAGCCTTTCACACTTAGTTTCTGCCTAAAAACATAATGGAATTTACTTTTGCTATTTAAGAATAAAAGGAAAATAATGTAATTGTAAGATTTTTCTCTTTTAATATAAGCAGAACATTTACCATTTGCAACTTGACATGGATGCAGTGCCCAGTGGGGTTTCCCATGTCTTCATTCACTTTAGCACAATGGCACTGATTTACAGAATGAAGCACATCTAACATGCTGAGCAGCAGAGTTTTGATAGTACAATAGTTCAACAATAGTAGATTTTTTTTTCTTCAGAAAAGTGAATTACTGTTACAGCAAAGTTACTTTCAGTTCTCTGCTTCCAGCTCCGGTTTCCCTGGAAATCATTACCTGTCCATACACGTTAATGTGCAAGTTTGCTTTCCATCCCCTCACTTTGGGTGAGTCATCAAAAGCAGATGTCATAGTGATGCAGTCAAATGGGAGTTTTAAAAGTCTAAGTTTCTCCTGCACAGCAGATAATACAACTACTTCTACTTCTGCCATAAAAAATGAAGCCTGATCTGGATGCCAGCACTCTGAATCAGAGCAGAAACCACTGATAAGTTGTAATATCAGCAATTTTTAACTCTTCCATTTGAAATCTTCCTGCAATCTTAAAATTATTTCATCTACAATCTTCCAGAGAATTCTTTTTCTGAGAAACCATGTCACTGGACTATAGATTTCACGCACTATGAAAAATACTAAAATGAAAAGGGAAAATCTGCATCAAGTTCATCTTTATTTTAGTACATGTTCCTTAAAGTATCCTGGTTTCATCACATCCACTTTCACGTTCTTAGCAGTTAACCTTCTTCCTTCTGAAAAACACTCCAAAGCTTTCAGTCTTCTTTCTTTTCCTTTTTTTTTTTTTTGTTCTTTTAAAATTATATTCACACCTCTACTTTCTACACTACCTACATATGAATACTCAGTTTTCTTTTCGGTGCTTCTGAACAGTCTTTGTTAGTCAAAGCTAAAAAAGTCACTGTTTCCAGCTGCTAAACTTGTTCATTGCTCTTCCTTGAACTTCAATTCTGTTTCTGTTAACACTGTCAGAACAAGGTAACCCAGGTACCAAACCCAAAACCTTTGTTTGCCCTACCACCTAATATTCCCAAAACCTAGCTCAAAAACTGCCATAGCGCTTTTGAGTCACAACTTGCAAACTCCCAATTTTCTGAGTTAAACTAATTTTGATATTTTCTGTAATTTTAGTATTGATTTCATTCATTCTAACTTAATGGCTCCCACAGCAACTGCTGCCATTAGTCCTATCCTATCTGTACCATAAAACCTAGGGGAACAAAATGCACCTTCGTTCCTCTATCCATCAACTATAATACTCACCTCTCTGCAAACAGCAGCTATCTGTGCTTCATCCATACAAGTTTCTGTGACCACATCTGTTAGCGAGCCTCCAGCCAGATACTCCATCACCACAAACAATTCATCTCCTACAAGGTAACTACAAACAGAAAACAAAAAGCATGTCCGTTCGCCATCAAGAGATTGAAAACTGAAAAATGACTGATAAGAGCCTGTCAATGAAGTGATTCATAAGCACTCAAAGACAAGCAGCAAAGAAAGTTAATCTCTGGAAGGCAGCCAGAAATGTAAACACTGACAATAAAAGCTGCCTGCTTCTTATTACCTAAACAGGCAGGATAACACCCTACACGTCTCACACACAATCATGCAAAACAGAAGCACTCCTCCAGCTATGCTCTTGTCTGCCACTGATCCCAAACTACATACAGCACTGCACTCATGACAGAAGAAGCCTTCTTACTGAATGAAGACCACTCCTTATAAGAGATTATGCCCCTGCCCCCTCCCCCCCCCTTTTTTTTTTCAGATGACAGCAAATACCATCTCATTTGTAAGACCCTTAGGTACAAGAAGTCTGAGTTTGTGTAAGAATGTCATGTTATAACCCCTTGAAGACCTGAGGGATGAAGGAATCAGCAGCTGTCTGCATTTACCTGTCCAGGAAATTGACTATGTTGGGGTTCTTCAGCTCCTTCATTACCAAGATTTCATTAATAATCAACTCCTTCTTGGGCTGTTTCTGCAGGTTTATCTGTTTAATAGCAACCTGAACAGGAAAAAAGTAAGAGCAATCACTCAAACCTGAGTATCAAAACATTTTGATCATTCTTAATACAGTGAAAAGTTAGAAGAAATTCTTTAGCAGGATTAAAGGAGTTGAGCACAGCTTGCAGCTGGCAAGTAATTTATTTATTAGCATACAACTTAAAAGAATGCAACCTGATGAGCATACAACAAGCCTAAAGCAGAAGAGAATCATGTAGCAACTAAGAGAAGAAATATAAGCCTTCCAATGCAAGCAAAGTTTTTCTATATTCTATCCAAATTAGTGTTTGGGTATAACGAATGCTGGGACGCAGAAGGAATTCCTCTCAAAGCAGTTAAGCCAATGAACTATCCCAGAGAGACAGAGAGAAGGAAAGATAAAGACCTATCTTATCCAGGAAATAAGGTAATCAGGACAAGTATTCCAGACTTTAAAATGGAGACTTGACCCAGCTATGTTAGCTACAATGCTTTCAGGTGGCAGTTCAAAGCTTTACAAGATGACCAACCCATGAGTCCAAAACCAAACACAAGAACCAATGTAATCTTGTAGACACAATCATTATCACATGGCCTAGAGCATTAAGAAAACTTGTGGCACAGAATCACAAAATAACTAAGATTGGAGGGGGCCTCTGGAGGTCATCCAGCCCAATCCCTTGCTTAAAGTACAGCCAATGTGGAACAGGTTGCTGAAGGTCTTGTGTAACCGGGTTTTGAACAGAGATCTCAATAAGCAGATATTCCACAACCTCTTTGGGTCCTCTGTCCTTTGTTTGATCATCCTCACTACGATGGAAAAAAAATTTCTAATACCTAACCAGAATTTCCCTTACGTCAATTTATGTCTGTTGCATCTTGACCTGTCACTGCGCAGCTCTAAGAGGAGTCTAGCTCCATATTCTCTACACCTTCCCATTAGGGTGCTGAAAATGACAATAAAATCCTACTTCTGGTTTTTCTTCTTACCTACCAACGAACAGACCTGACTCTATCCTCAGACATCAAGCACTGAGGAAGCAGCATACTGCATCTGTTTAATGCACAAACACTGCAAACAATCAACTCAATAGCCCAACCAGCTGACAAGACGCAGAGGAGGCTTAAGAAAGGCACTGGACTGCAAAACTTGCTCTGCAGTTAGTAAAATGACATGAAGTAGTGCAGTATGTAAAAGCAAATTAAGAGACAACGTACTGAGATGATTGAAAGGCTTGCATTTTAACAAGAAGTACTGCTCCACTACTGCACTGGTAAATGTGGTTGCTGTTGAAAGGGCAATTACTTATCAGTGACCTGAGGAATATTTACTTGCAGATACTTAAAGCAGAAGTTAAGGAAATCTGAATTTAAAGAAAAGCAAGTAATTCCTAAAATTTTAGTCCCAGGAGCCATCAATTTCATCAAGTGGGTTTGGAGAAACCAAACAGTAAAAGCAAGGAGCAGGATGTGGAAAAGGCATTCTAAATACAACGAAAAATCATACGCGGCAAGCTGTCTGCACATAGGCACATCCATCACCTTTCCTGAGACAAGACTAAAGAACAAGTGGGCAAAGACTAAACAAAGCTATATTTCTGAAAATGCAGGGCACCACTGCCCACACATCTTGAAGGGTTTTCAAACCCCCTGAACCTGTTCTCAAAACCCGTTTTTGGAACACCTCACACCCTCTGCTTTTCACTGGAAAGAAAGAGAACTATTTTTAGCTTTCACCGTCTGATTGCCATAGAACAGTGCACACACTGTTACAAATGACTAGGGCAAACAATACACTGAGAGGTGATAGCAGAACTGGCAACCACAGAAAGGAGTCTAATCAAATCATCTCAGCCACCTAGAGAAGAGCATTTATATCCATTATATTTCATTGCAATGAACAGAGAAATCTTACCTCCTGCCCTGTTGCCACGTCAATAGCTGTGAAAACTGTACCTGAAGCCCTGTGAAGAAGAACAACATTAAAGCAAGCGTAACAAACATGCACATGAACAGACAAATCACAGACACAAAATTGTGTCAGCTCTCGATGCTGCAAGAGCTGCATCAAAAAAGAAGGCTATTAAAAGTAAGTGGCATCACAGAAATGCCAGTCAGGCCACACAAAACAAAACAATTACAAATACACTCTCTTCTGACACCAGCTTAGACATCTTGAATACAGGAGACAAAGTCATAGAACAAGAGAATCATAGAATAGTTAGGGCTGGAAAGGACCTTAAGATCATCAAGTTCCAACCCCTCTACCATGGACAGGGATGCCTCACACCAGACTATGCCACCCAAGACTCTCCAGAACTTGTGCTGTTCCCTATGCTGAGATAAGCTGGGTAGTCCTTTCTATAGTAGATATTACTTTTCCCCCAGGGGAAGCCTGTCGACAAACACACATAGATCTATTTGGAAAGTATACAGTAGAAGTTAGGCATATTGAAGTTGAATAAGTTAAAACATGTATATATATTTTTTTTTTATAACAGAAGGATTCAAAGGACCACTAGATGAATAACTTAGCCACAGCAATATTGTTAGCTTAGCACACAGAAACCTTCCTGACATGTCCTCATGCCATCCAGCAGTCATATTACAAAGTGGATGAATGCACCTTACTAGGAGAGGAGAGCATTAGATACACCCACAGAGAAGTTGCAGAGCTATGCTTTTGCATTAAGAGACACAATGCAAAGCTTCCATTACTGTGTAAAGCCTTCACCGCCTGTTTAGCACGGCTCAATACAGCCATTTCTGCCTGCCTCAGTAAGTGGTGTCTACGTGACAGTATCAGACAGGGAACAGAACACCCCTTTTAAACACTGACTCACAGGGAACCGAAGTTGGGGTGAACACTTACCCCTGCCCAATTTTCTCATATCTGTTGTATTTTTTCTTGGGATCTCCTATGCTCACAATAGTGCCTAAAAAAAACAATCCAAACAAACAACAATGACCAAAAAAAGTCAATCCCACTATCCCCTTTTAGTAGGACTGATACTTCCAAGATACTTCCAAGATAGGTCAAGCTCAAATAGTATAGGCTTATGCATGAACAGCCAAAGCTTCCTGATTCAGTTCCAGCTGCGAATGGCTCAGCTTCAGGCAATCATTTTGCTATGTTATACTCTTCATGAGACAGGTCATACTGTTTCCCCTCATATCTCCATTTTATTATAACCTTCTGTGTAGCAAAACTCCGTATGAGGTTATGACAAATCTCAACTTAAGCACAGGAACTTTAACATAGTGAAAAATTATCTTCAAGATGATTCTGAACAAGCAACCACAGAAACTATTTTATGTTATTACGATTGTATTATACACATAGATCACGTTATCACAACTGAACTCCAATCCAAAACAACTGTTCTACAGGGTTTTTTTTTTTACCCAATAAGGCTCTGAAGCATATAAATTGGCAAAACTTCTGAATGCAGCTCTTGCAGCCATTGATACAAACTCAATTAAGCACAGTAACCCTTATACAAAAATGAAGGCAAAAACTTAATATTCCTCCCCCAGTCCTAAAGCCTTTGTTTATCTGAAATAAAAAACACCTACGTAGTTTTTCCATGATATCTTCATCTGACATTTTGGTCTTCTTTTTCTGCTTATCACCTGATTTTGCCGCACTGTCAACAGAAGTGTCGCCAGCTGGTGCAGGGATGGGGTCAATTACAGACCGTGTATAAATCTGTTAAGAGAGACCATTTACCTGAGCATTTTCCTTGCGATTATTGACCTTCAGCTGAAAACAATCACAGTTCTTCAAAGATCCCTAAGCACCATTTTATATAACAAGTTTGAGGCAGAAATTAGACCTGAGAAACATTAAAGTCCAGTAAACCAAGATGCTGGAAACCTCTGACAGAAAGCCCCAGGCACCTCCTGAACAGGGCGGATACAAGGAGACAGACGTTCCGTGGTTTTTCTACCTGCTTATTCTTTATAACCCATGCTAGTTTATAGAACAGAAATCACTATTTATTAGTGAGATCAATTACTACTAAGATCTAAAGGAAAAAGATTCATGCTTTGCCATGAAAAGAAGCATGAGACTCCCAGAAATTCCCCATTTGCCCCCAATTTAGGCAATTTTCTTGGAGCTTTATTTCACTTCCTCCTGAGCTGTTCGCATATATGCAGCTACTCAAGAAATATCAAACTGTAGATCTGCCATAGTTTATATGACTATGTACCCCGGGGCACTATCACTTGACAAACACGATTCACATTTGCACTCCTGGAGCAAGAATAAGTGGGCAGAGCAGCAAAATGTACACCTACCACAGCCAAAAGAATGAGCTGGAGGCAAATAAAATCAAGAAAATCAAGTACACTACACTACAGTCCCACTGTACTATGCAAAGTTACAGACACTGGCTATAGTTTTTAGGAGTTAAAAATGCCTCCTCCTCACATGTTGGATTAAAGGATACGCATAACTGTAGAGCTTCAACACAAGCCAACAAACAAATTGGAATTAACATCAGGATTTCTGTTCCAACTGATATTCAGAAATTAGGCATTTCCTTGGCAAACTCAAATAAAAAAAACTTACAACAGCTCATTTCACAAATGTAACACTTTGCTAGAAAACAGAAGTAGAAAATACTGAGAAATGCAAGTCTGATCCATAAACTTTACAGCTGCTCACCGATTTTGTGTGATCTGGCCGTGGAGCAATAACAGGAGGAGGAGCCTCTTCATCATCTTCATCATCATCTGCCACAGCTGCTGATGGTTCTCCTTTGGCATTGGTCTACATTTTTACCAAAGTAAAAAACAAAACAAAACCAACCAAAACAAACTAAACAAAATTGTCTCCCCCACACTGTTATAGATTTCAGGCCTTCTTCTCCCCACATAAAAAGAATTCTTACAGATGTCAAAAGAAAATATTTTTATTATCAGGCTGAAATACTATTGCTCCAGTGAAATATGCTCTGTTGATCCCCCAATTTATGTTTTTATTCCACAAAAAAAAAAATTCTCATTTTAGTTTATACTGCAAGATTCATTATGGAACAAATAAGAAAGACCTGAATTTTTACGTGCTTAAGAATTTACAAAGAATAGTGAAGACACTCACCGTTGGTGATCCTGAAGGGAAACCATCTTTTTCTAAATAGGACAAATAGCAGAATACGTAAAATCATCAGAATAGTAATTTAAAAAGAGAGCTTTAAATTCAAAGTTCACTTTGAAATCTCCAAAGCATCTGTGTTCTTTACTCTTCACTTTTTAAATTCAAAGTGAACTTTGAATTTAAAAAGTGAAGAGTAAAGAACACAGATGCTTTGGAGATTTTTTTTTTCCATCTTTCAAAAAGCAAAATTTTATGGTCACAGATCAGAAACCAGTATTGCACTAAAGACCATGCAGAAAGAAGCTGCACATTTCTAAAACTCTCCCTAAAAGCAGGGAAACCTATTAACTTCCCAACATGCTCTTCACCCATGTGAGTACCCACACACGGTCCTCCAATTGAGCGCTGCTTGTCACACTTATTGTGTTCTGTCTTACTGAGATGTGAAATCACCACCAAAGGGATGTCTCTGTTCCCTTAGTCTCTTGAATCAAGGGTAAGAATATTACAAAGCCTCATTGCTAAGCTATTTTCTGAAATAACCTGGAAGAAAACTAGGTAAAACTGCCTCTGGTAGTAGGACACTCCTTCACTCAGCCTTCCCATGCCCCATAGCTCCTGGTCTAGAAGCCACAACTTATTTTGCTTCTTTGATGTCATCACATGGTGACATCAAGTTCACAGATAGCTGTTTTGGCCATAGACAGGAGGAGCAATGTCTCCAGCACGAAATCAGTTAATCTCAGCCTTAGAGATTATAGCTTTATAAACACAGCCTGTTCAAGTTAATTTTGGCTGCTATTTTGCATTATCTATTTCCATTTCTTCCCTTCTCCATTTAAACCAGGAAAATAACTGGACAAAACAGTTTCAGTGATTTTTAAATCTGTCTTCAAGTATTTTTTCCTCATGGAAAAGTAGTCTGCTTTTTCAGCTTTTGAATTAGATTTATTATTCTCTGTACTCCTCCTCAATATGTCTTGCACACACTTGGATCTCACCTGGAGCAGAAAAACTCAGGTACTTCTGTTTTGCTGTGTCTTTGGAGTCATAGAATTTCAGCACATCTAGTACCGCCTGAGGGTTTTTCTTCTGTTCTAGCTTTGTGATATTTGAGGTCTGAAGCAACCGAGCCCATTGCTCTGGCATTCCCTGAAAAAAATAGGCTATTTTAAGCATACTTTTAACACTTTAAAGATTTTTCAACAGTAGAACATTTTCCTCTGTAAAAAGCAGAACACATTCAGCCTTGAACACCTGAACAAGTACGATGGAGTTTTAATGGGGAGCACATATGTCCATAGGTGACACAGTGCAAAACACTATGCCAATACGATGCCACCTCATTCAGGTACATGAAGCCAGATACGAGGAACAGAAACACAAAAGCACTCAACAGAACAAGTGTTACCCACTAATGAGAGTGGGCTAAAAAGGGTTTCTCAGGGAAGGCTCTCCCAGGTGACTCAAAGCATCAGATACGACATTTACACTGCAGAAGTACTAACAGAACACAAACTCTTTACTCTGCACACTGAACAAATACACAGTAAAATTACTTCTTTGATAAAAGCAAAGACTTTATTGTAAAACATCACAATGGCTTCACTACAGCCCTGACTCATAGCTGTTTTCTGAGCAACTCCAAGGCAGGTACACTTACAGTGAACTCTCCAGTAACAGCATCAAAGCCAACATGGATGGTGTGCTCAAAATCTGATGGTGGGGAGATTTCTGGCCTTTCCTTTTCCTTCTTCTTGCTTCCTGAAAAAGATATTCAAAGATCTACTGAGCAAAGACTTAAAGTCCTATCGTCTCCACTTAATATAATCAATCCAAGCATCACAACAATTAGGATGAATGTAACATTATTCTGTTTAATGGACGGAGGTGTTTACAGATGTAGCACAGTTGGTGTTTTCAAGTGGGTACAGACTTCATGTAAGAATCAACATCTTGTTCCATTCAAGTAAGTCATAACAAGGAAAATAAAGAAGCAAGGAAATAAAGAGATTAAGAGCACCAGAGTGCAAAGAGCTCCACTGAGCATATAAAATCTAAACATATGAAATGTTTAAAATGCAAAAGAGAATATTTTAATATGGATTACAATCACCACTGAAGACAACTTCAGTTCAACCTCAAGTTCACCCTAAAGACAGTTAAAACTCAGTTGCCTCACTACTGCAATTCAAGGTAATTAATGCAAACTAGGACTTCCTGTGATGAAGATAAGAATTTATAGCTTCAGAGCAATTACCTAATTTCAATTAAAGGAGGCAGGGGGGAGCAAGCATACTAAGTACCAGAAACAGATAATGAGAAGGACCATGTGCTCAATCCAACCTAGATTCAATTAAATTCATAAGATGTTTTATAACGCCTATGGCTTGGTTGGGGCTTTATTATTTTTTTCCTGACAAAGAGAAAATAAATAAAACTAAAAGACAATTTGTAGTTAAATGTAAAATACACCACTCTGTTCCCTTTCCTCAAAAAAGATTTGGAGTGAAGCTGGAAGGTTTCAGGAATATGTTTTATTGTTCTGGCAAAAAAGCCTGACCCCTGCTTTCTTTCTCTGCCAGAGCAGAGAAGTATACTTGCTGTTTGCTCTCCAGGTAGAAAGATGATGCTCAGGGCCTCATCTCACAGTCCTCTGCTGAAAGGCAGAGCTCTGGCAGTGAGCTCTACAGCGTGTCTAACCTGATACCAGGAAAACTGCATGTGTAATCCTGGGAATGCCTGTCGGCTTGCAAAACATATAGCTGAATCAGCTGCGTTTATTCTAGCGTGCATGAAGCCAGCAGGAATGCCATAGTGCTCCCAAAAGGAAAGCAGCACACTATTTTGCAGCCTAAAAGGTTTTTCTGCTTTGTTTTTACATTTACCTTCAAAATGAAAGTAACATGGTTTCGGTACAGAAAGCGCAGCTAAAACAGCACCCTCTGTTACAACATGGTAAAGAGTTCCTGCGTATCACAGAATATCACAGAATCACAGAATTGTCAGGGTTGGAAGTGACCTCTCATCTAGTCCAGTCCCCCAACACGGGGCAAGCATAGATTGTGCTGCTCAGAGCCAGAGAATCTGTCTGAAATTCCCTCACGTTGGTGGGAGGGGAAGGACAAGGAACAGAACACAATACGTACAAATGAAAAGCCATGTGGGCTACCTCCAGCTGAACAATGCAGTGGAAAGACACTGCTATTATAAACAGGATATCTTTAATATAGCTGCACAGGTCAGAGCCAAAAAGCAAATGGACTGCCAAATGTTCCCATTAACATTGTTAAGCCGCCATAGGACAGAATAAACTTGCTTATGTAAAAACCTTTAAGGAAAGTACTGTTTCTCCCCAATCTTTTGCATTTGTTCATGTGAAAACACGGAAGACGGGATATTCCCCAGAAAATTCCTGTTAAGGAGCACTTGACATGTAGGGAACAGGAGCTGGTGCTCAAACCCTCAGAAGTGCTGTGCAAATAAACCCACTCCTTCTAAAAAACACACAGATCTTATTAGTAACCTAGGCAAGGAGACTAAAATTCACTCCTCTGCCCACAGGAACAGCAGAGCAGCACTTCAAAGGCACGTAAGTGGTGAGCTTCAATCAAGAGGCAAGTCCCTTGAGTCATGAGTTGGCAGAACACACTCAAGGGCTCTGTGAACAAGGCCACTATGAGGCCACATTGCTTTTCACCCTCTGATTATATCTGCAACACAATTATGTACTTAAATGGGAATCCTGTTATTAAAGGGCAACACTAGTTTCAAATGGCAAGTGAATCTAAGATGTGGTCCCTCAGCTGTGCAGAGACAGCAGCATGAAGTCCCCCTGTTCCTGGGAGGGGGAAGACACGGGTCCTTCATAAGGATTGCTCTGATGAAGTACCTCAAACTGGACTTTTCCCCAAGTGAAGCCACAGGCACTCTACATGGCATCACCCAAGGTACTTCACACACCCTCCTACATCACAAACCCATCCTCAAGCACACCTCACTTCCCACCAGCCACCCTTCATACACAAAGCACAAAACACAGATGTTTCTCAGCAGCCTTGGCTGTAGTAGTAAGATGACTCCAAACAGTACACTTCGAGTTACTGAGCTGCAGCTGAAACCACAACAAAATCTGCCCTGAGCCAGCAGGGCAGAGCATGTCCCATGCATGATCCCTGGTACTGGGTGATGCCCCACAGCACCTCCTTTAGAAAGTTTTCCTTGAAGACAAGCATTTCTTGGTTTAGGGGACTATTTTAAAGCTTTTCAAACACAAACAAGTTCATTTGACTGGCAAATTCATGACAATTAAGTACTCTAGTAAAAGATGACTATCACTTCATTTATCCTAAGCAGTGAAACGAGGAGGAAAAACCCTCCACAACTAGGTCATTAAATGATCCTTCAAACTCTTATGCTTACTTCAAAGAATCCCAGACTGGTTTGGGTTGGAAGGAGCCTTAAAGCTCATCCAGTTCCAACTCCCGACCACGGGCAGGGACACCTTCCACTAGACCAGGTTGCTCCAAGCCCCGTCCAACCTGGCCTTGAACACTGCCAGGGATGGGGCAGCCACAGCTCTCTGGGACCCTGTGCCAGCATCTCACCACCCTCACAGGGAAGAATTTCTCCCCAGTGTCAAATCTGAATCTCCCCTCTGTCAGTTTAAAGCCATTCCCCTTGTCCTGTCCCTAGAGGCCCTTGTCAAAAGTCCCTCTCCAGGTTTCTTGCAGTCCCTTCAGGCACTAGGAGCTGCTCTAAGGTTTCTTTGGAGACTTCTCTTCTCCAGGCTGAACCAGCCCAGCTTTCTCAGCCTGTCTCAGAGCAGAGCTGTTCCAGTCCTCAGAGCATCCCCGTGGCCTCCTCTGGACTCCAGCACAGAACTAGCTCTGACCTGGGGCAGAGACTGTGCATTTGCTCAACTTCACCATCTGCAGTGTGTCATCCCCCAAGAACTCCCCAGTGCCATCTCCTAAGCTAGAGAAACCTGCCAAGAGAGGACATAGAGGGCCAGAGCTGGCCAGAAGGGACCTTGCAAAATCACACACACAGAACTACAAAACAAAAGTCAAATATTATCCAGCAATAGGTCTGTTGGTGGTGGCATTGTACATCTCCTGGTAAAGCATCCCTTCAGATTCTGAAAAGGATAATTTACCATTCTGATAGGAATTTGTTAACATTTACACTGGCTGGAGAAATTTTTCCCATGAAAAAATTTCTATCTCAGGTTGACAGATTATTATGCATATAGTTCCAACATATTTTTAAAATCCAAGCAGGAAGTTATTAGCATTTCTGTAAAGAATCACATATTCTAAAGCTTCCCAGCAGCAAATTTTTTTTTCCTCAAATGTATTTAAATGGCTATTTCTGGTGAGGGTGCTCAGCCGTGCTAATGAACAGAACAACTAACTTCTGACTGCTGTTTTAGTGCCAGAAAATCACTGTGCCCATTTCCATTCTGCTTACGTTTGGCTGCCAGTTTCACAGTCTTGAGAGACAAAACCATTTCTTTAAATGCTTCCATTATCCCTGCAGCAGGTCACCCAATCCACAAGGTTTATTCCAGATTAAAAAAAAATGCCACTTTCAGATAGTTTCTTTAAACCAAGTAGTTCAATTACCATTTTTCCTAACCACTACTGCCATGCAGTAAAACCTGCCTTTAATGTAAAGGACATTACTTAAAATACTTTTTAACATTTAGAAAACAAAAACTGACACTATTTTCTCTAAAAAGTGTTTTAGTCTGCAGAAATTACTTCCTCCATTTTTAGTGTGCATCACTAAATATAAGTAGGTACACAGACACCTGCTAGACAAGTACGCAGATCAATGTCCATAACTTTGGTACATGTCCATATTTACAAGAGTGGTCTGAATAAGCTTTAGTAATGGGACTCCAAAGCAATTTCAGACAAGCAAATACAACTTTAGACAAGTCTTCAATCACCTCCCTGGCTATTTCAGCAATGAACAAACCCACCTTCAAGATGGAAAGAAGAAACGTCCAAGGAGAAGTAAAGATGCTGTGAAATGTCACTGAGCTCTCCAGCTGCGCTATAGCCACTTGCAGTCATAATTCATTTCGCAACACAAACAAGTCTTACATAGTATTATTAATTCAGAGCAAGGAAAACCTTCCTTTACATGGGGTTTATGTTCCACTTCATCATATCCCCAACTGTAAAAAACGGGTTACAAACGGTCTGATGAATAATCAATCCAACAGCCTAATGACAAGTGTCAGATCAGCTCATAAGCTGTTCTCCTAGCCTGAAGATGACAGATGTGATCCTTCCACAAGATTTTCTTGCAGCACTCACCATAACAATTTCAAGGCACTTCCTCCCATGACCAGTGACATAATGATAAAACATCAGTTTCTGCAGTATTGAAGGGTTAAGTCAGAACCTTGTCCAGACACACAGCACTACACCAAGCTGACAGCACCCAGATTCATCACCTTTATCAGCCTCAGAGGCCTGGAGTCTCTCTCTTGAGCTGGTTCCAACAACCTGTAGTAGCTTTTCATGTTCTCCTTACAGATTTACCTCTTTAAGGTTTTACCCATGTCAGTAAAAACACCACTACTTCTATTGCTGAAATCCAGCCACCGACAGTTATTTCACAGTAAGTGACCTTGTGAAATAACTATTCTGCTTCCAAAAGCTACACTGGTCAAATCCTTCCATCCTCCAAAAAGGAAAGCACACCCGCTGTCAAAAGCAGAAACTCTGCCAGATCATGAAAAGCCTGACCTTCTGAATACAGGGAAGCCTCCAGCATTTGTCTCCCGGGTGAGGCATGGCTGCAGAGGAACTGCTCATACAGCTGAGCAAGAGTAAATTCCAGCCCTCGGGAAAATACTGAGCCAAGAGAATACATAACCGGAGGAGCAGAGTCTCCTGAAACAGTCAAACCTGTGCCAGCATGACTGAAACAGTCCTGCCCAGCACATCAGCAGCATCAGGCTTGTACACCCATGCAACAGTTTTACTGTACCAAATGTTAGAAGATATTTCTATCTATTCACTATTTTGTTCTACATGGATACAGACACCCTGGAGAACCAGGATCAGGGCTCTAGTGCTGTATATACATTCATCATATAGAAAAGAGGACAGAAACAAAGCACAAATACAGTCCAGTTTCATTACAGTCATTTTTTCTCAGAAATAATCCTTGCTTACAGCATTCCAGATTTTTCCATTAGTAATTATTCCTAACGGTACAGTGACAGAGACAGAAGGACTTCACTTCTCAATGCTCCTTCAAACACAGTGCACCCCCACCACTATTTCTTTATTACCATTTTTTTCTTCCCAAGGTACCACATAAATGGTCATCAACATGAAGGAACTCCCCAAATTTAAACTAAAAATCTGCATTTAGTGTAGCAAAATGGTAAGTGATCTGACACCCAGGAATCACAAGCATTTATCAGGGTTGTTTGGTAATGCATTACTTTAAACTGGGCAGCAAGCATGAGAAGCAATAGGTGGTGGTTTTCCCCTGTGAACTATTCAATTTTTCTTACTTAGCATTTCATCTTCAAACATCCCAGTGCAAGCAGGAAAAAACACCTCAGTTCATAGAACACACATATCCAACTTTCAACCTTTCCTCCAATCCCCTGCACTTGGACAGGCTGGATTCAAATGTCTGAAGCACTACCAAAACTTACAAGAAGAGTAAAGGAATACAACTAGTAACCTTGAAAAATAGAGGTATCTCACCTTTTTCAGTGATAAAGAATATGGAGATGATTTTATTCCTAGGTTTTCTCTCTTCTGGTACAGAGGGCAGGGGTTTCAAACTGTGGTTGGCAGACAACTGGTCTTTACCCCCTGTGGTGACGATAGCACTGCTCATCCGGACAGGAGGAGCTGGTGGCTTGTCTTCTACTTCTCCGTTGACAGACATGGTTCTCAATAGCTAGTGAACGCACTGAAAGAGAAATATCTGTTTTAACTTAAGAAGAGAACATAGAACACATAAATGTATCATTTCTTCTGCTAGACAACAGGGAAAGGAGGTGTAATTCAACTCTGAAGAACTCAGTAAGCACTGCACTGGCAGACACTGATGTCTCCGTCAAAGGAAGCCGATCTCTTCTTCACTCCCACACCCATTCATTTGTGCCAGCAGCAGCATTTGTGGGATGAGGCGACAAACTTTTCCAGTGATAAAACTAACCCAGTCAAAAAGAAAAGTCAGTTTTATCTGTTCACACAAAGGACAGTCCACATAAGGGTATAAGTACAACAGCTTTTGTTGGTAGCTTTACCCCAAAGGACTTCATGCTCCAACAGCTTTAAAAGCCTTAGATTATTTCCTTCATGTCATTTATCAGACAAGAACTTGAGGAGAAAAGAATAGCTTATGTTTGTAAGCATGCTATTTCAGCACACTGCCCACATCAAGTCATATTAAGAATATCTCTACCAAATTATGCAGCCTACATTAAAGAGCATGAGACTTGGATCCATTGGGTACATTCTACCTGTGAATGAGGACTTGCATTACTTCCCTACTTTGTGCTACACTTTCTCCATTTGTAAAGAGAACATATACTATTACCACAATTACCTTTCCTTAACAAAAACAGAGAATCATAGAATCACAGGTTGGTTTGGGCTGGAAGGGACTTAAAGCTCATTCAGTTCCAACCCCCCGCCATGGGCAGGGACACCTTCCACTAGAGCAGGGTGCTCCAATCCCTGTCCAACCTGGCCTTGAACACTGCCAGGGATGGGGCAGCCACAGCTTCTCTGGGTAGCCTGTGCCAGCGCCTCAGCACCCTCACAGGGAACAATTTTTCTCTAATATTTAATCCAAATCTCCCCTCTGTCAGGTTAAAGCCATTCCCCCTTGTCCTATCCCTAAAGGTCCTTGCCCAAAGTCCCTCTCCAGGTTTCTTGTAGCCCCTTTAGGCGCTGGAAGCTGCTCTAAGATCACCCTGGAGCCTTCTCTTCTCCAGGCTGAACAAACCCAGCTCTCTCAGCCTGTTTCAGAACAGAGCTGCTCCAGTCCTCAGAGCATTCCCGTGGCCTCCTCTGGACTTGCTCCAACAGCTCCATGTCCCTCTTGTGTTGGAGGCCCCACATGACACAAAGCAAGAGGTTTATGTCATGAAGCTCAAGAATGATTAAAACTATCAACATAAACACCCATGAAAACATAATTTCTGCACAAAGAGCTTCAGAGGCACAAGCAGCATAAAGTTCTGGCAGTGCAACTAAAAACTGAATATGTGCTGGTTTCTCCATCTACTTAAAGACCGATGGGGATCAGCAGTCAAAACTGTGCAGCACCCACCTAGACAAACGTGCCTTTGAGCCCTCTGCCTGATGATGGAGCGATAAATCGACCTGCAACATTCAAACCTATCTGCAGGGATGCTGTTATGAATCAGACAGTGATTCCCATTCTCCAACAATATTTCCAGTTCACTCAGTGATAGTTCTTTCAGATGTTGCAAGTTATCTACAGGATCTTCCGTATTTTCCAGTACCTACACTGCAATATGGGAAAAAATTTAAGAACCCTGCAATCTAACAGCAGGTCTCAGCACAGGGATTTTAACTCCAAATGCTTCCCTAACATTACATTTTGTTTAGACAAAATGCATGCGACCTATTTGAGACATATAAATTTCTGATCTGAATCATCAAATGAAATATATGGTACTCAAGAGTCCTATTAAAGTTGGGCTTATGCTAATATCACAAAAAAGTAGGATACAGGGTACTTACTTATCCAGATGGGAACAAATATTCAAAAGAAAGCACTTCTCCTTTTGAACAAAGACATTAAATCAGGTGGCTAAATAAATAGGAGGTAAATAAGCATATCACATAACTTTAACACCAGAATGTTATGCTATGTGAAAAAAGCAGCACCATGAGTAGCCTTTTTTATCTTTCTAAAATAAGCCCTATTATTTTCTCCATATTTTTGTACTGCCTGATATTAGCAGGAGCAGGATATAAGGATAAACAACCAACCTGCATCTGAAACCAGACAAGAACAGACTTGGCCCTCCAAGCCCATAACAACTCCCTGAAGAGCCCAGGAGGAAGAGAAGATGCAGGGCTGGTAGAGCAGACTGGAGTGGAAGAAAGAGCTCGAGCACCAGCTTCCCACTAAGGGACTGTCTTCATCAACTGCAGTCCAACAAAATCCTTCAAAATCATTAAATCTGTGGTTTAATAAAACCTCAGCTTTTCAGAAAAACTTGAGAGATGTGACTGACTTACTAACTCAATGTACTATAATTTCTGAATGGCTGTTTCAAAGACTGCCATTAAAATGAAGTGCTAGATCCAAAACTATTTTGCATGAAGGACCATTTCAATGCCCAGCAGCTTAGAATTCATAGTTTAATTACATTACTCCAGCTTCAGTCACAACAAATCACTTAAAGACACAAAAGTCTGATCCTTCAGTCATCATCAGAAGTTAAAAATCAATCATTTTGTTCAGGTTCTAATACAAACAGCTAGTCTCTTTCTGACAGCTAAGCAGAGAAGAAAAGAGCAATTCCCCTCTCCTTTATCCCTTCCCTGTCTTCATTATGCAGGGAAAGTTTCCACAGCATCAGGAAGTACTTTTGAAATTGCTGTGGAGGTTTCGCATTATGGCCAATGACTGGAGGCGGGATTAAAGAAGGGGAAAAAGAAAAAGAAAGAGGAGTGCAAATAATCCCTGAAGCTTCTTTTCTGCTCCCTCCCACAAAGAGAAAAAGGAGCCTGTTCATTTAACACCAGCTAGGCATAATATCTCTTGCACCATCATCCTCGCGGCTGCCTTGCTGAATCACGGCTTGCACAGGGAATTGGAAAGACATGGGGAATTTTCCTTTTTTCCAGAGCCTGCCAGGAGTCTATAATAGTGGCAAAGCGGACGTCAGGTTCATGTTTCTCAGACAACACAATAGGGAGGTGTTTTGGGGGTTTCTTTAGCTTGGTTGAAAGACATTTACTAAAATGGTTAAACTAACTTTGAGCAACCCCCTAAGGTATGCTGAATCATGAAGAAAGAGGACAGAAGCAACAAAGGTAACATATGGCAGATGGGAATAATAGGGATGAAGGGAAAGGGCTTCACTTTCATATTTGCCAGTGAAGATAATGCCAGTAATAATAATGTATTCAAGCACATCAGCAACTCCCGCACAACCACTGATTGTGCTACATTTAATTACAAGAGCTAGAAAGTAATGGAATGAACCACAGAGACAAGCTGTGAAGCTGCAAACAATACTTAACTATGGCAGATTCATTCCCACCACAGGACAGTGCTGCAACCATTATACTCACAAAAAAGGAGCCACAAAAACAGCTAAAAGCTTTTCTCCCAACAGTTCTGCTGATTACTCCACAAAATACACTCACAGGTACCAGCACTATAAACGATAAGGCTCAGAATCTCAGTCCTCATCTCCAGTATATGACACTACTCTCAACAGCTGTTCCCTCCTTTTGACAAAGGTTTCTTGCCCTGCACTGATGCAGAAATGGAAATGCTCTCTTCATCCTCAGCAGCCTGAGCCACCACCATAACATGAACTGCAGCAGCTGAAGAGCAAACGCATCCTCTCCTCTGCTGCAGAGGCAGCAGCAAGTGACATCTCAAAAATCACTCACCACCACCACTGGGAAACCCGAAGCCAGGTTGCTCAGAAGTGCAACACTTCTCTTTCCACCTCTGCCCAGTGAGGCTGAGGCAAGACAAGCACAGGGAAGCTCCTTGTACAGCTTAACCCATCCTCTTCCTCTCAGCCTCTGAAGAGACCTGCAGAGATTCATTTCTACCACAATGTTCTAGGAGTCAGTTCTGTTGCTCATTAGCTTTCTTTGTTTTGGGGAAGAAAAGGGTCCTATAGCCTATGACATGCCAAGGTCACAGAAGACAGACATCAGTTCCTGCTACTGTCACTAGTGGGAAAACACCCAGAAACATAACCCTGACAGCGAGTAAAAGCTGGAAAGTGAGAATTTGGCAGCATTTTCAGAAATGTTGATGAACACACACTGCTTCAGCATATTAGTTTGGATGCTCTGGCTTTGATTTGGGGGGGGTTCCCTCAATTCCCCCCGTGTGAGCACAAAGCTGGGCTGTTTCCTGAAGAACTTCCTAAGTACAGCTCTTGTGGTGTTCTGGCTCTCTCACCCTCCCTCGTGATCAGTATCACGGCTGACAGGCACTCCCATCCCAGCTGAAGCAGAGCGCTTGTTCAGCAGCAGGCTCTGTCACCGAGGCCCCTCTCCACCACAGCACTAATATTTAGCTCCTCTGACTTCTAAAAACGGACAAACATTTCTCCTCTCAAATTTGTTTTCAGAATGACTAAAGGAAAATAAAACGAAATTGAAGACAATCATTTTCCTATCTGCTATAGTGCACAGTCACAGTTTTCATCAAGCACTTGAACAGATGGAGTTTTAAATATGCATTATACATGCATACACATCAGTCTTGCAGTGCAGTACTGTAAGGCCCTAAGCAGAGGTAAGAAGATGGTACCATCTGTCAAATGCAACAGACTGTGTAGAAAGTTCTTATATCATAAGTTGAATTTGTCTTCTTAAGATGTTGAAATAAATGTATTTGAGGAGTTGAGGCTGCATCTATATATCACTGCTTGGGATCTGATGCACAAGTAAATTGGACTACTGCTTGGAAAACAGAACAAAACAAAGCCAACCCCCCACCACACACACACACACACACACACACACAAAAATCAAGCTCAGAGCTGTTTGATAACACATACATACATTCCTACTCCTGGCACACATCCTGGGGCTTTACACCGCCACTTAAGCTACAGATCTCTGAGGAGCCAGAAATAAGTCAGTGAAATAAATCTAATCCTCTGTGTGTATATATCCTGACAGGAGGCTCACAGAGCTGCAAACTGAACTCAGTTCTGCTTACTCCAGGTAAAAATTACTCAACTCATTTACTGCCAGCAATATAACACAGAAAGAGGAACACGCGCATCAAATTTAAGCCTATTTTGCAGGGCTGACCAAAAAGCAGAAGTAACAGATTTCAGGCTAACGCATTAAGAAACATAACCACCTGGCTTTTGAAACCATAATACTTGATGCGCCCTTGCGGCTGCAGGACCTTATTGGGACACTATGTCTACTGCTGCAAGGAGAACTGCAGATCATTTGGGCCACAGACAGAGACAGCAGACACAGTGCTTGAAACCAACACAACCTGGAGAATAGAAAGCTGTGGAGAGACGTGGGAGCAGCTTCCAGTGCCTAAAGGGGCTACAAGAAATCTGGAGAGAGACTTTTGACAAAGGCAAGCAGCAACAGGAAAAGGGAAAATGGCTTTAAGCTGAAAGAAGCAAGATTTGGATTAAATATTAAAGAAGAATTGTTTACTGTGAGGGTGGTGAGGCACTGGCACAGGTTGCTCAGAGAAGCTGCGGCTGCCCCATCCCTGGCAGTGTTCAAGGCCAGGTTGGACAGGGCTTGGAGCAAACCTGGTCTAGTGGAAGGTGTCCCTGCCCGTGACAGGGGTTGGAACTGGATGAGTTTTAAGGTCTTGCTTCCAACACAAACCATTCTATCATTCTATGATTCTAAACCCATTTGTTGTCTGACAGAAGGAATGGAAGGAAAGAACAGATTGAAAGTGAAAAAAGTCCTGATGATAAGTGCACTTCCCTGTCCCTGCTCTATGAGAGGCCACAAGGGTCGAGTAAAGTGAGTTATCCTCACAGCAATCTGCATGCTTGTGGCTGTCATTTGCTGTCTTCCTGTAGAGCCTTATAGGGTGCTTACTGGCAACATTTGTCACACACAAAGAGCAGCATCCGGGACAGCCAGGTCCAGAGCAGAAGAAAATAGCAAAGTAGATGTGTCTCACAAACAAATCCCACGGCAGAAGTCAAGTGCACAGAAGCACAGAGTAATTAAGAAACAATACAATAACAGAGCTAGCATGCGATGCTCCAAGAAAAGACCCATGTAACAAGACAGATTAAAGATGGTCACATCCTACTCTTGGTTTATATTATAATAATCCTTGTTGAAAGTGTCTGGAGGGTTGGAACTAGATGATCTTGATGTTCTTTCCAACCCTAACTATTCTATGATTCCCAGTACGTTGACCCCAAGACTTCACTGGTTTTAGCAGCTGGCTTATTCTCAGCCACTCCACACCACCACCTTTTAATTCCTGAAAAAAACACCTTTATTGGAGGAGATGAGACTTTATGCTTCATTAGACATAGGAGATTCATTAGATATAAGGAAGTTCTTTACTGTGAGGGTGCTGAGGCACTGGAACAGGTTGTCCAAAGAAGTGATAAATGCGCCATCCCTGGCAGTGTTCAAGGCCAAGTTGGAGCTAGCCTTGGGCAGCATGGTCTAGTGTATGGTGTCCCTGCCCATGGCAGGGGGGTTGGAACTAGATGATCTTAAGGTCCTTTCCAACCCTAACTATTCTATGATTATTCTGAAAATGAGGACAAACACATACACCGTGCAGTTTTTAAGATCAGAGGGCTGCTCATTTCACCAGATACTCCCTTTTCTCGGCTCAAGCAGGTTTTGGAGCCCAAAAGCAGAATAAAACGTCTCCACGGGTATTTTTCTTTCCCCCTTTCTCCCACCCCATACCTTTTTTTTTTTCACTGAGGCTCCTGTTGAGCAATAGATTTCCTGTGATTAGCTCACTTAGTACTGATTATAGCTCACTTCCTCCCAGGGATTAGCTGAAAGCAGCTTTCTGACAAGTTTTTATTCAGATGGAGCTACCTAGCCACAGCTCACTTCCTGCACTAACAGCACGTTAATTCAGCAGCTCATCAACTTGAAATCATTTCACCACTGCACAAAAATTCACTGAACCAGTAAATCTCAGACTGTCTTCTCCATGACAAGCAAAACAAATCCTTTTGGGATATTTTGGTTTCCAACTTAAAAGCATTTGGATCCATGATATTTATTTAATTGGATCCAAAAAGGAGTGTTCTGGAACAGTTTGAGACTACCTTTAGAGGCTGAAAATACTTATCTCATCATTTTAACTCAGAAAAATTGTGCACAAAAAAAACAATCCAGCAGTGGCAGACAAAGAATTACTTTCTCACAGACTTGGCAAATGCAGTCACGTATCTTCTGCCTGCCAAGAGAGGACTTGTGCAAAAGCAGGAACAAGAGCAACCTTGATAATGGCCACTAAGAGCCAGGAGGATAATCTGTTCCACCTACAGTTATTAAAAACACGTGCAGATGCTGTAACGCAACACGCAGCTCTCAAAGCCTCCCCACCTCTAAGAAGGCAGGCACCAAACTCCACTGGACTTGCTGCAACGTCTCTTTCCAGCTTTAGTGGGTCTGAAAGTGTTCAGTCAACGCCAAACCACACGCTTGCAAAAACGAACAGTTATTTTTATTTAACTTTCCTTTATGGGGAAGGGAGAGGAAATTAGACTAACCTAAGATACTCCAAATAAGTATGGTTCTCTCTCATTTACAAGCACAAACCAGATACCCCCTTCAAATGATGCAGTTGAGAAAATAGCTGAAAAATAGAAATAAAAATTTCTGAGCCTGTCAAACATTAATTTTTTGTTAGGATTTACAAAGGGGTGCACATTAAGCAACTGCTCAGTAAGGCCAACCCACTGACGGAGCCAATAAATGGCCAGCATCTTTTTTTTTCCCCAAGATTAATAGCCATAAGCACCAATATACCTCCTTCAATGAGCAAGGTTACAACCATGAAGTTTATCAACAAGTCTTTTCTTGCTGTCTTCCCTTTACTGCGACATGTGACAGAGACAAGGCATAATACTCCCAGTCTAATGACAGTGTAGAACCTCAGTCTCTTGCAGAATCAGACTGGGTGACACATAGAACATATCCAGCTGATTTCTTTCCACTTTGCCTTTTCCTGACCCCTCAATTTCCTTGTGATTTTTGCTGAGTCACACAACAGAAGGGAAAACACAGCACAGAAAAATCACACAAATACACGGGAAAACACAGTACAGAGAAAAATATCTGTCATCTAATAGACAAGTGAAGAAGAGTAAAAAGCAGAAAGCAAACTATCTTTTGTTCAGAAGGAATAGTCTCTCCACAACTGTAATGAGGTGTGCTTACCATGAACCAAGTTACAGAAGACAAATATCATATTCATGGGGTATTTGAAAAGGTTACTAAGGCTTCTAAAGAAAAATATTCTTTGAAAACATTGCCAAAGTGCATTACAACCTAAAGCCACTATTTACTTCTTAAGGCACTTAGCAGATGAGCAAAGTCTTGCACTGAAAACAAACAACCAGTCTGTGAAAATGTCTCTTTCAAAATAAAACCCAATCCCAGTCATCTTCTAAGTCTAAGAAGTGACCAGTGCTGGACATCACCTTCTCATCTCATAGACAGCCAACACAACCAAGTGTATTTCAGCCATAACTTCTTCACCACCCAATGACGACAGCTAAGTCATCCTCACTCCGCAGTACAAGCACGATAAAGTACAATTTTCATACCATCACTGATGAAGACAAGTGAAGCAGATTGCACTGTTAAGACGCTGGCAGCCTTCCAAACTGGAAGAGCAGATTCACAAAGCTGGTATACATACAGAAAAAAAAAAAACCCAAGCAAACCAGCAATAACAGAAACCTTGGTAAGGTGGTTTTTTACTCCCAGATTTTCAATTTTTGACCTTTTTAACTCTGCATGTGTGTGTTTAATTTCTTAATTATCAGCTACATTTTGTGACTGAAGATGACATCAACAGGGAAAAATAAGAAAAGACAGACTAAAGACAAGCTGTGCAAGAGTTTTGGTAAAAGCCCATTAGTGCACAGAAAACTTCAGCAAATTAATGATACTTCACTGTATACTGTGGCCATCTCCGAGTCTTGTGATGCATCTCCACTTTCTCCCTTTAAACCACGCATAGCAATCAACTCCCACCCAAAGCATCATTTCTGCTTCACAAAATGAATTGGGCACTTCTGAACTGTGGTGGTGTATCTTATCACCACTGAACCAGAAATCTCTTCGCTGCTTTATAACCTCTGAAACAGCTCAAACACTGGCAACAGTACCAGATGGGCCTCAGAAGTGATTTCCCAGCTACCCTTATTTCCCACTTTCCAAGTTTGCCAGGAAAACTCACTCGGCAAGGCTACAATGTCATTATCACCAGCTGATTACAGCAACACACAAAAATTCAAGGCCAGGTTGTAGGGGCTTGGGGCAACCTGCTCTAATGGAAGGTGTCCCTGCCTGTGGCAGGCGGCTAGAACTGGATGAGCTTTAAGTCCCTTCCAGCTCAAACCAATCTGTGATTCTATGAAATGAGGCAGACTGCTGAGCTGAGAGCCATGGACATCCGTTTCACCTTGCTCCAAGAGGCAGCCCTCTTGCAGTAGAGTGGAGGAGGAATTAAACCAAGAAGGACCCATTTCCACCCTCTGCCGCAGGGTTGGGTTAGTTACCGCCTACCAGCTGAATTCAGGCCACACTTCATTTTATACAGCCCACAGCCACAGTTTTCCTTCAACGAACTATTGTGCAATGCTGCATAATGATAACATGTACTCAAAGGTGTTTGAAAAAGCCTATTCAACCTTCAACAAGGAAATTACTTACCCCTCCTCTACCTACCTAAAAACCTGAGTCAACTAAAGACAGACAAGACAGCCTGCAGCATGCACATCACATGCAAATCCATGATTCAAGGTGTTTGTGCTTACTCATATTTCACTAACTAGAAGATACTTTTCAGCCTTTATTTTCATGAGCTGAGGTTTTACAAAGATCAAAGGAGAATGGGGAAAAGGGCAAGTAGGGAAAGTTTACAAGAAGAAAAAGAAAATGAAGTCTGCATCTCATTGCTGAGATTCTCTCTTAATTAAAGCTGGCATTTACAGACAGGGAGGGATCACACATTCCAGAGCAGAAGTTATTTGAATAAAGGCTACCCCACACAAGGTACCTATATAGCTTGGTGCACTTACTTCTAACAGCATTCACAGCTGTTTAACCTACACAATCACCACCCAGCAGAGCAATGCTAATGATGAAAAACTGTTCAGGCTACTGGCACTATGGAGAGATCAGCAGTAACTTTAATAGAAAGCAAAAGGCATTTTTTAACCTCTGGAAATACTATAGGCAACAGCAAGACAAAGGCCGTAGCTTACCCATCCAGAGTAAAGATGCAGGGCTAACTGGAAAGAGAAGAAACAACACACATTGTATACCAGGATAGCAGAAAAAGGAAGAATCCAAGAGTAACGGATCCATCCATTCCTCATCATACTGGTAGAGCTGTCAAATGTCAGCTACAGAAAAAATGAATACTTAGTGAAAGGACAAAGGGAAAAGGAGAGAAAAATAGCTCCTCCCTCCAGAAAAACTATCTTTTTCATATGCACACAGAATAGAGCCCTTTGTTTCTCTCCAGTGGCTGGCCAACACTTGCTTCAACTGCACTTAACGCTAGCAGATAGTGGTAACCTCAGCTTAGCTCAACAGCCCTGCAGGCCAAATCCTCAGTTTACTGCAGCGCTGTCAGACAGCACTAGCCTGGCACAGAACGCCACAATGGGAAATTCTGCCTCTTCCAAGTCACTTTTCCCAGCCACATTGTGCACCAGTGGACATCAGTACAGCATGCGGCTGCTGCCTGGATGGTCACAACCACTTGGAACAGTTTACCAGTGAACAGATCCAAGCTCAAGCCGCTTACCTCTTCATACCCATGCTGAACACAAATTCAGCCAGAAAGAGCAAAGTCTATAAGCGTGGCAACAGCTCGCTCAAAAACCAACCGAAAACCATGCAGAAAATTAGAGATAATTTCTCCTGGTAGAATTATATTCCATTTGTGCCATGTGACACAAGTACAATGACTTCTTCAAATACTCAAACTCCTACATGAGAAGAATTCCCTGCAGCACCCCAATTCTGCACCAGGCAAGTTCACACAAAAACTCACCCATGAAATGAAAGCTTCTATCCACAAGGTCCTCATTAACATGACTACCACTCCAACAAAAAATTGAAGCTATTTACTGTAATAGAAATAAGAGATATCCCACTTATCTGAGGGTCTCTAATTCCATTTCAAGGGATGAATGATAATCATCTATGGAAAAAAAGAAACCCACAGAAGGAAGGAATCACTCATGCTGTGCTATCAACACAAAAACTGAAGATCTGCATTACAGCACTACATTAATCTTCAGCACTAGCTGAGCCTTAAATCATAGAAAATGAAAGATGTATCAGTAAAACATTACTCTGTGATAATCTACTCCTTCATCTGGAGCTACTGCAAAACCACATAACTGCAGACAGCAGCTGAAGCAAGTCATCCCACCTCCAAAAAGTCATTTAAGAGAGTCCTTACACTGAAGCAGATATCCACTGAGACTGCAGTCAGAACCTTGGGCGAGACACAGACAGCCTGATTCAGCACAACAATTTTGTACCTACCAAGGCCTCCTCTTTTTAATTTACCATACTATTAGCTAATACCAGTGAGTCTGAAAGTATGAACATAACACTTTTTTTTTTTTGCAACAAATGAGCATGGAAAACTTACAAATTCTGTGATTATGAAAATTCAAAACTAATAAAAATAAAAATAAAAAAAATAGTTTCCTCTCATAAAATTTCATGTAGCTATGGAAAAGGTTGACCTCAATATAATACCTTTAGAAATGGTCAACTTTCCATGAGTTTTTCATCTAAGGGAAAATTTTCTCAGATCCTTTCAATTCTGTTAAGAAAACAGGAAGCAAATTTCAGTAAGCCATTTCAATAGAGTAAAATAGAGATAAGGATTTCTATTAAACTTGGCAACAAAGAGACAGCCCACAAAATATCCCTTTGAGCAGTCACTTGCCATCACACTGGTCACTGGAAAATGGCCTATCATCCACCACTGACCAGGTATGTATGAGCACATGGGCAGCAAATGTGAAGCCCAGGAGAAAGCATTGATATTCAGTACCTCATTTAGCAAATTAAAAACATAAACAAGAGAAAGGGACAATTAAGACCTCAAACATTGAGGTTGACTGACAAGTTATTTGACAAAATGACAAAGACTTTAAGGGTTAGGAAGAGAAAGCTCTTTCAGCAGCATAGGAAACACAATCATTAATCAGTGACATGGAACAAGAGTTATATCTGTTTTCAATCTTGACCAAGATCCTTGAAACAAAGAGATTTCTCCAGTTAAGATGCAATCTTAAATTTAGAAAGCTGGCATCTCATTGCAGCCCATAGGCTTTGAAAGAATAAGGAAGTAAAGTACAACCATCACCCATCACTTCACCAAATAAGACCTGAGAGAAAAGTACTGCCAAAGTACCAGAGCTCCAAGCTCTAGTAGTATTGCTGTGGATGTGTTATCATTTAGGTTTATCAGGTGCCTTAACTTCTTCTATGAGTAATACTCAATCCAGTTTTACCAAGCATGAGTACGTTTGTTTGTGCTGCAAAAAGACTGTAAGACTGTCCATCATGTACACAACAAGCCAAGGAGAATGAGAATTATGCCTCTCAGAAGTAAAATATTTTACAAGGCAATAATTATTAATAAATAAGAAGATTAAAGATATCACAGCCACTCACTAGAACACACAGCCCTGCTTGTGAAGAGAGCATCCAAACCAGCCATACTGAAATATTCTGCATTTTTATTTTCCATTTCCAACAGCTACCTGGAAAAATAATCTACATAAAAAAATCTCAACACTGACCCAGTCTTAAAAAAACCCCAAAACACAAAACCAGTACTCTACCACATATACAAAATCTAGTCTATATAAAATAGGTCTAGAAGGGCTAGAAAGAAAAAGTGGCATTCACAAAAGCAACGAGTCACAGCACTGCCAAGACATACTTGGTTCCTGTGAAATAATCCTCATCTCATTGCTCTGCCATTTACTTTGCAACATGCCAGCAACAAAAATCAGGAGGAGTTACTTGCATCAATTTCCTGAGTGTGGCTGTCAAGGCCCTCTTTACCACTAAGAATTAATTTGTAAGCTTGGTCATTAATATAAGAGTCTTAGCATGTTCACACCAGATTAAAATTAACTGTTCCTGTTGCTAAACATGTGTGAAAACCCTGAACTTGACTTGCATCCTTGAGCAGAAAAAGCAAGACAACAGCATAAAAGACTAAGTATTTCACACTTTGTGATGCTCTCCCAACTCTGAAAAATCACACATTTCACATAACTCATGTTTGTAATAGTGACAGCAAGTATTTCATACATGGAGGGGGGAACATTAGGAACCTATTTTCTATGCAATAGAAAATGATGCTAGGATTTTGTGACGAGATGTACAAATAAACACCCATTTGTTCACTTTTGTGTTTGATCTGAAGTAACATTCCCAAAAGCTCAGAAACATACAAGAAAGGTACAAAGCCAAACATGCAGCTTTCCAGCTACTACAAACTGGGCCGTTAGTGTCAGATCACTGAGCAGAATTTTCAAGTCATGTTTAACATTAGTGATTCCTTTCCCATCAATTTAATTCCCTAACCCAGATCACCACACTCAGGGATGCAGCAGTGCCAGCTTATCAGAATGGGTAGAAACAACTGGTTTAGGGCTGGGGAGAACAATACCCTCTCCTTTCCCCCTCTAACCCAAACGGCTGTTCTCACATTTACCTTGGTGTCAAATCAAGCAGCACCCCTATTTCTGGTCTAAATTCATTGCAGTCAAATGGCCTTAATGTCAAGCACTCAGCTTACTTAACACTAGTATAAACCACTAAATATCTCATGAGCAATCAGCCTGTTGACCTAACATAAGCAAACACAGTGCAACAGCCACCCGAGATCATGCAGGAAGTCAACCAGGTTCAGAAGAAGATTCAACTAAGATCCAGATGTTTTGAAGTTGCCCAAGCTGAGCACTAACCCCATTGCTACATTCCGTATTCCTAAACTACACAACCTGCAAAACTAAAATCACATCCTCCATGCCACATGCGCATTTAGAATAACGTTTCCATGGCCAAAAAGAGCACTTAGAGACGTGTGCTGAGACCCTGCACGGATGACTGTTCTCACCACTTGGCCCCTTCTCCAGTACCTTCAGGGAGTGTTTGCGATTAGTGTTTTACGCAGCCCGGATCTAGGCTGTCAGACGGATGTGACCTGCCTGTAGCAAGAGAGGGAGATCCTTTCCATGACCTTCTAACTTCCAAAGAGGCCCTTTTCAGCAGCACCTGGAATTGGGCCAGAAATTGTTTTTCCTCAATTCTGATGTGCTGAATCCTGGCAAAAAGGTCAAAAATATTTAATTCATTGTTTTATAAATTCCTGATCTGTCAAACAGTTTAAAACAGAATTAAAAGCTGAAAGACACTTTTTTCTCCTTTTACCTTTTCAGCAATGCTTTGGAATTTTAAAAGTTGTTCACTTTAAAGCATTAATATAACTTAATTATTTTTTTTTTACATCCTAAAGCAGATAATACACAAACTGAAGTGTATTTCCAGTTCAATCCCTTCCAATGAGCTATTCCCACAGGAAACTGCCCAGCCGGCTTCTCTCTGAAGCCCAAATTCCAGAAGAACCCTTTAAATGAGGATAGCCCTTTTGCAGTAGACAGGCAGGTCCAAAAGAGATACCTGTTAGCTAACACAGTTCTAGAAGGATTGTAAATAAAGAATACAACTTGGAGTGTAAAGTATTACATTTGTTTCTAAAATAAACCTCATGCTGTTGGATAAAAGTCTAACTTCGCTCCTTAGAGAAGCAAGGGGAAAGCCTACATATGCTGACAGTTACGCACTCCTGCGGGTACACAGTGAGTCAAATATCCAGCACCCAAACAGGAAGCAGAAAACTTGAAAGGAAAAAGAAAGAAAAAAGGTTGACTTGGAAACTTTTTAGTGTTTTTCCATTCCTTAATGCACCTGCCAGCTGCTCCCATTCTGGTTCACATTATATTAAATCCCTTTCTTGACACAGTACACCACTTCTAAATCACACTCACCACTGCCCTAACACATTAGTTCTTTCCTACAGCTGCTTTTCTTTGAAATGAAACTACAGAATTAGAAAGAATTAAACCTGTCTTATAGAAATAACTCCTTTAGAGATAGCAAATGATTTTTGCTAATTGGCAGAGAGAACAGCCCTGACCAAAGAGTCAAATATATACAGTTGTTGGCAAGAGGTAAACACGTGTCTTCCAGGACAACATGAAGTATTTCAGTAGCAAACTCATGTTTTTTAAGCATTCAACTTTGTGCAAACTTGTTATTGCCAGAGCTACACCAACACCAAGGCTGGGCTTAACTTTGGGAAACAACGACCTATCTATTATATGAAGCACCCAAGATTTTCCAGGAGTCTTAAAAATATTATATTTCCCTAATAAGGTGTGTTCAATTAAAACAATTCTAAGCACCAGTACATTATTAGCAGCTGAAGCGAAGATTTTTTAAGAGCATTTTGAAATTCATGAACATGTTAGATACATCCATTTGACAAAATAAAATAAAAAGAAATAAAAAGAAGCATCAGCAATTTCTGAAGTGTTTTAATATACCATAACCTCAGCCTTTCAAAAGCATGAGGAACTCCTTTTGAATTCATAGATAGTGTTTAATTACCCAAAACTTAACAGCACAAATAAAACTCATGTCAATTTTAAGGCATGTTCCTAACATGTACATCTCTGCCTGACCTGCTGCGTGAGACACTCTCAGAGCCTGATTAATCCCCATTCCCAGCTGAGAAAATAGAAAGAAGCTGAGAAAATAGTATGATCAACTTAAAAAAACCTTGGCAAGTCAGATACAGAATTGAGACCAAATCCAGTGCTTCCAGCTCTTAGTGACAGACACCATCCACTTAATCAGTCAAAATAACAAGCACTAATGTGCATATTGTCCAATTGAAGTAAGTCACAACTTCAGGTAAAATCATGCTCTGAAATCTGGCAAACCTTGAGTGGTGAAGTAAGGCTTGAAGACTTGCATTAAGAGAGAGCTCAGTCTACAACTTGCAACCTGGGCCCCAGCTAGGCAGGTCAGAAGGAAATCTCTTATTCTCACCTGAAAACACCTACTGCCTTTTACCACCTGCATTTAAATACAAATAAGAGCTTTCTAAAATCTTACAAGATCACAACCTCAAGACACCATAATTCCTAACAGCAAAGCACAGTAAGAATCCTCAGGTCTTCTGGGAACGCTGCAGTGTTTCCTTTGCTAAAAGGCCTTCAAAATCAGTGCCTTGCCTAAGGGTTTCTTGCCCTTTGCCACAAGGCAAGTACCCTGGACTCCTTTCCTCTTCCCACCTACTACCTATCACCCTCCTGCACAAGCATGGCTGCCCCCACACTACACCAAGAGTTCAGAGCTTCCCTCTTGCTCACACACGCTTGTGCACCCCTTCCACTCTGTTCTTGCTATACCAGCAAGTTGGAGAAAACACTTGATTTTTGCCTAACAAAGTCCGGCAAATACTGAAAGCTCGCAGAAGATGCAGCCTCCTCCATGGTCAAACTGACCTTGCCAAGAGGCAGAATCAACACAGCACCCAGTCAAGCACTGCATTAAGAGGACTGCATCGTTTCTGAGAATGGATCTAGTAGCTCAGCCTGGTACTCAAGTGCTGGGTGCCATTAGCTACCTTTAGCAGCACTGCACATAGCAAGTGGTAACCTCAGCGTTTATCACATTAAAACTTAACTGAAAATGTACTGTTACTACCACAGCAGGTACAGAAACCTCCCCAAGACAACATTCTGCAATCACAAAGCTCTCTCCAAGTTTTGAGCTAGACAGACAAATTTGATTTAGATTTAAGGAAGGAGGTGCCTTCTTGGAAAACTAAATATTGAGCTTGATGCAGCCTTTCTGAATCTCACCCCAAGTCCAAGAGAGTGCCCCTGGTTTCACAAGAACAGAGCAGAACTGATCATGGCAACTACATTTCTAGAAAAGGAAGGGAAAGCTCCACAACCACCTTCTTCTGGCAACTCAGATGCCCTTTCCCAACTGTCAGCACAAATACATTAGGATGCATGCTAATATATGGTGCCTGGCTGCTGCAGACCTTTCCTTCCCCTTGCTCACCCCATCACCTTGCCTCTGCTACCTATCCTTGGATGTTTTGGTGAGTCAACTCACTTTCAAAGCTTTCTGCCTTCATCCCAATTTCTGACCTCAGGACTTGCATCTCTGCTTGTGTTATCACTGGGCCTGGCCATCTAGAACAGTGTCTCTGTAACGAAGGGGTTGTTTTCAGAACAAATAGCTTTTTCTTTCTTGTAACTGTCACACAGACATGTCAATAGATGTGTGTGTTGTAAGAAACAAGAATATACTCGCACAAAACTCACAGGGAGGCTTCCAGTGCCTTAGAAACCTCCTAATGCAGAAAACGGATAAAATGTAAAAGAAAAAAAAAAAACACATAGTAAAGGAGAAAAAAAAACCAACCAAGAAATGACCAAAACCCAACCAACAACCAAAACCAAACGACTGATACAAGGACTCTGAAGCAGAAGTATCTTTTGTTAATAAAACACACAGACCTAGATTCGGATCCCCATGGCTTTTCACATCACCACAAGAACAAAAATCTGCAGCGTCAATACCCTTAACACTTATTCTGAAGTTGTTGAGAAACCAAAGGTGCTTGAGTAATTTTTTTTCTTAAACACAACTGAAAGGCTGAGTTAAACAACACAAGTACACATGAGTTTTTAAAAGGATACATTTTAAAACAAGCACAGGATGTGACCTACCATATACAGGCAAAGCGTTCACCCAGCCACTCCAGCATCCATCCCAGAGAGGGAACACAAGCAAGTGCCTCAGGAAAGAAGCTCCCCAACAGTTGGCCAAAGGTCCAACATCTAACTTTGTGCAAGCTTCATCCCAGTAAATCAGCCTGTGACACGCTGCCATGCTTGTCACACACCTCAGATCCACCAAAATACATTGCATGGTGTTAAAAGTGCAAGATACATCCACAAAAAGCGTTATTCCCCATTTAATAGCCTATCAGTTTTGTTGTAACAACTATGTCAGCACATCCAACTTCAACAACACAGATTTGTTACTTGTTCTCAAGCATTTCTGTTCCGGCCTCAAGAACTGAAATATCCAATCAGTGAACTTTAGCGTAAGGCTTTCCTTCCTCTAAAATATTACTCAGCCAATTTTTTTAAATGCTATTATTTTAAAAGATTATGCTCAAAAACTCATAACACAAAGGCTTCGCCTTTTTACATTTCTATGTTGCTTCTCTTTCAGCCCATTAGTCTGTAAGAATGAAATCACTGATTCATCAGTTCTCTAGTAACATTAAAACTGCAACAGCCCATTTGGCTACACACGGGTATTTCTTAGCCTGCCTCCGCAGTATCTCTGCAAGTTAAATCACCTCCATCTCCTAAATGAAGGAGCTAGTCCCCATTTTTTTTATGGGGGTACCATTCCTGAGAACACATTGTGAGGACACTCCATACTGCAAGGTGGGTCCTCGACTTCCACAAGAGCAGCTCCCTTTTTTCAAGTATAAAAAAAGACAAAACAAGAGAAAGATGGAAATAAGTAAAATTAAAAACCCCACAAAATGCTGTGTTTCAATTGCACCTAACATTGCTATTATTGCAAGACCTCCAAAATAACGAATATTAAAATACTGCAGTATCTGGACTGTCTTCACTCATCGTAAGGCAGCAGTGAACCAACCGGTTTGTTTTGGCTACAGGCAAATTGCGAGACTGCTCCTTGAAAGCCAGCTGGTGAACTCTCTGCTCCCAAACAAACCTTTGGGCAGCTGCTCCCACGTACCAGGCTAAAATCAACTTTATTTGATTTCAGCTGCTCCCCGAAGAGCCTCTCATTAAACAACTAAACCATCCAGCATGGCTTTGACTGAATAAATACCAAAAGCAGTAACAAAAATAAAGCAGAAAACACAGGGAGGAGAAAAAAACCCAAGCATTGGTTTGTAACTTTGTAACTGGCACGAAAAGACGTGGGCTAATGGCAATGCAGGTACCAGAGCAAAGACAAGCGATCCATCCAACAACCTGCAGTGCCCGCATCGCCTGCACTCGCTGCACGGGACGGGCAGGGCTCTGCACTCCGCTTCGCTACTTAAACACCACATTTCTTTCCGTAAGGACTTGTAACAGCAATACCCGAACCGCTGCTTCCCCTCCGGGACTAACGAGGTTTTAATCAGCCCCCCAAGCACGAACAGCCCCCCCAGGCGGCAAGTCCCCTCGGGGCGGGCTCCCGGAGGCGGGGGGCCGAGGCGGGGCCCACTACGGTCTGCAGGAAGCCGGGGCCGATCTCCGGTCCCGCACCACCGCGCTGCTGAAGCCAGACCAGGCGAGGCGCTCTCGGCCCGGCCGCCCTCGGTGCCTGGCGCGGCAGGGACAGCGGCCCCGCGCTGCCGGAAGCGCCGTGAAGCGGGAGCGGGGCGGGGGGGGTTGAGAAGCCGCCGCCCCGAGTTCGCCGCCCGCCTCAGGCCCAGCCCGACGGGCTCCACAAAGGACGGAAGGCGCGGCCGGCAGGTGGGAGCGGACTCACCGGGCTGGGGCGGCGCCTGCCGCCTCGGAGGACGGACGGGCTGAGCGGGGCGCGGCCGCCACTCGGCGCCTCTGCAATGGCGGCGGCGTCGGGACCCACCGAGGCGGCAGCGGCGGCGGCAGGAGCCGGAGGGGAAGCGGAACCGCCGCGCGTGGCCACAGCCCGCTAGGGCGGGCGGGGGCGGGGCGACGCTCAGGTGACTACAACTCCCGGCGGGCGCCGCGCCTGCGCCGGAAGCGGGTGTCCGCGGCGGGGTCCTGCCGCTCCGCCTCTCCGCTGAGGGACGGGCGCAGGAGGGGCTGCGGCGTCAGTGCTCGGGGCCTGCTTCCGCCTTCAGACGCCGAAGGCACAGCAGGGCTGTTTTGGGGCACGTCGTTAGGCTTTACATACATGACTTCTTTTCTGGTGGGCTATAGCCAGCTGCAGGGCAGAAACCCACCAGACTAGAAAAACAGAAGCAGAGCACTTGTAAACTGGTTCTTCCTCATGCTTTGCTTCTATCTTCTGGCATTTAAATTTGAGATTATTAACTCAGTGCTTCATTTTGTGAGAGGAAAACTGGTTTGGCACAGCACAATGGTTTCATCTGTGTGTCAGTGGCTCCTTGAGGTCTGCCCCGGCTTACTGAGCGAACAGGGCTGGTGGCAGCAGAGTTACTGCAATGGTCACAGAAAACTCACCTCTACAGACCTGCCTTATTTCAGCCCCATTCTTTCAGGAACAGTACTCCAGAGTGACCCTGCTCTAAGCTGGTATAGACTGCTTTGGTCTGCTTCCTACTACAGGCAAAGCCATCATCTTCACTTCTCTTTGCATGTTGCTATGTTACTTTCCGATTCTGACTCAATGCCATAGTTGATCTTCCCAGGATCAAGCTTTTGCTAATTCATCTCTGCATGTATCTCTCAACAAACCACAGCAGGTTTCTGAACTTCACACTTCCCTCAGCTCCACTTCCCTTCCCTGTAAGGTCTCCCTACCTCTTGCTGCTTCAACCTTGTACCCCTAAACTCGGTCAGCTGCCACTACAAACCACTCTCAGAATCCTTTCCCCCCTCCCAATCTTCTGTCTCCCTCCCCAGGCACATCTTTTTAAACCAACTAGGAAGGCTGTTTTGTGATTCAGAAAATCTTAACTCCTAACATGGTCTTTAACACCCCTACCTACCCCTTTTCTTACATTGCTCTGATTCAGGCCTTACACACATTAATGATAGATAATGTTTGTGTCCATCCTCTCTATCTGTGTTCTCTTGCTGAGAATTCACTCATTTCTGTCTCCAAAGTTGCCAGGATTTTTCCAAAGGGCAACAACTGCTTTGCAGCTCATCCTCTGTGTCTGCAAGTGATCCCTGTAGGACTGGCACCTGCATCCTCCAGTGTCTGGCACACCATCAGGGCATGCCTGCTAATGACAGCAATTTTCAGTATGGGAAAGAAAGCTTAACTGGCAAGTTCCTTCATACTTAACGCTTACAAGAGTTATTAGATTTATTTACAGCTTTGAAAAAAAAAACTTACAAAACCCCCAAAATAACAATAACAAAAAAAAAAACAAACAAAACCACCCCAAAACCACCAAGAAACCCACCCCAAAAACTTCTCTACTATATTTATAATACAAATGTTACAGATATAAAACCAGCATCCATTGAGAAGTTCTGTGATTTCTCTCATAGTTTACATTGATCAGAATAAGAATTACTCAAGTTGAGCTGAAAAGCTTATTGATGGGATCTTCATGTATTTTACATACACTGAGCCACATGCCAACCAAAATTATTAGTGCACTTTTAAACCCTTCTGAAGTCAACTATTTGTTTAGTCCTGACAGTGCCAAGCCCCCTGTAATTCAAGCCCCTCCTGCCTCAGTTTCTCCTATGGCATCTTACCACTAATGTGGGTTTCCATTCTCACATCTTCACTTGTACAGGTTCCCAAGTCATCCACTTACCGTATTTTCTCTCCTTTGTCCAAAAGATATTAATATTTTCTTACACTAGGCTATGATACCAGGCAGTTTGTTTTAGCTAAGGAACTCAACTTGTGATACTCAACTGGTATTATGTTAAAAAAAGCAAAACCAAACAAACAAAGAAACCATGAGCTTTCAGGTGATAAGAGACCTGCCAGAGCTGGGTGACAACCTGAGATGTTGCCTTTCTAAGGGTCAGACTGCAACACAGAATGACTTACCTTTGTAACAGAGAGTGTAAAAACTCAACTCAGGGAACTAAAAATCCCACTTGCAGACAAGCATTACTACGCTGGTCCACAGCCCTACTGTGATGTGGTTAAACAGGCCACGAAATCTCACTGCAATTGTTCAGTTCAGTGTCTCCCTTCCCCCAAGCAGATGCAGAGCATGACTCCTCTGAGGTAGCAGATGAAGGACTGGCGCAGCCACCGTCATTCAGCACAGTCGAGGGAAAACAAGAGCCCAGTGTCAGAGCACTTGCCAACCTGTCGTGGGCGAAGTCACAAGACGAGCTCTCTATTGAATTCAGCAGAAGCAGAAGAAAGATGCCCGAGGGATCCTGAACCTACAGCTGGACAGTGATGAAAGGCCGATTCTGATGATGAGAAGCCTTGGCTGCACAGTGAGCCCTCAAAAGAGGACAGAATTTGAAAACCAGAATTTTCATTCATCCCCTCACACACACTCTCCCAAAAATCACCTGCTTTTACTGACTTACTCTCGGCTTATAGAAAATAAAACCTATTTTCTCCACCAACAGTCCCAGGAGTTACCGTAAACTCATAATGCCCCCTACTGACAACGAGAAGAAACAGCAGCCGACCCCTTCTGTCAATCCAGAGCAACACGGGGTTTCCGTCAAGTATTTTCCTTCCCATTTCCTTGTATTTATCAGCTGTTCTGACAGCCCAATGCAAGTCTTTTTTTGCTTCTACTTAGTATCTTTTCACCAGTTTTTATCTTCCAAGGGTTACTTCTTCCCACTTCTGAAATAGAGTGAAATTTCTTTTCAAGTTTTCTAAGTTCTTTCTAAACCAATTTGACCAAGAGCAACTAATCGCTCCCAGTTATTAGAATGGGAGAGATTATTTAAGCCTTCTGCAAGCACAGAATGTCTCTTCGCAAATTCATACATAACACATCTGGACAACGAGCTTAAAATTCAGAAATTTAATGACTAGTTGATGTTTCTCATACCCACAGGCTATGGGTATGAACACACCACAGGTTCTGGTGTGTGAAAGGTGTTTGTAAGAACTGGGCCAAATGATTATAACCCATTATGGGACCCTCGCACATTACTTATATCGAAATAACAGTAAAATAGGATTCATTTAGGAAGCAGATGTAATACTTTTAAGTTTTGCTGGATGGAGGTCAGTCATTCCATATTTCTTTATTCTGAGCAGGTCACCTCAGAGAATTGTCCATATTTGCACACGGCTGCGAGAATCAGACTGGAACAGAGCACTGTGGCAAGAAGAGTCACAGCACACACCATGGAACTATGTTGCCTGAGCCCCACTGGAACCTGCAGAATGGATTCCTCATGTGCCTAAAAAGAAAAATAAATGGATGACCACATTTAACAAGCTATATATTTTGACTGCAACTTGGACGATTATTAAATATATTTAATTAGCCCTTTCCTAAGGCTTCTTCTGGGACTCAAAATGAAAACTGTTTACAGCAAATGGAGCCCCAGCTGCTCCTGCAGTACAAAGCACAATAAATTTATCTGCTCAAAATCAATTTATGAGCATTTCACCGACCACCAAGAAGCCAATTTTCTCCAAGGTGAACAACTATTTGGTTTCTCTCTTTGATGTGTGATGTGTTGTTACAAAACCAAGAAATTTGTTATGAGCCAAATGAAGTCTTATTTCTGAATCTCTTCGCTACTGCAACCCTTTTGAGTATCAAAGGCAGTTGCTGACAACACTACAGATCCCACTTTCCTTGGTTTTGACCTAGAATAAAGAGACTATGTGTTTTCCTAGATACTGAGCCAATCAGGTAACAACCAATCAAATAGAAGTGACCTTTTTTTTTTAAGATGCTATTCCGTCCCGTCAATCTCTGCAGTTTTACTCCTCCTTTAGTTTGGGTATAAAGTAGTTTTCCATTTCACTACTCTTCTGAAGCACCTATGTTGTAAAGACTTTTCTTAGTTTGACCAGTGCCAATTATATCCTGGAATTCCAAGTTAACTATTAAGGAAAAAAAAAGGGGAGGATGTGCTCATCATAAAGACCAGAAAAGCAGAGTTATTACAAGTATGTCAGAAGGGCAGGATAACCTCCACTAAAAGCCAATCAGAAAGGAAGAAAGGAGCTTCCCTAAGAGGGAATTGCACAACTAGTCTTTTACTGATTAGTTCCTGTGCTATGGAAGTTGCTATTCACAAGGAAAAAGAAAAGGCAGCAATTGTTAGAAGCAAGAATTCCCACAGAAATAAGAACTCACAGACTTGTGTGTTACACTGTACCACTGACAGGGGCCAGCATTTTTGCCTGAGCAGGCAGCTTCCACTTCAGCAGGTTTCCAACACTCTGCTGGCAGGTGATCTGCAGAAGATGTTAATGCATCAGCAAGATCCATGTGGGATGAAGCAATACAGTCTGCAACGCTTTTCCAAATGAGGTATCTTTCCTCCACAACAGCTTGACAGAATCTAATCCCTGAAAGCCACTAGGTGAAAAAGCACTGACAGAAATGTGCTAACTAATCTGCACAGTCAGTGGTACTGGCCAGTCCTCCTCGTGTACTTTGCAACTCTTTCCAATACAGTAGTACCCAAGAAACAATTTCACCTGTGTGGTATCTTGGCCCTTCCATCCTTAACAAGACAAAGAATTCATCATTAGCCTGTAGACCCCTCAACTTCAGCCATACAGTTATTATTTCTCTTCCCCCAAAACAAAGTCATTCTTTAATTTCTTGTTGGCCTCGTGCTGGCACATGCACGAACTCTCCTCCAACACTTCAAATGCTTTCATATGAAAAATAAATATGTTTTATTTTTTATTATTTACTATTTACATAAGTAGTAAATGTGGCAGAAAAATAGGAAGACTTCATACCCTTTTTAATTGACCAGGCAGTCTTCCCTGCCCTTAAGTCTATCCCAGAAAATTATTGCTCAAATAATGCGCAAATGATGATAAAGTAGCTGAGAGTCATTAGCACGTTTGACTTGGCAGCAAGTAAGAATGATTTTGTGAAAGGAAATACAATTTGTAGCAAAAATCTAGGATTTCATTATCCATGTAATTTAAAATACTGTCAGTGGATATCAGGTTCTTGTTTCACAGGAGTCTGAGACTCCAACCATTCTAACCTTCAGGCACAGAGTTTTCTACATCCCTCCCTTACCATGCAGGGAATGCAGGAAGTGTTACAAACCATCAGAATACACTGATTACTCTAAATACCTGACAGTGAATATTAAGTAAGTCCTGCATGGGTTCAGCTGCCAAGAGAAACACTGAAAAAGCCATGCGAGCACCCAACTCTTCACAAGCCAAGGATTGTGACAAACAAATCAACTGCCAGTGCTGCCTGCTACAGCACAATGGTACAACAGCAGCAGCACAACACCAAGAAGTGCATTAACAATTAATCTGCCTTTGGTCAGGCAGCAGCAGCATTCAAAAGGGAAGAATGGGGGTCTTTATCAGGGCCGCTATCTTCCCTTCATGTTCACATGACTACTGAGAGCTCCATCTCCAGAAGACAAATACAGAACCAGATTCCAACCTCCATATTGCCCACTGTTACTCCTCTCTCCCCAGTAGAACAGGTAACAAGAATCTCACTGTCACAGCAGCAGACCAGTACTTCTGGGCTCTTCAGAATAACCAATGCTTCCTCACTGTCTTCTGCCGGCCGGTGGTACCGGCTGTGCACAGGCAAGGTAGCTGTAAAGCAGTGAGAACACCAAGGGTCAGGTTCCAGGTACAGCAGAACTAGAAGATCTGTGGCTAAGTACTCAGGAGCCTCCAAGTCAACAACATCAGGAATCAGAACTGCCTGCAAGTAAAGAAAGATACAGATCAGACTCCCCACAAAAGAGAGATGTGCTTAAACCACAACAGATAAAAAATAACATATGCACATGTTGTGCATGATTCTGGGATTTACGACGCCACTGTCTGCTGTAGTGACCTACTTGCAGCAACAGAAGGAAAAAGTATTTTCCTTACTCTGTTTTCTAACACTGGGCCTAATTTCATGGTCAGGAAGAAAATTCTGTCCTGTGCTGGTTTTGGCTGGGGTAGAGTTAATTTTCTTCATAATAGCTGTATGGGGCTACGTTTTGGATTTGTGCTGGAAACTGGTTGATAACACAGGGACATGTCATTACTGCTGAGCAGTGCCTACACAGAGTCAAGGCATTTTCTGCTCCTCACACCACCCCACCAGCGAGCAGGCTGGGGTGCGCAAGGAGTTGGGAGCGGACACAGCCAGGACAGCTGACCCCAACTGACCAGAGGGATATTCCATACAATATGGTGTCATGCTCAGCATATAAAACTGGGGAAGAAAGAAGAGGACTGACAGAGCGGTGGTGTTTGTATTCCCAAGTGGCGGTTACATGTCATGGAGGCCTGCTGTCCTGGAGATGGCTGAACACCTGCCTTTCCATGGGAAATACTGAATGCATTCTTTGTTTAGCTTTGCTTGTGTGTGTGCCTTTTGCTTTACCTGTTAAACTGTCTTTATCTCAACCCATGAGTTTTCTCACAACATAAAATACTCTTGAGCACCAGGTGATGCTGATCAAGCCAAGAGATACAATGAGATGTCATGAAGATGATACTGCATGGCACCTCCTTCCAGGAAAAGGAGTTCATGACCTTGGTTCAATGAGCCAGATGACCAGAGATTACAACTTCCTGAGCATCCTTATCTGAGCACCTCCAGATGTCTTAGCTTTGAGGTTGTTACCTTTGTTAAATTGTGCTGCTGTAGTGATGCCAGCTCATAGGGATCCACGTAGATTCCTGGTGGAAGATGAGTCCTAGCTGCCACTGTGCATCCTCCTGCATGCTCCCCCACTACACCAAGATCTACCTTCAAAAGCAGGTCCCTTAAAACAAGCAACAGAAGCAAAACATTTATACCCATGCTTCAAAAGATGACAACCCCTCTTTCCCCCCACAAGAAATATACTCTCGAATGTGCAGAAACGAGCTGCAACTCTCACTATGTGCAATCAATTCAGAAATGGATCCCTCTCGAGCCATGCTGTGCTTCTCTAGTTAGGATGAGGCAGTTCACCCTAACTCCACATCCATAACCAAAATGAAGTTTTGCTTCTTTGTTAACGCCTCAGTACTACCAGCAGCCTCCACAGTTCTCAGAAAAGCACCTCCTATTCCTCCTCCACTATAGCTTGCAATTGTCAGTTACTTGATCATGCTAATATATCCTAGTGCCTAACCATGCCTACACATCAACACCTCAGTGCACGGATACAACTATGCATGAATTAAGAGAAGCTTCTTCACAGGTAAAATTACCCTGCACATTATTCTGATGCAGCTTTCACACCTTACCTGTGAAACCCCTCTTTCAAAAGCTCCTGTGTGACAGTGGCACCCTCACAAACAGCCTGCACACCTAAGAGCACAGAATGAACAAGTAACAGCATAAGCACACATCATTATCACACGGACAGACAACTTTAACAAGCAAAATATAATACATGTGTACGTATAAATATAAACTATAAGCACACTATCTGCAAAATCTCTCACAGAGAGGGGTAACAGCAATTCACTGAGACCAACAACAGAAGTTTATTAGCTCACTGCTCGACGAGCCTCCACCACTTCTGCACTGGCCCGAGGCTGCCCGGCCGGCTCCCTCAGCCCCAGCACCAGCAGCAGCAGGAAGCGAAAGGAGCTTCCCATGCTCCCGCCTAACCCCCGACCCTCGGCAGGGACAACGGGGAGCTGCTGCCTCGCGCCCAAGCCAGCCCGGCTCTTACGGAGGGCGCAGAGGAACGCGGCCAGCCCGGCACTGAGCAGCGCCTCTCCCCACCACCGCAGGCAGCCAGCCATTGCGAGGCCCGCTCCACACGGCCTGACTCCCGTTCCGAGCGCCCACGGAGCCCGCCTGATTCCAGAGGACATACCTGCCCCTCGCTACGCGGCGACAGCGGGACTCACCGCTAAATTCTGCCCCGGCGCTTCAGTTCCGCCGCTGTTCTCACCTGTTGCGGGGATCTCCAGCGGTAGGGGCCAGCCGAGAGCTGCGGCATCCCGCAGGCGCTAAATCCGGCAGCCCAGAGGGGGCCTTCGCCGCCGGGGGCCATGGCAACCACAGCACGGAGACCGTGGATACGGGGCCCGCCCTGGCCGCCGCCTCTCGTCTCCTGCGCCGGCAGAAGGCCGCTGCTTCCGCGGAACGCTTTCCTGCCCGAGGTGAGGGGAAGGGGCGAGAGGCGGAAGGGCGAGCCCCATCTTTCCCCGCTTACCTCTTCTCCCTCAACGTTTAGGCTTCCACCCCGATGGATTATTCATCTGGCAGAAACAAGCGATAGAAAAGCGGGTTTTGAACTGCAAAAGTAGACCTCTGCAGCACAGAGGTTGGCAGGTCAAAAACACTCACCTGTTTGTGTTTCAGAGCTCCTGAAGCCAGTCTTTCACGCCTGGTAGCAGAGGTCTACTGCTTGCCTTACCTAGTGATATGAAACCTCTTTCTCCTCTTTTACGTGGATCCAAACAGCTTCTTATGTTTGTATTTCTTGTCTAAGGATTTCTTTCCCATTTCAGAGGTGGAGACTCACTCTAATGATCACCAGTGACCCTTCAAAAAGTTATTTCAGCTCAGTTTGAAGCATCATTTCTCATTTTCAGATGGTAAAAGTGGCTCTTGAGAGAATTCTGCTTTTCTGCCTGACTCAGAACTATTTAAAAGCAAAAGGTAGAAGCAGCTGCAGTAAATTTTCAGTATTGAGAATATTATTGGACAATTGAACTCTTTACTATATTTTTTTTTAACAAGGAAGAGTTTTTACCCCACTTTGCAGTAAACTTTTGAAGAAGAACACAATTTTTCTTGATGTGGAGACATACGTTATTTTTTTGGGGGGTAAAATTTCTTATTACTGCAGTCTGTAGGGCAGTTGGAGGAGATAACCTTCACATTTGGAATATTTTCACTTATTTAAAACCAGAAGAAAAATAACACATTTGGTGTTATTTGGTGCCCTACACTGGGTACGAAGGATCTGCAGCAGATTTAGATCCTTAAGTCTCCTCTAACATTTTATCTGACTCAAAGCGAGGATGAAGCCAAGAGCAGAGCTGACACCGAGTTGTTCTCAAGAGCATTTTGGGTACAGACAAATGCAATAATGCATAAAAAGAGAAGTTGCTGCTGCCAGTCAGATGAACATTCCCCTCTCCTCCTGCAAGACAGAATACTTCAGATAACCCTAAAAAGGATGATGATGGATTAACTTCCTAACCTTCTTCATGTCATAGCTAACTAACGCACTGATAGGTTCTCCCTTACCGTATGAAATAAGGAGTATGATATCCCCAGGTTTGTGACAGAGACACAAAAATGATACTTGAAACATATCAGTCAGTTTGTATCTTTTCACAGCAAATCCAAGTATGTATAATAGGATTTTGTCTTTGTTGCATCTCCTGCAATATTCAGGTTAGTTTTGTGGGAACTCTTTCAGTGGAGTTCCAGGACGTTTCAAATTTTTGTGTTACCCGCATTTTTTCTAAAGATATATTTTTCAAATAGGCTCAGATAACCTGACAGCAAAACGGTATTGTTATATCATTACTGAAAAGTCAGATTCTCTCTGACGTCACACATGGAGCTTCCATGTGAACTACAGGGCAATGCAAAGTTAAAAGCCTGGCGGTTAGAGCAGCAAAGGGTTTGGTAGGGTTTGGTAGGTAAGCAATTCCTGGCTTTCCAGAGCAATGGATATAACATGCAGTAAACACTGCTTGTGAAGAAACTGTAATATGTTGATTTACTATCTTATGACATTTTTCACTTTAAAAAAGGACTAAGTATTAAAAAAAAACCCAAACATACTTTAGTTAACATTTGACTGTGTAGTACTTAGCTGTTAGACTAAAAGGTAATCCCAGCCAAGCAGTGACAGAAGTCTTAACCAGCAGTTGGGAATCATTCTGCACCCTGCTACTGGGCTACAGAGCACGTAGAGACATGCTCAGCTTCCAGTGAAACTGGGGAAACTTACACCTTGGCTGCATGGTTTTCTGATTTTGTACCACTCTGATCTTGATAAAAATAACAGTACTAAGTCACACTTTCTGTCCCTTTTTTCTTTCCCCATTTTTCGGTGAGCTTGGACATTGCTGAAGACATCTCTCATAAAGCTGAGCACACTTCAGCCAGCAGGAAGAACTGGAATGACTTATGTTGCAAAGAAGTGTGGCGTCTGCTTTGAGCCTCCATCCATTATCTTGATCTACACAGAAGCCAGCAAGGATAAGACTCGCCAGCGGATCATGCCTGTCAGGAATTTCTCCATGTTCTCAGGTGTGGTGTGCTTACTTGTAGCATTCTCCCTTTCCCCTCCAGACACAGTGAGAGCAACAGGTAGTTGGTAATAGCATTTTTAGTAGCCACTGGGTAGCTTACCAGCATGCAGGGAGTGCAAAGAGGGGCTGTTTTGGGGTAACATTGTCTCCCCTGAGAAGCCCAGGGCTACGTCTTAACCTCGGTCGTGGCTCTGCTAAGTCTGGACATCTCACTCATGAGGGTTTGGGAGGATACCTGTAAGTCTTCATGATGGCTTTCTCTTTAGACTGCAGCATGGCTGCTGAGCAGCTGAAGAATAACTCTCGGCACAAGGCTTACCTGGAAGGAGTCTCACTGTGTCAGTTGCAGAAGCTGTACAGTTTGCTGAAGGGTCATTTGAGAGGAGAGAGCCTGGCTGAGAGCTTGGAAAAGTTTCGGCAGGAAAAGGCCATTGACCCAGAAGAGGATATGAACAAACTGGATGACAGGGAGCTAGACAAAAGGAAGAGGATCATGGATGAGCTCTTTGAAAAGAACAGGAAGAAGAAGGATGACCCAGATTTCATCTACGACATTGAGGTTGAGTTTCCAAAGGATGAGCAGCTGGAATCCTGTAGTTGGGACGTGGAGTCGGGTGAAGAAATCTGATTCTGGACAAAGATGTGCTGGATGGACAGCTCAGAGACAATTCTTGGAGTCCTAACAGAGAACGATGTCAGTGTACACAGTCACATTGTTTTCAGCTCATGCAGTTGATGCATGTGACATTGGCTGCGAAAAACCCAAAACCTGAGGAGCTACAGTAATTCCAGGTTTAAGTGAACTTTGTTTAAGAAGCCAGACCTGATGAAATGGAAATTGGACAGCTGAACTTACTGGATGGTTTTAATCTTTTCCTATGTATAAATGTCCAAAATAATTTTAAGTTATTAATCTTCCACTTGTTTATATTTCAGTCAGCTTTGGCTGAAAACCTCATCACAAGCTTGCCTTGCTGCCATTTCTATTCCGCATTGGCTGAAAATGAAGTGTTAAATATTTATGTCTTGAAAGCAGTGTTAAAGCTTTATTGTATAAGTATGGTATTTATTATTACTTGCTGGAATGTTAAGTGGGTATTAGTCTTTCTGGATAAGTCAACATTTCATTCAGAATATTACTCTCACATTTCCTGAGCAATGCTTAAATTTCCAGCTTACACAACTATAAATTGTTATATTTAAGAAATGGAAGGACAAACAGTGGTTGGCTGTTTTTTTGGGGGGGGGCGGGGTATTGTTTGTTTTGTTGGATTTTTTGTTTGTTTTGGTTTGAAGGTTTTGGGGTTTTTTGTTTTCTTTGTGGTTTCTTTGAGACAACCAGAACATTTCCTGCTCTGGAGATATGGGCTCAGAAAGCACTTCAGAGCAAAGAATGCTCACCTAAGACTTCTGCAGTCCCATGTCCCCGAGCTGCCATTGAAGGGAGAAGGGGAGGTGTGCAGGCACACATGTACCTCAGGTGACCACAGCAATCACAGTCACACAGGAGGTGGAAGGAAAAATGCCTCATGCAAAAGCTCCACTCTCACCTGAGGGGCTTGAAGATCAAAACCAGACCCTGAATTGCTCTTACAAATCAATGAGCCATTGCAACTTACGAAGCATAGAAACGAAGGTATTTTTTACACTAAAGAGGATTTCATCATGAGCCAGCTTTATTTTACCCACTACAACTTCCACAAACAATTGTTTCCCCAGATAGCATGTGTAGTCACCTGGATTACAGCAGGGAATAGAGGTGGCCATCACTGCTACAAGAGGATCTGTCCAAAAGAGATTGCCACAATGCTCAAAAAACATCATATAATGCTACTGCTTATGCAGTCAACATCAGTGCTCCCTCAACAACAGCAACCTGGTTCTGTTCCTTTATATGCAACCACAACAAATATTCACCAAGCTATAAGGTCTTCTATTTATTATTTACTTCACTTAAATGATAGGGCAGTCCCTTGCATCTCTGCTGAATCTATACGTTGATGCACTAAGAGGAGGACTATAAATAACTAAACAAATTTCAGGGGCTACTGAACCAGAAGCATAGGTATGACCACACTATTCCTAAACCCTTTGAACTTTGCACTTTGAACCACTTCTACTTGCCATCATCAGATTAGAAAATGATTGTTCTTAAGCCAGGCAAATGCTTACAAACAGAAAACCAAAACAATTAAAATACATTCTTCCCTTAAAGAAATCAGCATTATTTAGAACAGTCAGCTTTACCAAGCACACTGTATCTGTTGAGTGTGCACATCTCTGTCAAAAGACAATTATTCTTGAGAGAGATTGAACAATGATATACAGAAGTTTTAGTATTTACCAGCCTAAACGAGTAACAGCTCATGAATGTCCATGTTCCCCCTCCATCCTAAGAGACAGCTCTTTTGCAAGCCGTGTTCTGCTGTTTGCTTGGTTTCAATAGCCAGGTCAGACACTATGTAACTGAGCAGCGCCTGTCAAGCAGAAATCAGCTCTATCAGAGGACAGATTAACTCTATACGGGTGAGTTCACTCTTTCCATGACTCATCAAGCTGCTTGAGGGTCACAGGCTCCTGTCAAACAGATGTCCATATGGCCACAGTAGACACTAAAGCACAAAACGTAGCTGACACAAGGGGATTTGCAGAGAGGATCTTTGGGTGACAAGCGATAACCAGCCCTGGTGCTCTGCTTCATCACAATGAAACGGTGAAGCCAAATACAAAACAGGAGCAGCGTGAGGCTCCTGCATCCTGAAATAAACACTGCAAATTGGGTTTGGGCAGTTTTAAAAATATGCCCCTTCAATTTTTCTACTGCCAGGATCTCTCCATCACACACTTTTACCACTTTGCTTGAAGATTTGGTCAGATTTAAGCGAGGTTTGGTGCCACCAAATAGGACTTGGTTTGAAAAACAGTATTTTGTTTCTTGAAGTTTAAATATTATTCCTTGCCCTTCGTACTAAACTGCTTCTAAATTAAAATAAAGGAAAACTCAACAAGCCTGTCCCTACCACCTGCAGCACAGTGTTTGCAGTCAGCTCGAACAGGAAGAGAATACAGCTCCTCTGCTAAATCAATATTTAACTAACAGCCTGCTCCATACAGATATGTAAATATCCCACAACTGACATTAAAGAGCTCAGCTCCGTTATCAGGCCTGGACTTCATTAGAATACCACCTCAGATCATCTTCACAGATTTTTGATTAACAGGGCTACAAACTATGTATACATTGAAGTCAACCACATGGTCCTGGCTCACCTGGAAAGCCCAACATCTCCCTCCCACTGCAGTTTGTCGCTACAACCCAGAAGAGGCAGCATCAATGTATTGAGAGCCCTGTTCTCCACCATAAAGGCACTCTGGAGATGTTGGTATTTTGATTGAGAAATATTCCAAAAACCAGCCAAATTTCTAACAGTGAAACAAGGAGGCAGTGCATCATGGCTCTGCTCATCAGCCCCCTTCCCTCCCCAGGGCAGAGCAGTCTGGGAAGCTGCAGGAATCCCCCAATGGAAAGGAAGTAGAATTCTTGAGAGCCATTTTACTCCTCATCTCTGTTCCCAAATAAAACCAGAGATGTGACATTACACATCCCATCACAATCTTTTATCCTCTCTAATGCAAACCTAGACTTTCAAATACCTGTAGGGAAAACTTTATCTCACGGCAGACTGTTCCACAGGTTAGTTTTGCCTAACAAATGGTACTGTTAAGAAAAATTACAGGGTTTCCAGCATGGCTCAAAAAAGTCAAACAGAATGAAACCAGTTAATTCACCATGAGAGATGACATTTTAAAACAAATCATCATTGTTACACTAAAGTGTAACTCCAGTCCTCCCCACACCCCAAATAACCATCTCCCAACTGTTGCTAGCTCCAGAATCTGAGATAAAGACTTCTTATATCAAAATACATTTTTTACTCTAAGAAAACCCATACCTTGGGATGGGCAGGAGGGTGAAGGGGTTAAGACCCGGCAGCAGAGATACCAGATGTGTCTCTGGCTTATCAGATTTATAGATTTACATAATAATGCAAAAACCCTGAATACCTACTTCTGTCGGATGTTTCCCCTCTATTTTTAGAACACGTGTGGATAGCTCATGTGTGGAAGAGAAGTTCCTGTCTGTGCCCCTCGGGTTCAACAGGAGCCCTACCCTGCAAACCACATACAGCTCTTCTGTATACAAAAAGTGTTTATTACTGCTTTGCTAGAAGCAGGTTGTTTCCCTCTCCCAGTTTGGTGTTTTCTGGATTAGGGCAATTCCCATACTAATCCTGTTCCTTAGGCATCTGTAACAATTATAATAATATCTGTGAGAATATATGTAAGGGACAACATAAACCAAAAACACCACTTGGGAAATGTCTCATTAAAACAGGATTTCTAAGATACAAAACATGATCAACAAGTTGTTATAACTAGATTAACAACAAATGTTTCATTTGAATACTGTATTTTAATTAACTAGATTAACATTAATACAGTTTATCAAGTCATTCATTTCCCCGTTACAAAGTTAAAACATGAAAGACGACAGAGCAGGGCACTGCTGCACTGAGTTACAGAACCCTCCTGAAGAAAAGGCTTACACGTATTCAAAAGGTACTCACAACATCTGGATTATCACGACGACAACTTGATATATCCTTTACCAAACAACTTTTAATGCAAACATCTTTCAACCTGTGCTCATACATGTACATGCCCAGTGCAGAAGCCACGCTATGCTCAAAAGCATCAGCATCCTGAACAGAAGAAGAAATGCTACTGCAACACTGGTTTGGCAGGTTCCTTAAGAGTATTATTCCTTTTGGATTTAAATTGAGTAGTAGCTTGGTTTTCCCTTCAATTATGTAACTGCAATGTTGAGTCAATCTAGAAATGACAACAGAACAAAACATCTTTTGAAAAGCCAAATGTCTTCATGGAACTAATTCACATGTGCAGCCAGTGCAAATGGACAGCATCAGCTTCAGCAGGTTTGAATAATCACTAACTAGGCTTAGTCAGATTTTGTTCTTAATTCAAATTTTATTTAGAATTTAAATTTATAATTCAAAAAGTATACACATTCTGTAGGTATAAAAGTTTAAAAAAATACATCGATTTATTGATAAATGCTTCAGGTTAAATTTACATTTTCATACATTATTATTATATTGCAATAATTGTCTCGCATCTTTTAACACTTATAAAAAATAAATTAATGGGATTGGATAAATCATTTGAAATCATGCTAAAATAATTCCTTAGAAAATAGGGGTGAAGTTTGCCATAGTAATTCTGAATTCCTTGCTACTGTAAATAAATAACTCTTCCATTACGCAATACAAGGTTAGCAGAACAGCACTTACCCACGGGGTGAACAGGAAGCCATGGTGGGATGCCAACATCGTACCAAGAACATGAAGGGAATTAACTTCTACCCTGACCTCCCAAAACACAAAACCCTCTTACCCTCACCAACCCAATTCCCCCCTTCCTCACGGGGGGTGATGTGTAAAGGACAAGGAATGACTCTGCATCTCCTTTTGGTTACAGGGACCATCAAAACATCTGTATGTGATCTGGTAACTATTTTTAATTAAACCAAGAATGCGTTTCCTTAACATGAAATGTGTAATTGCTCGCCATAAATAACTAAAGATAAAAAAAAACAGATCTGAGGAGAAGATGGCAACAGCTCAATCTAATCAGGTCACAGTGAACTGCAATCCCACCCGAACTCCCCAGGAGTAACATCACTCAACCCATTCTACCTCACGTAACAACTCAGGTTTCCATTTTGGGGAGAGTCATTAAAATAAAGACTCAGAAAAGAAGTAATTGCCTTTGAACTTGAGTCTTGCATCTCCAGAGCCTTCTCTGAGGGCTCAAACACGTCTAACTACAGCAGCCAAACAAAGGTACCGCAACAGAAACATGTGAAAATCCGGAATAATGTAACAGGTTACAAGGACAAACCAGAAGTGTTTTTTGACAGGTAAATACCTTCCAGACATTCCTTATATATGGAGGGAAATTAAAAAAAAGGTAGGGAAAAAACCTGAACAAAAAAATAAGGAAAAAAAAAAACCAACAGAGAAAGCAGGTGGTGTGTGAGAGAGAACACAAGGTCATTAACGTTAATCATTCCCTTGCCTTCTCCCTGGCCAGATCTCTGTGCATAAAACAAATGCTGTGTTACCCGAGGTGTAACCTCCTCCCGGCATCACTGAATGTGTCCTCCTCAACATGGGGATGCTGCATCATTTTGGGACCTCTCCTCTCCAAACGTGGCTACAGACACATGCACATTTATACACAGATATATACAAACAAGGTTAGAAAAATATTTAATTTTTGCTTGTTTAAATAATTACTGGAAAGTGTTAATACAGGAATACGTTAATATTTGTACAATTAAAACTTTATATATAAATATTATATATATAAAAAGCATTTTTCATAGCAGCCATTGCATATATAGTAGAACAAGTCTGTGAAGTCTATGCTGCAAAATGAGGCCGAGCAGCATCCATCCTCTTCCAAGAGGAACATCTGTACCAGAGCCAGCATTTCATGATTGAGGAGTTCTGCTCCTCCACTAGAGCTGCTGCTTTATCTTGTACCAGGTATTGCCCACACCACCTAAGTGCATAGTGTTTTTAGGGAGAAATGCCACTATGTGGAATCACCTCACGGTCCTTAAGCTTGTCTCCAACAGCTGAATCAGGCCAACACCTTCTAACAAAAAGGCAGAAACATAACGGAATGGCTTAAAGCGTGTTAACGCCAGGCAGCCATGGTGTTGCCACGAGGTGTGAGGGGGCAAGTGAGGAGCAAGGAGGAGGCGTCGTGCAGGGCAGGGTTTAGTAACTCATATTTAGTTTGTTTTTGTTGAGTTCCCTTTCCAGGTTTCCTATCAGAGTATCGATGCTTTCCTGCAGGTCTTTGAGGTTTGCTTTGTGATCCACCGCGGAGTCTATTGCTTGCATTGTCAAATAGCTCTGAAACGTGTGCTCCCTAGGGATGGACTGTGGGTGTCCTGCTGGGGCATCCGGCTCCTCGGTTTTGCTGCTGTCATCCCCACTCTCTGAGTCCTCCGAAGGGACGTCATCGTAGTCTGCTTCAGTCAGGCAGTCTTTTGGGTTTAAGAAGTAGTTCTCCCCACAGCTACTCCAGTCTCCAGCGTAGCGGTTGCTCGATGGGCTGTTTAGACCTGCTGGCCTTGGTCTGAGCACCCCAGACATCTCAGTACTGCTCAGATTCAGCATCTGAGGCCTCTGCCTCTTGGGTCTCAGGTAATTCAGGGAGGATGGGTGCTCAGGAAAGGCATTCAGATGTGTTGGCTCTTTGGCAGGTGAGTGGTGTACTAGAAGAGAGAAGTTACACCAGTTAGGAGTGAAACCATGCTGAAACAAGAAAAGTGGACAATAGATGCCAACTGTCCTCCCTTGATGTCACACGCTAAGAGCATGCATGAATACATGCAAGCTTACAGCCAACACATTCCACTATTACATTTTCCACCACTGAGTGATATGAAATAATTAGAAAAACTACTGTCAAAGCTCAGTTTTGAAGATTCATGCCAGATTCAAATTGCAACAGAGAAAAAAGCCTATCTAAAAAGTAGAAACTCCCAGAGCACCAATTAAATTCATAGCGTGAGTTAATCACTATCGGGCTCTGGGTCAAAGAAAAGCAAACAGCTCAGCTCACACGCTTGGCCCAGGCTACAGGAATAACAGAAAGCAGGCACAGCAAAAGAGGTTAAAATGCAACAAAAACCCCACTGCTGAGGAACACCTAGAGAAGCTGAACAGCCGAACTCTTGTGCTTCTCTTCTCCCTAATGTTCTGCGCTATTAAAGCAGCTCATTTGCATTAATTTGTCTAAGCAGCCACAACCCCATGTCAGATGTACACTCAAACAGATTTGACAGCGGTGTTACCTGAGCTCACGATTCTACACCGTAAGTTACTAACAGTCTCCTCCACTGTTACCGGCTTCCTACGGTAAACAGCACAAATATTTTTACTGACCTATTAAGCCCATTAAGCATCTGAGCTGCAAAACTTCTGCTTTTACACAGACCACCTCTTGGAATTAGCAGCAGAGACTTTCTATTCCCACAGAATAGAAAATGTGGTGCACATAAACCCTTGTGGTTCACAATCTCACCCAATCTTCATTGGACTCTTTGCATACAAGCTCAAAGGCTCAGTCCTGAGATGTGCCCATTGCTTCTCTTTCTAGGTCTGCATTACAGGTCTCTCCAGGGGATTTTAGTCTTACTTTGTGTCCTGAACAGTAACATGCAATAACTATTACTGCTTCCCCCCCCCCCTTACTATAACAAAAGCTCTTCTGTTTAGACTATGCTCCATTAAGAGGAAGGGCTGTGGCTTAACAATAACTTGCTAGTATTATATGGTCTAACTGAACAAGGACTATTTGTTTTCGGTTGGAAAAATACGGAAATTGAAGTATTGCACAACATGCTGATTATCAAGCTGTCTCAATCTACAGAAGATTAAATGTAAGGGACCAGGCTGGGATCCTTCCGTCAGGTCCAACTGTTCTGTTTACACTGTCTGGTGTACACCTGCTCACATGTCTGTGTTCATGTTTTACCACCTTTTTAGCACAATGTTCAGTTCTTGCAATCCAAGGGACAACGTTCAGCTCTCCTCTTCAAGGTGAAGGAAAACTCCACTACTGACCCTACTCCTGTCCCCTTTACAGCAATGCACACTCCTACGGGCAGAGCTGCATCTACCTACTTGTTTTCCACAGCAGCTATGCTGTAAGCCGTCCCCAGGGTTTCATAATTAGCTCCTGCACAGCATCTGCTGCCCAAAAAGCCCTCAGTCTCCCTCTTCCTCCACCCATGTTTCTCTCCTGTGAGGGCTCATAGACTGATAACCTGTTTTCATTTTTGGTGGTCAGCAGCTTTAGGACTGCCCAGCTGCAGCTCACAATGGAGCAGAAGTGTCCTCAACCACCTCAAGCCCATCATGAAGATGCACCATTTGTCAAATTAACTCTCCTCTTGCTCTTATCTTCAGGCAGAGCCAAAAGCCGGCAGCTTCCCTGCTGCGCTGACCCAGAGCATGGTCAGTGTGCACTTGTTACAGCCGCAGGGTTGGCTGTCACAGGAGGTGACTCCAGGACACAGCCACCACCAGGTCACCAGAGTATGGAAATAATGTGAAGAGCATCATCCACAAGCAGCTCTTGCAGTGACATCCTTCCAGCACCCGCACCTGAGCTGCTGGAAAGCCACTCACCCGCTCAGCTGGAAATGGGGCAGAGTGGCTAACACTGCCTAATGCAAGCAAACTGTTATCAATCAGACTGTCAGGATGTTCCCAACTCTGCCAAATTACAAGGGAAGAAATGAAGCAGCCCTTTGGGTTACTTCAGATACCAAACAACTAATGAATTCCATACACAGTTAATCCTGAATGGTCAAAGCAGGAGAGCAGGTGGGTTAAAAAAAAAACAACAATCAAAGCCCCCATTAAAACCCCAAAACAATCAAAAAAACACCCCAAAAAAACCAAACAACAAACAAAATACCATCTCCCAAACTCCCTAAATCAGATGCTGAAGCCTCACTGTTACTAGGTTTGTTTTTTCTCATGTCTTTAATCACATAAATCACTCTCCACCATTTCTGACATTATACTCAAACTCTGCCATCTGACAAGAAAGCAATAAAACCAACAGATTTCCTATTAAACAAAGTACCCAAATACAAATAATAGATTATAAAATTGTCAAGATTTCTTTAGATTACCAGGTGATAACATAGTACCTTGTGTTTTATAGGAACTATGATGCTGCTCAATCATCCTGTGGATTAACATACACTGTTACACAGTACAACCACACAGCAGTGGTTCATGAAACAGTACCTGGCCACAGCTGGAGTAAATAGTGAAGAACCTCTATGTGCTTTTTGAAATCCAGGGCACTAGCAAGCTCCTCTGAGTCAATGAAGACTCTGTTGTTATGGTTGGTGGTCTCCTGCCTCTGGCTCAGTAACACAGGCCCAAAACATACGGCTAAATTCTGACATGTCATCTTATTTACTTCGTGGTAAGAAGCCACTAGTTTCAGGTGATCCAACAGCATCTTCAGGGTAGCCTAAAAGAACAAAATGCTGCTCAGGAAACAAAATACTTTACATTGGTGGTGCTGACATCCTAACATTGCCGCTCCAGAGACTAAGAGCAAGGCTGACAGCTATGTTTTTTCTGCCAACACCCATCAATCGAATATGTAAGTCCTGAATTAGGAAAGCCATATTAAACTACCACAGAGCAGACTAATTAAGACAGACTTTCGGGTAAAATTCAGCTTGTTTCTTACCTGATCTCAGTTTTACATTTATGAGTTTTCTCACAGTTGAAAGGGGACAGGAGGAGAGGGGAGAGAAACTGCAGAAGCAGTACTGATGATCCAGGTACATTAGAAAATAAAGAAATATTCAGTATGACCCCAGCATCAGAACAAGCTTCCAGGTATCTTCCAGGTACTGTGCAGGCCACTCACTCTCTATGTCCCCCCCTAGAAATAGGCTAACTGCGGTTTTCTACATTTGGGAGGTGTCAGCACACACCACTACCACACTGCACAGTGGTAAACAAAGGCTTTATTGCACATACTTAAGAAAGCCAAATGCATTTGCCCTTGTGATTACGACATACAGATCAGAGAGCTCCACAGAAATGGAGCAGGATATCACAGGAGAATAATCTTCAATCTAACAGTGTAAAAGTAGTGGTCACAGCTTTTCATTCAGTTTTACAGAGACAATATAAAACGCAACCCAGAATAAACCCAGTAATTCAGAGCCTCCAATTAATCACAGCATGGAAATATTTTCAAAGATGTGAGGCATCAAAAATCCAAGTGGACTGTTAAGTCAGGAAATGCGTGTACACATTTTGACATGTTTTATTTCCAGTGTGAAAACGTTCCTTATTTTCTGAAGCATGCAATTTACTTGCCCCTGCTAACACCACTCACCTTCTCAACATCTGGCAGGCAATCCAGAAGGGCTGCTGTGTGCTCAGAGTCACTTGGGTCATTCTCACAGCCGCTTGCTGTCATTCTCAAGGGATTTTTCACCATGGCATCCAACACTGCTTCGTAGAGCTGCTTCGTTATCAGGGGAGAGGGTAGCTCTCGCAGGTAATCCTTTAGGACACCTTCACAAGAGACACAAGAACAGTTGCCTTTAACAAGGTGCAGATTCACTTTCCAGCACTTTTTGAGACCACTAAGGGACATCAGCTTCATCTGAACCATGAGAAAATCCTCTGTGCCAGTGACGTTCCTTACACTTGTGAGCCAGAGGTGGGAGGATGACAGCAACATGGCACAGTGAACCATGGACTCAGCTAAGAGGCAGGAGGTATCTCTGCAACCTCCCCATGAGGCTAGGGCCACCAGCACCCCATCCCTGCAATCCCAGCAGCTTCTCCAACTCATGGAAGGCAGCTCATCACACAGAAAGGAGTGAAGCCAGGACAGGAAGGTGCACTGCCTCCAGAGGCGTGTGCAGGAACGGGTACACCAGGCACAGAGTGGGCACCTCTCCTCATCGGGGTGAGGGAGAGGCAAGGAAAGGGCTCTTAGTAGTCCCTCGCCCTGTCCAAGAAAAGGAGCTTTTACAAACACCAAAGTCTTCAGCTCCATGACACCTCCTCCTTTACACGCAACGGCAGTCAATTTGTCTGTTCAGTTTATTTGCAGCTATAAAATGATAAACAAACATCCCAGTGCCAGCGGTATGTTTGGTGAAGCACACACATTTCCTCATCTACCAAAGCAAAGACCACACAGATGTCCTCGAGAGGGAAACACCAGCTCCCGCCTGCCTGCCATATTCCTCTGGAACATGTTTTGGTGTATTTTGTTTGTTTTATAAAGAATATGCCACTTCTGTTACAGCTCCAGTTAAGGGGATAGTTTTTGTTTAACAGCTTAACCATATTCCTCTCTGCCCACCAAATTTTACATCTTCCCTGGATTTTAGAGGTCCACGTTCCATGCATGGATTAGCTGGTTAAAATATTTGAGAGACAAATGTGGCAGAGGCTGGTGCTGTACCGCATGGTTTGGGATACTTTCCTTTTTCCATAAGCAAAACAGTAGCAAAAGATGCTGACTTTTATCAGGATCTTTGCTTCAGCTGTGCTTTTTTTGGAAGGGGAAGCTGACATAAGAATCAGCTTACAGTAGGAACTGGTCTGTTGTAAACAAATCCCTTTATACTACTGAAAAACTCACAACTGCCCATTAAAAATCATTTAGTAGGAAATCCTGTAATAGCATCCACAGTCATAGGACCACCACCTGTCAAAGGACTTTCTCCTGTTCAGCCCTGAATAACAGGAGAGTTTAATGCCCCCTGACCTTTCTAAATCCTTTTGCTATTCACTCAGCTAAATTAGCCCTGTAAGAGGCTGCTGCTATTTTTTTGCCACGAATCTACACTTCCCACTGCTGCCAGCCCACTAGCACATTTGCCTTGACACAACCACACACAACAAATTTAGACAGCAAGCGCAAACTGCCATCCACTTCATTAATTCCTCATTTTTCTGGCCCACTGAGCTGTTAATAGCATTGCATGCTTTATGCAGAGATATGAATTCACGTGTATGCCAACAGACATGGTACAACAACATGACTTCTGGTCAGTTCCAAAACTGGGCTGCATGCTCCAGTTTGAGCCACAACCAGATTTAATTTGTGTGTAAGCCTCTGCCAACCCCAAGAGCATTTCTCGGTCAAGATTTAGTCATTAAATGTTCATTCTTCAGTCTTTGGAGACCTGTCAAAACCAAAAAATCCTTTTAATCTCTTCACAAAGGAGCACTACTCACATTTCAGAGGGACACGAGGCAGCGCTTCTCTCCAAATCAGCCAAGATTTGTGCTGAGGATTCATATTTTATGGAACACATGTTTTGGCTGATAAAAGTATGGATTGTGTGCATCAGCCTCAGCATTGCAAATATAGCAGTAAAACACCAGGGAAAACATTCCCCCGCAATCCAACTCCCTAAGGAAATTCAAGAGAGGTTTTGTGGGCTCTTTCATTGCTAGCACTAAGCGCAGTGGGTACCTATGTCTGTCAGCAGAAATTGCAGGTTCTCCTTTCAATCCAGACCATTTGTCTGCTTACAAGCTAATATCAGGCAGTGCCTGCTGTTTGGCAGAAAGCACCGGAGGGTTTTTATTCCCCCCATTCTGAATTGATTTACAAATATCAGGGAAAAAACAGGGCTTCAATAATTTCATGGAACAATCTGATCTTAGAAGTTATCATCATTTTTTCTCATTAATTTATTTGTAAAGAGAAGAAATTTATCCAGTTTAAAAGATCCTTTACAAAGGGTATATACTATCTGTGTACGCCAACAGAAACACAAGTTTCTGCTGCGAGAATGCTTGTACTTCAGAGCAACACTGAACCCAACAGCAAAAATCTGCCAAGGCAAGTAAGGCGAACAGACTGGACTGTACATTCTGAATCGAAGGGTTTATTTAACCCAGTAAATGTCACCAAGTAGTAGTACAATTATAAAGTAGTGTCAGAAGACTAAAGTGTAATGAACAAAATTCATTCCCAATACACTGAAATGAAATAAACCACTAAACAGGGTAGAACTGTCCCATGCAGCTGGATGCTGTATGCTACAGAAAGGGCTTTGGCACAGGAAATTTATACCCTGGCTATTGTTGTTACATTTTCCATTCCTGGATAGGTAGGAAATTAATGCTTCTGACTAATTTCCCAGAGCAATTGGTTTACCCAGTGGTACCTGATATGCAAGTAACTTTGGCTCACATAACAAGTGTTAATAGTTTTAAAACTGTTCCGCTTTTAGGCAAACAAAAACAACCTCAACAGCCTACTTCAGTTATGCAACTCCTGTGAAGGCACTCATGTAAAGAGCTGATGCAGGCGCAGACCTCCTGTTCCTGTACTCCCAGTCCTTCCCACCTTTGCCAGGAGCTTGCTGCATGACAACAAGCCAATGGCCGCGCCAGTGAGCAGAAAAAAGTTGCTATTTAATTATGCTTTAAAAGAAGCAATGACCAAATGAAGGCTCTTTCCTGCAGTTCTAACCAGCTTAAGCAAGATCATGGGTTTCCAAAAGTCCTGCAATCTACACCATAAAGGGAGGACAAGGGGTTTAGCCGAGAAGACCCTTGGAATCATGTTATAGAGTTGTTAGCACAGCTGACGTGCCTGATCACAGTCAAGTGACCCACTCCAATACAAACCAACAGCAGAGCCTGAACTGGCTCACGGAACCTCGGCTCCTTTCAGACTTTCACTTCCCTCTGTAACTGGTGGAGTAGTTACTGAAAGCAGCTCCTTCCATACCATCCCTCCAAATCACTGCTACTTCATACTTACACATCCCCACTGCTCACTGCACTCATCCTCACCTACTTTTATCAATAGAAAGCAGCAGTTAACAGCTTGTTAAAGGACAACAGAAAACTAGTTCAAAGCAAAACTTCACCTTCTAAAGGTACTTTAGGAACACGGCACAAGTCCATACTATAAAAAAGCAAGTAAATCTATTACCTGTTATGACATTAATATCCGGGTACTGGCTTTCACAGAGGGTAACAGCTTTGCTGTCCTTCTCAAATGCCTCTCGAAGTTCTTTCTTAACTGCTGCTGAGCCACATAACCGATACAGGCCTACTACCTAGAAGCAAAAACAACAGCCTACATCAGTCATTTCCCTGCAGAGGGGACTAATAACTAGCATCATGTGTTGTCTCACCCAGGAAGTGCAACTAAACCAACTGTTTGAAAATTTATATTAAAGAAATTCAATCAGTGCAAATCAAATGGTCATGTATGGTACCAAACATTTCACAAGACACACAGCTGGGTCGGTGAAGTGCTGAATAACACTAATGTTTTCCATAATGGTGAACATCCTGAGCAGTATTTTGTTGACAGGAGTTTTAAATTGGAATAATTTAGTGCTTTACTTCTACGCAAACTCAGGAAACTAAATATTGATGAAACATCTATTCTTGTCCTATTTATTTAGACCACCATTATTTTTCCTAGTTTAATAATACAAGGCAGGAATGGAACTTCAGCAGAAAGAAATTAGGAGAAGAAGTGGTTTGAGCTTTATGTATTTTAAAATCACATAAATTTTATATATATATACCAAAATAAGGTTATTAATCATTAAGCAGAAAAAAGCAGTCATACAACTACCTATTAAAATAAGAAATGTTACAAGCCAATTAAAAAGAAACAAAGAACAAGCAACAAAATTAACCATACTCCATTATTACACCTACAATATGCTGTTTTAAAGATGACAAGATGCTGACCTACATGTGTTACAAATCATATTAAAAGTTTTATGCAAAACAGGGGTTATTTAACTTGCTCAAAGCGATCGGAATGAAACCCATAACACTCTTAGACTGAATTACTGGTTAAATTATGTACTTTCATGCACTCAAATCTTGCATTTTATCATTATTTACTTTTCATCAACACCATTTACACATAGCACTCTTATGATCTTAAGGAACTAAATCTTAAACATATTAATTTTATTTTAATGAACTTCATAGGCAGCTGTACTGAGCAGTAAATGGTTAGTCCAAAACTCCCAGGGACTCAAAAGACAAAAAATACCCAAAGACAAACAAACACCAAAAAAAGCCCCAATAAAACACACACACACAAAAACCCAAACAAAAACCAAACCCTGACTTAGACTGTACTGACTTAGACCACACAAATCTCAGTTTGCAAGCAAGAGTATTTGTCTGGCTATATATTAATTCCTATTTAAATAAATGGAAAGTTACCCAATTGAATTTGTATCCACTCTTCCCAAGACTGATCACAATCTAGTATTTGCCTAAGTCAATTTCTTTCAAACTTTTCTAATGCCAGACCTGAATTCAGGTGCAGGTAACACACCATGACAGCAGTCTGCAGTATATAGTATGTATAAACATCAGGCAAGCACGTGGTTAAAAAAAAGTTCACAGTACATTTCTCATTTTTGGTTCTCCTTGTGCAAACACACAAAACAGATTTCATGCTCAAAAGCACCAGATAAATTCAGACAATTCAGATCCCAATCGCTTCATTACCAGTGTTGCCTTGATTACCCAATGTCATTTGCATGACTAGGTGCTAATAAGCCCAAAATAAAATGCTGAAGCCATGGGACACATACATTGGTAAGACTAAAACTTCTCTTTTCCACTGCTTTGCATAACAATGGAAGCATTCACAATAACAATCATACAGTTGTTATCAGCAGTGACTTTCAGCAAAGTAATTACATAGAAGTAAGATTTCTCTGTATTTTATGACCTAGGTTATAAATAGCAGAGTTAATCTCTCAACACCTGGAACTATATCCAACCTGTCAGCAATTTAAAATAGAAACAGTGGTAGGTGTGACTACTTCTCAATTTCACCTGAGCAAGAACAGGTGTACAAGAAACCAAGGGCTCACACATGCTGTGGAATAGCATGCAAGAGTCCTCCCACCATCCGACCTTAGGACTGTGAATAGTCCTTCCTATTCCTTCTTGTCTAACATCCATAACTGGTTATTTGTTTTCATACGTCATTCCTCAAACATATTTTTGTCCATTACCTTACATCAACCAAAAAACTGTATTAAGATGAAGAGAAGAAACTGGGCACTGCTGCTTTACAGCATTCATCTCTTGTCCTAATTTTGAGAACAACCTAAAGAAAGGCCAGGGGCAGTGGCACCGGGAAACAATTAATTCAGTCCCCTGAGGTCTCCGTTATCACCTGTGTGCCAGAGCCAAGTCTTCGGCACGTTGGCTTGAGACTGAACACATGCAAGTAAAATCTTGTCAAAAGACCTGTCCTCATCACTTTGTGTCACTGCACAGGATGCCTCACTTTTGGGGAGGAGGTAACATTATACTCATTTTTGCATTTAGATACATATCCTTATGGAGTGATCTGTGCCTCAGGAAACAAGCATTTTCAAGTTCCCAACTCTGCTTTCTGAGGGTGACTCTACATGCTGAGGGCTCCAGATTCATTTCACTATCCCAGTCCTAAAGCACTATTTTGAGTACATCTCCCCTAAAAAGGCCAAGTTGGAAGCACTGATTTCACACAGTTCTGTTATTCTTCCCACATTACAGTGACTAGTGCTTACCAAACAGGAGCTGCAAAGCAAAAGAAAACAAAAACTGACATGTAAAGGTGTTTTTCATTTCCCCTTTCCAACTCACTGCATACACTCTGTGACAACAGTTACCCTAACACAGAAGTATTAACAGAACAGATTAAAATATGCACAGTACCTGACAGCCTCTCCTTTCAATCTCCAGGATGCATTTCTGCATCAAAAGTGGCACCATCAAGCCTGCGTTTTCCTTCTCTACAACTTTCCGAGCATCTACCCCAAACATCACAGGCTCCCGATCTGCATCGAGGCCATCAAGAGAGTTCTCCCACTGCTCCATGAGTGTCAGCTTGACATAAATAAGCCCCCTGGGTTCCAGTTTGACAGCCAGCTGATGCGTCTTTGCCACTCGGAAGAGAGTGGGAAGAGCCACGGTTCCATGGCAGCACACACGGTTCTTCCGCGGGGTGGGATCCCAGCTGAACACCACCAGCTTCAAGTGCTGAGCGTTTTCAATTTCTATGTTGAACGTGTGGTCCATATCTAGGAATGTTGTCCTACACGTAAGCAAGGCTGTTCTTGCTTTGTTTACTGAGTCAACCTGTATTGCACAAAAGACATCTTTTGAGTCTATTCTTGGTGGTTTTAAGTCTTCAGCACCATAGAAGTGAATGCTCATGAGTCCAGAGAGGTACTGAGAGCACTTAGGTTGATCAGAAAAGTTGTAGTGTTTGAAGGCATCAATATCTATTTCAGTTTTACCACCATTACTTGGAAGGCTCTCCTTTCCTTTTCCACACTTGGTTTCATGCCCATGTTTACCTGATTTTGTTATAAGTTCGGGAGAGTCACCATCACTGAGGTAACCACCTTTGCTGAAAGATTTGGAGCTCCTTGACCTTTTCTTTTTGGGGGTGTGTTGTGACAACACGCTACTGTCCAGGTGGTAACGACTTATCACATTCCTGCTGGCAGCTGTGGTTGAGTTTCCAGAAGATGGCAAAGACACTGTATGGCTTGTATCCCTGGCTTTCAGCAGGGAAGGAGGATTATCTGAACTCGTATGGCTTGAATTTCCCTTGACACTCAGCTTCCTGCTCAGCTCTGGCAGCTTTTTCATTTTCATGGAAAGCTTCCTCACAGTTCTGGGAGATTTAATTCTATCAGGGAATGGCCAGTTGATTGATCCGCTTTTTTTCAGAGGACTGGGACTTGGAGGAGAAACCTCTGTTGAGGGAATATCAGCCTTGTGTGCAAGTACACCTCCAGACCCTTTAGAAGAAAAGAGAAGGAATAATCATATTCAAACCACTCAGTAACTGCTGTTCTCAGCAATGAAAAAACAAATATTGAGCTAGAGGAAAACACGTTGATTTGTCATAACTTGATACACACAATTCATTCAGACAACCATCAGTCATTCATCAGGCAGATATTCATGAGCATTTGGAAAGTGGTGCTCTGCTGGCTTGCTCAGCCAATTTTGGCCGTTCATAGTCAAAATCCAGATTTGTTCTGCTTTATGGAGATGAAAGGGCCAGAAACTACAAAAAAACAAACGAGCTATCTCACCCATGACATTCAGCTCAAGCTATTTGTGCTGTATCCCCTGTACAAGTAGACGTGGCTGAATTCCTGGGGCACAGGTGTAATGAAACCAGTCTTAAATGGGAAAACACTGGAATATTGCAAACACACCCCTGTCTACAAAGCCAACATTTAGCTACATAGCCAACACATCAGCACTGCCCACTCCTCTTAGATCTAGAGGAAAGACACTCATCTCTAGAACAGATTATGACTGTATTCTTCTGCATGTCCCTCTATTACACCAAAAAGAGCTAAATCCCTCCTGTGTAGACACAGACAGTGAACATCTCACACCTTTTCTTCCGTCATTTCTCTCAGCTCCTCCTTCCCACCACAGGACGAAGGAGAAGGAATACAACAAGGATTTATTCCTTCCTGCACTGCCTCATTCCTTAAGTATTTTCATGAGATACTCAGCAAATCATACTTTACAGAGGTTTCTCTTGCAGATTTCTTAAAGGCTTACCACTATCAATTCTAAACTAATCACCATAAATCCAAATCACCATAGAGCTAGTGACTTTTACAAGTCCCTTGTTCATCCAAATTAATTTTCACCATTTAATTGTAACTCTAAATACTTCATTTAGCTTAAACAGTTAATCAGGTGATCTGGTCTTTGGTCAGGGTGATTTGTTGTAGTTTTGGTTTTCTCCCAGAAAATCCCCTACAAAGACCAGTTGTAGTCCCAACAGAAATTTGGCTTTAATAACTTTTGCAGACAGTTGCTTAAAAGAGTATCTGTACAAAAGTCTCAGTTACGAAAAATAACGCCTAGAATATGTTTTCCAGAGCAACAGAGGAAAATTCATTTGGCCCTGCATCTCATGGAATTAGCCCCCTTGCAGGGGACAGGCTATTTCTAGCACGCCTGCTGTGCTTTTCTGGCAAGCAGCTAGCTAGAAATGTAGTGTTTGATAAAAGTGGACAAAGCCTTCCCTTGTACTGCAAATCACAGCACAGTCCCACTGGTGGGCTGGCCTGGAGTGCTCCATAGCAATCAGTGCCATACTGCAGCCTGCTAACATTAATCTTCCCTTTCTGTCAAGTCTCTGGCACGGGCTTGGAAAAGCAGGCCAGCAAATTAAACTTCCCCCCCTTCCCAGCTCTTTGAAAATGAAGAGTCAATCTAACACCCTGACTTTTATGTGCCCAACTTCTGCTGTGTTCAGCAACAAACAGTTAAAATGAAATATGTGGCTGGAAGAAACTTAACAGTCGAGTATTATGCAGGATGGTATTCCCATCAGCACTGAGCCACATGTTGTTCCACTAAAGCCAGCAATGTGCTGAGGTATGCACGCCATTTTAAAGAGCGTACACGACACAACTCCGAACAAGCTGCAAAAGGAGCTGTGGCATAGTTTGGTAACTCTTCACTTCCCAGCCTTCCCCATCTGATACAGCTTTCCCATAGGGGTGCCAGAGCAAATGAGCTTCTCCTCATTCCTTTACCAAAGTACAAGGCTTGCTGGAAACAGGCTTCTCACTGTCCCTGCCCCTACTCACTTAGCCACTGCACATCCCATCTCAGCAGCTAAGCTTTGAACATACCCTTACAGCAGGATAGTGGAGGAAGGAAGGAAGAAGATGAAACATAAGAGGCACCTGTTGAGTAAATGACTACCAGGGCAGCAAGGGGATGGTCATTTTGCATATGCAGCTGACAATATATTTATGTGTATATATATAAATTGATTTTTTTTTTTTACAGTGAGAACACTCAATCACTGGAACAAGCTCCCCTAGGACACAGTAGGGTCTCCATCACTGCAGGTTTTCAAGACACAACTGGACAGGGTGCTAGGTGATCTCATTGAGGCTCTCCTTCCCACCAAAGGGTGGACCAGATGATCCGAGGTCCTTTCCAACCTGGGCTGTTCTACAATATACTGTCTTTCCTACATACACCTTATGCCTTCTGAAGATTTAGCATTATGAGCAACACAAGAAAAAAGAAAAAAAAAAGCAAACCAGCTTTTGAAGGCCAACACAAGCCAAGTAAAAGTGACTTGACATCATAAGTGACTGCTTCCATCAGCTTGACTAGTAAAGCTGCCTTTTACTTTGCTCAGTGATACAGCTATGTGAAAGGATGAAACCTTTTATACAACCAAAGGGACACAACTGGAGAGACACAACCAGCCCACAGTGCCTTATGAACCCCGATCCCTTCTTTTTGTTCCCATCTGGCCAGATGTCCACAAGGCAATTGCCGCTGTCCCCTTGGTTGAGCAGGCTGGCTCGCACGGACCATACCCCTACACAACACTGACCAAAGGGAAGAGAGAACTCAAACCATCTTAAGCACTTAAAACACAGCCCCTGCAGTGATTTAGCACAGTAAAGATGCTTGTCTGGCCCTGTTTAACATGTTTACATGTGCTTGGGCACATATATCACCATCATACCCACTGCCAGCAAGGCATGTTATTTTACAGGCACATTTGATTATCCTATTATACATGTCACATTCCTCATCGCTTCAGGTAGGGTTTCTGAGTTATTTTAAAGTTCCTCAGAAAACCTGTAATTTATTTTTGGGGCAACAAGCTAAGGTGAATGAGTAAGTGTCAGAAAACTATTAGTTCCTTATTACAGCAAGCTATTGAAGTATCAAATGGCCACTCTCTCAACTAATGGAAATGCTGAGTTCTCACCAAACTAAACCTGAAAGGTAATTTAATTTTTCCTACCATTCTCCAGACGTATTTAATAAGTACACCACAATCTAACACTGAAAGCTTTTCTTTAGAATAATGGCATTAGTATTGAAGATATAAGCCATTTCATTTTGAAAAGAGAAAAAAAAAAAATCCTCAACAACACAGCTTACACAAAGTGGTTGTAACTTTCAAAACCAAAGCTTCCCTTCTGCCTATGTTTTTCATGCCTTTTTAGTAGTTTTATTCACAAAAACAACCCAAGGACTTTTTGGGAAGATGCGTTAAAAATGAAAAAACAGCAAATCAAAACAGAAAAGCTCAAATATCTTAAAATTGTTCTCATAGCAAACAATGGGTGAGTGAAAATGGACTACTGTTCTTCTGTGCTAGAAAGAAGATATACTTTACAAGAAATACTGATCTGGATGCTCAACTGACGCAAATGGCACAGCTCTACTGATGTCAAGGGCTGTTAACTTACACAGCTGCAGGCAACTTAGGTTTTTTTCATCCTCAGATAGTTCCAGACCTGCTCTGATACAAAACTTCAAAACAGAACTGTAAATACCATTGAGAGAAGAATTCATGCTGTATCAAAATCAAGCAATTTCAATTAGGATACAAAGAAAGCATCATTTCTACTCATATCAGCAACTCGGGGTAGGACACATACACACACAAAAAAGAAATTTTAAAAAGTGAAATAGAATGGAATTATTTCTATGTGACATCTCTAATTATCTAAATAAATGGAAGAATCTCCTGGTTTAACCTGTAAAAAAAGTCTTTTTTTACCCCTAGAAAAACTATTACTTTGATCAATGCAGTCTGAGTTCTATCCCACATAACAGTTTTCAGTGTGAAGGAATGGAAAAATTATTAAAAAGGTAAAAAACCCCAAACAAACAAACAGACAAAAACCCCTCTATGAATCCTGTAAAGATAGTCTGCTTTTTTCAAATACTATGCACATGGACATTAATTAAGCTGTAATAAACCCATCAACCCACGGATCACTTGATCCCTGGAGCAAAAGATATAAAATAAATTGCTTCCAATAGCCTATTAATTAAAACAGGAAGTGATTACAGCAGAACCCCCTCAAGGCTCATGCACAGTGAGAGGTGAAGGGGCTAACCACTCACTGCGTGTTCTCCGTCACAGTGGCGACCCTCAGAGCATCCTTGACAGTGGTATCTCATTAGAGAGAGGAACAAGCACATGTAACAGCACTTTAGATCTCTCACCACACTTAAAGAGTTCAGTATCTACAAATAAGCATGAGTTAGTTGCAGATATTTTAAGTATCAATGATTCTGCGATGCACATAAACTGCAGTGGGTTCTGTTCATGTGCTGGCATCACACCAAGGCACAAGCAGCAGCACTGTGCCTGATGCCAAGCACTGCCTGTTTGGGCTGCTCTCACAAAGATTTCCTCCCCTCACTGTGTTTCATGGAATGAAAAGCAGCTTTGCCCCTATTTCCCCAATCAGAGAATATGAACAGTTACTCAGTACAAATCAAACCAGAACAGGTAATGGCGATTTTAAATGAACTGCTCCCACTCCACAGCTGCTACATCCTTTTGCCTCTTCCACCAGCAGGTCTTTATGGCATTGTCACCCCATAGATCAAAGACACATGCATGAATAAACCCTTGATCTTCAAAAGCATGGGCACAAGCTCCCCATAAGCCCACCAAAAAACTGGCTTCAGCTCCGCAGGAGTAAAAGGGAGCAGAGGAACCTTTCTGCCATACGCAAAACCATTCTGTTATCTCAAGCATTATGCAAATATTTCAAATGAATGCTTTTCTGCCTCATGAAACCAAAGCTCCTTGCACTTGGAGAACAGTTAAATCACAAAGCATCTTCCATCTGGAAAAACAAAAATTAAGCAAATAGTATTTGCAACATGTGGAAGGAAACTGGTAGATAGAATTTGCTGCCCAGTATACTCTCTATGTTGCTGGAAGCTTATCTGCAACATCTAAGCACAAAAAATATTTGTATTGGCCCCAAAAGATGTATTTGGAAACCAAGATAGTGGTCATGGTCTAAGTGGTGAAAGAACGCTGTAGCTTTAATGTGATTTAAGGCAACCTCTATGGGGCGTGCACTGGTGTCAAGTGTGAACATGGTACCTCCACAAAAAAAGGACATGGAACTGTTGGAACAAGTCCAGAGGAGGGCCACGAGGACGATCAGGGGACTGGAGCACCTCCCGTATGAAGACAGGCTGAGAAAGTTGGGGCTGTTCAGCCTGGAGAAGAGAAGGCTGCGTGGAGACCTCATAGCAGCCTTCCAGTATCTGAAGGGGGCCTACAAGGATGCTGGGGATGGACTATTCATCAGGGACTGTAGTGACAGGATAAGGGATAACGGGTTCAAACTTAAACAGGGGAAGTTTAGATTGGATATAAGGAAGAAATTCTTTACTGTTAGGGTGGTGAGGCACTGGAATGGGTTGCCCAGGGAGGTTGTGAATGCTCCATCCTTGGCGGTGTTCAAGGCCAGGTTGGATGAGGCCTTGGGTGCCATGGTTTAGTGTGGGGTGTCCCTGCCCATGGCAGGGGGGTTGGAACTAGATGATCTTAAGGTCCTTTCCAACCCTAACTATTCTATGATTCTACCACAGAACACCAGGTTGGAAGGGACCTCAATCTTCACTTCCTGCAATGCTGAAATTAAATCTGCTTATGGTGATTCCTACCAGGATCTTCCACCCAGGCAGCTAACACATATACATTTTCCATGGCAAAAGCACCGTCCAGATCCTGGCAACCTACAATGCACCAAGTCCTACCAGGATGTCTCTGAGATACACCCAGGTGTGAGATGATTCGACTGACTAGGTAGACACTAATCCCAACAGTAATTCTACCCAAAAGAAAAATATTACAAATTCTTTAGAAGGCGCCACAGTGTAAATCTATTGCAGGAGGTGGTATTATAAAGAGGTGTTTTAATTCAACATTTTGGAAGTGATACACACATCTATAAAAACATACACTTAGAATTCAATCCTAAACTGCTGTAAACAAAATTTACTTCAACATTTTATATATAGGCAAAAAACCCCTGTATGTAGAATTCTTCATATTGCATTTATAACAAAAAAAAAAAAAAAAAAATCCAATCATTTTATCTGCACAAGGAGACATTAAATTAAAAACAGCCTCCAGGGTGCTTTCCTCTTTAAACTATTTTCTCACAGACCTAAGAGCACAATTGAGCACTGTTTCTATATTACGAATGCGGAACCAAGTTATCTTCTTACTTCAATCTCTTGCGTACTTGTTACAAACAAACCACATTATTTTCCCAAGTTCTGCTATAGAATCATAGAATGGTTTGGGTTGGAAAGGACCTTAAGATCATCCAGTTCCAACCCTTCTGCCATGGGCAGGTACACCTCACACTATACCATGCAGCCCAAGGCTCCATCCAGCTTGGCCTTGAACACTGCCAGGGATGGAGCATTTACCACTTCTTTGGGCAACCTGTTCCAGTGCCTCACCACCCTCTCAGTAAAGAACTTCTTCCTTATCTAACCTGAACTTCCCTTGATTAAGTATGAACCCATTACCCTTTGTCCTATCACTACAGTCCCTAAGGAAGAGTCCCTCTCTAGCATTCTCGTAGGTCCACTTCAGATACTGGAAGGCTGCTGTGAGGTCTCAACGCAGCCTTCTCTTCTCCAGGCTGAACAGTCTCAACTCTTTCAGCCTGTCTTTGTACAGGAGGTGCTCCAGCACACTTAACCATCCTCGTGGCCCTCCTCTGGACTTGCTCAAACAGCTCCATGTCCTTCTTATGGCAAGGACACCAGAACTGCACACAACACTCCAAGTGGGGTCTCATGAGAACAGAGCAGAGGGGCAGGATCACCTCCTTCGACCTGCTGGTCACGCTCCTTTTGATGCAGCCCAGGATACGGTTGGCTTTCTGGGCTGCGAGCGCACACTGCAGCCAGCTCATGTTCAGTTTCTCATCAACCCTAAGTCCTTCTCCGCAGGGCTGCTCTCAATCTCTTCTCTGCCCAGGCTTTAGCTGCGCCTGGGATTGCCCGGAGTCAAGTGTAGGATCTTGCACTTGGCTTGGCTGAACTTCATGTGGCCCACCTCTCAAGCATGTCTAGGTCCCTCTGGATGACATTCCTTCCCTCCAGTGTATCAACCAAACCACACAGCTTGGTATCATCAGCAAGCTTGCTTAGGGCACACTCAATCCCACTGTCCATGTCACCAACAAAGATGTTGAACCAGACTGGGCCCAACACCAACCCCTGAGGGAAATCACTTGTTACTGAGAACACCAAGGGACACCTTATGTCTAATCAGTTCCTTTTAAAAGCCAGCGTGGCCAGAATTACTCACCAAGGAGTTACACAAATCCTATTAACAAATGGCATTTAGTGTGAAAGTAACCAGATTAACACCAGGAACTAATGGTGCAAATTAAGACTATGGGGCAAATCAGCACTTCTACAACTACGATAATTTTATTGATGACATTTACAAGAAATATCTATCCGCTGTTGTGTTTGGAACGACTCCAAATAACTGAATTCTATAATTTATTTTTTCTTAAACTTCTGTCTAACAAGGTCTCTTTCAAAAAAAAAAAAATATCAAAAAGAACCAAATCCACAACCATTTTCTGTCTACGAAGTTGGAAACCCAAATAATGCAACAATATTTAAAGTTTTAAAGGTAAAATTGATTCCATTATCCACAGAAGAAAGCAGCAAATGACAAAATGAACTGTATATTTTGTTGGCTTTTATTCTGTTGTTGGCCTTTATTCTGCTTGTGCTTCTCAAAATCTTATACTTTAGACTCTAACCAATATTGACATATATTACATAATACCAGTAAGGAAGGTAAGCAGACTTTTCCTCAAAGCTGTAATCACTTATTTGTCAGGAGTTACTGCTGAATGTACCCAGCCTGCTAAGTATATAGACATCTGTTTCATAGCAGTTGTATAATTCAAGTAAGGTCCTAACACAAATAAAGCTAAATTGGCTATGTTGCCCTTCATGCAGTAATTCTGTATGGATGAGCTGTCGTTTTAAATTTCACTGAAAATAACAGTAGATACCTTAACTGGATTAAAAAGAACTACTAAATCACTTCTCCAGAATCAAGCCAATTACTGAGCAGCAGGGATCCACTTCATCATCAATTAATCTATTCAGCGTGATCACTGTTCAATACATGCAAATTGAGAGCTGCATTTAAAGTACCTCAATTAACTCAATGCATAACAAACCAACCAGGTGAAAACTTTTCTCCCAGTTTCGTAAGACATATTTTTAAATGGGCAATTTTGCTCTCAGAAATAAATGTTTCTTCAGTATGAAAACAATTTCAATTTTTTCCTTCTCTCACATTAAGGGATTTATTTTTCTTAAAATTAAATAGTCACTTGTATATTGGGAGATTAACCCCCTAAGTGGGGGTCAACCAGTTTGCAGGACACACATGGCTTTCCTAAATAACCACGCTTACTGACCTCTCCAAAGCACCTAGAGCTCCAATGATTACAAAAATCTACTTAAGAACATGGTATTTCATTTATCTTGCAAGCAAATATAACTGGTCCAAGTATTTAATGCACCTATAAAGTGAATTACTTCTAAATGAATGCTCAGTAACTTTGCCACTAAAAATACGCTTGTGTCTGCAGCATTCCCACAAAAAGAACAAAACGTGAGCGCCCAGAAGACCAAGTGGTTTTTATTTCTGCTGTTTATAGCAGTTGCTCTGGTGTCTCTGAAAACAAGCCCTGTTTCCAGAAGCAGTCTCCACACTGGGAACCCAGGCACAGCAACTCTGGACACGTGTGGTTGCGGAGGCAGAAGCCTGCCAGGATGGCAAGCAGGGCAAGACAGATGGGGGTCCTGCTCTGGAGGACAACACATATGCTCCAATGCCGGTGTTTCAGGTCCTCTCTGCTGAGCCAGGCAGAAATACAAGCTCTTACAAAAAGCAAAAGTGTGCAAAGGAAACGTGAGCCTTCTCTAAAGAGGGGAACCTCGAATTCTCTGTCTCCTAAACTTTACGCTGTTTCTAACTCTCAACAGGATACCAGAATTAATCTCAAGATAATGTAAGATATATCACTAATTAAAATAATACCTTTTGGAAAGGCTTGGGGTTTTTTTTCTACTTACTTTTGTTTGCTGTGGTTTTATTTTTGTTTGGGCTTTTTTAAAAGACTGGGAAAAATATTTAATAAGATGCTGAATTCATGTAGTAATGGTACTATGGAAATGAGACCATCAAACACTCAGCCAAAGATAACAAGGACCAAACAGGCTGGGTTCTGAAAGTGAAAACCATTCCTCTCCAGTCTATTAGATCAGCCTGAGACAGTCAACAAGACAGCAATTATAGAAAACAATGTGATGAATAGCATTTATATGGTCTTCCAAAAAGTCTTTATTAAAAAGACCCAGACAGCAAGTTAAAGAAAGTTCTGCAGACATTAAATAGCTTCAAGGCTGGAATATAAGGCCAGGGTTAGACACTAGCTAACAGAGGAAACCCGACCACTGTGTCCTCGCATAACCAGGCCTTAGCAAGTTTGCTTTGTAAAACCTTTGCCTTCAGCAAGGTGAGGGCCCAAAAGCACAGAGGACTACCACACTTGGACACACCATGGACAAACTGACTGAGAAATGACTGTACAGCTCTACACTTAGTAGACATCACTCTCACAAATTGAGTCATATTTCATGAATTTGACAAACATTTCCACCAGAAATTTGCTTGATTAAGATAAAGGGAGGAGAAAGAAAAAACAGAAATATCAGAAGGGGTTATTATTCCTCTAAAAGAAAACAGAGGACATAAACACTTTTACGTTCCTGAACCCGCTTACCTGCTGAAGGGCACTTAAAGGTAGGATTGTCCTCCGCTGCTGGCACACTGGGAGCCTTGCAGGCAAACCTCTGCCAGTGCTGCGGCATTTGCTCCCCAGGATGTGCAGCATCGGCCTGACTCATTTCACTGGGCTGAGATGTATGACTGTTTCCTGTGCTCTCCATGGAGCATGGGGGAGCATCACGGGGACTCACAGACATCCCAGAGTCATCTCCAGAGAGGGATTTGTATCGAATAGCCAGAGAGCCCACAGCAACAGGGCTATTCACAGCAGAAGGGTGCACCCTCAGCAAGTCAGGCTCATCATCTTCAGGGATTGGGTTGTACCATATTTCTCCTTCATCATCTGCATCATTATCCTCACCCAAGTCCAAAGCAGGGCTCCTTGGCACGGCAGGGCTTGCAGTGTCACCGACAGGAGCGCAGCTTCCTACAGGGCGCTCCCTCCCCACCAGTGACACAGAAGGAGCCCGTGGCACTGCAGGTTCATGCAGCGGGATAGGAGATTTGGGTACCGGGGTAACAGCCCTGTGCATTTCCTTACAGGCATTTTCTTCTTCCAGAGAAGGAGGAAGAGGAGGTCGGTGCGTGCTCTGCTGCAGCCAGCTGCGTTTCTTAGAAACAGTTATGCTGTTCATCGGCAGCCTGTGCTCAGGGACCGCACTGGCCTGCGGGGACTCAGGCTCCTTCCTGCTTTTTGAAGCTATGTAAACATTTTCGATTAGATCTGTTCCCAGAAAGAAAGGGAAAAAAAAAAAAGGAGGGAAACATAAATGTTTAGAATATCGTTTTGCTTTCAACAGATGAACACACAAGCCGCCGTATGACATCTACATCAAACCTCATCCAAAAGGACAAAAGACAAGTTGATGCGATTATAAAATTAGATTTCAGCCTGTCAAAGCAGAATGTGCACATAATTAATAAAGAGTCAGACTTGTTCGGCTGTGTTTTTAGCACCATGTAATTTAGATAAATGGCAGTGAGATAGCTTTGCTGAAAGGTCATGCATACTTACACAGAAATGGCTGGGGTTGTTCTGCCAAGTTCAGGTACAATTGGTTTCAGAAGTTGCTGTGAGATATTTCTCCAGTTTACTTAGCCGATGAAGAAATACACCTTACTTTTGGCATAATGTACTAGTAAAATGGCTACAAGAATCCGCATAGATTCACTTCTAGATTTTTATATAAATAAAGGTGATGGTATCTCGCACAAAAACCTCCAGAAAGGACTGTCTTTATCAGTTTTATCCTATAATTAAGACAGAAGCAACCCTGATTTGTAGGGAATAAAACCATCATGAAAGGAAGGAAGGAGAATGAAGAACTTGTAGAATCACAGAATGGTTTGGGTTGGAAGGGACCTTAAAATCATCCAGTTCCAACCCCCTGCCATGGGCAGGGACACCTTCCATTAGACCAGGTTGCTCTAAGCTCCATCTAACCTTCCATGAACAGATTCTCTGAGCAACCTGTGCTGCTGCTTCACCACCCTCACAGGGAGGAATCATGTCTAATGTCTAATCTAAAAGTAGAAAAGTTTTTAAATATCTAATGACACACCAAAAATTTAATGCAACACCTGAACAGATTCCACCGACTGCTCCCAAGACTCGACACTATTTCCTTAAAGCAGTCGCCAAACATTTAATTATGCACCCAAAAAGTCACCTGCACTCAAGCTCCCTGTCAGAGCACATCCAAGCAGCCCACTCAGCAGCAGTGGCAGGCTGCAGGGCACCAAATGCAGCAGCACATCCCATCCTGGCAAGCACTGGTCCTGTCACTAGGACTGGAAGGAAAGCTGCAAATACATCCAAATGATACACAGGGAACGGAGGCCAGATAACCCTCACACTCCCCTGTGAAGAAAAAACCCAGACAGGGTTTGCTCAGCCACTGAGACTGAATGGGGATAACTGGGTTCTCCTAAAACAGACAACTTGTTTTTCATGGGAAGCCCTCTGCAGTTCAAAATTCCATATGGGAGCAGCTATTTGGTACTGCTTGAACGTTATTCTCAGCAAAAAATTATTTGAACACCAATCACAGATGTTAAAATAGGGACATGTCTCTGGAGAATTCAAGGAGCAGCTCTGCAAATCCAGCTAAGCTCACAGCAGACAAGGAGACAGGAAAAAGACTGTCACTTGAACACCTTCCCTTCCACCCTCTTTTTAGGTTTATACTTTAATGACAGAAGAGATCCTTGATAAAATCTGATACACCATTTGATGAAAGATTCATCAGTTGGTGATTTTTTTTTTAAGGTGAGGTTTACTTGTTTAGCTAAACTGCAATATGAACAGCTTGTGATTTGAAGAATTAACTTGGTTCAAAGAAGTAACAGAATTAACCGTGCTCATTTTGAAGCCTGTGCACACCTCCACTGAAGTGCTTTGCTACACTAGGGTCTAAGTCAGTCCATTAACGGAATCTGAGGAAAATAAGAAAGCAGGGCTGAGGGAGCAGAACTCTGGGCAAAGTTTCAGTGATTTGGCAGCAACTGTATTTCTTCCCCCACCCACAGCCTCAAGATTTCAATGTGCCATTGCAAACATTCCCCTTTACACAAATTTCACTACTATTTCAAGAACTAACCAGAAGGACAGGGAACTAATCTGCAGGCGGCACAGGTCTAGACCTCCATTTCCAAGAAGTCATGTTGGATCAGGTACTTCTCGGGCAGGCATCCTCCTACCTCAAAGCCCTCTACTTCTGCACAGACAGCCCAAGGAGCGGTTTCTGCTCCAGTGACATAAATAGATGGAGCATCCGAGAGCTGTACTTCCACACAAAAAAAGTATCTGCTACTTCCTGCTCCACTGTAGCAACACTGGCCCATCCGCACCAGTTAAGGCAGCCCACAATTCCCAAACCAGCAGGCTTCTATGAAGTACAATGTGCCTAAATATACACCCAGCTACACATCTGGCATCAGCCTCAAGCTGCCCTTCAGTCCCAGCAGCAGCGAGCACACAAAGCAAACTTAGCTTTGTTTCCAGCATCCACCCAGGCATTTCAGTAACAAACCCTGTGCAAAAGCTCACTGCAGAAACCTTATGACTAACCAGGCACCTCCAACAACCCTACTGCTGGCAGAGACACTGCACCTATCACACCTATTCACAGTCACCCCATCTCCGAACAAGCCAGCACACTGCCAGGGGTCATCGATCGCAAATGTTCACTGAATCTCATCCAAATGCACATCTTCCAACTGCAGTTTTTGCAACTGACAGCAGTACCTGCAACCACTGCTTCCCCTTTAATCGAACTTGGCCATGCTCCTGAAAGCCCTTATGCCTGCGTTTATTTTAGAAACAAAGTGTCTCCCATGCAAGTATCTGCACAACCAGTGGTTCAATATCACAGAGCAAGTCTGCAATGTTGCTAACTGTTATAGTAACGAGCTGGTTTTAAATAAATACAAAGCACTCAGACAAAGACAGGCCAGGCACATACTTTTTGTTCCAGAGCAAAGTTCCATTCAGAAGTATGCTGCCTGCTCTCTGTTAGTACTTTCATATACTTAACGTGCGTGCAGTACTTTAATACTTTTAATGTAAAACCAGACCAGGCCTCCAAACAAATGCAGAACATGTCAGTGGTTCCTCTCAAAAGGTGTTTAAGGGAGAAAAAGAAAGTGAAAAAAGACAGGATTTTCCTTCACATTCCACTCTATATACAAGAAAATAAAAAGATCAGTATTTAAAGTTGAGCCAGTATGGTAACAACACATGCTCATATATGAGCAAAGCCAAAGAACTTCAACGTTTCAGCTCAACTGAGGTCAAAACTGATATTCAGCCTACTACGTAGACATATAAATATTTCAACATGATGCTGTGCACTGCTTTTCCAATCGTAACGAAGAGGGGAACAGCTTTTCCAGCCTCTCCATATACGGATCAAACAATCCATAGTTCTCCTGGCTGCTCCTTAAACACGTTTTCTTTCACTACATTTCCTAACACAGCTACAAAATATAATAGCTACGTATTTAAACGAAACAACAGCAAAATTGATTTGTAAGCTTTCACCGCGACCTTAAACAAACCCAAACCACCACAAAGCCAAGCAGCAAACCCAAGCCAAGGAGTGACAGAGACCCGCGCGGTGAAGAAGCGCTCCTCTAAACCCGAGAGCCCCTCACATTAACGAGGAATCTTTATTCCCGATAGGAGCAGCAACCACTGACGGGACGATCCTACCGCGGCGGACTGACTCCAGACCTCAACTCCAGACCGCTCCCCTCCCCTCTCGTCCCGCTCCCCCCTGCCGTCTCAGGTGGAGGAGCCCCGTCCCTCAGACACTCACCCTGCGGAGCGCACACCCCGCCGTGGCGGTGCCCGGAGCCCGCTGTCCCTCGCTGGGACCTCCTGCCCCGCAGCTTGGAGAGCGTCCTGCGGAGCGGGTCAGCCATGCCTGGCTGCTGCGTCCCCGCCGCCTTCAGCGGGCGCTGCGCCCCGGCCCGCGGGACCCGGCAGCCCCGCTGCGGGGCAGGAGCGGGAGCGCTGGGCCGCGCTGCCCCATGGCGGCGTGTCTCCGCGAGCGCGGCCCCGGCTCCACCGCGCACATACCTCGCATAGCTGAGCGGGGTGAGAGGGCGTCCGCAGTGCGCATGCCCGGCCCGCCCCGCCCCGCCCCGCCCGTGAGGGGACACGGCTGACCCCCCTTCCACCGCCCTGGTCTACCTGAGGGGAGCCGCTCCCGCCGGTGCTTGCCGGAGAGGACCGGGGTTCCCGAGGCTATGGCAGGCGGCCCGGAGTCTGCCCTGCCCGGGCACGGACTCGTCAGCAGTACCCCGAGTTCTGCGCGGAGTCTGTCACGCTACAGAGAGGAGTATCATCACCTGCGTTAGCCATGTGCATGGCATTCCTTGCCAAAAGGTCCACAGCGTGTTTCAAATACTTCATAGTATCATAAAAACCTTTAAGATTATCAAGACCAGCCGTCACCTCAGGACGGCCAAGTACACCACTTAGCCCTGTCTCTATGAGCCTTATCTACACAGTTTTTGAACACTTCCAGGGATGGTAATTCCATCACTGCCCTGGGCAGCCTGTTCCAATGCCTGACAACCCTTTTGGTGAAGAAACTTTTCCAAACATCCAATCTAAACCTCCCATTGCTCAGCTTGAAGCCGTTACTTCTTGCCCTATCATTTGTTACCTGGGAGAAGAGACCGACCCCACCTCACTACAACCTCCTGTCAGGCAGCTGTAGAGAGTCAAAAAGTCCCCCCTGAGCCTTCTCTTCTCCAGATTAAACAACTCCAGTTCCCTCAGCCGTTCCCCATCACATTTGTGCTCCAGACCCTTCACCAGCTCCATTGCCCTTCCCCGGACCTGCTGCAGCACCTCAGTGTCTCTCTTGTAATGAGGGGCGCAGAACTGAACACAGGATTCACAGTAGGCTGCAAACTTACTTTTCGCTTCTGTGCATGTGTCAGTTCTCACTCCCTGACAGGTTTTCGGACCATTTACCTGCACTCTCACTCTCTTGAAAAGCCTTTGTGCCCTCCTCAGTGCGGTTAACACCAGCAACACAGGGATGAAGCTGGCCTCGATGTAAGGGGCCTTCAGTATTCCAGCCAAAATGCCACATAGGTATAAGACAAGTGGCATTAGGACAGAGCAAATAATGTACTGAGGCTGTTGAAATGGGCAAAAATCTGGTCCTGGTGTATGTGTTGCTCAGCTACATCATGCAATGTTAATGCAAGCACACAGCTCTTCAAAACCTATCTTGGGAGATGGTGCGGGACTGATTTCTTACCAAGATAAACTACAGGGACAGCTTTCATTGGTTAACATCTACGTCGGCTTATGTCTCCCACATTTCATTTCACTGTAAACAGCTTCAGGAATACATTTTGCAGCTTTTTACATTACATACCTCATGAACGATGCATGACACACCTGTCTTGTGGGTGAGAGCAGAGGAGCTGTCGTCATCTCCTACCCTTTAGCGGTGTGTTGGATGTCACCTCTCTGCAGAAGGCAGTTGGGAGCAGGCGGGCATTCCAGGTGTTCCACGTGTCAAGCACAGCACTGCCTCGAAACATAATGAACGCCCAGACACAGGGCCAAAGGAAAGGCTCATTAAGTTCTGGAGGAACCAACCACAGCCCAAGAACATCACACAGTCACAATTTCCTCTTTTACCAGATTCTGAAAGGAGGAGTAATAATTCGATCATTTGAAACCAAATCTTCCTGAAGAACAAATTTCAAATGTTGAATCTTTAGATTCACCCAACAGCAGTAACACAGTAATACCCATATCTCTACAATGTAAACCAAAACCCAAACCAAAACATTACAGAATAGTTGTGATTTAATCTAAACTGAATCTCAGGATATTTATCATAGGTCATATTGCAACAGCTTGAAATGCCACTTTGACATCATGTCCTTGGAAACCATTTGCATTTCTTTAAATACACGTATTAGGAAATATCTCTGCATGAGTTTCAGAGCAAGATGTAAAACCATTCCAGAATGCCTTTGGTTGAGACAAATCACAGATGAGATGGCGGTAGCTGGGATGGTCTCAATGCTCACTGCTGTGCAGGCAAGGAGGTGTGAGTCCTCAGGCCTCTGTCCCTGCAGGGGTTGAATCCTGCCCCCTCTGATGGCCGTATCACAGCACCCAAGGCCTGGGTTAGAAAAAGCATCTCAGGCAAAGTAGCACGCAAGAAATACATAAGACAAAACCTATCAGTGCTTTTCTGGCAGTGCATTCCTGTGCACAATTAATGAAGCTATCTTCAGCAGATTAATTCACAATTACAGTTTCTTCATTACCTATGGGCTTAAGTAATGCCATCTCCCCTAACCTGCTCTCATCTGTTTGAGTGGTTAAGCTTTCATTCCCAACAAACACTTTGATTTCTAGTCTGGAATCGATAAGCAAAACTTAGACTTTAATGATACCTTCCAGAACTGTGATCCTCATCTGTAAATATACATTCAAAGAAGAAAGGTATAAACATATTTGATGGTGCTTTTTCTGTTGTTGTTATTCATTTCATAGTTGGATGCTGAAACAGGTTGCCCAGAAAAGCTATCAAAACTACATTCTGGGGACACTGAAAATTTGTCTGGCCCTGGCCAAGCAAACCTACATGGCTTCTGACCTCCAGAAGTTCCATCCAACCTAAATTACTCTCCCAGCCCAAAACTTTTCCTCATACAGGAGCTGCCACCCTCCCTAGCTGAGAGATGGCTTGGATAACATGAATGAAGTCCAGCCAAGCAGAACACCAGTGACAAAATCCCCCGTAAAATTCTGCATGGGCACCACAACTCGACTGCACTGACCTTACTGATGCTATCAGGAGATTAGCTGTGCCACCAGCATATGTATGCCTGAGACAAAGGGCATGTGTTTGAAGTCTGGAAGAGGAGATCTACCCTACCAAAACACACTGAAAAGATTCAAAATAGGCAGCAGATGAACTCCAAGCTTTCTCAGCCGGAAATAGTTGTGGCAACCATTCCAAATTGAGCAAACAGAAGAAGGCTACACCTACCTTGGCTGTCGTCTTCACACCTGCAGATTTCCATCCTATTCTAATGAGAAATCAGATTCCTCCTGTCTACCTGTGCCATAGCTTGTCTGAATTAGTTCTCTAATAAGTGACAACTTACTGCACTTCAAAGAACAGTATGCAACTTTTAGCAAATTCCTCTTTATTTAGGTGACATTTTTGGAAATTTTTGTTACTTGGATATTTCCTTTTAGCAATTAGAACAATATTAGTAGAAAGTAGGTACTAGCCAGAGTAAGGACCAAATCCTGCAAAGAACTGGGGCACTGCTGTTTGGTGTGCAGTATTGCCTTCTCCCATGACTATTAGCTATGGAAAGAAAAGAAAATTCAACATCATTGTATTTTCCATGCTGCTTCACACAGTGTTTTCTTCATGTTCCGTGTGGTTTTAAATGTTAGTTTAAGCATTTAGATTATTCCTCTATGCAATAGGCACACAGGAAATAGCCCAGTGAAAAGCTGCCAATAGTTGAGTCTATAAACACAGTTTGATCTGTATCTTGGAAATTTGTTTCCATTCCAACCTGTGGTTACAAGGCACTTTTTCTTGTTGGCAGATGGATTTTTTTAAATCCCTATGCATCCTGTATTTGCCCAACAGAGTTGGCATTGATCACACACACAAAAAACCCAACCTTCAGATAAAATAACATTAAGGATCTGGCTGGAACTAACTTGAGCCAGTGGAGTAAGAGTCAAAGCTGAGCTTTTGTTTTCAGCTCAGCTTGTTTCATTCAGGAGCTGCAAATCACACTGTGCTGAACACAAGTCTTTTTACTCGGCCTTCTACAAAAAGCAGAAGCAACTTTAAGAGGATGGGACTAGAGCTTGTATCAACTTGAAGAGGCTTCTTATTAGGAGACTGGCAAATATTCAGGACTGGTTAAACAGTGTGACTTTAAGCAAATAGAAAGCAGTAGTATTCTTCTGAAGGTACAAAGAGAAATGTTATGAAAGGTTTTTTTTATTAACAGACTGAGATTTGGCCAATTACTTAATCTTTTCTGAGTTGATGACATGAGGATTGTAAATGACCGTGCAAGCAAAGAAGGCAAACTTAAGGGAGGGAAAAAAAAAGCCTTGATAAGAGGACTCTCTCTGGTGAAGAAGCTGATGAACAGGAGACAGTGCTTGGGCAGTGACTGAGCTGAATTACAAAATTACACAGGTAAGTACAGAGATAAATAGATCCTAATAAAAGACTGACAAATGCACTTCACAGCCTTGCTGACAGTGTCAGAGATCAGCTCCACCTCAGCAGATAGCGTCAAAGAAGCCGTGCTTTCCTAAGTACACAGGCTTTCATTTCTGTACACTTTCAAGGACTAGTTCTGAACTGCTCCAGTCTGACCCAGGAAAATTCCATCTGTCACAGCATCAGACAGACGTCCTCAGATGTACCTAAAATATTAATTTATGATGCAACTGTGCAAAGACATACTTTATTTTCCTTCAGTGGGATTAATTTGTGTGAGTAAAACTAAAAGTGTCTGGAAAGGTGAATGAGTCTCCTTTTCATTAAAGCTTAGCAAATTGGTATCTTTCTTCTCTTAAGACCTATCGCAAACAGGAGGATAAAGTGACAATTACATGACCAAAGTGGAGCTGCTGACAGCTGGGAACTGGAAGCACTTGAATGCGGCAATAAAATCTATGAGCACTCTTTTTATTGAAAGTGTCTGCCTTCCTGACATCAAAATGGACTGAAATAAGAGTCGAGTGAAACTTTATCAGCAGCTAATAGCTGTGTGCATTATCTCCAGCCTGCCAAAAGACTGATCTCTCTCAGATGCAGACACCACTACAGTCATCCATACCTTTGTTACCCCCAGACCCTAATTTGAGCTGGCCAGCCAAGGCACCCGAGAGGCCCAGTGAGCCCAGAATACAGCTGCTTATCTTCTTAGGAAGACAAACCTATGGGAGAATGAAACACTTATATGCTAAACCTGAGGAGGTTGCTAGACAACAGGCTGGCCAAAGCTGAAGGTGTTCATTACCAAAATGGCTCCACCATCTGCTTCCCAGTCTCTGGAACCATTTGCAAATGGAGTTGCCCTTTTAAAAAGCAAAACTGAGAAATTCCAAGAGCAGTCAGGTCTTAGACCACTGACTCCCTTCTAGAATGCATCCTTGCCAGGAACCTCCTTAATACAAAACTGCTCCACTGCTATTGAGATGTGATACCCACTGTACCACACCTGCATTGCTCTTGTTTGGCTATGTCCGACCAAACTTGGTGCTTTCTCCGAAGGAGGTACCAGACCCCTGAGAAGCCACTGCCACCATCAGTTCCTCTCTGACTCCTGTGGCACAGGACACCTGGCTCTGGTGATGTGACTTGTAGCATCAGGATGGTGGCTACCCTGCCTGTAGGCAAGCTGCTGAGCCCATTGCTCCTAGTAGCATGGTCTACTTGTCCTGTTAAGGTGTAACTAAAATTAAGTAGGAAAGCATTTTAAGAGCCATGTAAGGTTAACCTAGAAATGAGCAGGGTGATGGAAATACTTCTGTTCATAGCTATCAGCTAAGTTAAGCAGCAGGAGCGTTCACGGCTCTGCCTTTTGTGTTTTATTTGAACAGAAATAAGAAAGTAATTCATGCTGCCTTTAGTATTTGCACTTATATTTTTTAAATTGGCATTTGCCTTTTCAGAGAATGCAAGCTCACATCCCTATGAGCTTTTCAAAACATGACATTGAACTTCAGGGCTGTCATTACCACCTCTGACTGCAATCTTACAGCATGCCAGTGCTATGGTAGGATGCCAGTCTCACTGAAGATATGCTAAAAATACCAAAGTATTTTGGATACAAAGAAGTCAAAGCATTAGCCATGTAGTAAAAATAGTTGGTACCATGACCATCATCACTATTACCTTCCCCTAACATGGAGACAAAACCAGCACATGGGTGACACTCCACCTTTTTTGAAGAAAAAATAAACAAAGGGTGTAGTTTGTTTGGGCAAAACAAAAACAGACTCAGATTTATTCTCAAAACATTAGGAGATCCTCTGAAGGAACTGAAAACACTAAATAAGCATTTCTAAGTCTGTTTTGTCCTATCTCTTTAGGCCAGAACCACATTCGTGGGTAGAGAAGAAGCAGAGCTCTCAGCCACGTCTGCCCATGGTCCGTCTTTCTCCTCCTCAGCACAGCCGGGGGTCTGCCAGACCACACAGCTGAGTCCAGGAGCTGTTGCAAGATACATCTACCATAAATCCCATTATTCAACGGGGTCCTAAAACCCGCTGCCTATGCAAAACTTTTTTATTAAAAACCCCTCAAAACTTAAAAAATATAAGAAGAATATCTTGAATGGCTTCCAGTTACCTACTAACAGCCAAGAAAATGCCAGAACGGGGAACACATTTCAATCATAGAATCACTGGATAGTTTGGATTGGAAGGGACCTTAAAGATCATCCAGTTCCAACCCCTGCTAATGAACCATTCTTACAGGAATCCACTTTGTTAAAGGTCCTTTCTTCCACTCCTACCATTAGAAATAGCTATTTTTTTAACTATTTTTTAAATCATCAGCCTCAAAACTTTTGAGTTTTAAGTTAGAGCAAAGCATAGAGGACTTCTAAATGGTGTAAAATGAAAGGCAGCGTTTAAAAAGAACAGTGGGAAGGTATTTAAATTAGAAGACTGATCCTTTTAAAGAACTGGATACAGTGTGCTGTGCTCAAAGTACTTAAGATAATCACAAGGATGCCTTGAAGATGTGTCCTTATAATGTTAAATTTTAAGCAACAGATGTTGTTTCTGTAGGCCAAATCTGCCAATGACTTTCACATGTTGAAAGAATCTAGTCTATTTTTCTCTTTTATGTAAGCTAAATAATTTTGTTACTCAAACAACTTTATATGTGTGCATATATGATCATTTCATGATAGTCATGCTGTATGTTGCAAAGCCAAAAAAAAAGGGGGGAAGGGAAAGACAGAGAAACCCAGCATATCTCCTTCAGGCTGCTGAGAGATCTGTGGAATTTCATATGTGAAATATTCTCTTTCTTTCTGGTGTGTGTGTGTGTCAAACAGAGCAATCAGAGAAGTTAATGGTAAGAAACTATGACAGTGAATTCTGTGCATGCATTAGCGTGCTCATCCCCAGCTGGTTTGCAGAGTCTGAACAGCACTACTTCAGTGCAGTGGCTGAAAACTAGAAAAGCATTCTTGTAGAGCTACATGGGTGAGCCCTGGAGGGGTTTTTGCATCTCCTGGAGTGCACCTATTAAGCAGAACAGAAAGAAACTGGGTTTCACTAGAGAAAAAATGGTGCTTAGACCAGGCACTATCAAGTGCATGTTTTGACCTGATGAGATTTCCTGACTTGTAAAGAGCAATGCAGCAAGGAGAAGACTAGTACTTGATCCTGCTACAGCAGGGAAAATCCCTCATTTGCAAACTTGCCAGGATTGCTGCCTACCATCTGCTGACAGCTTGCTCCCAACAACTCACTCCTGCGATAACAAGGAGAGATGAAAGTGCAGCAGCTGACAGGAAGGTGGCATGGTCAAGCTTCTTTTAGTTATTAGTGTCCAGCATAACATCAAGTCATCCCTCAGAGACACAACAGAATCCAAGAAAATAGAGGTAAAAACATAGATTTCTAATCTCATTTGCGCTCCTTTAACCACGCATCTCATTCGCTCATATTCAGACCAGTCTCATCTTAAATATCTCAAGTTATATGGTCCTACTGTTATCCCAACAGTCTCACCAGTCATGTGGTTAGGAAGCACATCCAAATATTTAACCCAACTGTTAGTTAGGTGTTCTATCTAGTCACATCCTACATGATGGTTTAGTGTAATGTCATGTTAACCTTCTGAGGCTGCTCAGTCTGTGGCACATGGTCCTAGGTGGCATCTCTTCCTACCCAGCCTAACAGACGACAAAGTCCATAGCAGCCCAACAAGCAGAACTGACACCAAAACCTGGCACAGGGACTGTCCACCAGCCCTGCATGGGTTCTTCTTGAGTTTCCAGGACAATAAAATATATATTTAAATGCAATTGAATCTTTGTAATAATTGAAAATCAATTTACTTTTCATGGTGAAATATTTTCCGAGTGGGAGTGGTGGCAAGTCCATGTGTCTCAGCTGATTCCAAGTAGGCAGGAAAGCCTACAAAGGCTTCTGTGCTTTCTCTAGTGGGCCCTCACAACAAGGGCACCCTTCAGGTGAGACTTGTTATTGAGAAGTGTGAGCTATTGAAAATATTCAAAATATTTACATTCTTTAGTGGATAGAAGCACTACTTTATCCTAATCTCTTCTCTAATTACTTGAGTTTCCAGCCACGCGACAGCATAATCTGAGTGATGCCCACAACAAAGACCCACAGCATTTTAATACAGCAAATTTCAGAGGGATATCACAACAGGGGGATTCTGAAAGACCATGTATATTTATTAGATTACATCCATTTTTCTAAGTAGATTTTTCCCTGTTTAAATATTCAAACCTTCCTTCTCATTGCTAAAACTTCTTACCTAAATGTTATATTCTTCTCCAGAATAAAAAGATTCAACAGTATGTAAAAATGAAGTCTTTAAACTTAAACTACTATTTGGTTTGGGTTTGCTTTGTTTTTTACATTGAGCTTTAAGATCTAAAATTACTGGTTTTTTAAATCTACTTTTGGATGGGTTTAACTTTGTGTGTTTCCAAACATTGGTTTCTGCTCTGAAACGAGGTAATTTTTAGTGTTCTTCCACTTTTGTCTGGCAAAATCCCCTCCTGTCTATATACAAAAGAGACACAGCTAAACCGGATATACTGAGTGTAAAAACAGAATTTGCATGGGAAGGACAAGGGCAAAGGGAAGGCTGAAACTAAAATTACTCCAACTGGCTTTTTCAGACTGTGCTTCCAAGGCAACAGCAACCCCGTTATTGCAAGGTTCCTCATGTATCTTGAACAGCTGCCAGGATTTTGATTTAATTTTTAGTTCTGAAGAACTAAAATTATCCACCTCCTTCTCAAAATAAAACTCCACCAACCAAACACAACAAAACAGATTTTAACTGTGCATTTTAGCTTCTTCCTTTACAACCAGACACAAAGAAAAACCTAGTCAAAAAGCTGCCAGTGTTAATGTTCCTTAATCAGAAGATGTATCCCCAACCAGCCCATTATAATCAAGCATACAGTTATCACGTATTATGGGCTAAATTTTGCACAAAGACCCCGTTACAAGTTTGCAGCCTCTCTGAACTGTTGCTGTGCACTCGTGTGACAGACGGGGCCCTGTCTGAGCAACTTTTTATTGGCAGGTCAAAGCCTGCAGGCTGCGAAAGGAAAACCCTGGGGACAGAGAGACACACATAGAGAATGTGTTTCTGCAGATCTTCATACATGTTCACTTCTAGGTATTTAGGGGAAAGAAAGAAACCAGAGGAAACAGCAAAGATTGTCTCCCGCATTGCTCTACAAACAACCCCAAAATTGGCAACACTACTGCTACAGAAAAGCTGATGCTTTGTTACTTGCAGCATCAAGTCTCAGAGCTTTAATATCTAGATATCATTAACACCTTGCCTTAGGATTCAACAATGTCTTCTACACAGTATGTTTTCCTTCTTTATGGACAAGAACTGTATGTTCCTTTTCCTTCCCCAGTCCTGCCCCTTCCTCCTACCAGCATCCTGCTCTCATAGAAAATGCTTCAAAAAGTTCACTTAGGGTCATCATAGCCCTCTACTTTTCCTGCTTCTGAAACGCAAGAAATTAATTAATACTCTAAGCCAGCATTTTTTTTTTCCTTTCTAAACAGCAAATGGGCTTAATGAAGACCCTTAGGTATTTACCTGCTTTACCTGAACAACCCCAAAGAACAATACCTCCAGTTCTACCTCCTCTCTTCCCCTCATCACTTCCTGATTCTCACTTACTCTGTCACAGCTGACCTTACTGCAAGGTTTTGTGTCAAGTGCCATGACACAGCTCCATAGGCAATTCATTTCCCAAAGTGGGACTTTGCCATCTCTAGACCTCACATCTACTCAGCAGCTCTCACACACCTCTTCCTTTGGTCTTGGAAGAGCTTTGCCTGTATCACCCCCAGAGGCCCTGAGCTTTGCCACATGCAGGAGCAGGGCCCTCTCTAGATAGCTAAAATGTGTTTAATCAGTCTTTTTGATAGTCAGTTACTTAAGACAGTTTTAACAGTCAGCAGCCTCTGAATGGTGACAGGTTTACCGATTATTTCAACAGAACTCCATGAATCCAGGATTCCATGTGCACATGGCTGCTCCACTGACTGCCCCAAGCTCCTCTACCCACCCAGTGAAAAGAACAGCTTGCGACTCACAAAAGCATCCTGATTTCCAGTGGCGCTGCTGGTTCCACACATCATTTGAGAAGGACAACAGTTGTTATGGATGGACGTTGGAAGGACTGCTTCTCAATGAGGAATTTCCTTTGCTGCTGACAGGTTTACTTCCCTTTACCCTGTTTACTTCCCATGCTCAGTGCTGCAGCTCCTGTTGCCTTAGAGATAAGCACCAACTGAAGAAGAATACGCTCTTCCCAGGAAGTAGAGTCTCTGACAGAATAGGTTGATGCTTGGCTTTCACCATTAAGTCCTCACGTTGCAGTCATTATGGCCAGGCAAGACAGCCTATATCAAAGTAAGCACTGATTTCTTCTGCAGAGGCAAAAGTGGTAGTGACCACAGCTCTGAAGCTGGAGTGCTGCTCGTGCTCTGTGGGGAAGCAAGCAGAGCGCATGGTGAGCAGGATGCCAATGCACAGTCGCTTTGTTCAACTGGCTCCTTTCTCAGACAACATGTAAGACATCAGCTCTCCCTGCTTCTCTAATTCGGGGTAGTCCCCAAAAGCCCAGAGTCAAACTACTTGTCATTCACTGTGCCCAAGCCTTGCCAGCACTTAGTGTGCAATGCTTAGGAATCCCACTAGGAAATGCATCCAGCTATCAGAGAGAAGGTGAATGATGTCTCTTTATATGCCTGATTCAGCAAGCACTGTTCAGTCAATTGTCTACTGCGAAGCATCCTGGATGTGGTCTCTGTGTTTCTGTCTGAAAAATACATCCACCTCGTCTGCTTGTCCGTAGGAGATACAGAGAGGGAAGAGCCAAAGGCTTTTAGCTCAGTCAGCAAACATGAGTCCCATCTTACTAATGCAGCTATGACAATGCAAATCTATGCATCTGAGGCACTTTTAAGATGTCTGCTGGACTGGTTTGTGCTCTCCCTGTCATATTTGCATACACAATACATTTTTGATAAATACACTCACAAATGTTAACCCAAAGCAGAATTTTTGTTTGCCTGACAGCAAAGAGCATCTGGAAATTATCAATCTCTCTCTCCGCCTTGCCCAAATGTCCTCAGGGAGAAATTAATCTTTTTAAGACATCTATATTGAAATGAACAAAATGCTTTTGTAAGCTAACTGAATTCAGACACTAGTTAAGTTTTCCTGAGAAGAAAGCACAGAGAAGGGAGAGGGATCCATATTTTCTAGGAGTAAAGAACCACAAATCACTTTCCTTATTCTATTGCTAAGTACACAAGAAGGCTTCAGCCCCTATCAAGAATCAGAGGCCCAATGCTGTGACTCCTGGCAGTGTAAATTCATTTGGGTGGTTACCTTTGTTTCCATTACCTACAGTGGGATTCATACATAGCTAAGTTTCATACACACATAACAGGTTCTTGCAGGAATGGATGCTGCATCTCTAAAGAAAAATGTTACTGGTCTGGGAACAGATAAGCATTGATCGGTGTTGCAATGTACTCTTTCTCTCATTCTCCACCATGAACTTAATATAAGAACCAGTGAATCAATTATTAGAAATAGTCAGTAAACCTGCTTATTCTTACAAAAATAGAAGAGCTGCTTATTTATCAAACAAAAGCCATATTCAATGGAGAAAAACAAAGGTTTTCAAGATGGAACTGACCTTCTGAAGTGGATTATTTCCCAAGCACTGAGAGAACCAATTTCTCAACTGCTTATATTTCTGGTTCTTAATGCTCGAATGTGTATGCACATTCTGGAATATAAACACAAACACAGCTCTGATGGAAAATCCTGTGGAGTTTCCTAGGAATTAGTGCTGTTATAAAATGTGATAGTTTTTCAGGTTAATTTCTGCAGAATGCTATTAAAATCTATGGGACTTTAGCAGAATCAGAAGGAAAAACAAAAATCAAGGTTTTCAAAATATTCCCAACATAAAATGACCACTTTGTTTAAGCCCCTTCACGTTGCTTACTAAACTCTGAATTTTGGAGCAATCCATGAAGACAACTGTGTAGCCCTCAGCATTACTGTTTCACTGTAGCCAAAGCAAGCTGCAAGTGAAATTTCCACCTACCATGGGGCATATTCAGCTCCTGGCAACATTTGCCCTTTAGGTAAAGCACATTAGGCATTCCCACAGCAAAAAAAGACCATTAACTGTCAGCTTTGTATGTTGCCAAAACCCTGTGACACATTAAATGAGGTCTTCTAGTTAAAAGCCTAAACACATACAGTGAGTCAGTTCATCTCTAGGATCTCCATTTCTTCTCTCAAGTATAATGCTAGTTTCTTTTCATTCCTTTTAAAGAATGTTGAGGGAAAAGTTCTTTTTAAGGTCTGATTTAACTTCTGAGTTAACTGCAGGGCCTGACTGTTAAATCCTGTCTGGAGCTACCCCAGTACAGCAGCCACACAATCCTCAGCAGAAGTCTGCTCCAAGGAAATTTGGACACAGTGCACTGAAGCAAGTTCTATGAGCAGACAAACTCCCCTCAGAAATTATGTTTTTTGCTAGAATTCTGTCATTTAGCTTAGAATTAGTTTGTTTTGGTTTGGTTTTTAGTTACATAAAATGCTTTTTTTCCCATGGTTGTGCCACAACCGAAGACTCAAAGCAAAACCTGAGATAGATCACATTTTATAACTCTGAATACATCATTGTGAGCCATTTACACCTGTGCTTACAAAACGTCTGCTCTGTATATGAACACAAACCTACAAAACACAGAGCTGCTCAAGAGGGCTATACACTTCCTCAAAACAGAGAAGAGAGTTACAAACTCTCTTGTTCAGCTGCATGTTTTTGCTGATTGTTACTGATTCATTAATGCACCAATTTGCCCACACTGGAAGAAGGGCTGGCGGTGCTCATTGCATCGCTGTCCTCACTTTGAGCATTGTTTTGAAGCTGAGGGCTCTGCCAGGAATGGCGTGGGTCTGGCTGGCTGGCCTGGGGCAGACAAGGGGCTGGGTCACCTTGGGGAAGGCACATTCCAGCCTTATTTTGGTAGTGTTCTATGAAAGAAGCTTACGAATCTACAGGAAATCAGATAAATGCAACTTTTAAAAGCTAATTCTTCCCCAGTTTCTTATTTTGCAGAAATAACGTGTGTGTGTGAGAGCGTTCTGAAATTCAAATACATTATCCTGTCAATCGCAAGATGACAAACCCCTTGTCCTCAGGCTTTGCTCTACTAAGTTAGAAACTGTAACTAAAAACTTAGTTTGTCTGAAATGGAATTTTAGCATGACATTTAACCATTCATTATTGTTATACTGGTTTTCACTGCTTTGCTGCAGACAAAGGTACTTGACTAAAACTGTGTTTGCCAATAATTTTTTCATTGTGATCCATGGATGTAAGAATTATTTTCAAAGGAGAGAAGATTATGGTAACTCTCTCCAGGCAGTGTTCAAAAATGATGTGAAATTTACAGTGCTGTTTTAGCACTAAGAAAATCTAGAGCAAGATATCAAGAAAGTAACCAAAATAGATGTGTACTGTTTCAAGAGACACTTAATCAAGGAAATTAGAAGAAAATTAGGGTCTATAGTTTAAAGTAGTACTGGAAATTCAAACAGGCGTTTTCCTGTTTGAAAATTCAAAACCAAACCACCCTCCACTGGAGTAGCACAGCTAAAAAGGTAGCAGATATAGAATATAAGAGCTAAATTATTTCAGGGCTTCATATGCCCAGTGGTCTCTTGGATGATTTTGCCAATGAAGCAGTGCATCTTTCTGCCAGCTATGTGATACTTTACTGTTTCAACAGCTCTCCTAATAAGTGTTTCCTCATATTCAGATGGAACTCCCTGTATTTCAGTTTGTGCCTGTTGTCCCTTATCTTGTTGCTGGGCTCAACTGGAGTCTGGCCCCATCCTCTTGATACCTGCCCTTGAGATGCTTGTATGCATTAATAAGATGCCCTTTCAGTCGTCTCCTACAGGTTAAACAAGCCAAGTTGTCTCAGCCTTTCCTCATAAAATGGATGCTCCAGTCCCTTCATAATCTTCACAACCCTCTGTGGGACCCAACTGCTTCCCAACAGAAAGGCTGTTCAATTATTTTTATTGGGAACCCACTGCCTGGGGGCAGATGTTGTTCGATTGGGCTGGTTTGAGGAAAGTATGTTAATTATCTCCTGGTAAGACCTGTGGTTTAGGTTTAATTCCCCATTACACTTTCCTGGGGTTACCCTGTATTAATCCTGTATTTGTTTTCATATCAGTCCACCTACAGCTAGAAACAGATGATGGGAGAAGTGAAGGAATGGGAAATCAATGTTTGCTCCAAAAAAATGTTATGTTGCTGCTCACCCCTACAGCAAAGCCAAGATGTGATTTATCTTTTGAAGCTACCAAGACTAAAAGCATTCTAAAGATGAAGAGGACTTCAACTTCTAAATGAAGAGCACTGATAAAATTATTTGATAAAGACCAAAAATGCTTATCTCCATTCACTGAATTCACTGCATTCTTCTGTCAATCCAGCTCCACAGGTCCTGGCTTCCCTGAAAATTCCTGCTTTTTCAGAAGTGCCCTGAAGAAAATAGTTCAAAGGAACCAGCAGCACAAACCCATTCCAATCTCTGGTGTGACTCTGCCTTCCAGGTCCAACTGATGTTTGTGCATTTCTATCAATGACACAAATTCTGTAGACTCCTCTAAAGACAATGGTGCTCTCTTTTGTCTGTGATAATCTATGCATAAAGAACTAGCTCACAAGAATCTCTGTCCACCTGTTACTCCCATTATTTCCTAGTTTCTAATTATATGACTTAGAAGCTTTTAGAAAGCAGTCCACTACCACCAAAACATTTGTCTCAGGAACAGAACCATTCCCTGAGATTCCTGTGTCCCATGGGAAGCATCCTGTGCAATGAAAACACTGTATTTCTTTCAGTAATTTTCTGTATTTTGCCAGCATTTTACTCTGCAGAAATCGTGCTTTTGTTTCAGTCTGGACATTCTGAGACAACTGCAGACTGCCCAGATAATCACCACCTCCCGTTGCTCTTCACCTTAGTCAATGCATCCAGAAAACGCCTTTGGTGCTAATGGAATCAAATTTCTTAGCAAGGTGCTCCATTTGCCCAAGGGTTTTCTAAACACATCCAATGCTAGTCTTTCTGAGAAGCTTTTTCCTCTGTCACATTTGCCCTCTTGTGAATTAGAGGAGTCGGTGTCTCCTCCTGAGCATGCCTGGGCAGCCATTCCCACTCTGCTGTTGCTACAGCAACCAGCCTGTCAACAAGCTCATCTCCATGGGGCACCAGTACAACCATGTTTTGCCCAGGCCTGATGGTGCTGGGACTTTTCCAGCTATTTGGAAACCAAGCTGTCAGATTTTTCCAGGTTAATGAGTAATTGTGGCTGTTCTTAAACATTTTCTTTCAAAATGGAAATGCTGCACAGATGTAGCCATTGCCAGGGGTCTCTTTCAACTGGTGCAGCCATTTATCCTTTAAAAACTTACACTTCAGATGTAATCAGCTTCCACAGTTTTAAAACAGTCCAGCGTTGTTCTCACATTAACCCCCCACCCACAGCAAACCATCTGTGATCAGCAGTCAAAGGGGTTTGGAAACAGAAGCAAGCTAAGAACGGAAACAGGCACAGGACTCTTTCCAGACTGAAAAGAAAACCCAAATTGTATCATCCTACTGGTGACCGAGAGTTACATCTTTTCACCTACATTCTGCCATGATTTTGCAACATTAGCAAACTGGCAGGTGAGTTTCCTGTCCCCAGAGAAAGTCAGCCAGCATCACACAGCTTTTGCTTCTCTGTGCTGATAAAAAATCCTCCTCTCGGGTGGATTCCAGGTTCACAATAAAATCACTCTGTGTGGAACACACTGCATTTCCCTGGATTCACTTCCAGATTGGCAGCCATCTGTAAATTAACCAGTTCTTCGATAGTGTTAGTATACATCAAGCTGTTGCACAGGAGGGATGCCTTAAAACAACCTCCATTAGCATTTCTGGTAGGAATCGCTGCCTGCCATGAAAGCCATTATCCTCCACAGCTGTACTACTATTCTGATGTGAATACTTTGTTTCCTGATCATCCTGGCTTTCCAGCTTCTGCTGTGCTAGCATCTGGAGGCAACACAAGGAGTTAACTGCAAATTAACTGCCTTCCAGCCACTATTTTTTTAATCTTTAATTTTTAAAGAGAATTTTCTCAAATCAAACCTCTATGTGTTTTTACTGCTTTTTTTTTTCCCCTGTTACACATAATGATGATCATCAGATTTGATTCATCATAAGAACAGTGTGATTATGAGTTAATAGAAGGCTAATTTTCAGGAGCAGTTTTCCCACTTGTCAGTGGGGGTGCACGTTCGCTGTCACTGTCTCCTGAAAGACAACCCAGGATAAACTGATCTTTAGTTAAACAGCTGAGCTATTAGTTTTAAGTTTAGTAAGCGTTCACTCACACATTTCACAGCTCCTGATCCAGTATCCCTATGAAACGGTAGAGCATTTCTACCAAAAACCAACCATCCAGCAGCAGAACCAAGCCACCCGGGTAACCTGGCTTCAGACAGGCTCTCACAGCCTTGTTTGAGATGTCTTACTTAAGAAAAAGCACAGTTGGTTTTGCTATTTCTTCTGAATAGGGAAGTAGCCATGGTCACTGCTTACAAGGAAGATTTCTTCAACCTGTAAATAATACTATTAAGCATTCTTCTCCCAGATTAGCCACACTGGTTTTCTTGTTGGAAATTAAGCATCAGATGGTTTTAACCTTAAGACAACATGCATCATACAATCTGAAAATAAAGGGAGCGGTTGGCATGGTAACTTCCTGGGCTGCCTTGTAGAATAGCAGATTAAACAATACAAGGACAAAAGCCTCCTTCGTCACAGCAGTTGTGTGAACGCATCTATTTCCAGAGTTGGTGACATTAACCTTCAGTTATAACACTCTTCAAGGAGCATTTCAGTAGCAAAGAGAACTATTATAAGACTTACCAGGCAGACCGCTGAACCACGTAGTTCATCTCAAATCCTTCAAATTCCATTAAATTTCACTCATCCCACATAACCCTGGGATGAATTGTGTATCGGATAACAGAGGCAGGTAGGTAAAGTGTCTTCCTAGACATATTGAGATCTGCAACTTGCTGCCTGGATGCAAACCAAACCTTTGGGAAACTGACCAAACATCCCATTTTCATATCTGAGCAGGAGCTCACTGCTATTCCCTACCTTCAGCTCTCTAAGCCAGCTACAGTACAAACACATTTCTGTTAAAAAAAAAAAAAAGAGCATAAGCAGTTTTTTTTCCACCACATTCTCTGAAGATTCGCTCTTTCAGCCTAGCTACATTAGGACCACAGATACTGGGGGAAATAAAAAATCCAACAGATTAGTAAGCCTTTCCATTTAGAGACTTCACTTTCAGCACCTCAAGCAAAACATCCCTCATTTCTTTGTAAGCAAAACTCACAGAAACCATTTGATCTCAGAGGAACAGGACCTACGGATCAGCTACCTGAGTAGTCTGTGACAATCCACATCCTGAAGTGGATGATGTAAGGCTGCATTACCTGCATGGAGACAGCTATTCCTGAAAGAGATCCCGCTGCATTAGATATTTTTTAGTGAAAGTTTCACACACTGTTACTAGAATGAGGGAGAATTTACATGAACATTCTAGATTAAGTGCAGTAAGAGTCATTATACTCACTCAACAAAACGCAACGTCCACAGCTCCTGAATTGATATGCTGTAACGGCTGTCCATCTAGTAAAAGCTCCGTTTCAGCAAGCAGTCGTATTTGACTTGTGAAGGGGTCTTTATCCCAACTGGAATCCAGCAGGGTCATCATTGAGGTTTCTCCTTGCATCTCAGAGGCTCCCTGCTAGCTTAGTCCCTGCTAATTTATATTTACATTAATAGTTTAACTACATAGACTTCTATTAGTATGCTCAATCTCACTGCAGATTTCTTAATACACAAAAGTTTTACTTGAAGATAAACCCAGAGAACCACCTGCACACACAGTTTTGCTGATACTTTTTCATACACAGACCTCAAAATCCATGCAGCAGCCTATCAAAACCACAACATATCCTGACTAGTGCCTGACCAGCTGTTTGTACTGAAATAAATACAATTTGGCAGTAAAAAGACTCTATCACAGCTTTGTCATAATTTTCTTTTTCACATAAATAAATAGGTTCTATTTTCAATTTTAGGAAGAACACATTAACTCCTTCCTACATAACTCAGTCTCACGTTTCATGGATGTAGATCCCATTATCAAATATTAAACTCCATTATTAAGTAATTTCTTTTTTTCAGTTTGCAGCTGTATATTTACTACAAACAAAACCCTGAGGAATCTGTTGAGTCATAAGAAATACATCGCTGAAAAACATATAGAATTCATCCCTCCTATTCACCAAGCATGCAATGCAGTATTTACACATCACAGAGGTCTTCAAATGTAGTTTTATTCCAGTGATCTATTTGCAGTCTTTACACACATTTCAAAACAACGGTATGCAAACATATCACAGGACAATACTTAAAGATTCTTCAGTATAATACTCCTTTATAAAAGGTTTTGACACAATGGAAAAGTCAGTCCAGAAAAAGCTCACATTACCAGGTTTCTTGATAAACAAAATTCCACGAAGCCCTGTAACCTGCATGAGCACAAGTATCCATCACAATGGATCCCTCTTCTAAATCTCTCTTTTAAATAAACAAGTTTACAATGTTGTTCAGTAGACAAGATTCTATCACAACACTGGACATTTGACTTTGTGCTTTCCAAAAGGCAAGCATACTGCAGAAATAAAATTCCCTACCCAATAGGAGAGGGAAGTTCGGTAAACATGGATTTGTTTCCAATTCCAGCAGAGGAATCCTAGTTTACTGAAGTTCTCATTATGGCAAGATCCAATACACCCTGCTCATAACTTCTTCTTCTTCTTTGTCTGTTCCCCAGAGTCCAGTTTACGTTTCTTGGCAGAAGCTGGTTCATCATCTTTTTCACCATCTTTAAATAAAAGACAGAGTTAATCAAGTCAGCAAATGATCCTCGTCTCAGAACAACTGGCTTAGCCACATCTGAGATGCCTGGAAAAAAGACACGGTAGTATTAACTGACAACATCCTCACTTATAGAATGTGGACAGCATGTGGACAGAATAGAATGATTACTTGCTATTCCTACCACAGGCCATTGAGGATAACTAACAAGAGGCTTTGTTATGCTACTGTACAGTACCCGTTCTAAAAAACAACCCTTATTATTTGAACAGGTAAGATAAAATGTTAGAAGATTACATTTTAGAAGTAACGTCCAGGTAAATTAACAGTTTATCTTCTTAGTTTCTGGATGAAGGCTAAGAGAAATGTGTAGCAGAAAACACTAAAAAGCATCCAGAAATGCAGCAAGACAAAGACAGAATAACTGCCCTGGGGAAGGAACACCCCCAACAACAAAAGGAGCAAGACAGCAATAAAACCTTCCTTTGCTGACAACTTTACTGGTGAACCAAAACACTGTCATGTTCTGAAAGCCCAGAATTTCTGCTTCTGGTTTTGCTCTCTTGATTGTTGCTGCCTAGTCTCTTTCTCCAGCAATTAAAAAATTAGAATTAAAAATACCTCCCTCCTGTCAACTATTTCTTTACTTCTGAGATTACCACTATAGCTTGTACCAGGATGAAGAGTGACAAGGATAGTAATCTGTCACATGGACATTTAACTCCACTCTTGGCCCTCAGGTTTTGCAAACATTATAAAAACAATCAGACCTACATCTACACCCAGAGCCAAGGCAGCAGTGCTTAAGGAAGCCCTCGCACCACTTTGTTTTAGCAGTACTATAACTGACCCTATTTCATATAACTACAACTCTAAAGACTCTTGAAGCACAGAATCATTTAGGTTAGAAAAGACCTTAATATTATTGAGTGCAACTGTAAACCTAATGCTGCGAAGTCCATACCACCCTTTCTTTCCAAAACATGCACCCTGCAGTATGCTCTCGTAGACCAACACTGAAGTAAAGCCCTGCACAGCACTGGATTTCCACTGACTCTACCAAGCCTGTGTCCACCATCAGCCCATGTCCACCATCCAGCCCACCATTTGAACTAGATGATCATTGCAGGTCCGTCCCATCAGAACAATTTCATTTTCCTCTAGTTACCATGCCCAGAAAATACTTCCTCCAAGACAGGGAAAGACTCTACAGCTGAGGGGTCCCTGCTGTTCCAGTGATGTTGAGACAGGGAGTCAACATACAGACAAAGACCTGCTTCCGCTAATGACAATGGCCGGGGGACAAGGAGGTTGTGCTCCGGACACACCAGCACACACTCTGCAGTCACCATGCCTATAGCCACTGGAGCAGCCGGCAACACTTATTAGTGTATATAAATATATAAAGGGGGAGTGTCATGAGGATGGAGCCAGGCTCTTCTCAGTGGCAAACAATGATAGGACAAGGGGTAATGGGTACAAACTGGAACACAAGAGGTTCCACTTAAACTTGAGAAGAAACTTCTTCTCAGTGAGGGTGACGGAACACTGGAACAGGCTGCCCAGGGAGGTTGTGGAGTCTCCTTCTCTGGAGACATTCAAAACCCGCCTGGACACATTCCTGTGTAACCTTATTTAGGTGTTCCTGCTCTGGCAGGGGGATTGGACTAGATGATCTTTTGAGGTCCCTTCCAATCTCTAACATACTGTAATACTTCATAGAATCACAGCCTGGTTTGGGTTGGAAAGGACCTTAAAGCTCATCCAGTTCCAACCCCCTGCCACAGGCAGGGACACCTAACACTAGACCATGTCGCCCAAGGATAGCTCCCAGCTCCGTGCAGGGAGGGCTTGGCGCACACAACCGGTAAACACGCGTTCCGCGCCGGCATCTTTGCCCTGCGCCGGGCGCTCACCCGACTCGAGGTGCTCTTGCTCCTCCTCCGGCAGGAACTTGGCCCTGCCCGCCTGCCTTGGCGCGTCCTCGCCATTGTCCTCGTAGATGTTGGACCACTTTATGGCCATGTCCAAGCCAGGGGGCGGCGGGGGCTTCTTCTCGGGCGGGGTGTAGCTCTCGGGCGGAGGCACGGCGTTGTTCTTCCACACCTTGAACTCCTTGGGGGGCTGCAGGAGAGAGCAGAGAGCCGTCCCGTCACACCAGGCCGCGGAGCCGTGGCGGCGGCAGCGCCCGGCCCCACCCGTGCCCTCACCTCCTCGGGTGCCCGCAGAACGCGGCTCTCCCAGTCGATCTGCTTGTTGAGCGGGTTGTAGAGGAAGGCGGGCGGCTGCGACACCCTGCGGAACAGCTCGTCGGGCGATGGCAGCCGCGCCCGCCGCCCCGGGCTGCCCCCCGCCGCCGCCCCGGACCCCGCCTGCCGCTCGTCGGGCTGCGGTTCCTCGGCCTCCGAGTCCGAGCTGGAGCTGCCGTAGGCCGCGAAATAGCCCAGCGGGTCCCCTCCATCCGCCGCCATGGCGGGGCTGCCGCCGCGACACCAACCGCACGGAAACGCAGCCCGCGACGAGGGTTCCGCCTGCCGCCGCCACCACGGCCAGGCCCTCGGGCCCAACCCCACGCGTGTGTCCGTGTGGGAGGGCCCCGGCCTGCACATGGAGAACGGGATCCGGAGGAGGGAAAAGCGGGTCTGTCCACGCCAGCTCCGTGCGCCCGGCACTTTCTCCCCTCCGTGGACAGAGACAGAAAACCAGACGTGAAACAGAGACAACCCCCGTGTCTCCTCTTTTACACCTGCGGGGCGATGTAAACGGAAAAGCACGGTTTCCTTAGTGTTCGAGCACTGGCCAAAACAGAGCAGGTGAAGCCACAACCGTCACCTCCCACTGCTGAACCAGACACGCGGGCTGTCCTTATGCAAAAAAGGCTTCTCAGACGTGATGGAAAAAGCCTGTACCGGACTTCCCTTGTAAACAAGGCCCATATTATCTACATCAGCTAAAATTAACCTACAAGGACCATCAGGTCACCTGGTACCACAAAAGCAGAATAAGGTCCAAAGAATGGGCTTTGGTTCCATAGGATTAATTCCTTTACTGTAAGGATAAACCAGCTGATCTCTCATAGCCTATACTATGATGGTTATTTTGAAAGAAACCCTATACACAGTTTGATGAAAGCTACCACCCAGTAGAGCCTCCACAGTCCCTGCAACATTTGCAGATCCTTTTCAGAATCGTTCTCCTCATCACTCAAATGTTTTCTTTCTCCCCTTCTATTAATAGAACAAATCTTTAAGAATTCAGTCAATATATGCATGGCTGGAAGCAGCACTTCTCACAGCTTCAACAATTGAGGCATTTGAAAAAAGACAAGCAAGACGCTGGTTAGCAATGCTAGTCATGAACCACAGAAAGTGTAGTTAAGCAGCAAGGCCTTAATTTTACACGCATGTTTTCCCTATGCACTGCTCCTGAATGCAGCCCTACAGGCAGGGGCCTTTCACATTAAGGCAGCCTTTGCACCAAAGACAAACTTCTCTAACAAGACAACGAGAACAAAAGCTGCCTGTACACACCAACCCAAACCCACACATCCAGATACTGGCATGAACTGCTCTTACAACATGTGCATGTTGATAATGAGGAGGGCAGACAGGAAAACAGGCAGTTATACAAAAGAATTTATTCCAGAAGTTGTGATAAAAATATTTCCATTTTTTAAAAAGAAAATGGCATGTTAACAACCATTTGGTAAGATAATACATTCATTCAAAGCCCCAGCTTTACAGGCTGCGTGCAGGAGCCATCCCTGCATGGCGCGCTGGTGGTTGGATTTCAGTCTGCAAGGCAGTCTTCACCCCGAGCTAATGCTGTTTCAGTTAAGGCCAAGCTTGCTCACTGTCCTCCACTGACAAGAACTCAAGGAGGGACCCAAACCTGAGCACAGCTCTTCAAGTGGTTACAGTGGGTATTTAGACAAATCAAATTCTAGACATCTCAAGTACATGCAACTACAGTTCAAGTTAATGGGAAAGGGTGATTTAAGCCTTTCCTTAATCTCATGTTAAGAGAGCAAAATTTTGCTTATATATTTAGGCACTTAACTCCCAGAGTACCTTCTGAACCAAGCACTTTTGTTAAAGAGCATTTTTACCATCCACGCAGTCTCATGACTTAGAGGTATAGAAGAAAATCAAGGATTTTTATAAACACTGAGCAGAAGCCCACATCTTTATTGAATGTAAGCTATTCATATACTGAGTATGGAGGGTAGCTGAACATTGCAGTTTATTTTAACCTACTTCCAAAACCAGAGTAAACATTATGAAGAAAAAAAAATAGAGGCTGCACTGGCGTCCTGCAGACGGTCTGTCTCCACGAGAGAACACCACAGCTTAGGAATACCACCTGCGTTTGAATTTGAATAGAATTACACAGCTATAGCCCTGCCTGAGAGCCAAAATAATTTAAAGCCTTAAACAGAAACCTACCCTTTGATATGCTGAAAACATCCCATGACTTTAAAGTGTATTGCAGAACGCAACCGTACCCATTTCCACATATGAGTTTATCTTTGCCAAATAATTTTAAAGTTATTATAGGCCAACTTTGAAACAAGATGACAAGAGTAGAGTGTGAGAGGAATAAAGCATGTTACACTGTGTTAAGAAATGAGAACCTTCCCATGTTGAAATAGTTTAAAATGCATTTGACTCTAAACAATTTGAAATGTAAACCCATCTATCTGCTTTGAAGAGTAGGTATCTGAAGTGCAACATTTCCAAGAGTCCTTCAGGTATGGATATGTTCTTGCTACAGGACTCCTTTACTTACCTACTGGGACAAAACATACAAGCTTTGCTCCTTAATAGCATTATACGATAACATTTTCTTACAGGCCACATGATGCTGTTACAGCAGTTTACATTCCTCTTCCAGTACTAATGAGAATTTATACTTAAAGTGCACGTCAAATCGGAAATCTGTCACTAATACACAAGAATAATATGCTAAGACTTGTGGAAGTGTATTTGCTAACTCAAATCACTGTGATACCGAGTGCCTTTTGATTTACTAGTAGGATAAAGCTGAGACAATTAAAAGACTTCCTGCAAATGTAACTACAGATTTGGGTTTTCAGTTTGGGTTTTGTTTTGCGAATGGAGCTGCACACACCTCCATAGAAGGCAAATGTTTCTCTGTAAGATAAATTTTAATTTAGCACATGAGTTCAAGGTTTTTGGTAAGTAAGCTTAAGCTTTTCGTTCAGGAAGTTATTTTTCAATACTCAATGTCTTTCCTAACCATGTTTCCCAATTCACCTGTCACAAAAACATTAAAAAAAGCATATTTGTTAATTTCTGTAGGAAGAAAAAAAAAACTGCTTACGTTCTGTATCTGCAGCTAACTGAAATATTAAATACACTGGTTAAAAAATAACCCTTTGCTGGTATAATACTAATACCATGATCTTTTGGAAAAAAGCTCCCAGAGAACATTGAATCTAGCAGCTCCAGTCACCAAATTATTAAAAAAAAAATAAAAAAAAAAAAAACAAACCCCAAAACCAAACCAAACCAAAAAATTACTCCTTAAAACCAGTAAATGGATTGCTTCCTCTGATTTTGCTAGTTAACAGTTTGAAAACATTGCTTTAACCTTTACGAGCCATCGCACGGAGTTTCAGAACCATCTGAATGAACAGAAAAAAGTCACTACGTTCACTGTGGCTGAACAGAACGTGATCTTAAAGGCAGAAAGCAATTTTCACTTGAACTACTACACGGCTCTTGCTGCTCTGCCTGGAGATCTGGGGGGAGTGGGGGAGCACCGGGGTCTCCAGGCCCTGGAAGGGTGGCTGAGAAAACAGCACTCTCTGCATTTCCCATCTCTGTGATTGGTAAATTCATTGAATGAAGAGAGACAGCAGACACAAACGCGGCGGTGCTGTAATCTTCTTCCGGGTGATGTATCTGGGTAGATTCTTTGTCTTTTGTTTTATCAAAAAAATTAGATTCATCAGAATATGATCTAGAAAGATTATTTGTTCCTCCGTACAGTGAAGTCATACAGGTGCTGCAGCTTAGACCTATGACAAAAAACAGAGACTGGAGTTAATTACAATGTGGTGCACTTTTAAAACTGTGCTCTGATTTAGTATCAGTAAGGTTGTCAGAGATCAATTGCCTGTAATTTTAACATACAAATCTCTTCACCTCACCTATGACATCCCAATATTATTAACAAATTTAAAACATGCAGGTTATCCAGGATGACCTGAATGATTTCTCTGGATCAGCCGTAACAAAAACACACCATAATTTAAGCTTCATTTTAGGAAGTCACTTTAGACCTTAAACCCATCTTTTGATAGATTTTTCTCACTGTGTTCTTCAAACTTCTAAAAGCTTCAGCTACATGGTTCTACTCCAAAGTGGACTGCATTTAAAAGCTATTTTACCTGAAACTACAGTTAGAATGTACTTCTTCCTTTATTTCTCTTCTGATGGGTGTGGAAGAGGAAGTAAGGGTTTTGGTTTAGAGGGCTTATACTTTATCTGCCTTAAAATATGAGTATATATAGTTACTTCAAGCTTTGTGTGTCAACAAAATCTTTCTGTCTGTTTCAAACAACACCTGCATACACTTAAAGCATCTAATTCTAAGTTCTGGCACTGAAGGCACACAGGGGAATTCCCCTCAGGTTGCATTTGCTGGCTTATCTTCTGATGAGGCACAGAGCTTAACAAAACCAGAGCATCCTGCCACTGCAACAAACGGCTTCAAAAGAAATGCAAGAACCATCTATTTTGAGTTCCTCATAGAAAGCAAAACTGAAATGTGAAGGAAGACATCATAATAACATTCGATAGGTTTTATGGTGTGTTTTTTTTGTTTTGTTTTGTTTTGGTTTTTTTGCAATTTGTTATTTATGATGAGTTCAGATAGTAAAAAGGCAGAGCCAGAACATGTGCACTACGATCTTAAACCCAAACAAACCAGTGATATTTCCAAGACTGTCCCCCCGCAAACATAGAAGGGGGAAAAAAACCCCAAACCAACCAACCAACCCCATCTGTACTAAGAAACATGATCTAAATAACTGTTGGAGATTAATTTTGCAAACCCTCAAAATAAACCTTATGTCTTAGAAAATATTATTATAAACTTCTTACCTTTGAGAGCTTCAAGTTTTTCATTTTTGACCTTCAACACTACATCAGTTATCCTTTGTAACAGGAAGTTTTGTGTTCTTTCCCGTCTGATAGATTCAATCAAAGCATCTAGTCCCTTTGGGTTTTCTGCCAAGTAGTCCAGTAACTTCCCAGTTTTTTTCCTACTGGAAGATCGAGAAGAAATTTCTTCTGTGTCCTCTCTAGTGAGTATTTTCCTTGAACGCAGATAATCAAAGTGTCTCTCAGCTATGATTTTATCACATAGGTAAGGACGCATCCTTTCTAATGCCTGAAAAACAAAACAAACCAGTAGTAGCCAGTCTCTCCATTTATTTAGAAGCCTGTATTTGAAACCTGTATGAGAATCATACAGGTTAACGAAACAATTGTTAAAGCATCCCCTCCTATACTGACCAACTTATTTTTAGTTACCAAAACAAAAATATTCTTCCACCACCTTGTTCAGAGACTGCAGACAAGAACGTCACCAGGATGTAAATTCTACTCATCTTATTTTGAGCTGTACATTAACAAACTTGCTTGATACCAACACTGGAACAGAATTAATGCACGTTCAAAACTCTCTGGTTTCAGTATCTACTATAAAGATAAGAGTCACAAATGACATTTCTGTGCTTAAAAAACAAGCTTGTTTCACAGAATACCACAAAAATCATCAGTTTCTCCTGCCAACATTTTTCACTGTAGAGAATTACACAAGTCAGATACCCACGAGCTGATTATTACCAATGTGAAAATATAAAACAACACCCCCAGTATCACGTGAATAAAAAAACCCCCAAAACCCACAAAAAGCTTGAGCACCAGAAGGAAAAGCACCTTTACATAAAGCCATGCAAAAAGATGGAAAGAAACAAATCTTCTTTCCTGAAGGAAGTATTCAAATAACCTCCTACTTTTTGATATTAGATTCCATAACAGCAGCATTTAAAAATTAACAGTTTTTAAATGACTGCCTTATAGCCATTTACTAGCTCAGTAAATAGAAGCAGAAGAAAAGCTAGATATAGATAAAGACTTACTTTCAGACAAATTATTTCAAACAGCAAAATCCTGCCTGGCATACTGGTGCTAGGGAAAGCACCAATAACTCTTAAAAGAAAAATCTTCCTGTATTGCTCCACTAAGCCTAGCAGAGGTTAAACGTGTTTTTCTAGTTGCTCTTTAGGATCCAACAAATACCAAGCCTGTGGTTCCACAGTTGTTAAAGAAAACATCAGGTGAGCATACATGGAAGATAAAGGAAGACTGCTGGTTGTAGACTATCACCACTAAATTGTAAGCCCAAAAATGAAAGGTGCAGGTCCATGGTGGACCATTTAAGTGCAAGAACTCCCTCCTGCACAGCAGCTTTGTGTTCCCACCCTTTCCCGTGTACTGGTGGATCCAGTCAAGAAACTGAATCTGTGCTTTTTTTACCCTTCCCACAGCCAGATTCATTACCCAATCCACCTGAATGTGCAGTCACACTGGCATTACTGGTGGCTTTGTGTTCCCACCCTTTCCCGTGTACTGGTGGATCCAGTCAAGAAACTGAATCTGTGCTTTTTTTACCCTTCCCACAGCCAGATTCATTACCCAATCCACCTGAATGTGCAGTCACACTGGCATTACTGGTGGCGTAACAACTACAATAAGAGCAGAAGAGTGCAGCAGTACAGCTTGTATCAATTTAGGCAGCTCTGGAAGTGTCCAATTTCAGCAAGCCCATGACTGAATGGTTACCAATGTAAAAGGCAATACAGATTTCTTCAGCTCCCATGGAAATATCATCCTATCACCAGAAAGGTCAGTCAACAAACTACGAAATGCAAGTCAGTCAACGCTTCAACATTAAAAGAACAGAGTTGTCACTGAATAGAAAGACTATTGTGTTCTCACTAACATCTTCTTGTAATGAGTCTTTCACTGTATGAAGTGTGTATGTTCTGAATTCCCCTCTGCACTGTCCTCAAGTCAACAGTTTATGAGGGACAGAAAGAGTAAACAAAACAGAAATGTTAAATGTACTTTGCTCTGTATCGATGATTTTGTATGGCTCACTGCCTCCTTCCCATATAAGACTCCAGCCTTTACAATTCCTCCTCTACACAAGCTTAGCCAGACCAAGTTATCCATGTAAGCCACCTTTCTGAGGTATGCTGTCACAGAATGCACACAGTACTTCTGGTAACGCAGCACTGGTGTTTGAAGTGATGCTACCAGAGGCACATGAACAGCTGTGAAACAGCAAAGTGAGTGTTTACACTGAACCAGCACTTTGTATCATGAAACTGCAACATCTAAAATATGACAGAAGCAGCTCTGAAGCCAGATTCATTGGACTGTATTTTGATGATAAAATTAATGTTATTTACTTTTACAAATGAGGCTTCCATCAAGTTCCAGTTACTTCCAATTACTATGGGATACCCTATAAGATTAAGTATACATGACCTTCTGTGAGATGCAGCTGTGAATTCAGTCACTGACACAGTCAAATATGTATCATGTTCATACATATCATGTTTATATATATGTCTGATTTATCTCGTTCCTATATATGATTTTTTTGGTGTAACTACCAGATGCTAACTATTCCAGTATTACCTTGCGGCTCCACAGAAGCAAGCAGTGACTTGAAAAACATGCCTCACAAATCCATGACAAACCATTTAAAGAAAATTATGTATGGATAAAGCCAGTAAAAAAACTAAACCTGAACTCCAAACATTCTTTATTGTACTTTAAAAAGCACTTAAAACCCCGAATAAGTCAAACATAGGACCCTAAATTTACAGAGAGAAGCATAGCTAGTAATAATTGATAAATTGCCTTTTTATTTCATTATTAAACAATTGCTTTTTGAGGGTGGTTAGCACGTTGCTTGCTTCCCAACACAGATAACTAATTCCAGACTGAATCGGGATGAATTTTTTTCCCAGATTCCGGACATCAGTGAATAAATGTGGAGTGTGGGGTGTGTGCATGATACAGAACAAACAGCCTCACAAAATTATCAATATTGAATCCAAATATTAACGCTTTATGAGACAGACTCTCATTAACACCAAGAGAAGCGTGTGCGTTTGCAGCTGCTGCCCTCCGGACACCACGTCCCTTACCGGCCGCTCTTACTGTGCCCCCGTGCCCATCGCGGCTTACGGGGCCGCCGTGAGGACCAGGCCCCGGCTGTCTCAGCCGCAGGAAGCCGCTGTCCGCCTCCAAACGAGCAGCCCCAGGGCCGCCGCCTCCGGCCATGTTCCACCTCCGGGGAGCGGCGGGGAATCCCGGGCGCCGCAGCTCGGCCCAGCCCGGCCCAGCTGCTGCACTCCCGCCTCCGCGCCGCCCTCCCCCGCTCGGGCTCCCGCTGCCCCCGCCCCGGGCCCTGTCCCACCGCTCCGCGCCCTGGTGCCGGGCACTGCGGCCTCTGGGCGCAGCCACCACTTACATCCTTCTTCACCTCGGCCATCTCGTCCTCCGTCAGCAGCCTCCCCGCAGCACCCGGGCCCAGCCCCGGCACCTCCATAGCGGAACCCTCTACCACCGCTGCGGGAAACCGGTCACAGTCGCGCTTCCGGCCAGAACCCCGCCCCGCGTCCTCCCGCCCACCAATGGGCCGTCAGGGGAGGCACGTAGCCCCGCCCAGCGGCGCGTGCGCGAAAGGGCGGTGTGTCCGCTTCTCGCGGGGGGCTGTGGCGGGCTGGCAACAGCCTGAGCCGAGCGGGGCCGGGGGGAGCCGAGCGCATGAGGCGGGCGGGGTTGCCCCCGTCAAGGGTTCCCTTCCTGTGGGCCAGCCCCACGGTATTGCCTGCTCTTCAGTAAACACATTGGATAGCGAAGGGGCTACGTAGATCTATAAAGTAAAGGACGGCCACCACTGTTCCCCGCTGTTCAAATCTTGCATGGTATTGGTCCTAGAGGATGGTGTAATACTGTCATCACAGCTCGTGAGAAGAGCTTGGTTGGCTTTTCAGAGCAGTGACTGGCTGCAGGATTTCTTCCCCCTCCGCCCTCACTGATCACCCCCTGGCCAGGCAGCCTGTTCTTCCTTTGCAGCAGGGGCCTCCACCTCCGGGCCTCATGTACTTCCATCCCATTCTGCTTCCCGGTCCTTACCCAGGGATCTGGCTCCTGCCTCAGGACCCCCTGACCCGTGTGTGGGCAGCAGTGCTCTGCACCCACAATTACTTAGGGAGGAGGAAGAAAGCTGCCAGGCAGGGAGAAGGGACATCTTGGTTCAATTACAGGTCCAAATCAGGACCTAGGGCCTTGTCCAAACTGAATGGGTATCTACAGCTACCAATGGCAAGTTTTCAACTACAAAGTTACAGCAATTAACCTACAGCTAGTGGATTTTTGGGATGAGGTTGTTGAGAGCATAAGAATGATGCAGAAGACTGTGACTGATGCTTTTTTGGCAAGATGTGCTTACAGTGGAGTGCGAATTTGTACATCCAAGAACAGAAGTCTGTTTGCTGAATTCTACAGCTAAATGTTGCAAAGGGTACTCCTTTTTAAATGATAGCTATACTTCCATTTTTGAAGGTTTTGATATTCTGTTAATGTGGCAAGTTCTATACCATAGCTTTTGTTATTTTTAATTATTGCCATTTAGAAAGAAATTCAAGTAAGTGCCCAGGGAAGTTGTGAATGCTCCATCCCTGGCAGTGTTCAAGGCCAGGTTGGACAGAGCCTTCGGTGGCATGGTTTAGTGTGAGGTGTCCCTGCCCAAGGCAGGGGGTTGGAGCCAGATGATCTTAAGGTCCTTTCCAACCCTAACTATTCTGTGATTCTAAATTGGTACCAGCTCTGTCCTGTAGATATGGGTACAGAAAGAGGCATGTAAACGCAGTAATTTGCTATATTAGTTGCACCAAGCTAAATGTATCCACATTAGATGCAGCACTAATTTAAATATATTAGTATAAAAATCATACTTTTAACCAGTGTAGCTGTGAGGGATGAGGAAAGATTGTGAGGAGACAGGAAGGGTGGCCATGAGGGGTGAAGGGAGATTGTGAGGAGGGAACAGGGGCAGCCATGAGGGAAGATCATGAGGGGACAGGAGGGGTGGCTGTGAGAGGTGAGGGGAGATCATGAGGGGAGAGCAGGGGCAGTCTTGAGGGATGGCCATGATCTGTGAGAGGTAGCAGCTATACAGTGTGGGCCAGTATGAAGGGGCAGATGAGGGGTGGCTGTGACTGGAAATCATGAGGGGCAGCCATGAGGAGAGATCAGTTCGCCCTTGGTGACATGGGTTAGTGGTGGGCTTGACAGTCCTGGGGTAATGGTTGCGCACTATGATCTTAAAGGTCTTTTCCAACCTAGTTTATTCTATGATTCCAAATCAGTACAAAGGCTGCATTTAGATCAGCCCTGACAAAACCTTTCATCGGCCCTGCTTCTCCAGCAAGAAGAGTATTAGATTATGGTTTGTTTAGAGTCCTATTGCTGTCAAAGCTGTACAGTCTGAAAATGATGTCATTCTTTTGCTACAGTACCGTTAATTTAATTTGGGTTTCTTAAAAGGTTGAAGCAACAATAATGAGGCCTTGAACAATCCTGGATTGCCACAAGATGGCACTGGAGGCTCATTAGCACTTCCACACGTGTCCGTGGAGCTTGGAGTAACTGCATTGTCTGCCGAGACCCTTAATCATAATATCATAACCTAATGATATTAGAGCACAAGTGAACAAACACATTAGCCCTACGTGCGCTATTTGTAGCACACAACAAGCAGTACTTAGATATAAAACATGCAACCCTTTGTCATGTTACCACAAAACAATGTCTGAAATGTTGCCACCTCTATTGACATCCTGGGGGAGAAAAGACAAGAGGTACGTGAGTAATTCAACCATAACAGTCATGCCACTAACCCTTTGTAGTTTCACCTTTTGTAACTTACAGTAAATACAGGGACTACAGAGAAAATACCACACTAAGGTAACATCTGTTTAGTTATCTTGGGCAATAATAAAATTGACTCACAGCCATTGTATCTAGGACACATAGGCAATATCCCCTCTCTCTATATATTATTCTTAAATGTAGAGTCTAAAATCATTATTTGTTTTGAACGAGTCAAGAGGTCTTCTAAGAAGCTTAAAGATTTTAGCACTAGTGTCTATAATTGGCTTTATTTCTAGGCATGTAACAAGCTTACACATAAAAAGATGGCATGAAACAGTATTATATTAAATGCATACGCTTTCAGTTTCAAAACAAGAGGCAAAAACTACACAGTGCACAGTACAACTGACACTTTATTCCTTCATGGTGGGGATATATAATACTGAAACTTCAAGAGTCACCAAAAAAAAAAAAAAAAAATCAAAGTGCAAACTTCTATTAGAACAGATTATGGAATGTATTGATGGTTTTGGCACAAAAAGTGGGGGAATATATACTGCAACAAGGTTTTAAGGTTAATGAAATGTAACACTTCTGTGTTCAGTAGTCATATTTGTGCACTGCAGAACAATACAACGTAGAACAGTGACTAACACGATTCACATGCAACTCTATTCAAGTTACATCACACGTCCAGTTAAAACTTCTCTGAAAATACACGTGAGGTCCAACAATACTTTATTCACAATCACTTAACAAATACCATTCTTTAAGCAGTCTTATCTTTTCAGCTTCCTTATTGATAAAAGCAAAAATAGAGAATCTTAAATAGTAAATTATTTTCCTCACACGGTTCCATGTGAATGTTGATGTTGTTTATCAAAGCAATTTGGCTCTGACCTCATTGATATAATATATAAGAAGCTGAATGAAATCAAAAGTCAGTTCATGCCCAGTTTGCTGTGAACAAAGAGCATTCTGTGCACTGACTTTTTGGTTTTAGAACTGGACATAGTGTTGCCTATGAGCTCTGTACCTATCACGTGGAAATCACCAAAAAAAGCGGAGCTTAGCTTCATACAGTGGCATCTATTGAATACCAAATAGGAGTTGTATTAGCATGGAAAAGACAAAAATGCTGAAATGGAAGAATTCAAGTCTACCTTAAAAGGTACAGTATGCATTCACATTTTCATTGCAGAGAGACACACTGTATTCACATTCTGGTGAAGAAACCCATGTATCACAGCTCTCCCTAAACTCTTAGCAAAGACAACACCCATAAAAGATCTATAATGCACACTGTAGCTCTTTCATTTGAACTGAACTAAACTGACTGATCAAAAGAAAAAAAAAAAAAAAACCAAACCAAAACCCCAAAACCAAACCCAGATACCTTTGATGAGTAATTCAAGTCCCATTTCTGAGCTATTAACCACCACAGTAACTTCTGCACTGGCCTGCTCTGTCATACAGCCTGTCAGTTATCATTGAGTGCTTTATGTGGGCAGCTATTAGTGTTCAGTGTCTCATCTCCTTTTTTGGTTTGGGATTTTATTTTATTATTTATGTTAATCAAGGATGATGATTTATATCAGGCATCCGAGAAATGTTCTGGTGACAAGTTGTACAGGATGCCCATTACATGCATATGTACTGCAGCAGAAATATCTTCACAACTGTATTCTTTCTTTGGGCAACAATAAAAATAGTAAACAGCAAGAACAAGAAGCACTTGGCATGATTTTAGTTTTTAGTACCATACTGCAAATACAGAAACTGCAGTGCTCTTAATGTTTTTACTTTATAATGCCAGAAAAGTGTAACACTAAAAGCAGAGAGGTGAGGGCAATCCTACTAAGCAGCTTAGGTAACCTTGGGCATCAGGCTACGATGTAATTCAGAATGTCTATATTAGGAAGCTATGATACCTAATGAGACCAACAGAGAGAAATCTGGTGTGATTTAGAGCACTTAAATTCTGTGCCTGAAGTCAGACAGTTTAAATACAATTTGAAATCAACATCTGAAAGAATTCAGAAATCCCTCAGCCGCTCCCTGGCTTTTTCCGTATACCAAAATGCAGCCTTGAAGGCAAGGAAATCTAAATGGCAATAGGTGAAAGACCAACCTCTCTGTCAATACAGATGTTTCTCATCTCTGAGATCCAGACTCCCCCTCTCCCTCCCATGGGGAGCCAGGGGAATTCTTTATTACCTATTCTATTACTTTCTAGGACAGAAGATAACAACATCCAACACAAATGTTTCTCTTTTCTGGAGTAATCCTCAAGAAGAGGAGTCACCCTTGTCACTCTCTGGATCTATACCTGCTGTTGACAGTCATTCTTCCAGCTCAAAACAAGTCACTTGAAGCCAAAGTGGTCCCCTCAGCTTCTCCCTCCTCTAGGCACCTACACAGGGAGGGAGTGAGTTTAGGGTAGTCCGCTGTGGGTTGAGATACATTGGAGTGAACAGCGAAGAGGGAGGAGTACAGAAAAGGAAGGATAGGATAGAAGTAGGATAACTGAGACAGCAGAAGGCAAAATCACTTGGGGTTAAAAAAGTGCTCATCATGGTATAAACTAAAAATGGGAATCTGAGGAAGAGAGAGACAGATAAAAGGGTGGAAGAAAAAAAACAAAACAAAACAAAAGCACAGCAAAGTCTGAGAGGTAAACTGAATAGAAATCCCATAGCTTAACACGGTCCCAGTGTAGCTGAATGCACTGGCTCCCTAGGGAGAGAAGGGAAGAGGACCGAAGGACATAGAAGGGGATGAGGCCCCAGGAGGTGCATGGAAGGGTCAGGAAGGATTCTGTTCCAGCTTTGTATGACAGCTCCCATGGCTGCATAGGTTTTTAACAGAGTGCAGCTTGTCCCTATAAGGTCACAGTTAAATACTGCAAGGTCAATTTTTGGCACTTTAACATCAAGTAATTCTAAAATGCACTAAGGGAAGGTAAAGAAGAGATTCCCCACTAGACTGTTTACATCACTAGAGCCTGATCACCTGGGTCAGGCATAAATGAGGGTGCTTGGGAAAGGAGAAGAAAAGGAGAAACATTAGGAGAACTCTTTGGAACAGCATGCAGTCATAAAAACAGCACTTGCCCTTTGGCTGGCTAAAGACTTCGTTTTGGACATGCTGTCTTTTCACATACATTATATTGGCTCATCATTCTCTCTCTCTTGTGATATCTGGTGTCATCACAAAACACAGCATACCCACAAAGCATCAGACATATTTGAGCAACTGCCAGGAGGTTTCCTCCTCATTAGACACCAAGATTGAGAGATACACTGAGAAGTACCTACGGATATGAGTACTTGCATTTCCTCCCTTATGACTGCACAGAAAAGCACACAGGTTTCCAAAGGATATCCAAGTGTGTGCTCGGTTTGCTTTCCTGCAGACCGCATTGCCTGAGCCCTCCACGCTCGCTTCCTATGATACCTTAGCAACACACAAGTGGTTCAGGAAAGGTGGAGGAGATATCTAGGAAGCTGATAACATGTTCAGACTATTTGTCAGTCTCTGGAGAATTCCCACCACTGCCTCTGTTTGCGAATTTCTCCATCCTTAGTTTATAAATGATTTAGCAAGAAGCATGTGAATACAATGGTGTACGCTTCACTTTACTGTGGTGAAAATAAAGTATGACTCAGTGGGTAAGACATGTTGTGGAATTTGCTACAAAAAACATATTTGTTTTAACTGAATACCACAGTAAATATTCATGCAATTAAAAAAAATAAGATGGTTATTGTTCCAAGAAAAACTGCCCCAAGGACAGATAAAGTACAAATGCCAATCTTTCAGGAAAAAATAGCTTCCCTTATTCATATGCATAATCCAATAATCATTGTCCTTCAACTCCTTTTATCACCCTTTTCTTTTGAATTTTGCTACTAAGTGCCCTTCAAGAGGAGAAAACAGAGATAGAAATAAAAAAAACAATGAAAGATAATTAAACCCCTTATATTTTAGATTACTTTTTCAGATGTAAGTTTTCCATTAGCATCTCAGTCTTTCATTTTTGTGGTCTGGGTTCTCCCTAGAATCTGGCCCTTTTAAAAACTCCTCTTCCATTCTCACCAAATTGAAAGTCATGGCATTAGCAGCAAACTGGGACCTGAACTCGTGGGATGTATCTGTGTGGCTTCACTACTCTGTTATTCAAGTTTCACAGGCAGACATTGCACTTGAACACTCCCATTGGAGGCAGCTTTTTCCAAAGTTGCTACCTGGCGTCTGAAACAGATTCCAGCCACAACTCTGCCCAGCAGCATTGACATGATATGGCCAAGACAGCGAGCACAGGCCACGGCCCACTGTTCCAGCTAGTGTATGGAAAGCTTCTCTACCACACAAGATACCAAGTTCATGAGCCCACTGAGTTCTCTTCAGTTCCCCCCTGATACCTTGCATCACTGAAAGTAAAGAAGACCAAGGAAGGAATAAAAGCAGCAAGGAAGCAAGAGAAAAAAAGACAGGAGAAGGGAACAGTGTAAAGACAACAGAGGTGCTTGAAATGCTGAGAATTAGTTGGTTTTCATAAAATTTCCACAGATATGTTAAATCACTACAGCTGGGGGTTAGCCACTATAATTGTCTTCTGCTAGCCCATGGGACTAACATGCTTCAGAGTTATGTGCCCCCAACAAACCGTACAGCCACCTTAAATACCATCTGCAAGGACATCATAAAAATACACAAAGCAAAAAATTTGTAAACAAGGGTTAGTAGCACAGTGGTACAGTAGATTGTCAATAAAAACAATAAAAGTGTGGATACAGATTCGTCTACCTTGTGTGTAACATTATTGCAAGTTACAAGGGAGGGACTCTGTAAACTCATAATTCTGGAGATTTGTTAATAAGCACAGAGCAACAGGTAAGTGACCCATCTATTTTCTCCAGTTCCGTGTTGGCTATTGGGATCAGCATGTGGTCCTTCAGTTTTTCAAATACCTGTTCAGGAGAGAAAATGGAACATAAATCATTACACTTTACACCTCTGCTTTCCCTTTTCTCTAAGGATTTACAGAATGAACAGTATTTATCAGCCGGGGCTAAGCCATCTCATCATCTGTAATCAACACTAACATTTACAGTGTACGTGGCGTTCTGGCTATGGGATTCACACACATCCATCCTGCAGTGAAGGGAACTGCTGCTACATCCACTTATGGAGAAAAAGCACCAGGGGCACAGGGGACAAAGTAATTAAATCAGTAGTGGAGATGAGAACAGAGCCCAGGCCTCCCACCTTTTGCCATCTGGTATTTCCATGCCTGGATACAACAGCCCATTCTGGAAAGTACCCGACTTCAATTCCCAACGACTTCCCAGCAAGGCCAGGATGCGGGGGGTCTCCCAGGCACCTCTCACCTTTGCACTCTCTGGGTACTCCTCAGGGGCTCGGTGCAGCAGGACGTGACCTTTGCTGGGAATGTTTAAGTAGATGCAGTTAGCAGCAGCATCATCGGGCACTGTCAACTTGTCATAGCGGTGGTCACTCATCTGTTGCATGGTCTGCCAGAAGACACAAAACACAGCTATTTAGACCAAGCACATCAGCAGCCCTAAACAACTAGGAGAACACAGCCTTCAAAAAATAGCTCACTGTGACTGCTAAGTCAGCCAAGGACCGTTTTACTATGCATCGAGTAAGAAGATCTCTTTTCATCTCTGCCCTTCAAGGAAGAATCTGCTAACCCTAACTGAAATGAGCAGTAGAAAACCTTTGTGAATGGTTCCTGCAAGCAGCAGGATTAAGCAGGGCATGCAGTAAGCATCCTCTGTGGGGTCTTTTCCTCAAGGAATGCACATTAAGCATGCAAAACTCCTGCACACATTGATGGACACTATAGGTACTCAGCACCTTCAAAAAATAAAGCAGCCATCATTCAGTACTTATAAAACTAGCGTGAATTAACACAAACAGGACAGGAACAGTTCCCAGCTTGGATATCAGCCCAATCTTAATTCTTTTCAAGGACCTCCTTTCTGCTTTCCAAGCAGTTACTCTTTCGCTAAGCACCTGTGCTGGGGAGCGAGAAGGCACGTCTCCACTAATCCTCATTCCCAAGGGGACAACACAATAACCTCATAAGAACAGTAGAGCTGGTGGGTTTCAGAGGCTTAGTTTATAAATATAGGGCTCATACACAAATTTGGATCCTGGCTGGAATTCCTGAGACAGAGACTCTCAGCAGATGAGAGGTATAAGGTACCATGTTTTGGATCAGGCTCAGCTTTTTAATATGGATGGGAAAAGTCTTTTCCCCATTGTACCGTTCCAGCTTTACTCCAGCTTTACCCTGACAAAGACTGCGACTAAGACAGAAGTGAACAAAGGTCAAAGTCAGAATTTCAGTCCTACTAAAAGGCTAAGCAAATGCTAGTGTTCCAGTTTCTCTCCTAGACCCGCAATGTCACCACACATATTGCAAAGACGCAAACAGGAAGAAAAGGAGAAAAGGCTTTTTTTTTTTTTTTTTTCCCCCCTCTCTTTTTGGCTTAAAAATACACTAATGTTTTCCTAAAAATAAACTGTTATTCTGTTACCAAAATTTTTCAATTTCCTTCTCAGGGAAACCCCACGGATGTGCAACGCAGAACAGAGAGCAGACTTTAATTTTAGGCACAGCTAAGTTTAGCATTAACCCATTTGAAGGTCATTCATTTGTACTACTTCTCATTCATAAAAAAATACTATATAGAACTGAATTATACTGAGGATCTACAGTATACTGGGAAGCAACAAATCAACTCCAGCCTGCATACACCTACAGTAAGTAATTCCTTTATAGGTCTGGATACATTTTTCATGCTGTAGCCTGAGTCATCCACATCCCACAGAGAACATGAAACTCACAGTGAAGGATGCCAGGCATTCCTGGGGAAGCTTTATCAGATTGTCATTTCTTGTTCCTTCTGAAGTTATGAAACTCTCCTGAGTTCCCAAGGTCACATCTACCTCCATAAAAGGTTAATGTGTTTTTCTGGGGAAAAAGTCCTTGCACCTTTACTTCATCGGATGCGTTTTTATTACTGTGCTTACCGTGGTTGGCTTTCCTATTTAGCATTTTGTTTCAATTACGTTGCCAAGGTGTACTTTATTATGCTTCCCTTAATGCTGCAGACATCTATCAGCAGGGGACATGCCTGCACCCAGTGTGGCTTTTTCTCCCTGGTAATCAGGGCCAGCAGACTCATCCTCTACCTGCAGCTTCTCTTTTCTCCCCTACATAATCTTTTTAAGTCTTGATTAAGGAAACGTATTTACTAAATCTGCACTAAAATACGTGTATCAGTAGAGGAAAAGCCACCCTGCCTGGATCTCCCTCAGCTCCCAAACACTTGAGCTTTCTCCAGTCCCTGTTGGAAACAGAATCCCAATATTGTAAGTTCTCTGTAGGAACAGCTTATTCCTCAGAAATACATTGTGAATCACTGTGAAACATTTCCATATGAAATCATGAATGAATTCTTGAGCAGAAGGGTACAAACACATCTCCCATTCTTTCACTTCCGCAAAATGCTGAAGTGAGAACACCAGCAGCAAGCAGAACTGAAGAACAAGTGACAGGGCTCTAACTGTGCCTCAGGAGCCAACTTTGGGGAGCCTGGGAGAGTGGCAGGGGCACGTTAGGAGGGTTGTTTTCAAGAGTGAAAAGTGCAGAAGTGGTGGCTGAATTATTTCAGAAACAAATGAGGAAAACCATGAGTGGTAAGTTGAGATGAGGCAGCACAGGAGTTTGAGTGCACAGATGCAGGAGTGGGAATGGCGTCTCTGCTAGCTTGAACAACACCGCAAGAAAGCATTATTAGCAACTGGGGGTTTGACAATACAAGATTACCCTCCTCCTTGGTCTTGAGAGGAAAATGTCATTTGCAAGCTTTAATTGCTGTTACAACTATGCCTACATGTTAAAGTACTGTGTTGAGAGAGTACCCAGGCAGTAACACCCCAAGCCTGACCCACAGGCAAGCTCTGGATGCAGCAGAAATACACCAATATGGTGTCATTTTAAAGATCCACGGGGTTTCCTGTATTTCTACTATGTAAAGTCACTGGGCATGTGCACCTGGCCAGATAGGTCTCCAGGGCAGAAAGAAAGATAAAAGCAAGGTCCTTTGATTGCATGTTCTATCAGATACACCCCAAAAATGCATGGTTTTGGGGAAATGACAAGTTTACAAAGACTGTAGCGCTCACACAATGCGCCTGCGGAGTGCTGGCTTTCTGCCCACAAACGCTGTACAACCAGCTACGTGAAAAGCCAGGCATTTCCCGCATGCCTATTTTCTCTGGGAATTTTCTTTTGCCTGAAGAGGGTAATTCTCACTGCGCATTCTCTCAGCCCTTAGTCATGCTTTCCTTGTGTTGAAGTCATTCACATAGCCTAAACTGCCTTTTCTATAGTTTTTTTTAGTGTGTCCTCAGACAACTGAGGTAATGGATAAGCTCAATAATCCTAAATATGAAGCAGCATTATGCATGAAGGAAAAATGCGTGTGCATTTAGGGCCTATTATCACTGACAGAGTTGAGATGACCACATGCACTTTTAAAACAGGCCAAGTCTAGTTACAGATTTTCCCTCTCCATGGGGAAGGACCCTGTCGGAGCCCTGCTGCCACCAAGCATCCACACTGCTGCAGGACAGAGAGCAATCAAACCCACCACACCTGCAATGTGCCTTTATCTCCAACACCCCACAAGCAAACCCAAACATATAGTGAATATTTCTCTGCCAGCATGGCGATGAACACTGCACTTAAAACCACCCATGTCACAGTGACAGAGCTGAACCCAGGACACAGAGGAGCTGAAATGCAGATTTTCAGGGCCTGAGTTTAAGTTTGATTATCCCCTGGCCCCCAACATTTAAAAGAAAAATCAAACCTAAGCCCAAGTCAAACACATGTACCTTTACACCTACAAGATCATTCCCTCACCAGCTTTCAGCTACTCTTTCCTAAATCCTTCAAGTCACAGTATTTTTCAAAGAAAACTATTAACTTAAAAATATTTAAAGTATTCTTTTCATCCAATCCTTTCTCTTTCTTTCCAAGCACATTAAAGTTTGGTCTGTTTTACACAGATGCTTAGGTAGCATTTGTGCCTTGGGTACAGAAAATAGTGCTGGTTACCAAACCTCCCATTTCTTTTAAATGCTTGCAGAACCTGGCAGACCTTCCTCAGTGCTGCATAAATGGGGGTCTTCAGACCCATGTGAGAGGTAATGATATCCCACTTCTGAATCCTAAGATAAAGACTGGAAGTGGCCGAGGTTTGGTATGTGGCTCTCTGGAACCTCAATTCATTAGCTGTCATATAGAGTAATCCTAGCTAGAGCTCGCTTTTGAACCTGTGGCAAGGTAGCTTCAGAGTTCAGACACACACTGTGCAAGGAAGCATTTCTTTTCCTTTTTTTTCTGAACTTGCTCCTTGGCTTTACAGCTGCCCTGCTTCTTGCACTAGAAGAGACAACAAGCAATTGATCCTCGGTTGCCTTTTCCACATCATTCCTTATTTTATAGGCACCTATTATCCCATTAGTTGTTGCTTTTTCAGGTTCTAGTCATAGCTGCCTTAGTCTCCTTAGGCAAGCTGTTCCAGGTATCTATCTTTGTTGCACTTTTCTGAATCCTTCCAGTTCTACTCTACCTATTTTTGGAATGAAGGTACAGTGCATGCCAAGTACACACAACAGCCAACATTCAGATGCACTACAGCTTTAATTAGTGGCATAATGATGTTATTCATTAAAGTTATATGTAACCATTCTATGATTTCATTTTCAGCTGAGCTGGCAATTTCAACAAGCCCAGCATCTTACTTCTGTAGCAATGACAAGTCAGAGCACATTATTTCATATGTGATGTTCACATCATCATTCTCCCTGCCCCTGCTGCACATCACTTTACGCTTATCTACACTGAATTCCATTCATCGTTTTATTGCCCCATCTCTGTCTATTAAGTTCCTTCCTCACTTCTTCATATTTGAAGAAACAATTGGCACTGGAGAAAGAAAGCAGCAGCCTTAGGGTTCAATACAAGAAAGTGCAAGACAGAGTGGGATTGGTAAGCTATGCCACAGTGCTACCTGCCTGGTGGAGGGACTCAGCCTGCCATACAAACCATGCTACTCAACAGCTTCTCAGAGTTCCCATCAAGTGCAACAGTGCCAACAGTGACCATAAACAGTTGGCCAGCCTGACCAGAAGGGACAGAAGAGCAGAGCTGGAAAAGCCAGTGATCTTGCTTGAATGTCAAGATCTATGAGGAGTGTCACCCCCGAAACACAGGCAGGAGAGACAATAGTGGACAAGACAGCCACTTTGAGCAGCATAAATCACAGTAGAATTATCTAAAGCTTGTTGTCAGGTGCTGAAAAGTTACTAGAGACAGAGGATAGGATAGCATAGAGCCTATGGATGCAAACTGCATTTGAGATCTATTTGAAACCAGCAATGCCCCAGCCTGCCGTGGTCAATTTGCTAAGTTTCTTAGCCCATACACAGCCAGAGCATTACTCTAATTTCCATCTACCACCCACACTCTCAGCAGCTGGACTTTGGGCTTTCCTCCCTGCTGCACCCTCTCAGTCATGTTTTCCAGAACACAGAGCTCTTTAAGCAATGTCTCCCACCCTGCTCCTCGTCTTTTCCTGGCGCAGGACACCTTTTGCATCACCGCTGATGTGACCGGTCCCAAGTGCTATTCACGTGCATACCTGTGCTGCTCTGCCCCTCTGAACCACATTATATCATGTCCATGCTGTCACCTGCCTGCCAGCTCTGCCCAAAGAAACCACAAATGGAAACCAAATGGAAACCACAACCTGAGGAGGGGAAAAAGGAAGTGGCTTACATGTGTTGTTGCGTTCAGTCAAGAAGGCGAGAGGACGAACATCCTGTCTTTTGGAACAGGAACCCAGGGAAAGAAGAGTCACAGGAAAAAAAAGCAGCAAAGGAATAGAAACATGAGTCCCCATTTACACAAGTCAAATGACATCTTCTCAATCAGCCTCTGACCCAGCTCCTGTGGCTGACAGCCTTACTGGTGACAACAAATACATATTGAAAGGGATGCTTTCCTTGCCCTTTGAAAAGGAAAATAAACCAAAATAGATTAATCCAACAGCCTCTCTTCTATATATACTTTTGATTCTGTATCTTCCAAAAGACTAATTTCTTCTGCATATATACAACTGAAAAGCGCTGACACTCAAAGTGTATTTATTATAACATCTGACTTTTAATCAAAAGAACTTCTAATTAAAAGAAAACCACAACTAGTTGCCTTTTTAAAGTAGCAAGTCATCTGGTACTCAGTGAAGACTGTGTCCTCTGAGGTGCTGTACAGTCCTGATTAATCAAGTAATGGAAAACCAGAAGGAGCTAAAAGGAAAATGCACAGGATTTCTATATTTTCCTATTGTAATGCTGAGAACAGCAATTTCACGTTTTTTAAATTTGGGTGCAAGTTATCAATTGTTCTCTGGATTTCACTACCCCTTCTTTGTTGCTGCATTACAGGAAAGTCATCAGTCATCTGCACTTGCTGCTAATTCCCTACCTGATGTCATCCTCTTTAGGTTATTAATATTAGTAATCATTTCCACAGCAACCCATTGTGATATCGTAAACAGAGGATTATGACTTCATGTGGGGAATAAGCAGAGGCACAAATGATGAATTTTTAAGGAAGAAGAGACAATGTCTTCACGTAAACTCGTGCATTACTAGAAAAGACAGACACTATGCAGACAATAGGAAGAGCAGATTTAGCTGAGCCTTTCAATGCTGCCTGGAGGTACAGGCTGCTTTCTAAGAACACCAGACAGTTGAAGTTTTCCCTTCGGTGCCCCTTCTGGAGGCAGTTCCGTGGCAAAGCTGGGAACCCCTCAGCTTTATGCAGGCACTATAACCCTGCTCTCATGCAGGGGAACAGTACTTGGCTTTTTAAAGCTGGCACACTGCAGAGACTTCAGTCATAGAAAATGGAACAAGAACAAAAGGCATTTAATCACAGAAATGGGGGCAACTGCCAATGCTAGAACAACTCCTAGCACCCAAGTCTTTAAAAGCACTGCTCTGATCAGAGCTTTGGATACAGACCAAGGGTCTAGTGGCTCAAAAGAGACTCCCTTCTATTTTATCCTTATGATGTGGTTTCTATAAACCTCCCCTGACCTCTGTCAGAACAGCTGCATCTGCAATAGCATCCTTCAGGGAATAATTTAGGGGATGAATGAACAGCTCCACTCCCAATAGAAGATATTGAATGGGAGAGTTAAGAACAAGGCAGTCCAACCTTTTATCAAAAGCGGATGGAGGGGGTGGGTGTATTCACTGAAGTCATGGTACTGCACTACTGCACATATTCCAATACACTGCTGTCCACAATGAAATCCCATTGACTAATGAGGTCAGAGCCTGGGTTACAAAGGTCAAGCTCGGAAGTGCAAATGTCACCACTGCTCCAGAGGACATGAGTGGTTGCAAGCTTAGCTGCATTACCTGCTGTGCCTTGAACTTGCGTGGCAATGCAACTCTGCCCTGACATCTGCCACAGCCATGCTGCCTCTGCAATCAGCATGCGTTCTTCTGAAACCCCAGACATTTCAAATGCAACTCCATTATCCCAGATCCCAGAGGGAATACCGCAGACACAGCTGGCCACAGGGATTAGGCTCAGGCCATATGGTGGGATGAGTGCTCTCCTCGTTGCAGCCCTCACTCCTAGGCACCATGCTGGATTTCCTACCTTCCTCCCAGGCCCTCTGCTCCTTTCTGAGATCCATCAGCAAATACCACGCATCTGGCATTACCCCAGAGAAATGGGCTCACACCAAGACTTTCTCTACCAGTCCCCACGGAAAGACCCTGTTGTTAGTGCTTTGGAAAGTGCCCAACATTAGAGCCGATCCAAAGGACAACATAATTTCCCAATGGGTGAGAATACAACTTCATTAGCAGCCACTTGCTACAAATACAATATGTACTGCTTGCAACGTAATGGTTGAGTTTGCCAAAGCTGGGAACCTGTGTAGCCCTCAGATCCTTTGGGACTGTTATCAAGCTATCCAAAGGGTGACATAGAGTGGTCTGAACATAGACAAAGCTGTGCAAACCAAGGACTGTGTCCACCATCATCTGCTTCTGTCCAAATCTTCACTCGTCACAGAAAGTAGAGGGGATTTGTGCTCTGTTCAACCAACACAGACACCAAAGGACAGAAACATGGCTTTTCAGGATTTAGCATAGAGGAAGTACAGCAATAGATGCTGTGTCACAGTTCCCATTGTCGTCTTGTCTAGCACTTGCCTTTGCTGCTGGAACCTGAACTGGATTACATCCCGGGCCAGTTCCTGCTCTTCTGTTGTCACAGCAAGACCCCAGGGCTGCGTCCTTCATTGTGGTAAGAGCTGTGCAGAGCATTCTCCTGCAGTGCTGCCCCACCACCATCCTACACAGAGGCTGACACTGTCCCAGCCCAAATTCATCCTCACTCATGCTCATGGTTAAGGTCACTGACTCCACCAATGCAGGATCAGAGCCCAAATCTGACATGCTTGGAGGAAATCCTGGCCTCACTGGAGTACCAGAAAAACCCCAGGCTTTACCAGCTCAACAGGCACGGCTAATGTTCAACTATGGAATTGCGCATATGGAATTATGGACAGGTTTAACTACAAAAAGGAATTAAATGGATGCTGAAAACAGCAGAGGGAAGTTAAAATTTCAGCTGTAATAGCCACTACAGGCCCTGGTACTTTCTGCAGTTCATTTGTCTCTCTCTTTTACTCAGTTTCCTCAAGTGCCACTTTTCAGCGGCAGCCCAAATAAATATTCTATACTTGCCAGAGCCTGAAGAGGATTTCGCAGTTAACATGTCACTTCTGATTTATTATCTGCTTCTAGCATGTGCTCTATAATCCTAAACTCTGTGCACTCATTTCCTAGCTCCCTTGCAGTGCTTTACATTACACACACTGCACTAAACGCATGATCAATTGCACTCTGCCATATGTGAGCACCAGATGCAATTTCTTTTTCTATTTTTGAAGTATAGTGAGGACACATGAGTTGCACCAGTGCAAACAACGAAGGAAAATTTCTCTTTCAAACAAGACTGTTAGTAGGAAGATAAATTCTATTTTAAATAAGAAATGTTAGCATTGCATGATGTAGCAGTTCACTTGCTGCCTAACAAGACAAGCTACGGAATGAAAACAACTCAACCAGAGATAGTTAAAGACAGCTTAATCATCTTGCTTGTATGACTGCATTTCCAGACATGAAAAATGGCAACAACAAAGGAGAGGTTTAAAATAACAAGCTATCACAATAAAGGAGTGACATGCTGGGCCGTGCCAGACAAATGACCCAGTGGAAGGTCAGGGAACCGTACTGCCACACAGACTGCAATGGGTAAAGAGAGGAACAGCTGACAGCACTGCTATAGCTCAGCTGCCCCACTAAAATGCAAGGAACAGCTTTTAATTCCGAGTATCAGAGTCTCCCAGAGATCCTCCTGCAATTGCATTCCCACAGGACTGCAAGAAGCTGATTACCAACTGACATTTTTTTCTTCAGAGGCAAGTGAACAAATACAAAGAAATCACTGAGGTCATAAAGCAAGAATTCAGATGTTAGAGAATGTTCCTGATCAGCAGCAACTGCCAACTCCATCGTTTCCAAGATGGATGCTCTACCTATTTGTTTTCCAATAATTTCTCTGAAGAGATTTAGACTGAAGGAACAGCTAGAGGCTCCCCAGGATGACAGTGGAATTGGATCCAATACACTGAGCAAGAAACACACTCTGGGTAACTTCATATGTGGCTCTGACAGGGACATGGTTGCCTGATGTAACCTGCTAGCTCACTAGGAGAAGGACACATGCTGCAGTGCAACTCTGCTGTTCCAGGCCAGAATCCCTAACCTCAACTGGTGTGACCTCAAATGGTGTGGTCCCTAACCTCAAATGGCATGAGCAAACATGACCATCACACACACTGCTGAATGTCTGATGCAGAGAAACACACTGAAAACCGACATAGTTAATCTCTTTTTTTAAAAGATATCCACCAACAGTCGAAGGTTGCTAGGTTATCTTGTTCATTGCCATCTTCTTTTAAAAATGTATCTGCTTTTTACTATACCTTGACTAATGCTGGTGTTTAATTGACACTTAGTTACCACCAACATTTAATCAGCTTATTCAAAATATATTTTTGGCTACGATAGCTGAATTGATGCACTGCAACAGTGAGCAGGGCTGTGCAAAAGGCTTTAATCAAACTGATGAGTTCTCAGATTAGTCCTGGCTCAAGTTCAAATTGCAGCTCTGAGCAACCAGTACTTGAATTTTGCTCATGTTTATAAACATTCTGTACAAGTGTAGGGCTGCCTGGATATCTGCAAAGTTCATCAGGCTGCTGCTCACAACACGTTTAGAGTTTGAGACTCTAACAATTTGGGATTGTGCATATTTCACAGGGAAAGACGCAGGGCACTTTCCATCCCAGACTAAATCAATCTAACATCATCAGGAACATCAGACTTCTACAACCAAAACTATTTGTCATTTCTTACGGAAGATGACATGGGTGATAAGCTGGGAATGTGCTCCCAGAGCTTCATGTAGTGATTTCTAATAAGAGAGCAACTTTGACAGCTTGTTCAAATGAATGAGCAAACTTAAAGCCACTCCAAACTGGGAAGTCAAAGGACCATCCTCTTGTTTAAGACTCAGGCAGAACAATCAGGTTGCTATCCTGATTTACTGTTAATTGCTGCCAGGCTGCAAGTCTAAGCCAGCCAGGAATACACTTTCCTGGCCTCCATAATTCAACCCATCTCCAGCAGGGGAGAAGGAGATTTGAAAGGTTGGGTTTATCTTAGCTGGGGACTGATACATTTTAAATGATAAACTGTCATCAGAGTAAAAAAAATAGATAAAAGAAATAATAAAAAACAAAAACAAAAACAAAACAACTTTGCTGCTGAGCTCTAATAGTAAAAATGATGCTGCTGGGAAATGAAAAGTCCTAGGATTATACCCATGATGAAAATGTTCGAGCTCTGAAAAGCAAATGTGCAATGAATTATCACAGCATGGCAGCAAGGACAAGAAGTCTCCTGGGCCTCCATCTTGCAAATATTTAAGGAAGTTTCATAGTGATAAATATCACTAGCTTATGGAAGCTGAGGAGATGTACAAGACATGCCGGATGGGCTCCTAAGCTCTTTGAGGGCCAGGGATGTTGCTTTCAGAGTTACATATTATTTCTGCTGTAAATGTTCTGCCTGGCACAGATTCAGTTCAGTGGCCCTGGGCACTGATAGCGGAGCTGCTCTAAATTCACACTTTAGAATCAGGGCAAGAGATGCAAGTCAGGTTGCATAAGCTGTATTTAAACTGAGCAGATTTCAGAGGCTTTCTCACTTGTACAGCAGAGCTACCTTCACCACTCCTCATTTATTATAAGGGACACAAAACTGGCTTCCTTCATGAGTTAGCAATCATGTCGCATCATGGAGGCTTCCGCACAGCCGAAGAACAAAGCCTGCACTTAGATTCTTTTTTGGCAAAAGAATTAGCATAATCATAAGCTGAAAATTTAGGTCTTACTGCCACCACCTTAAAGTAAATTTTGGTTTAACCTTTCAAGGCAAGTCCTGAGAAAAATGCATAAGGCAGCAGTAATGCTTTCAGACGTGCTCTGGCTTACCTGCACCTCCAACCAAAGTGGGCAGGATGTTAGGTCCTAACGTAACAAGAGGGACAAACTCCCTCTAGCTTCACTTCAGGTAAATCTCAGTTGCACTTTGCTGATTTGGTGCCCCAGCTAAAGCTTCTGCTGCAAAACATCAGTGCCTGCATTACCATGCAGGAGCAGAGATGCTGATCTCTCCGGTGAGCTGTCTCATTGCCTATATGCCTAACGAGATTCACGGCTTCAGGTGTCTCTGTGCCCACATCTCTAAAAACAGCTTAATTTGGTCTATTTGCTCAGAACACACCCAGCAGGCAGGAAAGCCACTGAGCCCAGTGCAAGCCACAGCAGCAATAAACATTTCCCACTGGGGATGGTGGTGTTAGTACAGTGTTGACCTGCTACACAATGGATTATTGGTTTCCAAGTCTGCTAAGTAAAGAGAGACCCAGACTCATGAGGCCTCTTAGTGTCACAGTTCAAACCCACACCTCCCACTCTAGAGGAAAACATTCAGAGACTCAAATTATTGGTCAGACTGCGATAAGACTACACTTCTTTCTGTTGAAGCCATGCTGTTATGAGACCCTCTTGGGACCAGAGAAGAAAATGCACGACCAGGAAGGAACTCAACTTTGCAGCCAGGTGATGGAGGAAGGAGGGATGGGGAGTCTTGGATGCTGGTCCCTGCGGCTGGAGTTACTTCCTGATTTTTTCCCAGGAAGTCTACGCTGCAAAATGCGTTCAGAGGTCATCAACATCACAACAGCGATCATACCCTTTTCCCTCCTTCTTCATGCCAAAACTTTTACTTCCCTTCTGGCAATTTTAAAAGCCACATGGCAACATCTGGAGTAAATATCGACACCACTCTGATATTTCCTTCCTCCCTCCTATCACCAAACTATAACCTTTTTAGTCAACAAAGCTGTAAGTAATAACCTGTACAATCCATTTATTTCCTGACGATAGCTAAAGCTAAATTAACATCACTGTTCTCTTGCCCGATACAAACATTCTTTACAGTTTGCACATGAGAGACTCTGGGATGTACTGATTTCCTCTTTCACTAATCTACATCTATTTTAAAATTCAGTATTCTTGAGCTGAGATTAAAAAGAAAAGAATCCAACAAGTTTGTCGTTCTGATATGCCTTACCTTAAGGGCTTTCTGTGCAGCTTCACTTGATCCAATAGCAATCAAGTTTGGTCCAGCCATGCTGCAAAAGCCCTTCAGGTGCAAAGAATCATGAACAGGGACTGTGGAGACAGCATAATCCTGTAAGGAAGCAAAGAGCAGTTGCTATACATGTTTTTAAATTGTCCTAGGCCCATCATTATATTGAGACATTCCATGATTAATTTTACTCTCTGCAAATTAACAATAGCCACATATCCCAGGGCAGTGTCAACTGTTTAAGTACGAGATACCCCTCTGGACCAGCTTGCCTTGTCTGGTGCAACGGAGTAAAACCCAGAACATGTTTAAAAGATTACTGTTGTTGCAACTGTGAAGAAATACACTAAAAAGCATAATGAAACAATACGTATGAAAAACCTGTCCAGGGACCAGCAATAAGAACATGTTGGCAATACATGAGAACACTAAGAACATGAATGTTGATAAGAGCCCCCACTATCCAAGTTACTTTTATGCTGTAATCTCACTCTTCATACGCAACTTCAGCATCTCTGACTTTACGGGAGACTCAGACCTTCTCAGTAACTTGTACTTTTCTGTAAGTCCTAAATAAAGCGCTTGAGCCTGACAAACACCTTGGCCAGTATAAATTTACATCTGTTCAGTGGATGATAGCTTTTATTTCCCATGGCATGAATGAATCTACAAACCTTAAATGTGTCAGCCAGAATTTCTGCACCACGTTGATTTGTCCGCCTGGAAAGACCCACAAAAAATTCTCTGCCTGGAATGAAAAAATGAAGGGTAAAACAATTACAGCACTTTATTAAAGCCACCCCCCCAAAAAAAAAAAAAAAAAAAAAAAATCACATCAGCCCCCGCATCAGAGCACACACGCTTTAAAAACAGTGCAGCTTTAGAGACATTCTGAAGCAATCTTTCATGGATTGTCATTTTCCATCTTTCTCTCTCAAGTTGAGCAGCAAAACTGAAAATTCAGCGTAGAAGAATGCAACCTGCAATTCTGAGCTGATAATTTAAAGCAATTATCTTTTTCCAGAAGACACATTTCACCAGAAGCATAAATAGCTTCCTCTTCTAAAGCTCTGCAACAGTCATTGAGTCAGGAAAGAGAACAGCTGGGCTGGATTAGTACAGCACTGATTGACCATTTCTCTCTGCCTCTGAGATTTCCTCTGGTCTCAAAGGCAGCTCTACAGCCACCAGCATCCTCCGGCTCCAAAGAAAATCAGTGCTGGATCTGCACTGTTTTAGAAAGGCCTCCCTTCCTGGTCTGCCTCTTTCAAGACCCTTCTTTCCCCTCGGTTAACAAGCAGCTAGTCTACTGTGATGCTGATCAAAATGAACAGGCTCATTCAGCACAGGTGGGGAGCAAGCGTGTGTGCAGCCAATGTGAGAAAATGCCTAATGGGTTTAATGACACAAAAAACACAAGCAGTATCCTCATCTTTGAAGGCAACCATGCATACAAGTTGTCTAGCAAATGACATCTGGCAGGCAACTCCACCACTTTCCCCAGAAACTGAAAATGCATTTTTCACATTTTATTCATTTACCTAGTGACAATTGTCTGCACCAAGCTTCTACAAGCCCTGAAAATGAGTCTGGTGAACTTGGCTGCTTGTAATAAGGCATATGAAACAACTGCAGCCAGCTGACTACTGAAAGCATTTTTCTTAACAGTACTTTACAAGCTAAAGTAAAATTTGTATGCGCAGTGCTGCTCTTTGGACTGTGTGTACTGCTACTTCATTTATTCAGGTATTAGGCAGGACATTGAGGGTTGTATTGAAAATTCATCTCTGCTGCCTTCGTGACATATAGTAAACAACTGATTTAACAAACCACACAAACGACATTTTACGATGCAGACAACAGAGAACGTATCGTCTTCAAGGCAGTTGGAATAGGTAAGCAGCAAAGTCACTACCGCTATACCTGTAAATAAGACATCTCCACCATCCAAGGTAGCATTTTCATCCACCATCTCTACTATATTGAGGTTGAGACTTTCTAGTGCTCTCTTCATGGATTCAACCTGTTTAAAAGAAAGTTTAACTATATTGTATCACTGAAAAACTTAAAAACAATACCAGAAATACATATCATTAATAAGAATGAAAGTCCTTTAAGTTAGCAAGATGGATGGCAGGGTCCTTTGCGTCCCTGCCCATTGCAGTTTCCCAACTCTTTTCAGAGGCCTTTGTGGTCTGGACAGGATGGTGTATCAGGTAGCTTGTCTGATCTGCTCCCTGGAGGTTCCTCTTTCTCTCTATCACATCCTTGTTCTCCAGCTACTTTACAGAAAAAGCCTTGGACACACTGTTAAAGTAGGTGCCTCAGTTTAAAGTTAAATGAAACAAAGGCAGGTCTTTGTGCAACCTGGAGAACACTGATGGGTTAATGCTGCAATGCAGAACTGTATCCAGGAGCTTCCCGAGACCAAGGGACTCACCCTCCCCATGCAAAATCCCATCTAAGGCTTTGGCACACAGACTGGAGCAAGCCAGCAGCATGCCCTTTACAATTATTAATACTTCTTTTTGCTCCTCTTTCACTTGATGCTAAAATTACTTCAGGCTGAAACCTGGCACTCAGGAGTCTCCAGGCTCAATAGTAACGCTTCATCTTTCTTAATCTTGCTGCTCCTTCTCCAGTGTACTTTAAAATTAGGCTTATAGGGAAGACTAGACCCACGCAGAATTTTAAAAAATAGATAGGAAACAGCTAAATTAATATCGGAGAACTGACTGTTGTACAAATACAGCAACATTTTATAACATCCATGTACTGATAGCACAAAGCTTTCTTTTGCCTGTGAAGCCCAGTGGTTTTCACTGTCCAGGTGCTACGTGCTTAAGAGCCATAAGACCCCAAAGAAGAAAACAATTGCTTAATATTGAGAAATAACATTGAGGCTTTATATAAGGTTCCCAATCCAAGAACACCCAGACTCACTGTTTTGTGCTGACACGAAGCAGGCAAGCAAACTCATGACTGGGACACCCCGATACAGGAGTACATCAGCCACAAACAGTTGGAATAAATAAATAACTCATCTGATGAGTATATTTAAGGCAGAAGGCCAAACCACAGGAAGAAACAGTAACACCCAGCCTCTTGTGTGGTCACCTATCTCCAGTTAATTCACCCCGCCCCCAGCAGGTTCCAAAATCAAAACACCAAGAAGAGAAAGCCCTTTCAGGAGACGTGCTGCTGATCAGATGCTGCCAGCAAAATTGGTTTGGGCTTGAAGAGGAAGCCAAGCCAGTGGCTGCCCTTGCTGAGCACCCATTCCCCATGCTGCTTCTGTCTTCCTCCCCAATACCGTGTTCACACCAGCCAGGAGCAACAACATTGCTGCGGATGCCACAGAGGAGTACCCCTCTTGCTCTCTGTGGGGAGAGCCAAAAGGAAAAGCTTCTCTGGACCACAAAAGAACATCTGAGAGAGTAAAAAGGTGTAACACCCAGGCAGCCTGCAGGGAAGACATGAAAGTGCCTCATGCTGTGCAACAAGCACCACAAGCAGGATAGACACTCTGGCTGGAAAATCTGTGTCTGTTAATGGCCTAATAAACTTAATGGTCAGAAGGCAGCAAATTACTGTGAGAAGAAAAGCAGCATCTCAGCTATGTGTGAGAGGCTGAGGGTACAAAAGCCCAAAGGTAGATCTGCCCATGACCAGAGCAAACAAGCACCAGTCACTAAGGCGGGTGCAGGATCCCTCTAGAAGGTGGAAAACCGCCTTCTTACCTGAGTGTTACAACCATGCAAAATGCTTGCACTGTTGGAGAAGCAACTCCAACACAGCCAGGAAAGGTGCCGCAGAGCTTCTTAGGAGACACAGGCAGAGAAGCAGCAGCACTTCACATCCCCAGGCCAGAATGGTCAATTAATAACACTTGCACTAGAGTGCCAATTAAGCAAAGTGCCTAACTAATAAGAATAGTGGAAGGTAAATGCTGACTTTGGATTTGTGATTCGAGTCATATGGATGTTTTAATCACCAGCTGCTGAGTACCATTTAACCACCAGGCTATGGCAGAGATGCGTCAAATTGTTTATTTAACATACAGGGCTTGATGCAGCTGTAGCACAGACATTAAGGAAAGTTATCAGAACTAAAAGTTGTCCACAGAAAACTAGTTTAATTTGCTCTGTGATTGTTCCAGGCTTTGAAGATATTTATAAGATGCTCAAGATGTTTTCCCCCCAACAGTTGAGCTCATTTTAGCTTATGAAACCAAATTTAAGTAAATAAAATGACTACCATATAAATAGCTGCATCTTTTTTCCATGATGGGTGTTAATGGATTCAAGTCTACAGTTCAATGTTTTGCAGAGTTTTTAAGCAGCCAGTAAAAATTCCTAGAGTTTTAATTGGAAAGTGCTGTTCACACATCTAGTGACATATGCTAGGAATATCTTTCAATATCCTCTGCTTGTGTAAAATAGAAGTCCCAAGTTACAGTTTGGTTTCTATAGGCAACATCAGGAACTTTATTCAGTAGAAGCAGAAATGAAAAATGGACCACAAACTGAAATGGAGATGAGCAGAGGGAAGACTTGATGCTATTAAAAGGCAACTAGAAAGAAAAAAAAAAAAAAAAGAAAATCAAAGAACAAAAGCCCAACTTGTAAGTTCATGATTCAACAAAACCAAAAATGAGCAGTCCATCTGCTTTTGCATATAGCTGAGGTTCCTGCATGGGGATAGCGGTCTTGCATTGCCCCCACCACATCATCTTTAAAGCCATCCTGCAGCAGTCGTGAGTAGGGTTTCCAACATAGCATATCCACAGTACATGTCTGACAGATGATCACCTTGGAAACAGTGTAACTGTGTCATTCAGAGTTTGGGTTAGTATATGGTAAAGTCCACACAAATAGCTTGAGTCTATATCTTATCATTGCAAAAGGAAATAGAGAGCTTGGCTCTACCCTTAAGCCTTCTCACATCAGAAGGATTGTGCCATTTTCCAACAGAGCTCCTACCCCAGAGGGAAAACAAGATAAAATCTTTAGCTAAGGAGGGAGAAGTGATTGTTATCCTCAAGCAAGAAGTTAAAAATAGGGGTGCAGCATTGGATTTTTATGAAGTCCTTTCCCCTCCTCATATTATCCTCCCTAAACAATCTCTTTTTCTGAAGGAAAGTCTGATGAAATTCTATAATGAAAGAAAGAATAATTCACAGCACAAGCTTTGATGTATGAACAAGTAACCACCTCTTTCCTTCTTTTCTTCTCCAGGACAGAAATGAAAAAAGGTAGATGGAGAAAAAAAATCCTCTATGAAGCCACAGTCACCCAGGAGACACCAGTAAAACAGACAAAGCATTTGGACATAACCAGATCACAAGCATATTCACTACGAAGAAGACTTACTGCTTGCTTTTTTTCATAAGCAGCCAAGAGGAAAAGTCACCTTTCCTTGCTTTATCTCCTTTATTTGAAAACTAAAATCCCAGATAGTCACCATTGTAGCACACAAAGAAAACACTCATCAGTATCCTTTTAAGATTTCTGTATCGTATTATCTCAGGTCAGCTTAAGGTTTGTAACATGATATTGGGTTTTATTGTACATGTACCCATTAGTACAGCGGTTGAGTGTTAAAGCTTGTATGCTTTGTGTACTGATATTTTTTCTAATAAGCACATTCCTGGTGTGAGACGGGATGTGTCTAATCCATAGCAAAGCTGATTGAGAGACAATGGGCTCCAGCCAGCTCAGCTCTGTTTCAAGGAAAGAGGACAATAACTACGTTTGACATTTATAAGAATCTAATTTCCTCATGCTTTAAAAATGGAGCTCATTACCCTCCGGACTGGTGCCTTCCACCAATTACTGTAACTGATGTGTGGGAGTTTTTCCTTCTCTATATTAGTATTTGATGCACTCTAAACAGAGGCTGCTTCCTAAATTATTTACTGGCCTTCTGTGTACTAACCGTGTTATGGGATTTATGTTATTGACAGTAAGAATGAAATTATCTTTTCGAAAGACAGTGGAAACAAGGAAACAAGAAAATGATTTTTATGAACCACAGCTCACCCCTGCCAAAAGCAGGGCAGCTTTTCCCCTGAGGTGCCAGGAGTGGGCAGACTTAATATATGCAGAAGTTAAGACTATGATATCTCCGAGGTGACTATTTCTGAAGCCATTAGCTCTGAGTTCACAAAGTGCCACTGTCAATATATAATGCATTTTTCAGCAAGACTCCGAGTGAAGGCTATAAATAGAGAAGGACAAATCCGGAGCCAGGAAAGGATAGACTTCAGTTTTGCAAAACCAGATACCAGTGTTGGTCACGATCCAGGTTCTTGTTTGAATGTGCTCTGTTTGGGGATGAGAAAAATCTGTCTCCTCTTGATGATAAGCATTGCCCTTCTGGGCTTGCAGAAGCTTCAATGAAAATAAAGCAGCACTGTAATGGTTTTGAGAAGAAAAACCCAGTACTAGTTATTTTCTTGCTTTAAGTAGGTCAGATACACACCCTAGTGTATACTGATCTCAGAAATCTGTGGGATGTGGGTTATGGCAGAGTTTTCAACTCTGGCTCCCAGTGTTGATACCAGAAAGGGCCCTGCTTTTAAAGAGGTCAGCAGGAAAATGGTGGAAGAACAAGATGCTCCAGTGCTGCTAAAGCAGATCACACTGTAGGAGTGTGTTACGTGCAAGTCAAGTAAGGTCAGCTCTGTCCCACAAACAGCCACCAGCACAGCCTGATAAGGACACTCCGTTCCTCCATTCCCACCCCTGCAGCTGACAGACCATGGTTTGCTTTGGCAATAGATTCCCCCTTTCCAGCCACACAGGGCCTTTGTGTTCATCCCACCACCTCTTCCAGGAAGGGAATAGAGAAGGTGAAGACTGGCAGCTGCCTGGCCCTGAACAGAATGGCCAGCTGCTCAGCTTTGTGCTCCTGGATACGGGTGGACATGCTGCTCCCAAGGCACCCAGATTGCATCCATACTGCTCAGTTCAGAGTGATCCAATGACTTCAAACTAAGCTGTGCATCGCAACATGTGGAAAACTGTTCTAACATATAGAAAACCCTTTCTGTGACTTTCAGTTGATCCTACCCTGCCACTCTCTGCCAACACATAGCTCCAAGGCCACATCCTCGGCCAAATGGTGGGGCAGTCACACCGTAGCATCAATCAGACTTGTAGTGCCTCAGTGGCTGTGCCAGAGTACCAGCAAACAGCCAGAACCACACTCTGCTGGCAGATGTGGTCCTCTTTCCAATCTGCTCAGACAGATGTGCCATCCAGTGTGCATGCAGCATGTCTCATCCTCAACCATTTTTCATCAAAGGAGGCCACGGGAGGGCTGAGAAACAACACTGAGGTACTCCTAAGCCATATTTTCAAGCTGAAGATAAGTTGTTAGTTGCTCCTGATACACAGATCACACACCTACACTTTCAGGTTGCAGCTCTGAGAAAGTTAGTTTCATCGTTAGGCAAAGCTTGCACCAAGCAGGCATTGCTTTTGGCAAAGTTTGGGTAGTTTATGAACCGTGGTGTTCAGAAAGGGACACATGGATAATTACCCCACTTGTTATTGCCCACACACTGCTAGTTATGGATCCAACTCCACTTACTGCACTACTATTGAAACGGTTGCAACTTGTGTGCCTAGAGCTGATGTCCTTAATGCCCAGTGTCCACTGCCCGGAGAGCGATCCAAGATCATGGCATGGACAGCAACACTAGGGATTAATGGACAAGGGGAAGCATGGGAAGAGCTGACGAGAGGCAGCACAGAGAGGGACTCGCACACAGAGCAGGAGCAGGAAGTGGCATTGGGTGTCCAGAGCTTGTCCCAGAAAAGCTTTTCTGCCCTGCAGGAGCCTGGCAGGTCTCAGGAGGTCATCTCCTCCTCCAGGTCCATGCAGTTAAAAACCACAATTAATCTGGATGTCTTTGGAACATATTGTGTTCTGATAGCTAAACAGAACCAAAGCACATGAGAACAACTTTACACGGCTCACCAGCAGTAAACCGTGCCTGGGTTTCCCCTTCTTCTCTTCCACCACTTAGCCTTTAGGGATGCTGTTTCCCACAGAACAGGAGCCAGCAACCTGCTCACTTGCTGCAAAAAGTTGGGCTGAAATTTCAACCCATAACAAGTGGAAATCGTTTCAATTGGGTATAAAAAACATCACAGAAGAAAAAGGGATGCTTAAAAAGATGGAGATTGAAAGTAGAAAAGAAGGCTCACTAAGATCCACTAAGCATAAAATCAGGTTAGTGGAAAAGTTTAAGTGGCATGAATGCATCGTTACAGAAGAACAGTGGAGATTTTGCCGGATAAAGACGATGACATGAAATTCAAGTCGTACGCAGGCATGCTGAGAAAGTAATGTTCTAAATACTTTCTGCTTACAATTACAAAATGATCAATTGTTAAGTGTTGGACAGAGAAATGTATTCCATTCTGCCTGGACATGCACAGCAGGCCAAGAATGCACCTGGATAAGCCAAGCATTCATTATCTCCCAGACACTCAATATCCCATAATACCCCCAGCGGCTGCCAGCTCCTTGTCCACCCTTGACCACACGCCATGTGCCCCATTTCACAGCTGAAAAGTATTTAAAATTCATGAAGCCTGCTGAAAGCTCGACTGTCACATTCTGCTCATTCCACAGGGTATGGGAAAACCGCACAGAAGGGACATTTCAACCAGGGCTATTATGGCTCTTGAATAACCAATATTCCATTAAATTGCTAATAAACCCACTTGAAGATAAGTTGATCACAATCAAACCATACAGTAGCATTCCTTTCCTTTAACACCAAGTTGTCAGGTTTCACTCTGTACTGTACTACTGTTTCTGTGCCGTTTGTTCGTGCCTTGACACAGAGCATTCAAGATACTCACTTTGTCCCTGGTAATCTAAATGCCCTATTCTAAAGAGGCTGAAAGATCTTTGGCAAGGATAATACTCTGCTTATTTTAAGGTAGGGGACTCTCTTCAAAGGAAAATCTATGCTAAAGAAGTGAAACATAATTATACCTCAACCAGGGTATTTGGAGTTTTGTGACTTCTTGAACAAAATGCTTAGAATTTGAACATGGTGGTAAATCATACGAGCACTCTCTGCTTCCCTAGCACCCCGTCAAGCTTGATCTGGTCTGAATTTTCACTTGAGTTTCCAGTTCAGCAACTCATTTCCTTCTCCCTCCACCAAATCTTAGTTTTATCAACCAAAATAAATATATATAAAAAAAACTTCTGGAAAAAACCTTCAAGAGCATTTGTTTTGTATTAAAATGGATTTTGTTCAGTTCCTCATAGTTAATTGTCAAGCTGCTAGTATGCCTGCTGCTGCCTTCTGATCTTGCTGTGTGCACATGTCATTGTGCCAAGAGGACTCCACATTTTGTAATTTCTAATACTGAAAAGCATGTCAGTCTCCTTTTTGAAAGGGGATTTGAAAGCTTTTATCTTATATTAACTAACCCAATACTGCTGAAAACCATCACCCACCCAGCACCATCCCAGCAGGGAACTATCATCATCACCCAGTTCTGAACTCTCCTCATCACTTCTCCAAGGTGTGTGGAAGCCAACCTGCACAAATGGCCAAGAATCATCATCAGAAAGATTTGGTCCATCTAGTCTGTCTGGTGAGGAGCTACAGACAGGATCCAGTGGTCATCACGAGGCCCGCACTGCTGCATACCAAGGATGAAGGAGAAGCAATCCCTCCAGTGGGCACCTGCCCAGAGCTGCCTGGATCCAACCCAGTTCAAGGAGCAATGACCATCATTACAGGCAGCAAAGAATATTTTCCTTCACATTGAATTCACTCAATAACTGGCCTTTCACTGAGGAACATCCGGTTGCTCCTGTGTTATTTTATAATAAGGGCCCCCTGGGCAGAGGTTATACTAACCCAGCATTTTTTCCCCCTCTAATAATAGGTTTCATTCATGCTCTCAGAGAAGTTGACCTGTCTGTCTTATTTTAGCTATGGTAACACATCCTGTGAGAGTGCCCTGAAGCATCTAGACATATACAACATAAACAATGGCAGAAAATGCAAATTTTGACCATTTTCCATCTCCCGACTAGTTCCAGTGAGCTTCCCACTGCCAGGTAAGAAATCCCAGTAGGATTACAGAAGTTTGCTGATATACACAACATGGGATTAAATCCTTGAAGACACATCAACAGTTTTAAGTAGTTAAAAATACACCCAGATACAAATAAGCAAACTGAGAGTCATCTATTTGATTAAATTGGCCATCACACTGCTAGGTGGAGCATTTGAACCTAAAAATAGCCTTTAGCCATCTAATACTATATTGACAAGTTCTAATAAATTCTTCAACTTTAAAGAAAATCATGCAGTAAGCATAAGCCATTATCCATCTCCGGCTACTGTTTCTTGAACTCAAGCTGACAAAAGCCTCCCTAGGTGACAACAATGAATACTACTGACCAAAAGGGAACCATGACCCAGCAGATGCAGAACCATGCCCTCAGCCCTGATGTGGGAGCACAAAAGCCTCCCCCCAAAGCCACCCCAAAACCCTGTCACCAGAAGTGCTGTGAGAGGCACCTGTCCACCTTGTGACCAAGCACCAACCTTGAATGCACCACCAAAAGTCCTGAAAAATTGTGAATTTCTTGTTTATGACAGAGACCTAAATGCTTAGAGAAAGACAACAGCCACCTGTCCTTCACACAGTGATGTTTCTCCAAAACAAAACCAGTACACATCCAAACTCTAATACACAAACAAGTCTTACACACACATAAATCTGCGCAACAAGTATTAATGAAGTAAGGAACTCCTTTAAGGCCTCCCTCAATGCTTCAAGGCATTTAATTACCTTGAAGGCTACACAGGTTTCAGTGCATTGATATTTACCCAACTTCCCCAAGCCATTTCTGCAACATAGGTGCAAGGACATAGAATTTAAAACCTTTTACAAAGACGCAACACAGCAATACACATCCTTGATTGTATGACTGATGGATGAGAACTCCTCTACTTTAAAACCAAAACCTATATTAAAATACTTTTTTTTAAACCAGGAATTGCTTAGGTGCTTATTGTAAGTTCAAGTCATGGTGGTTTCAGTTCTCAGAAGATACTGTTGCTTTGGTCACCCACAAGCATCATCAACACAGCTTCACACAGATCTGCCAGGAGAGCATTTAGTTTCAGGTCGGAATTAGGAGGGCCAAACCTGAACACAGGACCTGAGCCTGTTCTAGGCAGGTGGCAGAGGATGAAATCCTGACCCAACCAAAATGAGAATCCCCTCCCTCCAGATGTCCCTTTATATTTTACACAACAAATGCAGAAATGCAAATGTCAGCGTGCCTGGAAGAAAAGCATTTTAAGAGCACTAACAGATCCAAGGTGCTTGGTTGTTTTGCACTTTTCCTTGCCAAATAAGCTGCTACACACGTTTACATATCCTGAGACCACATTCTTTCAATAGAGCTACATACTGTGCTCAGCTAGGAATTGAGTCAAATGGGGGGTGTGCTGTTATGTTTTGAAAAGAAATCCATTTTTTTGACATGTTTGCAACTCAGTTACTCTGCACTTCGCTAGTGTATAAATATCTTTCACTTGTACATGTGTTAAGATACCAGTGGATTTAAACAAAGGGAAACCTGTAACACACAGGGATAGGGGGAAAATGAAGGACTGCAAAATAACAGCTAAGCAAAGAGTAACTGTCCAAAGATTCTATTTAACTAAAGCTCTTCTGGTAGAAAGACACTCTAGATGTCAGACTCCTAACCCAATCGTGCACCTTTAGCAAGGTGTGCTGCTTCAGTATCTTCCTGCTTTGCTGTTACCTTGGGAAGGAAACATCTCTCTGCAGGCTTTTAAATATACCTTAGAAATTAGGGTTTCACTTAAGGTATTATTTTATAAGAGCTACTCTGAAGGGACAGTAAATCCAGTAAGAACTCTTCCCAGCTACACTGCTCTGGGCTAATTTAATTCGATGCCCTACATTTCCCAATTACAATTAGGCTTTCTGAACCTGAGGCAGCAAGCACATGCCCATGTTTCACCGCATCCAAGACAGTGCTCTTCACAGAGCAGCAGCGATGCTCCCAAGGGGTTATGCATCAGAGCATCTGAGCTCTGTCCTCATGTACATGAGGCACTGCTTTGGGGGACACAGTGATACCACAACCCTCCCAACAGGTCTCATGCTTGGAGCGATACCTGCCTGGCCCAGACTCACCACTGCACAGAGCAAACAGCAGTGGCATGACTGACAGTCACTTGCCTTGCAAAACAACAGCCCACTTCCAGACTCATGTGGGAATAGAAAGCACTTCTGCTGGAATAACAGCCAAGAGCTGATGATACAGCAGACTCTGGTATTACTTTATAGTCAGCCTAATGACTTTTCCTTTCTCCACACTGTACTACAGAACTCCACTGTCATACAGAAATAACGGGAAATACAGAAATATACTAAATTGTAACTAAATGGAAACTATTACCTCACCAGGTGCTACCAACACCATCAGAGGTGTGGAAGTAGCCTGACAGCTTATAGCTGCAGCACTCCCACACAAAGGTGATGCCAGAGCCTGTAAGCACCTGCAGGACCTACTGCAAACAAAAGGTGAGCTTGGGCAGCAGTCAGTCAGTCATGAAAGTTAATCGAAAACCACTTAATGCATTCCTACTACCAACGAGCTGGACTGTGTGTTTCCTTAGCTGCTCTTTTTGGGTTTGGCTGCTGGGGGCTCCTGCCCCACTGGAGAAGGTGTCACTACTGCATAGGGTGGCTGAGCCCCCTCAAGTACCACAGTCTCAGCCAAGCAAGTTCCAGCTCTACCGAGAGGGCTCAGCTGTGGATGTGCCATGTCATCCAGCCTGGGAGGAGTAAAATGATACCTGCACCATGTGGCAAGCATGAGGGAAATTGCTATGAGCACCTAGTCTATGGAACAACCACCTTTGACTGGCATTGAGCCATTAGTGCATCTCCTGCAAGCATCCTGGAGAAAAGGATGCCCTCAAAACGATGTATCTCATGTAATGAAGATGCTCAAGAGTTTCTCACTCATTCCTCACAATCACTTAGGAACACCAGAGACAAGCATATATTGTACAGTAAGTTTTTTAGCTTCTTCAGTAGGAAGGATCATCTGCTATCTGGCGTAACTTCACATTGCACATGCTTACAGATCTGTGGGTCAAGCAACAAAGTGGAAATCTGGGAAAATAATGACTGCTATATTCTTTGTAGATGTTAGAGACAAGTTTTAAGAACAACACCAAATACTGCTGAACACTTTTGATGCCCTACGAGTGGTAAGTGCTCAAGGGGAAAGATAGAAAGCCTGTTTTTCTACCTGTTCTGGCTGGTGAAAGGAAGTTATAACTAATTACACAACATTGAAGCGACACTGCAGAAACAAATACAACCTGCAAGGTCAGAACAGAAGGAATACGGTATTTTCTTTGGCCCGTGCCACATTCATCTTCCACTTCAGAGTAACAAGTTGAAAAGAGGGAGAGATAGGAAGCAAATCTCCAATGTGCTGGAATACACCAAGTATTTTCAATACTCACTTGTTTCTAAAGGAAGAAATACAGCTGCTTCTTCAGAAACCACTTGTTACAATGATCAGAAAGATGATGCTCCTGAAAAACCTAATGCATGGTTAGCAGATGTTAATTTATAAAGGCATAGCAACTTATTCAGAATACAGATAACACTCCATGCTCTTTCAGTTACAAAGTGGTGAAGCTAAAATGCACCAAACAAGTGACAGATTTCATAGACAAAATGGATGCCCCTAATAAGTAAAAGCAGTTACATAACTAACACAGGATTAATAATTTTCAAGAGCTTTATTTTCACAAAGCTGGAATAGCTGAATCAAATCATTAAGCAGCTAATTTGCCTGCTAAAAATAAGTGATGCCCAGGAGCAGCTTTAAGAAAATGTCATTAAATGTCCAGAAAGCTCACTCTTACATGTGGGAAAGAACGCTGTACTGGATTAAGGATCAAAGATAATGGCTGAGTTAACTGGTATAGAGGGGAAATTAAATCAGATATAGAAGCCAAAACAATTATAACAAGTAAGTTTGGCGCAATATATCAGAAATTAAGAGGACTTATAAAAGCAAGAGAACCTAGTGAAAACCTCTGGATAGAATCAAGATTCATAAGGGCTTTTTTCTTTACTTCCCTACCTTGGGAAAAACAGGAATAGCAACAGTGGTGCCGATTCATTAGTACATGAAAAGGGTGAAAATTACAATATTCACACCAAAAAGGTAAAAGTGCTGAATAAATATTTCTGCTCTGCATAGGGGAAAAAGCCAGTTAAATATTCAGCTTGTATTATGGAGAGTAATTTTCATCCCAGCTGTAACACAGGAGGACATTAAGCAGCAGTTATTAAACAGCACTTAAAGAACAGCAGGTCAGGATGCTTTCCACCTAAGGAGAGTCCTGTAGCATTCATAGTCTTTCACAGCTTAATGGGCATGCCACAAAAATCTGCAGAATGACTACAGGAGTAGTAAGAAATTAAAGGATAAAAGCATAGCAATCAGCATGTGTTTACAGAAAGTCTCATCTAGTTTGATGCAGCTTTCGATGAAAGGATAACTCCAGTCAATAGCAGCGATAGCACTGATGCACCAGGTTAAGATGTGCACAAGTGGACACTGCTGCTGGTATGCAAATGGAATGTTTTCACGTAATGAGAATGTAAATCATTGCTGAATAGGTATGTTTCAAACAGAAACCTATTGATGCAGTCTCTCCAGTTCCACACAAGGTACACAATCAACGGTCAGCAACCAAAGGAGCATTAAACTGCGAGCAAACCAGGTCACAGGCAGGGAGGACAGCACTAGAGGAGCAAGTGACCAGCCCACACAGCCATATGGGCACCATGAAGGCTGAGTAGCTGGCACGAGGACCTCAGGCCACAGCCAGAGGATGGGCCATCTGTTCAGCTTTGTAAACTGAGCCACCACAGAGCATCATCGTCTGCATGTGGGCTCTAACCATGACCCCGTTGACCAAAGAGAGACAAGCAGGGGAATACTGTAGAGACAGAGATCCACCATCCTGGCTCACACACTGCCACAGCTGCTCTCCAGTACACCACATCCACCACATGGAGAACATCCAACAGTCACGAAGGGCTTGGAGAGGAGCCACCAAGAGGAAGGCATCATTTCCAAAACCTCAATCAAAGTAGCATTCACAGAGCTCAATCTGTTCTGCTGATCAAAAGACATGATTATAAAGGCCCACAGTCATGTCTGCAAAGACCTATTCAAGGAATAGAAATTCAGGAACAAACTCTGACAAAACGCAGCACCTAGGAGCTGAATCCAAACCAGGAGCCACGGCTGATGCAGGGATAGTGGTTTGATTTCTGAAAGGAAGAAATTTACCATTTACACAACTCAGCAAGGATTGTGTTAAACACTTTTCCTTCGTTGCAGGCTGAGCGGAAGACACCCATGGCTCCACAGAAAACAGCCCATTCCCAGTGCACACAATATGGATCTGGGAGACGACAGGCAAAAGGCTGAACCTAGGAGACTATTGTTTTAGTCTGGGTACCAGAGAACATGGACAAACTGCAACTTCACAACTTCTCCTTGTTCAGTAAAGGGGAAGAAGATACAGAGCCTGCTGAGAAACTAAGGCACTTCTCAGACAGCAGCTAATGCCAGTGCAAATGATGTAATCTGAGGAACAGATGAGTCTGAAAATCTTGACTACGCTTTTTCATTTTACCTTGTTTCATTGCTGCCACACATCCCCACGCAGGCAGGAGGACGCCCACAGAAACAGATGACTTACTCCGTTTACTACTGACAAATGGATCCATTTTCAGTTTGCAGCTAGTAGTAAAAGGCCTCCCTGCAAAACCTTGCGCCTATTTAGGACAGACAAGGCAGTTAAAGATATCTTACAGCACCGCTTCCTCACCACTTCTGCTGGTGTACTTAGCAATAAGGAACACTAAACGGCATGATCTTGACTGAAAGCACATGGCATCTGCAATACGTATTGCAGCACGTGGAGCAATGTGATAACTGGGGAGGAGCAGTGCGAGCAGCAGAGTTCACTTGGGAAGGGGCGGGGGGCAAGGCAGGTTGAGAAACATTGACATATTGTCTTTCCATTACTAAAAATTACACTTTGTGAAATAACATTAGATCATTTTAAGTGGTTTATATAAGGACACCGAAAAACAAGTCCTTTTGCAAATTCTATTTGTTTAATGTCTCTCTCCCCTTTCTATTTCCACTATGCATCAGGTTGTGAAAACCCAACATGCAATAAGACTAGTGCTCCCAGACAGAAGGGACCAACCTCGACCCACGTTAAATCTTCCAGCTGTTCCCAGCTCCTTCTCTTTCTCTCCATCAGACAGGCTCATAGCAGTGCCTTAATTACTTGTTTAGGAAGGATGTGACATGTTCCAATTTAATACATTTAGCCCTTCTTAGAGCAAATGTAGAATTAAGCCTCAGTATGCACTTGACAGATCTCTTAGCAACTAGGGTGCAATCAGCCAACAATGGATGATTCACAGTTTTAGCAAGAGTGTGCAGAACTGCCTGCCAAAAGTCTGAATAAACTCACATTGCTAGACACTATGGTAAAATGTACCCTGATCTCTTTTAAACTATTATATCATAGAGGAAAGTTAAACTGCATGCATTCCAGCAGCTCGCCCGAGTCTGGAAATACAATTGAACTGCAACATCTCAATTTTATGATAACCGAGACTTTTCGGTGGTTATTTTCACTTAATTAGGATAATCGTACCTTTCAAGGGAAGCTGCTGAGATCCATCAGTTTGTATAAATAAGGGATGACTTCTTCCATTTCCGTTGCTCTGAAATGGGGAAGGAAGAGTCTGGAGGACACTAATGGGGGGAGTCTATCCAGAGTCACATCAATTAACAGATGGGCGTAATCCCAACCTACTGCTGTGGGGCCCAGTGGCATTTAAAATATTTAGATATCTCTGTGCAATCCATGAGTCAGAGGGGAATAGCAGGAAGCAGCATGAGAGAGTGCAAATATACCCCGACACATTGCTATACTCTTTATCACCCCCCAAAGCCCGGTCGAAAGCCAGGCTGTCACAACAGACACAAGATGGCTTTTATTTCTACAGCCGAATTTTCACCTTCATTGAGCAGTTTCACTCCAAGCTTCAGGTTTTGCTTCGGAAGAGTTTCCTCTGTGCTCTCCATGTGGATATCTTCCTGCACTAAACCAGACTCTAGCAAACCCTTTATGAAATACTATTGAAAAATTAAACAAAATTGGAAAAGCAGTGCTGGATCAGTCCCACACAGCAGGAGCACCGAGTGACAGAGGACAAGTCACAGACCATTCACTTTCAGCTACAGCCACGAATCATGACCAAAGCTTTTCTTGTAGCACACTGGACACCAGAGTGAAACCCCTCATGAGTAACAGGGCCTGGTCCAAGGAGACAGGGACAGCCTTTCCCCAGCATCCCAGCCTCATCTTAATGTGATTACAGTGAAGAATCCCTTTGGATCCCCAGCACTAACTTCAGCTCTGAGGGTCTGAAAAGCTTTTCACTCTATATTATAGTGATTTATCCATTGCATCTGCTCGTATCTCACATTTTAGACTGTTTTTCATCATCTCTTCCAAGACATTCATTTTCACAGCAGAAGAGAACTGACACTGTTGTCTTTTCTACTTTAACTGCCTCAAGATGCTGCTCACTTGGTACCCAGTGGAACGAAATCCCATTTAAAAATAGACATCTCACCACCTTTTCAGTAGGTCTTGTCCTCCAGCTCTGTCTGGGGACAACTCAGTGACACTTGGTGCTCCATCCAGGCCCCATGCAAGCACTCTGACCCTGCATTGCTCCCAGGAAAGAATGCCATGGTCCCTAGAGACCAGATGCAGACCCAAGACAATGAAAAGCTGCAGCATGCTAAATTCATTTACCATTTCAGTGATGCATCCCAGACCCCAGCAGCCTGGGAATCACTCCTGTTGCAGGCAGGAGCCTTGCTCCAGCAGCCTCAAGCAGCCCTTTTCCTTGGCTAAATAAGTAGCTTGCTTTGGCATGGGAAAGCAGGGCACCCGAGTTGATTGGCGGACTTTACCTCTGAAAAGAGGGCTGTGGTCAGGGAAAGGAATTTGAACACATTGAGCTCCATGCTGTTTTAATACTAGGATAGTCACAGGTTTCCGCTCGTATGGGCTGACAACCCTTCAAAGCAAAAAGGGCGGCAGGAGGGGAGGCACAGTGAGTGCTGGGAAGATGCATTAAGTGCAAAAATAGCACAGCTGAGTTTCTGTAAATGCACAAAGACAAAAGTTGGGCAGGTAAAAAGAGGAGTGGGTTCAAAGTAGGTGCTCGTACATCTATTGCTTTTGTAAAGAGAAGCTTCCTATTGACAACACTCAATAGACAAAACAGGGCTTAGGAGATTTTTCCATCTATTTCCATAAGGATTAGATCAAAGGGCTGAAAGAATGTGAGCAGCAGGGCTGCAGGGAGCTGGGGCACAGGCGCCTTGGCCAGGGAGGGAGTCCTGGGTGGGAGGGGGATCTGGTGGTTGACTTCAATCCAGCAGCAACGTGTGATCTGTGCCATGTCCTACCAGCATCATCACATTCCACCAGCTAAAAAAAAAAAAAGGGCTGTTCTATCTAGAAACAAAGCACACCGGGGACTGATTTCGCCTCTGCTCCAAGCAAGCTATCCTGTGCCTGGATGGGGGCAGATGTGATGTCATTTTTCCACCCCCAAGTTGCTCTGCTGCAGCTCTTCTGGGAGCACAGCTACTGGCTCGGCCACAGAGCATGTGTGGTGGTATTTCTGCTTTGGGAAACTCGATGTTACTCAGTGGCTGACGTGAATCCCGGCGTTGTACGAGGCAGCAGAGCAGAATTCCCTCGCTCCCTGTTTTACCCTATAAGGGCATTCTATGATGGTGCTGCAAACCTGTGCCTTCACACAGATTTTCTACAGCTGCTGCAGCACAGCAAAGCCAAGCCCGAGTTTGGATTCCTGCGTGTTGTGATAATCAGCTGGGGTTCGGAAAATCCTTCAAGAAATCTAATGTTCTGGCAACTTAACAAAGCTTCTGAAAAAACCAACAGTTTAACATCTGGAACCAAAATATTCCAAAGAAGTCCAAGACAAATACAGCAAAGAACATCCCCCCCCGCCCCCCATAACTATTACTGTACAGCACTTCCTTGTCCCCAGCTCAGTCAAACTGGAACGTCTGCATCAAGATGCTGAAGCACACTGGAAGTCATGGAGGAAGGTGGGAAGATAAAGAGCTATTCATACACTTGAACTTTTTTCTTCATTTTCTGGGTTTTGTTTATTTTTATTCCTGTCCCATGGATTTCCTTGTCTTTTAATGCATCTTAATCTTCATCAATATTTAACTCTGCAGCAGAAATACTGCAGACTTTGTTTTCCCATTTAACTTGAGAGTAGAGCGGGGGGGGGAAAAAAAAAAAACACACCAAAAAAACACATCCATGGGAAGAAAAACAGCCTGTTCTAAAGGAAACTACTTTTCCTTTTTCCACGAGATGTCCTGGAATAGGACATTTTGTGTCCTGGAATAGAGTCAGGAAGAAGGATGAAAGAGAAAGGTGATCAGCAAGAACACCATGCTATTTCAGAGGCTGAGCCAGGGCCATCATTCAGGACACTTCTTCCTACCTCTGGAAGGAAGTAGTAGGAAGACCTACAATGGACTTAACTCTCAGCAGACACTACAGTTCCCTGCAGCATCCTTTACAACCAACAAGCAACCATATAATTACATACACTTTGTATCTATACACTCACATCTACACACATACATAAATATGTACAAGATCCAGCTGGGGATTGTAATGCTTAGCGAACTTCTGAAAGCTAAGAGACATCTGCCATAACTTTCAATATTTCCTGGAATAGCAATTTCCCACCTCACAGAACAGACTGCTCTGCAAGGTCTGCCCAGGACAGAGCGGAACTGATATAACCCTGTGCTGGCAGAGATGCTCCGCATGACACTTACCTGGCTCACTGTACCACACCAGAGCATTCAACAGAAACACACTATTTTTGTGTTTCCCTTGCCTCTTACTGAAACCTCTAAGTTCAGATCATACCCTGAAAAGTCTCAGATGCCAGATTTTCCACCTCCCCACTCTGACAGGGGGTGGCACCCGGAACAGCACTTGTGCTCGGTACACCGGCAGTCTCCGTGCATCTGTTTAGAAATAAGATGAAGAAAATCTCAGTTAAAATGTGTGAAGGGTTGAGCTTTCCAACACACTGTTTTCAGTGTTGTACATCGGCTTTCCTTGAAAAAAAGAGTTGTTACGTTTGGACAAGCTCCTGGTCTCTGCCCTCTATCAGAGTTACTGGAGCTCGTGGTAGAGCAAATCAGACCCCCAATACCAACTTTTGCAGTATTAAAGGTAACATGGAGCTACCTGCAACACTGTCACCCACCAGTCTCCAAAATATGCTAAGGCCCCTGAAGAGCCTGTGCACACTCTCAGCTCAGCCAGAGATGGCAGGTCCAAGAGAGCTGCTCTAGACCTTGGATCCAGCAGGAAGCAAAACCAAAATGCATTTCTATTTCCATGTGTTGCACGATGGTTTGTATACTTTAATCCCAGTGCATCAAGCTCTCCTGCAAAGGGGACTTGGACTCAGAGTGCAAGAGCTCAGCACTTGTATCATCCCTCCACACGATTATTTCTAAGGAATTTTGCTAATGTAACAGGACAACAGAAACAGACTGTCGTATTCAGGTTTGTGAATGTGTTTGGGTGCACTCTGGCTCAGCAGAGGGAGATGATGCCATGCAGAGCCCTGCTGTGCAGGAAGCCATTCAGACTACAGTGCCTTGGGACTCCTCTGGATTTACTGCATAAACAGACAAGTCAACTTAATAAGTTTTGTGTGCAGGTACACCTCCCAAAAGTGTGGAAATACTGAGAAAAGAACTCTGACAGAGCCATGGAAGGCCCATGTTACAGAACCAAGGTGTTATTGCTTCTCCCCATTCCCTGAAATCTAGGTTCACATCCACAAACACGTGGCACACAAAACAACACCTTTCAAGTGCTCTTACAGAAACGAATGACTCCTTCCCACACCTCTGCAGCTCAGGTGGGTCATGATCTGCTGTGGACAAACACAAAGTGGTAAATCCCTGCCCAGCCACTCAGCCAAGGGAAGCTATGGGTGCTCCTTGGAGCTTTGCTTCTGGGTTCCCAGTACATGGCATGGCAGTGCCAGGGCCCAGCTCCCTGGTGGCACAGCTGTGCTTGAGCAAAGCTGGTGAGAGTGAGCCTGGTCACCAACCGGTGGCTGCAGCAGGCAGAGAACCAAAATGCCTCCAAACACTAAGGAATCAAGTGAGAGCCACTAAACTCCTGCTAGAGAAGAACCTGCATGGGTTGTTTTGTCCCTTTGAGCACAGAAAGCCCTACTCATCAGCTAAGCAAAAAGCAAACCTGAACAGATGTGGAAAACTGGGACCAGAAGCAGTTAGTGCTGTTTTCAACAGGCTCCTCGCAGAACAGTGGGTCTGGTCTGCCATGCCAGGCTCTCTGATGGCTTAGTTTTTCATTTAAGATTTTTCCTCTCAATCAGAGTAAACAATACCAACAGGCACTTCAGGAGTACAAACAAGGTTTTTAAATGCAGCCTGGATTTTTTCCAGGCTCATGAGACTTATACTGAAATGTCCCTCTCCATGCAAGTTATTCCTCTTTTCAAAGACAAATATGAGCCACCAAATCTTCTCTTATTTCAAGCAGAACCAACCCTACCCTCCAAATAAAACCCAATACACAGCTCTTCATCCCTGCCTTGAAGCAGAAGTTGGATTTACAACTTAATGGCATGTGTGGATATTCCAGTGGCACCGCTGCACCATCTGGGGGGAATTGTATGAAGCATCTCTCCAGTGCAGACCTGACCACCACTAAGGACCCTGGCACAGAAGGTTTTCAGAGCATCTATGGAAGTGATTGTTAAGGAGCAGCTACTTGAGAACCTATTCCTTCCCTACACAACACAGCTGTGATACAGGGACAAAAACTAAGCCAAGCAGCTGGGGTAAAACCAGTGCTCCCATCTCAAGCTCAGGGCATTGCTTCATGGATTTCCATTCTCCTCCTTCTGTGTTGCTGTTTCCTCATTCCCTAGTGAGGACAGTACAACTGCAAACCATAGTAGCTTTGCAAAAGGCTGCATGAGTCCATCCTGTATCTTTTGTGCTGTCTACAACAAACCTTCTTAGAGGGCAGCAAAGGACAGTGAGAAATCTACCTTCCTACCCACAGGCAGGGTAAATGAACACCACAGATGCACACCTGCCCTTTCTCCAGGGCTGCAAAGCCGCCAGACACACCTGTAATCTATTCTAACACTTTTCCCTCCTTTTTTTTTTTCCCCACTTTTCTCTCTATCCCTCCCCTTTTCCTCTAGTATCAAAACTGTATCCTGCTTGCTGAATTTTAATTCCACAACTTCTTACCCCCTCTCATAGCTAATCCCTCCCTTTCGGCAGCTGGCTGCCCAAGGGACACTTCTGCCTTTTCACTGTTACACTATACAGAATGTAGTGAATCTTTAATTAAATGGGCTTGATGAGGAAAGTCATTCAAACTGGGCTTCTTCAGCAAGACAAAACCCCAGCTGTCTTTCCTAAAGGATATAGTTTTATCCTTTATAAGTTTAAAATGCATATATTTTAAATTGCATATTTAAAATATATCCTTTATATTACAAAGGATATAATGAAGCACGATTTAAAATACCTGGAACCCAATTTTAGCACTACAGAACAACAATTTGCGTTTGTTAGGTAAGCAGGGAACAGCTGAAGGAGAAAAATCTCTGAGATCTTAAACAATCAGGCACAGTTTAAGCCATGCAGCTTTTATGGCAATTCCTTCATAAACCAGGAGCTTCTAACAATCTAACAGGGTTAATGCAACCGCTAACAGGAGCACAACTGGTTTCACAGGGACTGTCATTCGCACATCCAGATTACAGAAGATGTGTGCAAGGGCTCTGGAAAAGGAGCCTCTGGGAAGCTTACTGTAGCTCAACGGAAATGGAGTAAATAAAGCACGCATCATCAGCACATCCTCAACGTGCTTCTCATCCCTTTAGGATAAGAGCAACATTGGGAGCTTCTCTTGTTTAATCTGTACAAGAGGATGCATGTGCTTTGCACTGAATGGCTCTTCACATTGACTTCAGTGGGAATAAGCTACCCTGGATTTCGGAAGAAAGCGTTAACAGAAAGTTAATGAGGTAAAAGCCAGGTTATGAATGGACCAAAGAAAAAATGCTCCTAAAGCTATTTCCTGCCCTGCTGTGATTGAATATATGCCTTTTAAGGCCTCACCTCACTCCCCCCCTCCCCCCCCCCCTTTCTGAGGCAATGCTTTATTGTACCCCAAGACTTTCTCCACTTTTCTAATCAGTTTCCATTATGTCCTTTTCCTTTAAAGTCTCCCACTGTTACAGCTCCACCAGGAGCAATAATGCCGAAAACAGCAGCATAGACTGGTTACAGACTTTTAAACAGTCTTGAAATGGAGCCAAGGTGGAATAAGTCTACTGGACAGGGGGTTGAAGCACCAGGGCTTTGACTGCAGCGCCTGCATCCATGCTCCTGCCAAGGCAGCTCTGCACACAATAACATGGAAAGTTTTAGAGCAGAGTCTAGCCTCGGGCAAGAAAAAACTCCTGACCTACAGCTTTTAAGAAGGATGTTATGAACCAGGGGGCTGGATTTGGACCCCTTCAAACCAGAGGGAGACCCAAAGGCAGAGCATCACATTGCAGCAGAACAGTGCTCAACCCAGAGTCTTCCCTATTACTCCTCCTCTAGGAGGGTGATGCACATTTACCTCATGTACTCACTTCTTGCTTTTATGTTCAAAGCAGAAAACCACCCCCACGCCTCACACATACACTCTGCTGTCATATCCATTGAACTATTTTACCTTATTAATGAATATTTTACATCAAATATTTCTCTCTCCAGCACATTCCCACCTCATCAGCTCACACTTGCAACCGGTAAGGCTCAGAGCTGGCTGGCAATCTCATGAGACAGGCTCTCACAAGAATTTCCTGCTTCTGGTTCAGCCAGACATACTGCAACAACAGACGCTCTCGCAGTAGTTTGGCACCTCCACTCCTCGTTCAGGCCAAGACCCAGGAATGCAAGTGAAAAAAAACCCCACTTTTTAATTTCTAGCATTTTAAAATAGCTCTTCCCTCTGCTGCCGTGGGTGTCTGCTTGGCTTCCATGCTAAAAGACTGCTTCCACCAAGATTAACTGGATTTAGAAAGTACAGTGCTGAAGGTTCCACCAAAAAACTTGCTTCCCAGAAAACCGTTTGGTAAGGCACCACCACAGTAAGGCATTGGAGCAGTTTACTCCAGAGAAGCAAGTGTTATGAAAACAACAAACAACTGATCCTCCAAGTACACTGAACTAGGTTTTCCACAAGTCCCAAGGTACTTCCAGCAAGCATTTCGATCAAGGCAATCTAGCTGGTGAAAACTCTGCATAGGAACCTCAGGCAAGACCTAAGTTCTTCCAGGTATATTCCTAAGAGTGCAATTCATGATGGATGAAGTATTTCCATGTTTTCTGGTCTCATTGATTGAGCTACCATGCAAGCTTGCACTACAGCTGATCTGGACCATTTCTCAGTACAACTAATGTCTCGCAGTAAATACTTCAGATACTTGTAGGATGCTATAGCTCACACCTGTGCTTCATCACAGGGAGCATCTTTCTAGGCATCACTGATGGGTCAATGCAATTTCCACTGACAGATCAGCTTGGGAAAAAGCCTTGCTGGAAATTCAGGATTTAGGCCACATACAGATGCACTCAGACAAATTCCCTCTTCTCATGCCAGGTCTCACCTGAACGCCTGCCCATGCCACTGGCATGAAGGACCGTGCTGGGCGCTGTGCAGAGTCCTAGCTCCTTTCAAGAGGGGTCACCCTCACACCTTGTTCTAGTTGTTCACTGAAATGCAGCCTCCTACAGCCTATGCTGATACAGCAGCAGTTGTAGCTTAAGATACTTTCAAACACACCTTTTCTACCTCCTGCGTGCAATGGCACACTCCTGCCTTATGCCTCATGCTTACAGCACCAAAACTAGGGGAAGTGGGGGCAAGAACACCTTTTGTGAAAAACAAAAGCCTAACTCCCAGCACACAGGCAGCTCAGTTTTCAAGGATGAGTTTAGAAACAGAAGCGCAGACTGCTCAGTGCAAGTGGCCATAGCTGCATTTGGCTCCTAAACCACCAAACCTGGGCTCAGGAAGAAAGCCTGCACTTCCCATTCAGGGCTTTGGCCAGGGGTCAGAGGACACATACCACAGTGTGAACAGTTATTCAGGCATGTTAAAACACTTTGAGAAGATTCTGCTGCTAATCTCATCTACAGGAGTTATCACCTGTGCTGGTGTCTGTGCAGGGATGGGGTTAATACCTTGCACCAGACCGGGTATGCATGACAAAGAAAGCAGGGACTGACAAAGCCACCTCCGCATCCTCTGCTCCTCTGGAGTGCCTTCCCAACAAGCTAAACGAATGCATCTATTTTCCACTAGGTATAAAGGGGCAAACCTACAGAAAATCTCATTACTAGAGCAGTCAATGTATATGGGAGGCTTGTCAGATGCTTTATGAATCAGCAACGAGGAGAGAGCTTTCCCAGCCCTGCAGGAGCATGTAAAAAGCAAGGCACAAAGATTAAGCGTTCTTTAAATATCCATGCTCCACATGGATTTAGCTTGTTCTTAAAACTCATTGTGGGATATATTTAATATTGCTAATTATATTAATAAAATATATTACTGTATTTAATACTATGCATGGAAGTTCTATTGTGCTATTAGCCACACACTTTCACAGGCACCACACTACAGTCTAAAATCTTCTAGTCAATATTAAAGGGTAAGAAACACTTTAAAACTAAAGTCACATCATCTTGATGAATGCTACATTATGTCTGACTTTCCACTATTGAAAAACATGATAATGAGATCAGCTCAGGAAGATGCAGCCCATTCCATGTGTTTAAATATTTAACATGACTGTCAATATGCATTCTGTAAGGATAATAAAACTAAAATGGGTTTTCAGCACTTTTCATATCGCTCCCAAGAAGTCCAGTTTGTTACCACCATAGTGCTTCATGGCAGATGTAGGTATGCGGTGAATCTGCTTTCAGGAATGCAAAACAAGGCACTATTTTTAGACATGGTCCCTGGATTTATATGTCTGAATCAGACCTTACACACTGTTTTATTAGCAGTCACTTGTTTACATTCCACCCTGGAGAAATACAAACCTGTTTCTCACAAAGTTTTAGGAATACTGCTGCGCTTTGGAGGGTTGCTAGACCTCTAGGAGCTCCCATTAGGCTTCTGGCTGTGTGCAGCAGTCTTGTAAAGAGGGTAAGGGAACTAAGCAGAGTGGAAAGTAGGTTAAAAATCGGAGAAGCCTGGTGCAGAATTACAAGCAGTGCCTTCAGTCCTTAAGACGAAGCACAGACAGAGCACATTTCAACCGCACAAAAGCTTTTGGTGGTTTCTGGTGGCTGCTGACATCTGTGCCAACGTTACCCTAAGGATGGAGAAATGAGAAAGATAAAGCCATGCTCGGGAAATATCAAAGCCAGGACATGAAACAGCAAGTCCTGGCAGAGACAGGACATGCTTGCAGCCAGCAAAGGGGACAGCTGCTGGAGTATTTCCCCACCGGTACCAAAAACCCAGCTGCCTTTGTCAGAGCCCTGGATTGCAGTCACCCTTCTTTGTATTAGTTTCACCTCTCTTGGCAGTTACCTTTTCTACTCCCCAGTCATCCTGCATGGCAAGGACACAATGCCACAGCAATCCAGGCAGCAATCCAGGCTTCAGCTACCGGACCAGGCAAACACATTGGGAATGTTACTGCAGCAAAGTGACCAGCACCAATGCAAACAGATGTGGCACAAGAGCCCTCCTTCCCTGCCCAGCAGGACGTAACACCTATGCATCCAGACTCCCACAGCCCGTTTGATCAGGGCATCACTGATGCCATGGGTCCACACCAGGCTTCCATGCAGAGGGCTGATGGCTGGGAAGACTTCTGGAAACATGGCCACCTAAGAGTGCTTCCCATCCAACCCTGGCCAAGCCATTTCTAGTCCTGCTCCTCTAAAAGCTCTCCAGCCAGCCCTGTGTGATGCACAGCTGGTTTGATGTTCTCCTGTCAGAAATAGCTTTCAGGCTGCTCATGGCATTACCTCAGATAAGATGGATGCCACTCCTGGCAGCCTGCCGTTTCAACCCACCCAAAATCACTCCTACTTCTGCCTTTTGCAGTTTAAACAAGACCAGCAGTTCTACTTCACAAGTTTTTAGTGATTCAATTAGCTGTTAAGCAGGGGCATAAGGACAGAAAAGAGAAAGGAGGGGTGCCTTTTCCAAAAGACTCCTTGCACTCTGAAAATGAGCTACTATTTCCTATCACCAATGCTGGTATATTCAGGCTCAATCAATCTCTATCAGGCTATTCAGGAAAAGCCTGTCCATCATCCCCACAGCACAAACTGGCACGTTATCAGCTGCCAACAACTGTCCCACAACATAGACGTCAGGGCTCATGGGAGTCTGTCCTTCCCCTGGCACCATTCTGCAAAGGCTCTTCTAGGACACTCCATTCCATAACATTAAGCCTGGCTCTCAATATATCAAACTACTGTATGCCAAGTATTCATTGCTAGGCCTTTCTATGAATAATTTTGCAAAGCTTGGATGGCAACATGTTTTCACAGCTGATGTGGAAAAGCTAGAAAAAACATTTCCCAAGGAGAAACCTCTGCTTTACAAAGTGTGCACTGTTTCTTCGGGTCAATCTGACTTGCTAAAGGGCAGGGTGGGGGGATGCTTTCATAATATTGACATGAAATATCTCTGACTGTCTTCATGGTGGAATCCTTCTGTTTTCTGCCAACTAAGACAGACCTACTGTGGCAGGGAAGAAAAAAAATAAACCAATATCTGACCTCAGAGCACCTATGTCACATGCTAGTGATGGCCCATCTTATGCTGTCAGACATCTTGATAAAGCCTGAACACAGGTTCCCCTTGCCAGGTGGGATGGAAACACCAGCAAGATCTCTGCAAGGTTCTTTGGGCAACTCGTGACCTTCAGGATCACAGCGACTCACAATGAGTACACTAAACAGCTATCAGTATTACAGCTTATTTATAACACATCAACAGCTTAAGTGGATCTAAGAGACTTGTATATCCAAGCAGCCTGACTCCAACAGCAGTCAGTACTGGCAGCTTAAGAATAACAAAGTGGACTAGTATAGAGTGCTGCTGTCACCAGTGTTTTCCCCAGCTTATTGTAAGAGGCAGTGTACGTATTTCCAAAGCCAGATATTGTGCATCTGCATCAAAGTGTTAAACAACTACTGATGGATCTCTCTTTCATTAGTTGATGCCCAGCTGTACTTTTGGCCCCTGAAACACCCTGGCAATGAATCTGACTGTTCAGTTGTGCACTGCATGACAAAGTATTTCCTTCTGTTTGAATTTGCTGCCTGGTTATTTCTCTGGACGTCATCAAGTTTCACACTAGCGTTCCCAAATCACTTTCTCTGCACCATTTGAGATATTGTAGAGCTCTCCTATTTCTCCACTCCCCAAAATAACGTTGAGCTGAAGGCATTTACCTAATTAGCACCACTACATACAGCAGCAGTCCTATACTGCAGCAAGGTCTTCTCATCTACCTCCACCTTTTCCGCTTACACTGTGTTTCCAGATTGGGTAACCAGAACCTCACACAGTATTTCAGGTCCAGATGAACAATCAGTAAAAAGGGCCTTTCAGCAATAGTGGAGGAATACAACGTTTAGGAGTTCTGGAAATAATCACCTAGAAGGGACTGCCCTAACCCAGAGCCCTATGGCCAAGGCAACCTGGTTGTTTTACAGTGTTACAATAAGGTCACATCCCAGCACAGAGAATTAGCAAACACTTGCCTTAAGGGTCATAAGAGATTGCTGCACAGGCACTAGTATTCCCATCGGAGGCTTATAACAGGTACCAAGCCGTGAAGTATTGCATTAAACTTAAGTGAATACCCAATGACTAGCAATAGCCACACCACCTCTTGTCTGTGCAATCTTCGAAGAACATTAAATACTTGACATTCATCACTTTTACTGTTTTAAGCACAGTGATGACAGGCACATTCAGCTATCTGGGTAAGTGAAACTCTGCAAAGTACTTGTGCTGTTTGCAAAATTAACTCCTGTAGGGCTGGTAAATTACTCTCACCTTTGCAGAGGGGCATGGTCTGAAGTTCACTGCTAAACGTGCCAAGGATTTTAAAACAGGTAGCTTGCTATTTCTAGAGAACAGGCCAAAAACGCTCTCTAAAACACTTGTCTTTCTAGCTTGGGTTTGCATGGAGATGACTATTTCCATGGCCACCAGTCTCTGACTCAAAGGACATCAACCACACTTCAGTGCAGAGACATATGCACAAGCATTATTCTGACTCTGTAGGACTGCCCTTTCTGTGAGCTACGGGATTCAGCTTCCCCGACAGCTCTTACATTAAGCCTTAGAAAAAGAACAGAGAAATGCAAAATCAATTGCAACACTGCCAATAGCATCCAATTATGTGGCAGTCTTCTTTCGGTTTGCTTCTGTGGCCAGCTGGGACTGAGATGAGACAGATGATTTCATCTTGCCAGAGAACTTTGGTTGGCGTCCAAAGCCAGAAATGGATAGCCAGTTCCTATATTGTTAACATACATAAACCTTCCAGAAATGAGTTATCACAATTATTTTTTTAAAGATAGTGCCAAATACTGAGTCTCTACTGAAATGAAAATGAACTCTCCAAGTCTTGAGCATGCTATTTTTTAAGTACTTGTTTAGGTTTATTTTTTACTCAAGATGACGTAAAACTGGCACATTACAGTGTGGTCAACTGACTTGTATGTGATCAGTGGCCTCAGATGACTGCAAAACCCATCTCAGGTACATCTCAGCCGTAAAACATGTAATTTCATTTTTCCTGAAGGAAAAAGCCTGTCTACAGCTAGAGCAGAGACTCACGTTCTTAAATTAGCACCAAAGGAATCCCAATGGTTTTATATGAAATATTAGGAGTTTTACATGAAATAATTAGGACCCTCAAACTGGAGGATGCTTGCCAAGATGCAGCATTAGGGCAACAAGTGAACCCAATGAACTTGGTATCAGAATGTGGAAAGTACTACCCTTATAAAGCCAACTCCTGGTAGGGCCTGCAAAGATTAAGGACTATCTACCCCACTGGCCTATATATATATAGCTACACAAAGAGCAGAGGTATGCTCTGCCACTGGGGATGCCGCCCCAGCTCCCGTTCTTCTTATGGAAAGTACAATACAGCCCAGAGCAGCATTATAGCCTGGGCTTTGCATAGGAGCATGGTAGGCAGGACATGTCAGGACCCTGGCTTGGGAGACCTGTACACAGGGGCTATGGGAGGCCAATCTGGAGACATGGAGGGCAAGGGATTGGCCCAGATGGAGAGACACAGGACTGAAGGAGAGTTTGCAAGTGGAAGCACATGGGAAGCAGAAGAGGGAAAATGAAGATATATGCTTCTGTGTGTGTCCTAGCACAACACTGGGAGCAGCTGCTGTCTGTGCCATCAGTACAGCATGGGAAACCTCGCAGGGGGCTGGGCTCTCCATACCAGAGCATCTCAGAAGCCAACAGGCAGAAGCAGAGCACACAGCTCTTCTGCATCACAATGCTCTGCTCCACCGCCCTCCGGAGATGCTGTCAGATCCCACAATTAGCAAGACAGCACTGAAGTCTACATACCAGCCCTCTCTTCTGTAGAGAGTGTAGGGAGCTGCAGGCTTGTACAAAGCATAGGGTTTAAAAAACACAAATGCAAAAGCCATCAGGCAACCTACACTGGGGATGTTACAAACCCACCTTTGGATCTCAAATCCAAAATTCTAGCAGTGACTGTAGTAAACTAGCATCTACAATGCTACCAAAGATTTAGGTTCAATTTGAAAGCCTGTGCAGAAATCTCTTGGGGAAGTAGCAGGGTAACTCCAAACCATATCTGCCAGAGCAGCCGAAAAGGCTCTTTGCACTTTCTTGAGGAAATGCTTAAGGTTATTTGGAGTCTTTAACCACTTAGCATTTGCACTGAACCATAAGCCCATCAAGGGCTATTTATCACAGCTAACAGAACAGTGATTAACAAGGTACAAAAGCCAACATTAGGCTTGCACAGTAATAATCAATGTCCACAGGAGATTAAAAACAGGCATTTAATTTGGGTTCTGCCTTTTTTTTTAAATCTTCTGGTCAGCAAATTGGATATCCCTGAGAAACTTCACACCACAATTTAATAACAAAGTCTAAATATTGCCTCTGCTAGAAAAGCATGAAATCCAAGTTGCTCCTAGTCTGTCCTTAAAGATCGTTTTGCAGTTCTATAGATAGAAACCAATTACAATGAATACAGTCCGCTTATATTGATCTGACTAGAAGCTACTTCCTAACATTTTCATTAAATCTGTGATCACAGAAACAAAATAGAAAACAAAAAAATACAGCTCTTGGCATAACCAATTCACCCAAAGCAGCAGTCCTATTAATGTAGGGTCAGAGCTATATTAGCAGTGAACCTTAAGACCAAAGAACCACCTACCCAAACCAAGAGGCAGCACTTGAACTGCAAAACAGGTGGAAGGCAGAGCCACAGAAAGAAATCAGACTGCTTCAGAAGGCCAAAACATCCTTCCTCATGTCTACCAATACTACCATTACATAGCTCCTGATATAAGTCTACCTGATAATGCCCAAATGATTGTGGGGTTTTTTTAGACTTCTCAATACTGTTTAAGAGCAAACTTAAGTACTTTTTGAGGAGCGTTGCTCCTCTACTTCATGCTTTTTAGTTAATTTATATACCAATACAAAAACACTGAAAATGAAAGCCAATGAAATATATTATAGAAAACACTGGTGCAGACGCTGACAAGAATTAACTTATTATTAACCCATGATGAGCATCCCCTGTTTGCTCCCGCAGAAAGCCTCCAAGTGACACACGCTTTGTGGAAGATCATTACACCTGGTTCTGCACAGAGACAATCAAAACCCACATTAAAACTCGGATATACATCTTATCTGATGTCTGGCTGGTATTTCTCAGCTTGTTTTCAGTATAACCAAAACCAACACACTGACAATATCTTGCATGCTTTCACTCCAATTCTGAGGTTAGACTGAGAAGATGGTGAAAAGGATGGGCTAAAGGAGCATGCATATGGTGCAGTGTATAACAGGAAACATAAGAAAACACAATCAGGCAAGAAGGTGGAAAGGTACTTAGTGCCATTGCCAATTTTTGGTCAATCTTCATGAAGTTTTTGCTCATGTTTACCCACCCGCTATTTAAGCCCTAAGCAACGACACAGTAGTAACCTCTGTGCTTTACCATGAGCTTTCTAGGCAGAACACCAAATTTAATGGGTAAAGCACAATAAGGACATGCAGAGGGGTCAGTCCAAATGTACAAGACTGACACAATTTGTTGTAACAGTTTTAAGAACTATGAATTACTTAAAAGTGGTATTAAAATGATTACACATTTTAATCTCTTGCCCCTCTAATGATCAGCAAGTGTTAATCCTCCATGGAAATGGGAGATGGTTGCCAGTTGTCCCCAGTGTGTCCTGGGGGAATGGGAAACAACAGTACTCTTGGGTGGAAGTTTCCTCTTGATAACAGAGGAAGAAACTGCATTGATCTCTTCTGCGGCAGTTCCTGAAGCTTCCCCAGCACCAGCTATTCTCCCTTCCTTATGCAGCAGCAGAGAAGAGGCCAGATCACTGTGGGTGCATTTTGCTGAGCTTTTGGGTTTCCATCTATCTGCATAAGCACAAAAGTGGTGGAAATGCTGTTTTGTGCTATCCCAAGCACATAAAGACAACTTCGGCAACAAGAACAATGTGCTGATGAGGGCTCTTCTCAGCAACTAACTCTGTTGTGTTCAGAAGGTGACGTGAAGAGTTTATACTAGAGGAATAAACAATTGAGAACATACTGCTAGAACAAAAGGTGCTGGAACCGGCAATCTTATCAGCGATCACAACATTTCCAACTTGAGCATCAAGCATACTAGTGACTGCACACAGCTCAACAGAACACCAGCTTATCCACATTAGCAATCTACCTCTGGCTTACTTCAAAAGCCTTTAACCTTTCTGCCAAACCCAATACTCAAGAAACTATGAATTTTAAAGTAACTTCACAAGTTGGTAACACAGAAACATAATACCTTGGACTAAATCTGACTCTTGCAAGCAAATCATTAAATGCATGACTAATTGTTCTACTTTACTAAAAAAAAATACTGGGCTTTTTCCCAGTACTGACTGACCATGACCAAATTTAATCCAATTCTCTTTTTTCTCCCTACAATAACTTGGAGCAAGAACAGACAAAACTTCAGGTTTTATTTTGGTTTGTTTCAGACAGACAATCAGTAAAAAAATCCAATAGTACTGGAGGGGTAACAAATAGTATCTACATAAACCCAGAAGCTCAATCAATGCTATTGCAAACTACTGCAGAAATCTGCCTGCTCCATACAGTGCTATAGTAATTGATGACAAGCCTTCTTAACAAGGAGTCTAGTCAGTGAAAGAACACACTGCATCAGTTCTTCAATATTGCATTATGGGTTTTCAGTAGCGTGAAACAGGTGAGATGGAGACAGTTCATGCATGTGGCAGTTTGTAAGGCAGCATAACACACCTGAAACAGCACTGCTCCAGCTGTGCATTTAACCAGTCTGTTGTCTTTGGGATGCATCTTGGCAGTACCTCTGTGCCCTTCAACTTTCACTGTCTGATCAGGCTTCAGAGCCTGACCTACCACATGCCTCGTGACAGGTTTCCTGGACACAATCCCTCCCTCTATTAATTCTCTCCAGAAATGGTACTCTACAACCCTGCTTCCCTCATCCGCTTCCTTCACTGCTCCTGCCTGCTCTGTACAGACATCCATTACGCAGTTGAGATCAGCAAGACAAGCCTGGCTGAGTCCTGCCTTACAAGGAGGCTTAGGTCAGGAGTGCACGCTCAGGAGCTGGGCTTTACATTAAGAGGGTTAATCCAGGCATGCGCCAACTGTGCTGCTAAAATATTCATGGATTTGTACTTACATATTACATAAAACAAGACTTCAGTCTGAGAAACTGTTGCTGTAGGTAGACTGCATCCACCCTCTTTCCCTCTGTTACCCAATTGACCATGCAAGTGACAATGCACTGCAACAGCCTTGGTTTACTTTCATACCAGGCTGACAAAGGCAGTTGAAGTAGGAGTACAGTTTTTCAGAGGTAACATGAAGAAACTGGTTTCACAGAGCTTCATCCTGATTTTCTAGCAGGAGATCCATCAGACCAGGAGCAATCCAGATTTAATACTGTCTGCTCTCTTGACAGTGAAGATTTCATGGCAGTTGAACTGACATATGCCTGACTCCATGTATCCTAACAAACAGTTGCTTTCCTGCTCACAGAATAATTCACACTGGAAGGGACCTCAAGGTATTTCTAGGCCAACCTCTCACTCACAGTATCACAGTATGCTAGAGATTGGAAGGGACCTCAAAAGATCATCTAGTCCAATCCCCCTGCCGGAGCAGGAACACCTAAATAAGGTTACACAGGAATGTCTCCAGAGAAGGAGACTCCACAACCTCCCTGGGCAGCCTGTTCCAGTGTTCTGTCACCCTCACTGAGAAGAAGTTTCTTCTCAAGTTTAAGTGGAACCTCTTGTGTTCCAGTTTGTACCCATTACCCCTTGTCCTATCACTCAAGGCAAGGCCAGCTATAAGAACAGACCAGATTGCTCAGGGCTTTACCTAGCTGGGTCTTGAAAACCTCCAAGGATGCACAGCTTCTCCAGACCCTTGTTCCACTGCTTGGCTGTCCCCACTGAAAAGGCTTCTTATAACCCATTAAAACCTCATACTTCAATCCATGTCTGTAGTCCCTTGCCCTCCTGCCACACAACTGAAGAGCCTGGTTCCACGCTCTTGGTAAGATGCAGCCTGTGAGTGCCAAGTAAAGGGAGTAATCACCTCCCTCAGTCTACTGGTCCTGCTCTCATTAACACAGCCCAGGATCCTATTGGCTTTCTTTACCACAGGGATGCACTGTTGGCTCATGGCCACTGTGCTGCCCACCAGACCTCACCCAGGTTTTTTTTCTGCAGCTCTATCCCTCACCTATTCAGTTCCACCCAGGGAACATTCCTTCCCCGGGGCAGGACTTTGCATTTGTCTCTGTTCGAGTCCACAAGGTCCCAGGGTTCAGCCCCATCCTTCAGCCTGGACCTCATGGGTATAGCATCTCACCCTTGTCCCCCTCACCCCTGTCTGGGGCAGTTCACAGCTTTATACAGATGCCTCCACCTCCACTAAAGGTCACCAATAAAGCTATTTAACAGGGCAGACACTAGGACAGACCCCACAGCAACTTCACTTGCCACTAGACAACAGGAATTATCCCAATAGGGAATTCACAGACTGAACATAAGCCTCAGCAAAGGCTACTGATAGACACCCACCAGGATGAACAGGAGGGTCAGGGGCAGACACTGGACTCCCTCAGCTTAAGTGGCCACAGGCCTAAGTGGTTGGACTGCCTGCAGCTAGTACCTCCAGAACCAGGGCTGGAGGCAGCAAGAGCAGAGAAGCTCTGGCTATAATAGGAAATGCCCTCTTATGAAGCTACAAGAAACACTGCTGCTTCTTGGGGGGCTCCTTCTGACAGCAAAGTCATCATGGATGTCACCAAGAAGCCTAAGAAATGCATCAAGCCCTCCACCAGGGCATGCAGAGCTCTAGACAAAGTAGTCATGTATGTATTTCTGCTTTCTAAAGCCTTGACTATCTTGCTGGTTTCAAAATGACATCCTGGACACTACTCAAACAAAGCAGACTCACAAGCTAAACGCAACTGACTCAGTTACCATGTTGGGGAGGGGATATACCTTGGGATGCCTTGAAGGGGCAAAAGGCTAGGAGCAGACAGGCATCATCCCACACAAATGCACACCTTCTCCCTCTCTCTGCAAGACGCTGCTGTAATGAAGTTCCCAGAAGAACAAATTGTTAATAATTAAGAACTACATGTTCAGACAAGCACTACACTGCAGTGCATTGTTATAGCTTTAAGAGGACGCTTGCTCAATTATTTTTCCTTTTCTACTTCAGAAGACTCATGGGAAGGATTTGCTTCATTATCCAAGAAAACTAACGAGGCTCAAATTACGCTTCAAATCTTTTTCTCTCCTCTTGATTCATGACTGTGCTTGGACAAGTCACCCATGGAAAGAAGTAAATCCACTCTCATAAAGGGGAAACTGTGCAAATGGCAGCAGGAGTCTCAGAGCTATATACCAGTGAGTCATGGGAAGGACCAGTGAAAACTCACTTGGACTCTGGCTGAGAAACAGCTGCTTCTGAGAGTAGCATGTGGCAAACACACTTTCCTCTAATGCCATCACCTTTAAAAGCAATCAGATGTGCTTCAAAGGGTAAACACACATGGGTACACAGAAAGAAATGCACATGTACAGGATGCATGCAGAATCTCAGACTGCTACACTGTTGGGCAAAATTCAAGTAAGGATCGTAATTGCTAAATGAAGGTCACTGTATCAAAAATACCAAGTAGAGCCACTCGCTCATTGCACTCAATGGCCAAGAGCACCTACTGCTATACTACAGCTCGTAGCCCAACTCTGTCTCACAGGTACAGTATGTGCTTGTGGATCACAAGATGAGCTATGGTATCACAGAGAAAATGGGAACTGGAGAGAGTTATGTTAAAGCATGCTTACAAGGAAGGCAGATTGCCAGTGGAGTAGTTTTGCAGCTTCTGAGTAAGGTTTAATTTGCTACTTACAACTCATTGAGCAGATAACTGGGTGACACTTAAACGTCTACACTGCCTGAGCTAGCTTATGAATGGGCTGAGCATGTTAAGGAAGCTCCAAGAACATCTAAAGTAGGACTCCTACGGCTGCGCATCCTTCACACCCTTCTCCAACGAGGCAGCCTGCATCCCCCATACACCCACACCTCTCACCACGGGGCCTGCAGCGGCTGCCCAGGGAAGGCCAGAGCAAATTCAAGGGCACTGATGCTAACACCAAGTCTATCAAAACAAACACCAGCTTTTGCGGACAGGCAAGGTACGCTTAGCTCAGGTACCAGTAATGTGCTGCCTGGAACCCAGCTCATGTAATGAAAACGGGGCTTGAATGGGGCGGTGCTGCAGCAGGGACACACAAACCCGCACAGTCCACCGGCGATCCATCCCCCAGGACTGAGCCAGCCGCCCCGCAGAAAGGATGAGTCACAGCTCACCGTCCACTTGCTCTTAGGAGCACAGCACCGCTCGCCGACAAGCCCCAGCGCCAAGAGGCTCTGCCGGCCGGGACAGCAGCGAGAGGCCGGCAAGAGCCACTGCCCGGGGCCAGCCGCGGAGAGCAGCCGCTCCGCCACCGACCGCTGCCGTCCCCCTACACCGCTCCCGCCGGGGCTCTGGGGCGGGCCCGGGGACACGCCCGACGGCGCGGCCGCCCCGACCCCACCTGCGCGGTGCGGGGACCGCTTCCGCAGCCCCCGCCGGACCGGGCCATACCGGACCGCACCGTACCTCCTTCCTGCGGCTGGGCGCGCCCGGGCGGGTGATGAGCGCCGTCTCCTCGCACACCACGGCCACATCCTCCACGAAGACGCAGTCGGGGAGGCTCTCATCGGCCGGCAGCTCCATCACCTGCAGCCCCAGCTTGCCCCGCAGCACACCCACGTACAGCTGATGCTCCCGTTCTGCACGGGCGAAGTCCACCTCGGGGCCCGCCGCTCTGCGCAGCGCCTGCCGGCACAGCGACTCGGGCAGCGCCCGCACCACGGCGTGCGTGCAGCGCCCGAAGGCGGCAGGGCCGCCGCCCAGCCCGGCCATGGTGCACGGCGGGGCGCGGAGCAAGGAAGGGAGGGATGGCGAAAGGGACAAGCGGCCGCAACCGCCGCCGGCCCTGGCAGCTGATAAAGCGCCGCCCGCGGCCCGGCCGCGCCCCATTGGCTCCCCACCAGGCAGATTTCCATGGGGCCGCCGCCAAGCGCGCTCCCATTGGCTGGCGGCGGCGGCCGGGCAGCTCCATTGGCCGCCCCCCGCAGGGAGCCGCTTACCTGGGCAGCGGGCGGGAGCGGCGGCACCGCTCGTTCAGCCCCGGAGCCCGGGAGAGCCCCGCAGCGGCGGTGGAACCTCGACCTGAAGGTCGAGGCGCTTGTCCCAGGGCAGGGCGTTGGGGCTGCCAGTGCGTGCCCCATGGCTCCGGTCCCACAACGCGGGTTGAGGGGCAGCGCGTTTGCACGTAGTAATTTCACACAGCTGTGTATAAACACCTAATTACACTGACACAGTGCGAACACCTGCCTTGAATGAGCATTTCTAGGTTTATTCGAGCTCGGTCCGAGCAGCGGTGAGGTTGCTCATCGTTTGCTTGGGTATGCCTTAGGCTTGATGCCTTGGCTGCCTGTGGATTCCCGGTGGCACAGCAAACAGCTCGGCTGTTTATCCGTGCGGCCAGAGGAAGAATATCCCATTATGAAAGCAGTTCCAAACACAGATCCAAATGAGATAAGCCTAATCACATCCCAGTCTCCTGTCATGGCTTTTTACATGGCACAGCGTGTCCACCTCTTTCACACTGCCAAAGTTTCCACCTGTGTGGGGTAAAGGGGGCAGCAGTGTTTTGCTCCAGAGACTGAAACAATGAACATTTTCAGCTCTTTCCCCTAAAACAAGTCCTTATTTCTCCCCATTTCATTTTTCCCAGGTTTTATCCTAACCTGAAGTTATCCCACACAAGGACCAGCCCTTTCGGCGCACACATCTGTCTTCCAGGCGGGAGGCAGGTGAGACGCTGGGCACCAGACACGCACGGACAGCACCAGCCCCGGGTTGCTGCTGGTGGGCGCTCTCCCAGGTACCTCTGAGGTCTCTCCTCACTGCAGCGGACAGGGAGAGAGGAGCAGCATCTGTTATCCTTCCAGCTCTTCTTTCATCAGCAGGGCTCTTCCAAATGCTGCCCTGGTCACGGAGGGGATGCCAGCAGCACACAGCTCCATGTGCCCCCTTCAGTGCTCAGACAAAATCCAGGCAGCTGCCTTTGGCTATCACAGACATCAGCACACGTTCAGCATGTGGGAATATGGTTAGGGAATAACACAAAGGAAATATCAAGATGTGTTTCCAAAATGGCAGCTGACTAGATTTTCATCTGCGTTTTCCACAAGTTCTCCAAATATCTGGTAAAGGCTGCCTTTACTTAAGGTGCATAAGCACAGTTATTTGAGTAATGTCATTCACTCAATAATGTGCAGATATTATTCTTAAACAATTGGGCAGGTGATTGAGTTGCTATCACATAGGACGTTCCAAATTCTTGAGAAACCACTACAAATGGTATTAGACTGGTATAATGCGTGGTCCTCCCACGGTCGTTAAAGCCTATTTCAACTAACTACACATTTGAGATATGGCCATGGGCACACTTTGGTTTGCTTTCTGTTAGCATGACTTTTAGCAGGAAGGAAAAGTGCCACTATCTTTCTGTAGTTAAAAAATAATTGCCAGGGTTCCTGTATGAAAAGGCATTGAAAATAATTGTTCTAGCAGCCAACGGATCAGAAAGTTCTTGTTAATACAGAATTTCTTGGCACGTATAAATACCTTACAAGTGTATAAGCGGTGGCAATTTTTAGATCTCACAGAAATTACAAGAGTATGTGTTCTGAGGTGATGCCACAGTCACCTTGTACTCATGTGATACGCTGGGACAGTGAAGTTTGCCCGGAGGCATTGCCACCAGCTCAGGCTGACTTCAGGGGGCCAAGGCTGCTCCCTGGGAGCTGGTCAGGTATTGCTTCTGATAGCTTCCCAATACCTGTCCATGTTGTGGGAGACAAGGCTGGAGGAAGAAGGATTTCTTTATGAGATGCCATGGTATGAGATAATGGTATGCTACGAATACAACGTGTTTTGGAAATATAAAGCATCAGCTATTTAGACAAGGTTACAGAAGTAATGACTACAGTAACAGAAAAAAAGTCATCTGTATTTCCATAAATCTGTGCAGTTTAAATTCAAATGAAGATCTGTTTGGTGACTGTGATTGTTCTATTATTTATGTTAAACAGAAAGGCGTCATTAACAATCTAGGAACAAGACACACGTAAAGGAAGATTGCATTTATAGTAAGAATAACAAAAATTAACAAAATATCAGTTTACTCACAAATTAACATTACATAATGGAATGTGCTCACACAGTCTTGAAGGAGTGCTGTTTTAATTCATCATATGCAGTAATACAAAATAAGTCAGCTACAGTCATCCACATAGTATTTATTGTCTACCTCACTCTATATTGCTTGTCTACTGTGAATGCTAGAGAGGGACTTTTCATTACGGACTGTAGTGACAGGACAAGGGGAGATGGGTTCAAGCTTAAACAAGGGAAGTTCAGGTTAGATGTAAGGAAGTTCTTTACTGTGAGGGTGGTGAGGCACTGGAACAGGTTGCCCAGAGAAGTGGTAAATGCTCCATCCATGGAGTTCAATGCCAGGTTGGACAGAGCCCTGGGCAACATGGTCTAGTGCAAGGCATCCTTGCTTGTGTCAGAAGGGTTGGAACTGAATGATCTTACGGTCCTTTCCAACCCAAACCAGTCTATGATTCTATGATTCTATATCCAGTATTTTCCTGTAATTTTGTCCTGCTGGAAACGCTAATGTAAAAGGGCACAGCTGCCCCCCAGCAAAGAAAAAAACTGTGTCACGCTATGGAATTCATGAAGAGCAATGAAAACTATGCTTGTAAAAGAAAATGGACTGCAGAGCACTTTAGCAGTATCACCAAAAGCTGTATATAGAAAGGAGAAAATGCTTCATACAGAAAAGGATGCAAATCCAGGTGTTTTGTGACTGGCAGTACACAGAGTCATCTGCTGGAGTGACAGTGAGACGAAAATTGCTTTGCAAAATGCTCTTGAGGATGCATAGGTGAATAGCGCATTCACTTTCAGGAGAATAGGATAGACATTGAAACTGGGAAGATACTGAATTTCACCTTTTAAAGGAATATGGGTTTAAGTAGTTTCTTCAGCTCAACAAAAAAACATGCAACTACTGCGTAGCCAAATGCCATTACTAATAGAAACAAACACTGCTCTGGAGGAAATGCTCCCATTATCATCAATGGATCATCCTCTTAGTAAAGATATAGGATCAGGTCTTACTTACAGCCATAAAAAAAGAAAAATGTTAGTTTAATAATGCTTTAGATACAAAGCAACTCAGGGTTTTTCACCCAGGTAGTTGGCAGAAGTTTTCAGTTTCTGCTCTACTACTGTAATGCAAAACTCCACAGTGATTCAGTGAATTAGTATTTATACTAAATAATTAAGTGTCTGGGCTCCTCATTTAGAGGAGTTAAAGACCTTAGGCAGCAAGGCACTTCACTCTACTGCATGGACAAGCTCTGGAGTGTTTTTGCATTGCTGAACAGATTTTGCTCACCATCTATCCTTTACTTAATATATCACTCATGGAAGAGGAGACCAACCCCTTCTGGATAGCAGAAATCAAGACTGCATCTGCCAGCCTGTAAAGAAATCCTTTTGGGAAGCAGCATTTTCCCTTGCCTGAGTGGGACCCAAGCTATCTCATAGAGTCTTGCTAAGGTTATGTTCAGGAGAACACAGTATTTGTTTTGTCTTCTACTGGATAATAGGGTGTTTTCTCAGTTGGCATTTTGCATCCTCCAGAGAAGGAGGAATTTCCATGAGCTGACGGCTATGCAGTTTTTGGGAGACCAAGCTGTCAAAGGATGATTCTTTAAAAGCCAGCTTTGGCAGTGTTGTTGCCATGGGACATGGCACCAAGGAGCCTGGACAGCACGCAGAGGCGCAGGACATTCCTCACATTTATAGTCTTCCCACATGCTTTGTTACAATATGTTGCACTAGAACAATTAAGATCAACGTTTGGATTCACTTGGCTGAGCAAACAGATCACTGGGGAGGGAGCTGCAGGACTGTTACTATTTACCTCATGCACTGCTTCCTCCTCACCTTCACTGTGACTTACGTCCACTTCTGCCCTTCCTTCTCTACAGGGGAAAAGGCACCTGTTGAATTGTAAAAAGAGCATGGATTGGGTACCACAGATTCAGATGACCATGACTGAAAATTGTTATTTTTTTCCCAGGCAGATTCGTACTGCCTGGAAATTTGTGCTGAACTACAATAGTTGCCATCTCTCTTACAGTAAAGAATAGAAAGACACCATTTATTTCCCTGATGGACATCATTCCCAGAAATATGCCAGAAATGCTACGCCAGGCAGGAGAGAAAGAGGAGACAGGGCTAGGATAAGTGCTTTGTAAATTGTTCTTCTTGTGGCTGCCCTGGGAAAATTAGACAATAAGACTTTTCCTTCTATCAGTCAGCGTTTTTAATAAAGTATGCTATTTTATCAGCTTGGCAAGAAAGCATCAGCTTCAGCAGTAGAAGGGGGGGATGGCTCATGCCGTTTGCACTTACACAGCTATTGTTCAGTGGGTCTCATGGATCCAAAACCAGCTGCTGTGAGGTGCTGCAGGTGCCCCTGTAGACAGCATAAAAAGGTTGCCTGAAGGAAGGGTGGGATAAAGTCTTTGGTAAATCATAGCTGTTAAACTGGGCTGCATTGATACAAAAGGAATAATGCATGTGCTGGTTTTTTTCTCCCCTATAAGCCTTCCACCAAAACTATACCTTTTTTCCCTAAAAAAAGCTTTAAAAGTGCTGATTGATGCAGGTTAATATTTCTAAACAACCCAAGCCTTTTGCAGGGTAACAGGAGTTGCTTTTTAATATTTATCCTAAGTCTCAATTCCCCTTTTCTATGGAGCCAGCTGACCGGATGGCAGCACTTGCAGGTATGGCAGGCTGTCCTTGCCTTTCATTGCCTCAAAAGCCCTTGCAAGCTCAGCAGTGAGATGCAATGACATTTGGCTGTAGCATTTTTTGCTTTCTTAGTCTGTATTTCCTATTTCTTCCAGGACCCAGCTGCCTGAGAATGAATTCCCAGCTTTTCTTATCACTTAGGCATCGGTTGCCTTGATTTGTACATGCTTCATGCATTTTTGGTGTTAACTTTATATGAAACTTGTTAAAGTGGAATTAGCTTTTACATCCACAAGAAAGAGACTATGGAAAGACGCATATCTCTGTATGTCTATGTATGCACACAAGTCAACAACTTTGTGGTTACCCTTGTAGCAAGCAAAGGGCAAGCAGCTCTTTTGCCAGCTTCCTTGGCAGTGAGATTAGTGTTAGAGACAAACAGATTAATATATCACAAATGAAGCTATGAAAGCGAAAGATTTGTACTAGGCTTTTTTACTGAGTGTATTTAATATGGTGTCCTAAGTGTCAGAGCTATAAGATATTAAAAGATACACAGATTAACTTCAGTATGAATGTTTCCAAGGCTGGTGGCAATAAGCGTTGTTGTAATTCCTCACAGAATAGATGTGAAATTATCTTTTCTCCTTCAAAAGAAAAGCTGTTTGCCCCTCCATAGGGGAACAATGGGTAGGTGCTTCCACAGGAAGCCGGTAGTATACAGGGAGTGACACTGGTTTTGGAGGCTTGAGGAGGCAGTGGGTGATCAGTTTGTTCTATTTGAACTTATGCTGTTTCTTGTCACTTAGCTGAGAGCTTTCTGGATGTCTGTAATGCACCAGCTGAAAACAAATGAAGACATTGAGCAGTTAAGGTGCAGTTTAGAAAGGGACAGAACTCCTACTCCCCACAATTGCCCTGACAAGTAGTGCCATCGTATACGATGGGGACCAGAGGCAGCACAGAGGACACTTCCTTCACCAGATAAACCAGCAGGAGATGAGGCACCCTTGATACCACCCAACTGTTGATGCTGAGAGAATGCTGAGCTGAAGTTTCCATGGAAATTCAATGCCTCTTTTCTGAACGTCAATAAGATCAGAGCTTGTCTCTGTGTATTCGCTGTTAGGATCATGTACCCCTGTAGTGCAAAAGCTTTTCCTAATGTCCACTTTTGAACCTCTCAAGCTGCAACTTCTCCCTGATTTATCCTCAGCAGCTAATGAGAAGATTTTGTCTCCGTTGTGTTTGTAACTGCCTTTCAAGTACCCATAGGTTGTTATTAGTTCTTTGTTAGCCTTCTCTTTTCAAAACCAAACAAGCCTAGCTCCCTAAACCTCCTTCCATGCCATGTACTTCAGAGCCCTAATCACTTTGGTCATCATCTGCAGCCCAATGTCCAATTTCTCAATGTCTCTCTTGACTCTGCAGCCTCAGGCTAGACACAGTATTCCAGATATGGTCTCACCAGTATCCGTTAGAGGGAGATAAAAATTACTTACCATTTACTGGCCATGATCATCCTAGTGCAGCCCAATATATTATTTGTAGACTGTGAAATTAGTTTGTTGGTTCCTATTTCATACGTACATACGCAGAGTTCGTACATTTGCAAATCTCTGCAGTTCTCCTTGTTGACCTTCATGGAGTTGCTGCTTCAGTTGCACTGAAGCCCAGCGCTCAGGTTTCACAGGATCAGTTTAAATTCTTCCAGAGATCAGCATGATTCAAAATGAAGATTACCACCTCAGCATATTCCAAGCACAAAGAGCATAAAGGTAGATCAAATTGAATTACTGCTGTTAAAAACAACAGCAACCTTCTACACATAATACAAACCCTCCTCTCCTTTCCCTTGATTAGAAGGAATTCTACCAAAAAACAGCTCCTCCCATTTAGTTCTATGGGCATCACACAGCTGTATTCAGCTCCTGGAAACTATGCCTAGTCACACCAGTGAAAGATCTTGTCCACCTTTTCTTGTGTTGTCTTGAAACTGATGGGTACAACTCTTCTTTCCCCTCTCTTCTCCACCCCCAAAATCCTGAGGACTTGTAATGAGCTGTAAATTACTATTTGTTATGTTCTGCAGGTGTTCTGCACCGATGCTCATACTTCTGTCTGATCTGTTGATATTTCAAAATCTCTATTGTTCTACATTTGATAGCAACTTATTACTTTGTGAAAATCCAACTGTTTTGGTTTTAGGAAGACATAGAAACACTGGCAGCCACATTACTGGAAAGGAATGAACGTTGTCTTGATACACTGCTAGGAGAAGTCCGTTCACATAATGAATATGCTTGCCAATACCTTTTCTGACCACATAAATGCAGTTCTGTTTGAAATGTGTTTGTGAAATCAATTGAAGAGGGTGCCTTTCACAGTATAACTGCAAAGATAAAATCAGCACTGAAAGCAGATAGCTGTACTTGATTTCTCTGAAAGCAGTAACAGAAAAGTATATTTCATGCATTTTGGCACTTCTATTTCTTACTGCTTTAAATATATATAGATTAACTAGCACCTCAAAATGCTCATATTCTTATTCCATTCAGGATCAGAGAAGAAATACCACAAGGTAATGAGCACAGTAAGTAGAGATGGAAGAAATTCTATTGTGCATGTAGATAAAATACAATTATTTAATGACTATGGCCATTGCTTCAGAGGATAGATAGATCTAAGGTATAATTATCTGCTCACTTCAACAGATGCATTAATGACAGGAACGGAATTATGTACTTCTTTATGCCTTTCAGCTACAAGCAATATAAAACAACTTATTTTTTTTAAAACAGCAGGAGGAAAAGCATTATCTTATTTATTTTTCACAAGAGAAAGATGTCTTTTTAAAGATAACTAATGGTTTCAGGCACTTCCACCTATGGGTACTTTTCTTTCAAGATCTGAAAGTGAAAGGCTTGGGGAACCACCTGGGAAATAGCAGTATTTGAAGTATCGTAAGTAGGGCACACCACACCATGAGTTATTTCTCAAATCTCTCCAGAAACAGTGAAGGTGACAAGACAGTGTCATGTGGGAAGTGTTTCGTTACAAACAGTAGAACTGCTCTGCATATAAAACAAGAGTATAATCCAACACTGAAAAACAAAGGGCATATATCAGTAACTGTCGTATTTTACCAGATGTCTGAAGTACCAGATGACTTTTGCTGCATATGTCGTCATCTCCTGATAAGAAAGGGAGATATACACATACAAAAGTAATGAAGCAGTGATGTCATGATTTAAAAATACTTCAATAGCGCAACATGGAATTTAAGATCTACCCAACCAACAGAAAATGCATCATTTTCCTTTCTTAAATTTGGCAAATATGAATATAAAACTTGCCTTTTTTGTCTCTACTATCTTATCCACACAGAAGGCTTGCCATCCAGTACAGGCTATTTTAATGGGATTAGTTACTGAAGTCAACAGAAAATAAATCACTGTTTCCAAGACTATTTTTTCTTTTTGGTCCTAGTAATCAAGTTAAATCTTTCTTAAACAAAACAAAACAAAAAAAAAAAAAACAACAACAACAACAAAAAAAATCAAGATACAACTAGTCAGTAACCATATTAATCCATGTTAGGCATTTCTTCCCTGGTAAATCAGAAAAAGCCACTTTTAAAATATAAAACATATTAGACAATATTATTTTTAGATTAATACTTTTTAGACATTAGTCAAGTGCTGCTTTAATTTTAGTTTATAGGCTATCACTTAACTTTGCCCCTCTTACTCAATATATAACTACCTGAAGGCCAATTCCACCCTGTCACTTCTGTCAGCGCAGTCATTCCAGTGAAATCACTCCATGCCAAAACATGAGCAAAACAAAAACCAACCCTGTGTGCATTTATATTTCTTCCCATTTAGTGTGCAAATAATTTTGTTGGAACTGGGTACATCTACAAATTTTTACTATTGATTATTTTACTGTGTAGTGCCCAATGCTCCTGGGGCTCTATATGATGGAATTTCCTACATGCATCTGCTAGATATTACCATTTGGCTAATTAGCCATTCCTCAACAGAAGGGAAATCATTATTCCAACCTCTTTTTTTTTTTTCCACTTCACAAAACCATACACACATATCTATGCTGCATGGGCACACCAATCCCCGTTACATGCATGATATGAGATTGATTAGTTGTACAAAAATCTGTTTGTGCCTAATGATGTTTTTGCATATTGCAAATTGCAACAAGTCTGTTTTTTTATAGCTTTGCAAAGGTAATTCTATCTCCTCTTTCTCTCTTCTTAACCTTTTCCCCCAAAACACCACAATTTCTTTTTCTAATTAAATTGCTACACTTTATGTCTACATGTAAGTTTTATCATTGTGCTTCTGTTTCAAAATCATGACCTGCACTAGCTATACGCCTCTGGAACAATGAAACTGCCAACAACAGGGCAAAAACGTGGCATTTAGCCCACGAAATTTGGAAGCTGCCCCCAGAAGAGATCATGTTGAATATGGACATCTGTGTCTTCAAAGTGAAATGCAAAATCCACTTCTTTGATCTAGTCCTCTGCTCAGTAACACCAGATTTATAAACAAACATGCATCATATAAACCAAACATTGCCTTGCTCCCATTGAGTAGAGGAAGAAGAAGCCTCCTTCTGTGCCCATTTTATTTTTGGGAAGCAACTGGACACTACAGCAGAGAGACGCTGTATATAAAGATCTAGAAATGTGGAGATTTTCCAAGAATTTGAGCACACTGTGCACTGCCAGTGTGGTAAGTGAGGCAGTTTCTACTATTAACGCCTTGCAATTCTAGCCACACAGTCAAGTGAGCCCCCACCTGAAATCTGCCGATGAAAGCAGCTTTAGCATGCACGCAGCAGTGACAGGGAATGAAGATACACATCAGGCTGATGAGCGCTAAGAAGTAAATTGTTTGCCCAGATGGAAATCAATAGCTCTCTTCACTCTCTTCATTCTTTGGCAAGACTGGGAGCTTTGGATGGCAATTAAATCTTACCCAGCTGCCAAGGGTCCTAATTACACACACAAGAAGTCCCACATTTCTCCTTCTACCTGAAACATCCCTTGTGTCACATTCATTAAGCTCATTACAGTCAGGCCTCCTGCTGTTGCTGGGACTTAGGTATTTTTCTTAACACACCACCCCAAATACTTGCTGGCACCTGGTTCTACCAGTGAGTGATCCTCCCAATGCCCCATGGATGCTCCACAATGGCCACCAGCCCCTGTGTCACCGAGGGATTTTCACAAGACCCTTCCAGGCAGCGTCTCCCCTCTCTCTCTCCCACCTCCCACTGAAGTTTGCTGCCCACCCTGCCTTGCACATGGCATTTTCCATTAATTATTACCTCCTGCTACTTGTTCTTCAGTCCCTTGTTTCTTTTACTTGCAACAAACTTCCCCACATCCTCTCCAGCCATTGGAAATGAAACCCTATCTTCAATTTAGTTGTCAATACGGTGTTCATCCATCAATCCTTTGTGAACTGAAGCAGGCTTGGGTTCTAAGAGGAAAGAACAGATTTTACTTCCCTTGGAAGGGACAATAAAGCAAAAATTTCTCATAAAGCTTCATAATCTCTTTAATGTTACTGGCACATTTTTGGTGCAGCATGAAGAAAAGTAACTAATGGACAGCTGAGCTTGAGCAGTGCAAACAGTTTCCAGGAAAAACTCCTAATTTGTCCTTGACCAAAATATGTGTTTTTTTCAGAAGCCTTTAATAATTCAGGTGTGAATATAATGCAATTAGTGAAGCTGTGCAAAGCATAGTGAAGAAAAAAGCCACTAAAAGCTCAGGCCTCTTATTTTATCATCATGATTATCACTTTATTATGAATTAAATTGGGAAAACCCATTAAGAACCTGTGGATCCAAGAGCAAGGCCTCCAAAAGACAAAGGTAAAATAGCATCTCACTTCGCCTGAAAGATCAAGACCACAATGCCCAAATATTGTGCTGTATAAATCACCTTCTGCTTGCACAAAATGGTTAGATTATCTTAATCAAGCCACAAAATAAGCTGAACAGCATTCAACTATATTCACCAAAGAACAAATAGGCTATGGAAGAAAAGAAAGGTAAGACAGAATCCATCATTCCCCTTGAGTCATCCATAACCTTCCAATTTACATGTGAACTTCTAAGGAGGAGGAAGGTTAAAAAGAATATTATGAAAATTAAAGAGAATTAACTTGTGTTATGCTCTTTTTTTTTTTTTTTTTTTTTGTCTCTTTAATAGCGCTTTGATTCTCATTTATCCTCAGCCCCTGCTGCACTGCTCTGGAAGGGCAGAGAGGCCTTAAAGGCAGGTATAAATGAATTTACAGGGCCAGAGAAGCAGAAGGGCACCTTAGAGCTAATGAAAATGATCACCATTATCAAAAAAAGAGAAATTATTAAACAGCTGGTACTACTGTTGGTGCAAGAAATAGTTAAACATTTCTCTTCATCTCGATGCAGTATAGTTCACCAACAAATGACATATACATTCCTCTTTTGATGCAAATAATTCATATGCACATAGACTACTGCGAATAAAGCCTGATGTGAATCCTCCTTGAAGGTGAAAAAGACCATCTGTCCTTCATCAGCCAGGCACAAAAGGGATGCGTTGCTATTTTATAAAAGCTGCCAGTCAATTCTAGGTGTGGGATCATCTATCACAATAGGCAATGTGCCATCTCCCATACTGGTGAAGTGCTCTGTAATTTGCAGCGCTGTGAACATGGTTTGTAATTATATTTGATTGGGCCACGGCACATAAATTACACAGTTTTTACATTTAGCTGCTACCACAGATTCTTGCCTGGCATTAGCTTCTAGGGACTTTTAGTAGGGATAAAGAGGGGGAAAAGAGATTTAATCTGATTTTTTAAAGAGACTTTATTTTTTAAAAAAAAGAGGTTTGGGGGAAAAAATAACAATATCTATGTAGGAGTTTATTATTATTATTACTACTACTGCTGCTACTACTATTACTTCGTTGTCAGTTAAGCTGGGCAACATCCCAATACGACTAGCAAGAGAAGAAAAAACTACACCATTGACCATTTTTTTCTGGCAGCGTATCTCTAGGTATGCTAGAATAAGCCCACTTTTCTTCTGTTTGCAATGACTTATAAGCATGGCTGTCAGGCAATATTCTGGTCTGGAAACCAGATCAATAGAAACAGTAGCTTATAACCTGCTATGTACATGTTGGGTGCGATACTTGGTCATTCTTGCTGTCTATTGTGACAGACACTCACCAGGACACAAAGCAAGCAGGCCACTCCTGCAGAGACTTCGAGGATGGAATTTGAGGAGACAGATCCTAATCATAGCACAGGAGTACATACCCTGTGATTCCCCAGGGTTTACTGTCGTTGAGGAACTGGTGGCTGAAATGGCAACACAGCAAGACCATCCTCAAACACTGATCCCAGAGAAAAGCTGAATGATTGAAGATTTGCAACTATTTAGTCCATTTTGGCCTGGAAAGAATTTTAGAAGAATGAGAAGCTTGAATCAAAACTTTAGTAAGCCTAAGGCTATCCTGACATGTTTGTGAACTAAATTCCCTCCCGACACTTCTCTATTATTTCAGTTCTTGGATCATCATTCTTTGCATGCTGGGACCAACAATGCCTTTTATTGTAGCCTGCCCTATTTTCCTCCTGCACACAAAGAGAAAGGTCCCTTGGTGAATGCCAGAGGCAAATACTGCTTTCTCAAAAAGTTACATGGGAGAGCTATGCTTTGGCTTTTGTTGGCATACTGTAATCTTCTGCCACACTGAGAGTAGGCTGAGTCATTCATAAATATGGCCTTTGGACTTTAAAGGTCAGCTGTGAAAAAAACCTGTTAACACAGAATCATCCTGGCAAACCCAAACATATCACAAATAACCCACCATGGTAAACACTCCACCCATAACTGCGTAACTGCAGACTGCTACTCCACAGGCTACAACAAGCAGCACCAAAACAGGAAAAGGTGGTGGAGATAAGGTGGTCTTGGAAAGGTTTAGGAAAATCTGTGATGTTTTTCGCATACCATAGCTCAGAGAAAGAGTTTACAGAAATGCCTGACAAATGACTGGAAGAATAGTTGGACTTCTGCAACAGGAGGCAAGCTTAGGAAAGAAGCAGCGACATGCAAAGGATCAGCTTGTGAATGAGAAGCCTTGCAGTGAAACCACAAGAGTCAGTTGTGAATAAGAGAATAACATTTGAGACACAGAAAAGAAACACAAATTATTTTCCAAAGACAATGAAAAATTCAAAGTCTTTCTGGGGCTTAAGGGTATTTAAATGTAAATGAGCTTCCTGCACCCAACCCAGAATCCAGAGCTGCTTAGAAATTGTTGCGTTATTTTCTGTTAAGTAATCATAACTTTTGAGAACCCAGTGTAGCCTGACACAGAGCTGTGAGCATGGTGTCTGGGTGTGCAGGGGATTGCCTCTCATTAAATACTGTGGATGTCTACTCTAAATGAGTAGCACCTTCACAGCTGGGTTTTGTGTGCATCTTAGTTGAGAGCAACTCCCTTGCACATGTACCTGAACTCCAGCACTCACTGTGAACTTGTTATTTTTATGAAAGTAAGTTAGAAATAGGTAGAAAGAGTGTCATGGGGTTGAGCCGAATAAGAGCCATAACAGATTTTAAACCTTATGGCTGGAGTTAGAGCTGATGAAAGGCTACAGGTTGGCAGGCAGAAACCCAAGTCCACTCAGCTGATGCAAGCAGTAGTGGAGAGCAGCAGTCTCCAGCCACTGCCACTCCTGGGACACATCCCAAATGGCCTTGGCACCCACCAGCCAGCTTCAGCAAGGATGCAGCTCAGTGCCAACTGTCACAGAGATCTGGGAGATGGCAGGAGTAAGAGCGGGTAGGCAATGATGAGCTGTGCAGAGCACTCAAGCAACGAATGGATCCTCATGTTCCTCCTAACTCCCTTCCTCTGGCTTTGCCCATGTCAGCTGCCTCACCACCTCTTCCTCCACTCCAGCCCTCTGAGTTGGATAACTTTCAATTCCTCCATTTCCTTACTCCTTTGTCCTTCCAGGATACATCTAGGCTCCAATATTTCTTTCTCTACGACTCTAAGGAGTACAGGCTGACCTGGTCATGCATGGTGTCCCTTCTGCCACCCTGGCACTCAGTCATCGCATCTTGCTGCCTTAAAATGTTGCTTTTGAGGTTGACCAACTCTGGGATCCCTGAAAACCGTAGCTCCTTATGCTCCCTCATCAGATTTGGGTTTCTTGGAGCAAGCCCAAAGCCAGTGGGAGCCATCCTACGTCTCTCTGGCCTAGGTGTAAACATTTTTACCATCTGCAGATTTACTCCATTCTCCTGCTTTGAAAACCCAGCCCTGGTCTCATCAGACTCTAATACCATCTCTTACATACACATCCCTGGTGCTCCTTTCAGGCTCATCCAGACAGATTTTTTTATACCTGTCCTATGCACCACCTCTCCACAAGGAAATGTTTTGCTAATTCCACTCAGTTTACCACATCTTGTCTTTTAAATCCCTAGTCAAACTCATTCTCGCCAGCCTGCTTACAATGCAAACAAAGTAATGCCCTGTTGTTTGCTTTAGCTTCTCAAGAAGTTATGTCGCGCTGCAAGGGATCTTAACCCATCTCCTGGGCACGTGCAGGCAGGGCTGCCAGAGGAACTAGCTTGGGCAACAGGACAGGTTCCCGCACATATGGGAAGGCTGAGGAGGAGGTAAACACTTTCCCCCATCTGCCCTGCTCTGATGATGGTCACCTCGGTCCCCATCCAGAGACAGTGCCCAGACCCCAAAGCTGCTGTCTGTGGTCTGGGTCCTGCTCTCCATCCTCTCTTCTGTCAGAAACACTCAGCTGTTGGCCTTGATCAAATTTGTATTATCAAGCAATTTGTCCAGGAAGCTTGTGCCATCTCCAATAAAAGAATTTCCCTTAAAGCAGATTTCTGGGCACTGCCAGTTTACCAAAGGGAAGGCCACTTCTTTTTCCAAGTGGTATGAAAATGAGTGGACTTAGCAATATTTGTTTCTAGCATTTGATAAATATTTACTTGTACCGATTAGGAACGATACTATTCCTATGCCCAGTTAACTCTGCAGAGCATGATTAGCATATGTATCATTTTAGCTGACTGACTCTTGGACCAATATAAAGAGCCAAAGCTTGAAGCCTTCAAGTGAACATACAAAGACGGAAATTAAAACAAGAAATTATACACATTTTAAAATATTTGGGCTACTGGATTTCTCTTGCAGATATCTAAATACCAAAACGCCTCACACCATACTCCTACCCTGTTTCTACACCCAAAAAGGCACCAGAGCTATTGTCATGGTTTCTGCATTTGAGAGCTTGTTCAAGTTTGCCCTTGTAACCTCTGCAGATTATAAAAAGGCCTATCCCTAGTGAAATATGTATTTCATTTGTATTTAAAGTCATTTTTGAAAACTAGACCTAGACTTCTTGTATACAGAAGAGTGCAAACGCTTATGGCTGATGTTCTCCTAAGCTTCAAACTGTACTCCAGTGAGCTAAGATCTTACTTTAACTTGTTTATAAGGATTTCTTTGCTATGTGGCTGTAATGTGTTATTCTATTTGGAGTTAATGTCTTACAAAACAAGGTATCAAAGACAGCAATTACAGAGCCTGTTTCCTCCTCTGCTATCAGAGCAGCAGTGAGGAGCTGTGCTGGTGATGCCTGAGTGTGTTTATGAGACAAACTGTCATCAAGAGAGAAAATGGGGAAAGAAATATCAGCAGAAGATGAGCAAGGCAGTGCGGGAAGAGTACTCAGCATCCATCCACATAAGATACATCATCGGGTAGCTCTGGCTGGAATACTGCAAGACGTGTACGGCCTCAGTAATGAGGAGTAAGATGAGCATCCCCACCAGGCAATAAATGAGCTGAAAATTAATAACAACCACTGGATACATGCTGTAAAGCTAAGCAGAGAGGCACTGATACTATTAGAGACCCAGTCTAGGCAAGCTAATCCAGACTAGAAACTTCTGAAAGCATAGGTCTTTGTATTTTCATACACCAAAGGAAAACTCTGATTTAGGCAATCACCTAAGAGCATATGCTGGCATCGTCAAGCAATATTTCAAACTTGCAAAGCAAGGGTGATAGCCCAAGGACACGTCATTCCCCACAGAGCAAAACTGAGCTTAGGGAGAGCAGATCACCTTTCTGCCTTGAGCCTACACAGCTGGGTGCTGAACCAAGGGGACCTTTCCTAGGAAGAACTGAGCAGGAAGGTGAGGTTAAAATAACCAGTAGAAGCAAAACTGCAGGGACAGGATTGGTATGTTTCAGATGCCAGCAGGAGAAGCAGGTTAGGGCTGGATACCTTCTCAAGCATTAATATCTCTGCAAGAATCTGACCTGAAACACAGGGTTCAGCACTGCTCCAATGCATTTTCTGTGTGTCTGGGTCTAGGGAAGAAAGAAGTCAATCTACTTCTGCAACAGAGCAAGGGTCTTCAGCTGGGACATCTTTCCCACCCCTCCTGCTCAGTGCCCAGGCAGTCACCTCACAGCTCAGCACACGCAGGTACAAGATGGAACTTGTTTTTTAAAGTCACATGTCAAAAGGACACCTTTTTTCTTTTTCCTCCCAAAATGGAAAACTCCATGTGCTAGAATCAAATAATTGAAAAGTTACTGAAACAAGAGAGTAACAGTTAATCCTGCCCAAAGGGTAGATATAAATTCTCCCTGGAAAGGCTACTGCATGTGGGATTATATACAGTGGTTAACCAAATATTCAAGGGACATTAGTAATTACCATAACATCCCACCACTTACTCTGTCAAATGCACAATTTATGCAACAAGCCCACAACTTCAGAAGGATTTTGTTTACTTTAAAAATAGTTGGAAATACGTTTCCAACCCGCAGGTTTTTTTTCCCCAATACCTTCCTGTACCCACCTCAAAAAATGCCTGAAAGGCTTCTAGGTGTTTTGCGCAAACACCTTTCGCAGGGATTTTTCCCTTGAGCTGTTCATTTCCAACACACGGTGTGCCAGAGCACACAGCTCCCTCATTTCCCTGCTCTTCTTGCAGAGGTGCTGGCCACCAGCATGAGATGACTGCTCCCAGCACCCATTCCCAGCTCCAGAGCCCTCCTGATGCCCCATCAGCTTTAACACTTAGGATGGAAGAGCATCACAGAGAAGGTTGCTGCACAGAGATCAACCTTTATGCTGCAGTTTCTAAACAGCTAAGTTTTATTAAAAGCACATTTCTGGAAGCAGAAATACACCTCTGGGAGTTATAGATAGGTGTCAGAGGCAAACAGCTCCCATCACTCTGCTACACCAGCACCATCACTCTGAGCACCAGAGGCATGCTGGGATATGGGAGAGAGTTCAGGCTTCTCTTAGGTGCTCTGCAGTTTCCACAGGGAGCCTGTAGCTGTCAGTGGGAAACCTCCCAGCCCTTATCATCCCAGGCTGCACTGAGTCAGGAAACTAAAATTAAGAGCAGCCTGGCTCCAATCCCTGCTCTCCTTGATCTCCTGGCCCTAATGCTGCACTGAGCCACAGCCTCCCAGGGGCCTGCCCAGGCTTGCTGTAACCTGTAGCCCCATCATAGAATGATTTGGATTGGAAGAGACCTTAAAGATCATCTCAGTAATGTGTCAAACCAGTAATTGAAAGGTTTGGTCTTTAAATCAGGTACGTATTTTGGTAACTTTCTTCTTTCTTACCTACACTCTGGGAGCACCAAACGATTTTATGGACAAGGGATCAGGATGAACCCCTAAAAATGCCATGCTTTTATAGCAGCACTTCAGTTTATGATGGGATTTATTTAAGACTATGGAACATTTATAGTTAAATGGAATTGAGCAATAGGATAAAAATAAACTTTGTAAGTTAAGCTTATGCTATTAACTGACTCGGTACCGGTAACCAAGAAAGAAATAGTGCTTGGTAATTAAATTTTCTCTCATCAGTCTAGCTTAATAAACACACTGAGCTGAACTTGACTGGTCTGAGCCCATGCCCACTGCCTTCACCTGAACTTTGAATGCAGTTCACAGTCCCTGCCTTTACCCAGTGCAGGCACGGAGCCAGCTTCTCCTTGCAGCGTGGATCACTGGCAGGAATGGACCTTGGCAACACAAGAAGGCAGCTACTACGCCCACCCCCTCTGGTCCCCAGGCATGGTGGCACCTGCAGAGCTCTCCTGGCCACCCCAATTTCACCTCTCTTCCCACTTAATTCCCCTCTGCCCTCACTGGCTTTGCAGCTGAGCCATTACTAAGCCTTACAAGGTTATTGTAAAAACCCAGCCTTGCAGAGATGTGGGAATTGAAAGCCCCACTTTGCTCATATTTGTCTTCCCTTGGCTGTGTGCACGCCAAAGGGCTATCATCTTCGTTCCCAGACGAAATAGAAATTCAGTAATGCATACCTGGGGAGTTCTGTCACTGTAGCAATCATTTAGTAGTGACAAATAAGCCAGGGAATAAAACAGATGGAAAATGGTCATCCCCATCCATGGACACCTGCTCTGGGATGCAGCCTGTAATGATCTATATACACTTCAGAGACAAAATTACTTTACCACATGTTGGAGAGTATCTGTTCAGATCTGGGAATGAGTTACAGGAAAGACATAATGGGTACCAAAAATGGCATCAAATCAACAATCTAAAAAGTACCTAGTTGTAGTTTTGAAAATAACAGATTATCTCATTCACAAAAAAGCTCTTGAGTTGAGAAACAAAACAAGGGTAAAAATATCCCTTAAAGAAAACTAATACAAGCCCCAGCACTCTTCACCCCCAGGGATGAGTCACTGACACCACAGGCTTCCAGGGCTTATTCAAATGTGAGTTATGGAACCTGATTTTGTTCAAAAGAGCCATTCCTCTGAGTAGGAGTAAGGTGGAGTCTTCCATGCATTTAGTTTCCAGGCTCAGGCCTTAAGGCATTTAAACAGAAGCTAAGAATTTAAACGATTTTTAAGGCTTCTGAAGCCCATATTGAATTTTGAAAACCTGCATGCTCAATACTTCCAAAAGGCAAGGCCAACCTGACTGTATGCCTAAACAAGATTTTAGGAGCAGAATAATATTGGCAAGCATCCCAGTCTTAGTATGGTTTACAGTAAAACAAGAACTACCTTTGCAGGAAGACCTTGTATCTGTTCCCTCATCAAAATTAGACTTACTATTTCTTTTTTATCCCAAGAAGGAGCAAAATGATGTGAAGAAAACATGCCTCTGTTCAGCAGCGCCTTCCCAGAAAAAGCTTCCAGTCTCCACATCATTCTGCCAGGATGCATTTTAATTCCTGGGTCTCAAAATGCAGATAGCCAGAGCATTCTTATGTAGGATTGATGCAGCCTCATGTTATGATGTCACTACCTGATAAAATTTCAGCTGTTTCAGTACATAAGGAGTTTTATGACTGGGATTGCTGATCTTTATTTGTAGGAAGGCCAGATTTAGGTTTCCATAAACTGAATAGAAAGGATTCTTTCCTTACTCTATCCCTCTCCTCTTGAGTTCAAGGGGAAGCAGAATAGCTGCTAAATATACGTTCATTCATAACTTTGTCTTTCTGAGTGGATGTAAGTATGTTAAAACAGCTTACTAGCTTTCCCCCTCAGAATAGAAAAAGCCTAAGTAGATGACAAAATGTGACAATTAACTTCAACTTTTGAACAAATGGAACAGATATTATTGCAGCTTTGGACTTTGAATGGAATCCTTGATTTCCAACAATGTGTTTGGAACAATTCAATAATGGGAAGGAAACAAAAGCAGATGTAAACATGGAAAGAAAATTGAAAGAAAGTGGGCTTAATTTTGGTGGCAATTACATAAAACAAGTGTCAGCACACAGAATACATATAAAAGCCTTACTGCAGGCTTTAACATCAATTATAAACCATCATTCCAAAAATAACTTTCCTGACAAAAAAACCCCAACATATCCACAGGAGGAACAGAAGACTGTTATATAAAGGGAATCAGGGTCAAAAAAGAAGGTCCAAGAACAGTGATCTTTTCACAAACCCTGAATTACTTCACCTCTTTCATGGAAAAATACAGGGCAAGTATAAGGCTGTCTTGCTTCATGTGGTTACAACTATAAATACATCTTCTGCTGACCTCCAGGTATTTACTGATGCCAGGCAGATGAAAGCTGAATTCTTGCCAGCCTTTTGCTCCTGTTTTTGATAACTGGTACATGTCCATGGCACTTAGCCACAGCATGGTTCAAAAATTACTCTGGGACTCTTACCAATGATGGTGGCTATTTTTATAATCCACTTGTCTAGATCTGAGGGATTTTCCCCATTAGATAATTGCTATTTTAAGATTAATTGGTCAGCCAACACAAAGATGTTAAGATGAGATCCAGACTTCTCACTGTTTGCATCACCACCTTGAGTCAGTAATCGGTAATGCTGTAAAACAACTCATTTTAGCCTCCTGAGGCAAAATTGGCCAAACCACCGCCATGAGTAGACCTGGCCCAAATGGAAAAACCTTTCAGTGTATTCCAGATGCTGCCCACTGCTATTTGGCAGGGAAAACTAGTTAACCCTGTATCAAGATGCAGACAACATTGCTTCTAACCCACTGTATCAACCACAGGGTCATCGGGAGCTTGGCAGCATACCACTTGACTTACCTTTGCTTGCAAAGAGTGTCTCAACAGATGGACATCCCTGCTGCTGTTGACCGTGACTCCAGCTTTGAGCAATGCAGATTGTGAAAGAGTTCGGCTGGATGTGAAATAGATTGCTATTTTTCTTCCTGCACAGAAAGGAATGGATTCAGCATGTGCCAGATTTGCCACTTTAAGTTTTTTTGACAGCTTGCAGCCCGTTGTTTATCGAATGGCACCCTGAACCTTCTGCGTCATGTTTTCTTTGACTTGAATACTTCTCTTAAACCAACACAATGTGTACAATGGCAAACAAACAAATACATTTTAAGAAGTGGTACTTCTGTGGGAACAAAGTTTACCACTTCCCACACATATTACATGCTAATTTGCCTAATAAAATTAAACGCTTGCATGTAATTCTGCTGCTCTGTACTCCAGATGAACTCAGAGCCTCCTTTCAGTGTTACAGCTGATTACAAACATGTTGTAATCACCTCACATTCTTACCTTGGTTTTTGAGAGAGATGTTACATTCCTTTTTTCCATTTGCCTTCTGACCTTTTTTGTTTCCTCCAACTGGAACAAAACTGTTCCTAAAAATTCCTGTGTCACCCTCCCCCACTGGGGGGTTTTGGGGCAAGCAGATGTGGCTGAGGCAGATGAGCAGTGTCCCTGCCTACCCCTGGGTGATGCTCTACTGCACGTGTTCTGTGCCATCACTGAGCAGGGGACCTGCCAGCAGCTCTCTGGACACAAGAAGGTTTTGGCTGGACCCCAGCACACTCCAGGATGGCAGCTCCTACAATTTGTTAATAGCCTGAATACTTTGGAGAGTTCTTAGCACTGCTCCAAATCAATCCTCCCTGCTGCACCACTGCTGTGGCTATCTGAACCCATCTCATCAGTCCTCTCTGCCAAAGCCGGTTCAGTTTTTGCCTTCAAACAGGGAAAGCAAACAAGAAATTCCATGTGTAGTTTGCAGGGGTGGCAGGAGAGCCTGCAAGAGCCTGCCAAGGGCAGGCAGCTACACAACACCCTACCAGCACCACCACACCACTGCCTTCTGCGCATCCCTCTCATCCCCCTCCACTCAAACCCATCTGCAAAGAGAAACAAATCAACCCCTAAAATCCCTCCCTGTGAACTATCGGACTATCCCAGGGGGTTTCAGATAGCTGCAGCCTTCCCAGGCTAACAGCTTTGCTGTAAAGTATTAATGCACCAAAGGGTTCAAATATTAATGAGCATCACAGAACGAGGCCAGGAGACACGCAGAGGGTGCTAGGGCTGTTACACACATTTAGCATTTTTAAATGGCACCATCTCCTCCTAAAGACAACATTCAGGTTTAAAATACCCAAACAACAACAAGCCACTCCAAAACAAAACCAATATTCTTTGGAACTTACAATTTTCTGCAGAGATTTTTTTCTTCAGGCAGCCAGGTGATCTGTACTTACAGAAGGTCTGCAGTGCTTCTGCATTGTTGGTTGTTTTAAGCACACTACAGTTGTAAATAAGACCTCCGATGACTAAAATGGCGTGGGATCAATGTGTAAAGCTCTTTCAGGCTGTTTATGAGAACGTCTGAGAAAGCCTGGTTCACTTTTTCCTCTGCACAGGCAAGTTTCCTCTGCCTCTGTGTACAGCAACAGAGGAGAGGAAAACACTGGGAAAATGCTGGAAAATATGATAGCAAAACTGCAAACACTGACAGGTGGGCTCAGAGGAGGCAAACTGCTCCATCTTCTGTTTTTAATGGACTAGAGTTGATATCAAAGTGCTGCCTTCCCCTCCCATTTGAGAAGGAGCCTATTTATAGAGCCAGGAGGAAAGGATGAGGGGCAGAAGCAAAGAATGTGGTTGGCATTTCACTCGAGTTCCTCCAAGCTCTGTGGATTCACTCCAGTCACCCCTGCCTGCCTGCCTCCCAAACCCTTCCATCCCTAGGAAGTGCAGGGACCCCTCCTGCAAGTAGGGAAAAGCTGGGTCAGCCCCGGGATGCACATGGGTTCATCCCCAGGAGCAGCTCAAATGCTCTTTCCAGATGTGACCTTTCTGGGCTGCAGCTGGCCACCGAGCTGCCCATTTCAGCTGGGCACTGCACTCAAACCACAGCGTGGAGGCCAGCCAGAGAGGATGGCTTGAGCAGCACCAGGAAGGGTGTCAGCAGCACCTCCCCAGCGCTGACCCATCTTTGGGGAAGACACTGTGTTTATGGGGACCAAGCCAGGGCTGTACCCACAACCCTGCTGAGCTCACCACACTGCCGGCGGCCGTGCAGGGCCACAGGCAAGAGGAGTATCCCAGTTTCTTGGTAGGAACATTTGAGAGCAATTTGAGAGAAATGTATCCCATTTGGAAAACTCTGTTTCACAGGGATGTTGTGTTCTGGGGAGGGAAGATGGGAGGTGGAGGTGCAGTGTTACACAGGCAGGAGGAAAAGGCTTGGCAGTGCTTTCAGCTTCGCAAGATCTGAGATGCTGCATGTAACCAAATGGCATCTGCCAAGGATTCAGGTAATTTTTCCCTAGTGATGCTCTCAAAAGGCTATTTTTCCTTTAAATCAGGGGTTGTGCTGCACAGCCTCTCCCAAGCACTGCGTTACCATCTCCCATCACTTCCTTCGGAGCAGCGTGATGGATGGGCAGCAAACCCCACAACAGCAGCCCAGCCCCAAGGCAGCACTGACCCCAGGCAGCACCCCATGTCCTCTCCCCTGGCCATCTGTGCTGCCTCTGCTCCCATTGTGAAAGCAAACCGTCCCTCCAAACCATGAACATCCCCACCATATCCTCTGCATCACAAATAGGCTGCAAAGCTGCCAGCAAGGGAGAAGGAAAGGACATCCCTTTGGATCTCCTGCCCCATCCCCTCTTCTCTGGCAGCCAAAAGCAGAGCAGAGTCCATCCCTTGCCTGCAGTGGCAAAAGTGCAGCAAGAGCTGACCCAGGGATGCTGGGAGGCATCCTGGGTCCGGCCACATTTCCATGCCCAGGCTGCACAGCCAACGTAACCAGCTGGAGTGTGGAGGAACAAGAGCTATTCAGTGGTTTTAAGAGGGGAAATTATTTTCCTGCCAGACCATCCCAGGCTTCCAGCACTCACCGCACCATCTGACCATGGGCTACATTTAAAACATGCTCTCTGGCTCTTTCTCACTAGGGAGAGGATATGAATAATAAGCTGGTACGGCCTTCTTATAATGCCATATTTTTCTGGTTAGCAAAATCTCTGGCAGAAACATGAAGATAAAGGTGGATTTCAATGCTCAAGCACACCAGATGCAGGTTGGATGATCATGGACAGCTGAACATCTCCTCTAGCAGCACCCTGGCCTGTGAAGCACCTCCACCTTGGGGAGCTGGAAAGGCAGGGTGGCTCAGGGAAGACATCCGCCCAGTTTCCAGTAGCCCTTAGACCAAACCAAATGCTTGGAAGCACTGGTGGAGCCATAAGCAAGTTGTGGGCAGCGGAATTAATGAGACCTCTTTTCCTATGAATTTGTGTCTTGCGGTTGGACTTTCCAGTGCCTGAAGACCATATGAGCACTGAGGAGGAACTTCCTGCGGTCGGGGTGTTCACGGCCTCTCCCTCTTCCTCCCTATCATGGATTCTTCCTCTGGATTCTAACTGGAGATGTGCTCAAGCCACCAGCTCTCCTAGGGCATCAATGTGCTATCATTCCCCCCCTCAGCTAGTCACCTTCCTGGGTTCTGCCTCCAGTTTAATGTCTTGGAAACAAATACCTTCTTTTCATGGTTGGCTGGAACTGATCCAAGGGACTCAGAAACACAGGGCAAACTAGCAGGCAAAAGTGACTAAAGAAAATGCATTTACTAAGAAAGCCAGCATAACAACATTACAAAAACATTGTACTGTAAAGCAAGAGCCGCCCACAGTCTTGAGTCCAGCAGCCACAAATGAAAACTTCCTTAGGGCCAGGAGGCACTGGGAATGGGCATGGACCACACCTTCGAGGGCTGAGGACAGTGAGGAGGAAGGGAGCTGTGACAGGGGCTCCCAGTTACCTTCCTGGCCATCAGCACTATTACTTTCCCGAGCTCCACAGCATCCCTGGAAAACCCCTGCAGTGCAGCCCCTGCTCTCCCTCCTGCTGCTGGGAGTGAGGATCAGTGACTGCTGCTCAGCCCTGCCGCAGGTCACTCACTGCAGCAACAGAGGGGTGAGTGGGAAAAAGCCAGTAAACTCCTCTGCTTGGTACACACAGGTGGACAGTCACACATTGCATTTCCCACATCAAAAGTGGATCTGTTTTGCATATATGTTTATGCTCAGTGACACTAACCATGTAGCAGTGGCAAGGAAAAACCTTCATGATAAACAACACTTCACATGTACCTTTTACAAGAGCAGGAAGAGTAGATGTTTCTCCAAGAAGATACACAGTGGAACAAATGGAACAAATCAAAGGTGAAAATGAGAGGCTGCCTATCTGGATTTACAGTGTTGGTGGTATCATATGCCTTAAAGCTACATAATTTTTAGGAAAGACTGAAAACAAAGGCAAGCAAGGCTCTAGTGAGCAAAGGGCTTGCTCTCACAGGCAGTGGCAGAACTGCGGCAGCCACGGTGCAGCTTGGAGCACACCATCACCATGCCCCTTGTAGGAAACCAGTTGTCCCTCCTGCAATTAGTGGCTGAAATAGAGCTGAAGGGCAAGAAAGACACAGGTTTCCCATGTGCAGACAAGGCATGAGATGGCAGCGAAGACAGCCACCAGCCTGCTGCGCTGAGGGAAGGGGGCTTGGACATGCCACAGCAAAGGAAAACTCCTTGGACACCCCAGGAGCAGCCCCTGGCACCTCTGAGGTGGCTATCCAGAAGGCAGACCCAGGCTGCTCATAGCAGCATGTACAGGAGAGATGCTGGGCATAAACAGGAGTGAGAAGGGTTGAGAGTGGGATCTGAATTCCAGCCCAAATTGCCCAACGATCTTGTATTTTCCCCAGGCCTCGGCTTCCCATGTGTAAAATGCGAAGGCACATAGAGACAGCATTTCCTGATGACAGCAGTTTCATAAGAACATATGCATCAAGACTGTACGGCACCAGAGAGCACAGAGGTTTAAAAATAAATACCTTTTTAAGACAATGAAGAATAAATACCCATCACATGAACAAGTGCAAAATTAGCTGGGACCGTGTTGTCTGCGGGACAGGAATTCACTTTACCGTTAAGCTGGTTTGCAGCAGAGCTGACTGGCCGGAGTGTGTGATCCAACAGCACATCCCTTGCTGGAGGAGGCAACCAGGACAGCAGGACACAGCCTCAGTCTGTATTTAGAGCTTAGTCCATGCATCCAACACCTTCTCTCTTTGCATGATAATCTGCTTCTCAAAATATTTTTCTTCCTAAAACTAACATGAAAATGAGAGCTGAAGAAAGTTAACCTCAAACTGCTGTTTAAATAGCACCAAGTTACTAAAAAGCAAAGAGGGAAAAAAAGACAAGCTGAAGACGCTATCATCTGTACAGACTGACAGGCAGCAAGAGCCTTCCAGATATGCTGAGAGAACTATGGCTACCACTCACATCAACAGCAAAATATCACTCAGCATCTGGATCAGGACCCCTTCGCACTGGAAATCAGCTTTCGGATGGGAGCCAACAACTCTCTTGTATTTACTTGTCTGTGCCTTAGTGACACTGCTGCTAACACATAATTTATTTTGCCCATTTAGGAGACATCCAGTTATCTCAATCATTTAACAATGTGTAAAATTACAAACACATTCAACTACAATGTGTTCCTCTTGCGTAAACCTCTCCTCTTGGCCACATACATAATGAAAACCCTGTTGAGTCAGTAATAAAATCCAGAAAGCTTTCAAGTCTCAGAACTGAATGTTCAAATTTTGTAGCTCACTTCCTTTTCTAACCAGACAGCAGGGCTGCCAAAAGAATTTCTGGGCTTTCAGCCCCTTTTGATATACATATACATACACACACACAAATATATATATATGTATATATATAGCACTCTGCTGGGCCTGGCAGAGAGCAGGCACTGATTGTTTTTATGTTTTTAACACAGTTACGAACAAATGCATTTGAGAAAAGAAAATACTACTTGTTTTCATCTGACAGAACAGAGAGCTCAGGCCTGGACAGGGAAAACGATCAACTCCAGCTCTGTCAATAAATAAATATTTGTATTTCACTCCAGCAGAGGAAAAATGCAGCCCTGATTTTAGGAACCAACCTCAAAAATCCATGTGTGGAAATACCACTGCTGTCTATGCGAACAGGCCAGTTGCACAACACAAACGCCTGATCTGCATGAATAACAGAGCTATATGCATGTACATGATCTAGCACACCGTGTTTTTGGAGGCTAAGCCTCACTCTTGTGAAGAGCAGAGCATCCTCATCCTGCACTGAAGCAAAGCAGTAACGAGTGAACCAGGCCAATCACAACTGGGAAGACTTCAATAGCTAAATCAGAGAGCCTTAAGATTACATTACACAGAGTGCTTGTGATTCCTGCCTGAAAGACCAAATAGCTTCTAAATCTTTTGCACTATTTATAACAACAACCACCACCACAATTACATTTCTTTCTCTTCAGAAGCACTGTCTGCTTTTGTATTTATACTGTAAGCAGCATATTTAAAAGGGGACCAAATAGATTTCACATATGTCAGTGCAGTACAAGAGCAGACAGCAGCCACGTGAAGGGAAGGACAAACATTCAGCAAGTTTCTTATGGCATGGAAATACAAAGTGAAGTTCAAGTCTGAGAGTTTTCCCACACTTTGGCTAAGTGCATTACCAACAGCCACTGCTCGCTGCCACCAGACTGGAGCACGATGGTACAGGGCATGGTACAGCACCCTCCAATAAACAGGCACTTACACTGGTGCAGGAATGAAGGACAACTGAACATAAGACAAACCAGCAAATAAACATCAGCTGAGGAATTAGACCCTGTGGCTCTTTACTTGACAGCCAGAGCAAGGTCATCCCAACCTATCCTGCACTCTAAACTGGGAGATCTTTGCATTGACTTGATGATGAAATCTTTCCACTGTCAGTGGACAATGAGTCAGAATAGGGGAGGGATGCTGTTTACTGAAAAGCTCTAGGAACTAGAGGGAGGAAAAGTAAATACAGAGGAGAGGCTAAAGATGGCTTCCAAAAACAAGATAAGAAAAGTAAAACATTGACAAAATGTGGGAGTGAAGATGGAGGCAGAGGCATAAATATTGAAGTGAAGGCAGAAGGGGAGACATGTACTAGAAGAACCTGGACAGAAAGATGGATGCAGGTGAGAAATAGCTGGAAGAATAGCAGAGGGGTGAGAATGGGAAGGATGAAAGGCAGCAGGTTCTCAAGCTGTGCCCTTTTTTAAAGTGAATGCATAGCCAAGATGACCTTAATATCATCAGGACACCAATGACCCTATCGGGACAGCCAGCTTGCAGTGGCAAAGGGGATAAAATAAAAGTGTCTGAGTAGCGAGAATCAATGCCAAAGGTATCCAAATGCCTCCTAGTCCTTAGCACCCCCTCCTGACATCCCCATGAGTCAGGAGATAAATGTTATCTCTTCTCTATAGAGGGGCATTGAAGCACCAGGAGATTTATCCAAGACCACACTGGCAAGCTGTGGAAACCCAGAGCTTGAACCCAGCTCTCCCCAGGATAGAACTGCAACTGCTAATGAGAACCAAGGAAATCCAAAAAATGCAAATGACCCATCTCAAAGGTTTAGTCAGTGAAACTCCTGCTGCAGGCATGAATGGAGGAAGTGCAGACTCCAGCAGGCAAATTCTTTGCCACCCCATCTCCTGAGTCCCAGAAATCCTGTTGATCTGGGCTAATAAATTTCCCCAAGACCTAGACGTTCTCTTGGCCCTCATCCCAAGCTCACATAAGAAGCTGTTTCATAGGCAAGGTTCTTATTTACAGTTACTCAACTCCCATAATATTTTATCTGAGGTGGCATTTTTAACACTCCCCTCCCCAATACTGGATGAACTGTCTCTTTCTTTGCTTTATAGGTTTGTAACTAATCTAGTTAAAATCCCATAAATATTAGGATGTTTCTGTGCTCCCCATTCAGGCGGGAGGCTGGCTGAGGAAAAAGTCCATTAGCATTAAAATGATGGTGACATCAAGGCTGAAGCTGACCATTCATCTTTTAAGTCTACTGTCATCATGCCAGCTGCCCTTCAGGAGCTGACTGTGCATCAACTGTGTAGCCTCCTAAACGCTCGATGCTCAGGAAAAGGGTATCCTGCCATAAAATCCAGCGGGAGTCACAAGTCCTTGCCAGGTCACACAGTGGGTTAATGTGCTAGTTTGCTACCCCTGGGAGAGCTGGGCCGGAGCCTTTGTTTTACTGCAGACCTGTGTGCCACTCTAACAGCAAGGAGGAGGTCATAAATGCAGGGGAATGGGGCGCCAGGGAGCAAGGAGCCTCAGGCCAGCGCTGCTGCTGGAATCAATGAATCTCAGTTTGGGTCTAAGGTGGCTGGGGTTGCTTGAATCAGTGCTCACAACTAATGCACAGTAAAGAGGTGCGAGCAGGCCACGTTGAGACGTGGCCTGTAGCTCAGCTTGCAAAGAAAGAGGTGCATTATGCTGCCACTTCTCCTAGCCGTGCAATGGCTACTAATGCTGTTGTGGTCATACCAGTGCTCGGCACAGGAGCCCCCTTCTCTCAGCACCTTTTGTGATGCTCCCAGGTGCGATGGGGTGGTCGATGTACAGTACTTGTCAGAAAAGGGGCTTGTAGACAAGGAAGCTGCAACCAGGGCTTGAAGACAGCGAGGTCCTGAGCTGCTCTTACCAGGATGATGCTGTTCTTCACTAAGCAGGTACCCATGGGATGGCATCATCCCCTTGTGTCACCAGGGTGGCAGGTCACCTGCAGTCAGGGAAAGATGTCCCCTGCAGGTGAAGCTGGTGGGAAAGCAAAACAAAAAAAACCTCACCAGGGCTCCTAGCTTTACTCACAACCCAAAATGACTATTAAATTTTATATATATGTGTCTATATTTAATCGCAGAGGGCTTAGCCAGCCCCAATACAGACTTCTACTTTCTAACTCCACTTTTCTTTAACAGAAAACTTTCCTGAAAAGTTAGTCAGCCCAAGCATCCCTTTTAAAAAGTAAATATTTTTTCTACAGGAGTTAGAAAGCTGTCAACTGTGAATCAGATGATGAAAACAAACTCAATTCTCAGACGAGGATAACTTCTGAGGAAATCAGAGAGGCAGATGCAGCCACCCTATTCCTTGGGAGCACTCCAGAAACTCAAATATCAGTTATTTCAGTTAATTAATATATGCAAATTAATTAATGCCATTAATTTTGACCAGATAAATCAGCCTTAATGTCAGTATAAATTGGATCAGAAGCTAGTGCTCATGTAAGAACTCAGCCCAGATCAAAGGTAACGTGTTAAAAAATCTCCCTGAATGTGGAAGTGGATTTCCCACCATCCCCATCAGCATCTTGCAGGGGTGGGAGGTGTGTGCACACACAGTTTGCTTTCCCCACAGCATCTGGTCCCTCTCACCTTTTAGGAACATGCCTGCTGATAGCATCCAGGCTCTCAGCAGTGGTCCTGAGCCCCAGCTCCTAGTCCATGGAAACCCACTGGCACTGCACGCTGTGTGCCCCCACAGGTCCCCATGCGCGAGGTTTGCTGCCCTGCTCTGCTCGCTCCCCCGATCTCTTCATTTCACACCCGACCTCCACCAAGAGTATTTCAGCAACAATCCTCCTCTTCTGCAAGAAGAACTGCTGCCTTGACCATCCCTTTTACCAGCTACATAAGTGAGAAAATGCTTCTTACCCCACATTCTCACCATCTAGTCCTCTATTTTTGAAGTGTGGAAGGCCTGAAATGGAGAATTTGGGGTTTTACACCAGTCAATATTAATAGAAACATTCTCAGGATTTTTTTTCTCCCCAGTGTAAATGGAACACTTTTATTTTTCTGAGCATGCCCCTGCGGTGCTTGCAGGCCAAACACTGTCGCATTGTACCAGCCGGGGAGCTTGCTATAAACACATCTGTCCAGCTGCTCTGCCAGGGCCACTGAGCTCTCTATAAACCAGGAAAAGTAAATCTGTACATTCAATATTTACTGTTTGTAGTGTGTATAATCTAAAAGTGTTTTTAGCAGCATAAGCAAGGCATGCTTTTAATCAGTGATTTTGATTTTGACATAGCACTGTTAAACACTGTATGGGTACATCCCAAAAAAGCTCAGTCCTTGAAACCAGAGGCTGTCCTCTCACAACCCCGTACAAACATTGTTGTGCTATTACACACTGCTCACCTGTAAGACCCATCCTAGCTCCCATTTTTCTGCTGATCTCAAATTATCCTTTAAGTCTCAAAGTTGAGCTCATAGGGAGTTTCAGAAGCAGACCCCAAGTTAGGCAGTGAGAGAAGACACAGCTGTGTACAAAAGAATGCAGATAAATGCAAAGAGTTAAAAGAACACCACCACAAAACCGAACACCTCTAAAAGTAAATAGCCACCAGCCAGCATTAGTTTTCTTTTCTGATGAACATAACAGCTAGCTTTTAATGCTTGCTCCATGCAAAAGAGCTTTCATCTCAACACTGACACTAGGAGTCATAATTTCTGTACAACAGGAAAACAGGCATTAATGCAATCATAAAAGTCTCCATACCAAAGTAGTCTGCTGATAGCCCCTGCTAACCCTCTACTTCCTGAGGACATCAGTCCCTGGGAAGCCAGCAGGCAGCAGCCAGGCTTCCTGGCTGACTACAAGAGATGTTCTTCTTCCCATGAGTCTGTGCAATGCGCTGGGCTCTTTGCTCCTGGATGGAGCCCACATAGGAAGTCTTTCACAGAGCAACCCACCAGCTCTTGCAAGCCAGCTCCCTCCAGTTTCAGTTTAACCCTCAGCAGAGATAAGGTAAGGAAGAGATTCCATGCACTCAGTTTCTTCCTCACTCAGAAAAACCACCCCTGCCAGCTCCACAGAACTGGACACATCTTTCAGATCTGGGTGCTAATCAAGTCCAGAGATGGTTTAGCACTCGCCCTAATCGTAGGCACATAACACTGGGATGGACAGCTATTCGCACATTCCTGGATCATAACTCCGTCTCCATAAACATCCTTAAGGCACATAAATGACCTGTTGGCTGCCTGCAAGTCCTCCGTATCTGCGAGGATGACATCGTGTCTGCTTATTTGTCTACTACTGATGTTTGCTGTATGCAATCACAGACTAGAAGTGAGGGGCACAAGCAGGAGAACAGCACAAGTACCTCATGTCCAGCAGCACAGTAGCCCCAGAGGAGGCTGTACATGGCTTCCTTGCACTGGTTAGCTGTGTGTGCCATACAGTAAGTGTGTGTAACAGAAGAACACAGCTACCTGCCACTGCAATGTGCTCACATAACATATCGGTAGGCCAAGGGTAAGAGCCCAGCTGGAACAGAATAGAAATGAATGGTACAGAATCAAACACAACTAAGGTCTCACCATGTTTTAATAAGCTTGTGTACATAGCAGAGAATGAGTAATGACTCTGGACAAAGCCAACAGGCACCTCAGGGGATTCTGAGATTAATCCTGTGATATTTCCAGCAGCTAGCCCTGTAAAACGCAGTGATTGACACAATTCACTGTGTGGCAAAGCACATGCAGCACCCTGCCAGACTTCCCCTCCCGTTTGCATGCAAAGAAAAAGATATATTAATCAATATTCATTTTTAATTTATTCAAGAAAATAGCTACAAAACTGTGTTCTTAAATCAAACGATATGCAAGTCCTTTGAACATCCGTATATCACAGACAAAAAGCTGTTCCATCAGGTCACGAAAGGGAGGGAGGGAAAGCATCATAAAGGAAGGCAGAGGGCTCCCCTAGCTTTGATGCAGACTAACCTTAAGGTAACATAGCTGTAACTTTTAACTATATTGAAATAAAACACTTTTGGGGAAAGAATAATTTGCCATGTATTTTAAATATAGGGGAAAAAATGAACAAACAGGCAAACCTGAACATACTGAAGAGACTGTGTACTGAAGCACGTGGTTCCGCAGGATAGATAAAAGCAGGAGGCAGTTGTCTCTGAGGCACAGTTAAGCTGTAGACTGAGGCAGACAGCAGCTGACAACCATTATGGACCACAGCCTAGAAGTGTGCTTTGATCACAGATTTCTCAGGCACAACCCAATTGACTGCAATCAGGTTCAGCAAGCTCCAGTAACTCCTTGTAATCAGGAGCAATTTTCTTTGGAGCTTGCTCATTTCTTCTTAACAGATGTCAGTTTGCATGCATTGCTCTCCAGGGAAAGCTGGCACTCTGGGGACCAAGGTTTAAAGTTAAGAAGTTTCTATTAAGATCATTATGAAAGTTTAACTTTCTTGGGTAGTATTTCTGTTCAGGACCTTCATCTCAGCTGACACTGGGAAAGAACCTATGAATGCTCCTGATGTCTCAGCCTCCTTCACAAAACTCATGAGACACAGTTGTGACTATTCTCTTTCTGGAACAGATACAGACATTTGAGGCTATGTTACTATATTTGCAACCTACATCACTGCATGGGATGAAAACAGCAGACAGGAATCGGTAATCTGTGTACAGCCAGATGCTAGCTAGGACCAACTGATTTTTATTGAGTTTTTTTGTGGCATGGAAAGCCAAAGCCCACAATTTTCATTGCAAATGTCAGCTGTAGTGATGCACTTCATGCAAACTGCATCTTCTGAACATAGCCTATTGTTAGGTACATGCACATGAGAGTAGGTGAATACATATATATAGGTAGTAACTGAAGATATATATACACATGTAGTCTACCCGTCTCACTGGGGAAATGGTAGTGGCTGGTACTACACCAAAGTTAATGCCAGACTCTTGAATGTCAGTGTCAAAGGTATTCTGAGTCTCTGACAACGCATGAGGGACTAAGCAGGAGCTGGCTGGAACTGCTTTGCTTTACTGCATCCAGCTTGGGGCAAGAAAGCCCTGCAGTGTGTACTGCTGGTCAGTGGTCTACAGGAGTACACCGACTGTCAGCAGGGATGCTTCTTGCCTCTCTTATGCTGCTACATCCCTTGTATCTGTGTAAGGTATATCAGTAGGGTTGTACACTTCACAAAATGAAGCAGCAATGAGCACAGCTGAAGGTTACATCAAATTTCCCTTCTCTGTTTTCCTGCAGAATAGGAGGCTCACAAGTTCCCCTTTCACAATAGGAACCTCTGCGGCATCCTGACAGCAGCCAGAGCAAAATGCAGCACGCCTACAAAGCAACATGCCTCACAGTGCGCAAATACTGCAAAGCAAACCCCCCCCCCCAAATATTAGAAACCACAGGCAAGGCACAGACTGTAGGAAAACTGACAGGCATGAGCACAGTTGAAAGGAGGGCAGTAGGGAAGAGGAAGAAAACAAATAGGAAATGCCATACTCAAAAGAATTCAGCATAAACTCCAAGCAAATCAAAGCAAGGAATAAAATCTGAATCTACTTGAATCGTAGCTGCTGAAACCTCCTGGCTGCTGGGTCGCTCCGCTATGCTTAATTTGCCCCACTGGATTTGCACCTCCTGTGAGTGACTGAGAGGAGCCATTGACTTTGGGAGGACTGATTTAGTGCAGCAGGAACCAGTGGCCTGGCAGGGGCTGCAAGAGAGGCCAGCCCGAGCTAGGTAAACACAGCATCATGGTGTAACCCAGCAGGCAGCTGAACGCCACACAGCTGCTCCGCTTGCTCCCCCAGCTCCCAGTGGGATGGGGAAGAGAACTGGGGAAAAAACACACAGTTTTTTGGGTTAAGATAAAGACAATTTAATAGTATGGAAAAGGAAGGGGAAGGGGGGAATAATAATAGTAAGAGAATTACAATATGCAAGGAAGTGATGCACAATGGGATTGTTTACCTCTTGCTGACCAGTGCCTAGTCAGTTCCTAAGCAGTGGCCCCCAGTCAGCTTTCCCCCCAGTCCCTATGCTGAGCACGATGCTATATGGTAGGGAATATCCCCTTGGTAAGCTGGGGTCAGCTGTCCCGGCTGTGTCCCCTCCTGGCTTCTGGTGAGGTGGGGTGGGAGGCTGAGAAGCCCTTGACGTACTGTAAACACTGCTCAGCAACAACTAAAGCATCGGTCTGCTCTCAACACTATTCTCAACCTAAATCCAAAACACAGCACTGCGCCAGCTACTAGGAAGAATGTGAACTCTACCCCAGCCAAAACCAGGACATGCTAGAAGAGGGAAGGCCACAGGGAAAATAGACTGGAATAGGGGAAAGTAGATGGAAAAGGAGGAGAGACAGAAGAAATGCGCAGCAAAGCATGGGCAGAGGAAAAAGAGCATGAGAAAGAGGAAATTACACACAGCGCAAAAAAGGCTGGACACTGGATTTAATAAAATCTTTCTCCAGAATCCACATGGTTGTAAACCTCTGGCATGCTCTGGTCTGGTGTTGGATACTTACTGTCGGTGGGAGCCCCAGCACTCGGAGGAGCCTCTGTCCTATCCAGCACTGCACCATGCTCCACAGTCCGTATGCATGGCCGTGGAAAAGTGATGCTGGGTGGAGGGAAGAAAAACCAGTTCTTTTTCCTTGATTTGTTTCTCTTGAAAGTCCTTTCCCTGGAGAGAGACACAGGCCTGTGAAAATGACAGGATTTACTCAGTACATCTATAATACCTACTGTGTAAAGCCAACTGTTTCAAACTCCTGCTTTGCATTAGCCAAGCTCCTGGCAGACTTTACCTGACACACAGCCTACAGCATGAGAAGTAAGGAGCCAGCAAAACACTCTTCATGACGTGAAGCAGGGGGTATTTCCCAGTTCACTCAGGACAATAAATGTCTGGAACAGTACGTTACACTGAATGAAATCTAAAAAAACAACATATTCCAAACTTTTTCCTGTTTCCTGATGCGCATCCAGAAGCTGTAGGCACAGCCTGGAAGGTAAATGCTGGGTCATGGTTTGCGACAGGGAAACGTGTGTAGGGAAAGCCTATGAAAGGGTCACAGTCTAACCTGACCTCTAAATCTGACTTCTCTAAAGAAACTCAGCCCTTCCCAAGCCTTGTCAACCACTTGCTATTCAGGACAGGTTTGTGAAAAGGCGCTTCAAAGCTTTCCAAGTGGCCTTTTTTTGAGCAAATGGAGGTTCAGTTACAGTTTCCCATCAAAGTTGTGTGAATGCGTGGAACAACATGAAACCAAGAGAGAAAAGGTGCTGTTCACTCACTTCTCCTGTGGCGTTTGCTGGATGTCGTGAAAGCCACAGATCAAAGTGGAACGCTTGGTGTGTGTCCTTAAATTAGATGTAATTAAATAAACAAGTGTTTGCATAAATCCCTAGAAAGCAAACCTGAGCGGTTTAACCCCTACTGGTGAAGCAGCCATTCCTGCTTGTTTGATTTCAGGGTTTTTCTGGAATTCTTCAAGATTTTCATTCATCAAGGTGTGTTGAATCGCAAATTTGTTCCTCCTGTTCCTAAAGGACCACAGAAAACCCCACACATGAATAAAACCAAGGGAAGCCCGGCATACTGGATAGCTCAGAATCTGGAAAACGGGACCAAGCCCTGCTCTTCCTCGTCACCAGCTGGGGCTCAGCCAGATCAGTAAGGATGGAAAGTCGTTCCTACCATTACTGGCAACCATCTAAGTCTGTTGGTGGTCTCTGTCCAATTCTTAATGGACACATAAAATACCTCCTGTCATTAGAAATGGCACTACACGGTATATATTGGCAGCCTCAGGAGGTAGATACATGTAACTAAAGACTGAATTTCCCTTTCAGCTACTGTTCTTTCTGGGCAAATTTCGAGGCATGCAAGTGATGAAGAAAACCACTGCTGCCTTCTGAAGAGTGAGTTCTGGGCAAAAAGGGCCTGGAGCTTTCATCCCATCCCATTTCCCAAACCCCCAAACCCCCAAACCACCACAAAGTAAAACATCCATCTAATTTACTTCAATGGAAAGAACACAAAGAGAATAAACTGGGGGGTCCGGAGAGTGTTCAACCCCACAACGGGAACCCTCCATCAGGCCTGGACATGGGAGGAGGAATGACAGTGCTGCGGACAGGAGCCCTTCCACCGGGGGCCATCCCCGGGGAGGTTGAAAGAGGACGGGGCCAGGCTCCGCACCGCTGTCTCCTCCGCCGGGGACATCCCTCGCACTCCCCACGCCGCCGTCCCCGGGGTCACGGCATCCCGCTGCGGTTGAGGCCGCCCCGTCCGTCCTGTCGCGTCGCGGGGATGCTGCTGCGCGGCAGGGTCTCTGCGGGAGGGTGGACAAACCCGGGTCGTGTCCATCAGCCCCGCTCGGTCCCACGGAAGGTGCACGGTGGGAGGGGGCCGGCCGTAAGGCTCCGGCTGCCGTCGCCGCCGGGCTCCACCGCGGACAGAGGTCCCTTTGTGCACCCCTTCCCGCGTCCCGCCGCCGAGCAGAGCTACGTTCAGCAGCAGCGCTCCCAACACAACAAACGCCTCTTCTACGGCTCCGGTGGGGCCCGACAAGGCTGCATCACCGGTACCGGAGCACGTGAAAGGCGCGCACCGGCAGGAACACGCGTTCCCCGGCCCCGTCGGAGGCAGCGGCACCGGCAGCAGCACTTACCGGGAGCCGGGTGCGCGGTCCCCGCTCGGTCCCCGCTCAGTCCCCGCGAAACGGTCCCGGCTGTAACCGCTGGGGCAGCGGCACCGGCAAGTCCGGGCTCCCCTCCCTAACCGCGGGCGCGTACTGCAGAGGGGACGCCGCAGGCAGGTTATGGCCCGTCCCCGCCGCACCCCCGGCGCTGCCTCCCGTGCCCCCTTCCCTCTCCTTGGGCTTCGGAGGGGTATTTGCGAAGTGTCGCCTCTCCAGGTGCCCGCTGCCTCACCGCCCAGCCCTGGAGGCGGTCGGAAAAAGAGCCCTAAACCCCAAGAACCCAACTCCAAAGTGGTGTTAGGGATAAATGCTCCCAATTGCAAAGAAAAATCCCTGGAATGGGGACTTGTTGTCAGGCCGCTGGGCAGCACGCTCTGCTGCCGGGCTTTTGTCAGTGAGGGAGCGAGCGGCGGTGGAACGCCAGTTGGCTCCTCCAGCGCAATTCCCCTAAATCATGATAGACGGATTGCGTGAAAAACAGGAATTCCAAAGAATTTCCTGCCCTGGGAACAGAAGTTTAAGGCTATATTTAACAACATCTGAAGCTGTCAAGAATGCTTTGTGGTTGGATAACAGAGCACAAAAATGTGAAAAATGCGGGCTACTGCTCTACCAAATATGGAAATATTGTTACGTCTGGAGCGCGGACCCGGTGGGAGCGCTCATCACCAGGACGGGGCAGCACAGGGGGAATGGAGGCCCCTCCCCAGCCCCAAACCTTCAACCCCAATGGGGAAACACTGTCCGAGAGTGTCCGAAGCGAGTCACAAACGGAGGGATGCGCGGATGAACACGGGGCAAGGGAATTCCCGCGGAGTCGTCCCAGCCGCGGGAGCGGGAGCCCTCGGAGCACGCCGGGCATCTCCAGGCTGCTGGCCGGGCTTCGCGTCCGCGGGAATCGCGTTGTTCCACCTACTACGGACGGCAGAAGAGCGGGCATCCCCCAGCGCCGCCGAGCCCCCCGCACCCCATCCCACCCCACGCCATCCCCATCCCCATTCCCATCCCATTCCCGTTTCCCGGTCCAGCCGCGCGGCGGGTCCCTGCGCGCTCGGGTGGGGGGGAACGGGGCGGGCGCGAGGCGGGGGCACCCCCCGCGGCAGAGCCGCCGCCAGCGCCGCGGTGCCGGGAGACGGGGCGGGGCGGGCGCGCGCCAGCCGCATTCCTGGGATGCCGCGAGCGCTGGACGCGGGCCGCGGCCCGGAACGCGCGACGTCAGCGCCGCGGCGGCCCCCTCTCCCTATATAAGGCGGAGGCGCGCGTCGCTGCCTCAGACCGCGCCGGCCGCGCTCCCGCTTAGAAGTGTTCTGTCGCTTCCAGCTCTGCCGGCGCTAGACATGGGCTCTGCCGGCGCTCGCCCCGCTCTAGCGGCCGCACTCCTCTGCCTGGCCCGCCTGGTGAGTACCACGGCAATGCCCGGAGCGGGGGGTGGTAAAGGTGGGTCGCTCTGTTCCGCCGCTCACCATCGCTGTGCTTTGCTCCGCAGGCTCTGGGCTCGCCCTGCCCCGCCGTCTGCCAGTGCCCGGCGGCCGTGCCGCAGTGCGCCCCGGGCGTGGGGCTGGTGCCGGACGGCTGCGGCTGCTGCAAGGTCTGCGCCAAGCAGCTGAACGAGGACTGTAGCCGGGTGCAGCCCTGCGACCACACCAAGGGGCTGGAGTGCAACTTCGGCGCCAGCCCCGCCGCGCTGAAGGGCATCTGCAGAGGTAAGCGGCTCCGGTCCTCCGCTCAGCGCCCCCCTCCCCTTCCCCGGACGCAGACCCCGGTCCCCGAGGTGCCGAAGTTTAGTAATTTCGAGTCCATGTATGGTTATGCTTTGTTGTTGGTAGCTTGGCAGAAAGGCACATGACTTCAGCAGTCTGGAATGCGATTCAGTATGTCTGGGCTTCGCTAAAAGCACATAAGGAAAAGTGATTCCTGACTAAGTTATTGTTCTGGCCCCACGTCTCCGGGGGGTTGCAGGGAGCCCCACCGTAAATTGAATTTAACAGACCTGTACTTGAACGAGCGCTTCCCGCCGCTGACTCCCTCCCTTCCCTCTCTGTTGATCTCTGCAGCACAGTCCGAGGGGAGACCGTGTGAATATAATTCCAAAATCTACCAGAACGGCGAGAGCTTCCAGCCGAACTGTAAACACCAGTGTACGTGCATAGATGGAGCTGTGGGCTGCATCCCGCTCTGCCCGCAGGAGCTCTCTCTTCCCAACCTGGGCTGTCCCAGCCCCAGGCTAGTCAAAGTGCCCGGGCAGTGCTGCGAAGAGTGGGTCTGCGATGAAAGCAAGGATGCGCTGGATGAGCTGGAAGGCTTCTTCAGCAAAGAGTTCGGTCCGGATGATTCTGAAGGAGAACTAACCAGGAACAATGA